>NC_045564.1:10925000-11550000 GCF_009819795.1 Aythya fuligula
GACATCCCACCAACCTCACTGCATGGAGGTCCCACCAGCCAGCTGTAGCTGGGGTGCAGCATGGTCCCCAGGCCATCATCAGGCTCTATGGTGTGCCCAGGACATGGTGGGGTGACAACAAACCAACCTCAGCACAGGGAATGCTGGCTCCAGCTCCTGCCCCTCTCCAGGGCTGTCACCACGGACCCACTGCCAAACACCACCAACTGCGGGCTGACACAGGGCTTGGGGCGTGGAAACGTTCCCCGGCAGTAAAGCCAGATGGAGACATTCTGCTTCCACTGGATGGGATCCCGCAATGGGTGGGATCTGGATTAAAAACTAATAATAAGCTGCTCCTTGCCAGGTTTTGGTATCTGGCCTATTCCAGTGTTTCATTCTGCATGTGCATTTTAGGGAGCAGGGTGGGGGGACAACACAACAACAGAGGCAGTGAACTTCAGTGTCAGGGCAAGTACCAAATGCTGGGACAGGGGGCAGGAAGGGAATTTCTTCCTCCTGCTTTGCCCCCAGAGAAACCACGCTCATAATTGCATCCTCCGACCTCTCATTTAATCCGACCCCGCATTTAATTCTTTTTAAAGTCTCCTGAAGACACACACGATGAATGTGTATTATTTTCCTGGGCAAATGAAATGATATAGTTTCCCCCAAGGAAATTATTTCTATTCCACACCTTTTCCTTAATCCCACACAATTTGAGAGGCGTCTGATTTATGGATTTCAGAGGTTCCCTTTCCCCCCACTGCTGCCAGTAATGAAATGGATGGTGTGTTACTGTGCGCTGGGTGGGGATGAGCCGTCTCGGCTGGTGCAGGGCTCGGAGCACACCACGAGGCAGTGTGTTTGCTGAGCACACCCCACGGACGTGGTGCAGGATGAGAACAGTGTCAAACCACTGCCTCTGTGCACATGGGTTTCAAAGAGCAGCACAGGGCTCCTCGGTCGTGCAAAGCAGCTTTTGAACCCAGGACACACCAGGGGTTGTCCACGTGGAAAGCACAGCATGCATACAGGGTTTGCTTATCGGTATTCAGGATGAACTTTCTGAAGGCACCTTGGCACCAGCCAGTGGAGGAACAACATCCAGCAGCAGTCCGAGTCAGCATGTGTCCCACTGCTTGGGCAGTGATAGGCTTCCTGTGGAGCTCCTGGCTTTTGTAGGGGCTTTCTGGTACCTGTGGGTTGAGCTGGGGTGCTGAGGACTAGTGTCCCCTAACAGGCCACCAATGATGGCCATTGGCCATCTGGCTGGCCATGCCACCTCTACAAAGAGGAGCGGGATTGCTCTGCGGGGCTGAGAGCTGGGCATGCTGCAAGGATGCTGGCAGGATGAATTGTGAAGCACTGCAAGCTGTGCTCTAAAAGAGGGCAGAGACAGCATCCCTGAAGGACCCCCAGGTTAGCCCCGGCCCCACCTAGGACTGTGGGGTCATTAGATCCAGATCCTGAAACATTGAGAAGGGGAGGCTTTGGTGTCAGGGAAGCTGGGAAGCTTCTAATGCCCTGGGAGGGAAGAAGGGGGGGTCTATTCCTCACCGTGTGCATCCAACTGAGAGGCTTTAATGACTGTCTCCAGCAGTTGGAGCCGACCTACGCATCTGTGCCACCGCTTTGTCTGGCTTCTGGATCAGAGGACGCAGTGAGCAGCACCGGGGGGCCCGCAGGGATTAAAGGAATTATTACTCCCCCCTTTTTCTTTACACGTGACAAGGTAGGAGGAAGATACGAAGGAGGCATATTATGACCACCAAAAAGGGCACTCGGTCCAAATCCCAGGGAGGAGAAATAAAAATGTGAAGTGGGATGAATCCAGTAATTGGCGCACGGGAGGAGGAAAGGCAAAGTGGAGCAGGCAGCGAGGTTACGTTGCAGAGGTGGGTGGTTCAGAGCATCTTCATAATGCAGTCTAAGCAGGATCCCTCCCTGCAATTGTTTTATTACCATTAATAATTGCCTCCGTCTAATGCCTTTCCTCTTCCAAGCCCTTTTTAGACACTCGTGCACATGGAGCCAACAAAGATGCCACGAGTGCTGAAGGCAGGATCTGGCGAGCATGAGCTCTCTGGAAAAAAAATAGAGCTAGAGGGGAAAAATTAGAGAGAGCAGGAGAGAGGAGGCCCTTCCATCCCCTCCGTACCCAGCCCTGCCCAAAGAGGCAGACCTGTATTTTGGGAGCTGGGGAGCTGCCATGCCACAACAGAGCATCCTCCAGCTCTCCTGCTTCGTGGAGGAGCAGAAGGAGAGGGATGAGGAGAAGAAATCAAATCGAAAACAAACGAAAACAAACCAACAAAAAAATGTTTTAATTGGAAAATAAGTAAGAATGGCTTATTTCAAAAATGGAGCAGCAGGTTTGGGTGGGACAGGGAAAACTTTTCCAGTGAGGAAGGGAGCTGCTGGTATTCAAGTAAGATGCCATTTAGTTAATTTTCCCAACAGGATATCTGGGGGCACAACCTACCCTTCACCGAAATTGGGTGTCCGATGTACCATGACTTTACTGCACAGCCTTGTCCAGCACTCCCCATGGCAGATTCAGGGCTGCACATCCCCCGCGGCCCTTCCCTGGGACATCTTGTCCTGCCCGGGGAGAGAAGCGCTCCAGGACTTGCGCATATTCGCGGCCCCTGCCCTGTGATGGTGTAAGAGCCCCACGCAGGAGGATTTCACTGACAAAGGGACTGCTCTGGGCTCCCGTTCAACCGGGAGATGAAATAATCCTAATGGCATCATCTCATTTGGCCTTTCTTCTGCTCCAGCTGTTCCTGCTTCTCCTCCGGAGATGCAGCTGCCTTCGTGAGACACTGAATTGGGGGAGGAGAGATTTTGGCTCCTGCCTCCCAGTGCCCCCCGCACTTTCTGTGATGGTGGGGCCGCCCCTGAGGCTGGTAACACAAGCAAGACAAACCTTGGCTGTTCTGTGCGGCCACGTCTGGATTTCAGGGCAGGCTTTCCTGTTTGGACAAACGCATGGCTCGGGGCGAAATTCAAGAAGGTGAAAATCCGCACGCTGCGCATCCAAGAATATATCAAAGCGAGGGAAGCTGGGGCTGCAATTTCCATGCAGTGCTGGGCACGGCCACAGGCCCACCAGCGGCTCCTCGCCTTCATCCCATCCCTCGTGGCCCCCCACTGCTCACACCCCATGCTGCCAGGGCTACAGCCTCACATTGGAGGCGCAGGGAGGTCGCAGCCATAGGGTAAGCTGTGGTTTTCCTGGATTTCCTCCCAGAAGTGGCTTGGAGGGGCTAGAACTTAAAAAATAAATTGTATACTGAAATATGCTGGAGGCACCAGCACAGCTAATTGTGGTGTCTCTGTGAATGCCTGCTGATTTCTCACCTCCTGCCACAGCCTTGTTTCAGGCACCAGTGCTACTCAAATTGCTCCCGATCCAGGGAGGGGTGTGAAAACCTTGGCTACGTTAGAGTTTGTGGGCAAATCTGATCTCGTCCTGATCTGCTGGGAGGTCTTCTTGGTGGGCTCGCCCACAGACTGGGGAGGGGAATGAAGCCAGTGACAAAAAGGCTTCTGGTCCTGCTCCTGGGCTGGAGCTCTTCCTTCGGAAGCTTCTTGCTGTTTCTAGGGACTCACTGGAACCCCTGAGGTTGAAGTCAGGAGTTTAACCCGAGCTCGCCTGAGGCTGTCACAGGCTACAGGCACCTTCTGGTGCTGGGCACAAGAGAAGGTGCCCTTGCTTACCAGCAGAAAGCCAGGAGAAAGCCAGCACAGGAGGCAGGTCACCAGCAAAGCCACCTCCTGTTGCAGAGAAGATGCTTTCCTCTTCATCCTCTACAGAGGCCACATTTCTGGCAGGAGGCTCAGCACTTGCTGTGCCCAAGTTTTCCCAGCAGCTCAGCACTCAGCAGCCACCCTGGGGCTTGTGCTGCTTCCACGTGTCCCAGCAGCCAGCTCCTTCCTTCTGTGCCCAGTCACCTCTCCGGGCAGTGTGAGCCACCACAGGTGCTCAGCCTCTTCTTTGTGCAGAAGTTATGGACCTTCTCCCTAAGTCAACATTAACGTTGAGCTGCCTGTCTCAGAGGATTTCCCCAAATGGCACAAAAGCATGCCGCGACTGATACGGCTGCTGAGGCAGGCCTGGCAAAGGCACTGAGTACTGGTACAGCACTGTGCTTGGAAGGGATCGAGCTGAAAAGTCTGCTCCCGGGGAAAACAAACAAACAAACAAGCCCAAATCCCTCTGATATTTGTCTGTTACCCAGACAAAAAAAATAAATGTGGAAAAAAAAAAAAAAAAAGCCAGACACTTCCAGTACCACCCTGTCCTTTTGGTGTCTCTTGTTCAGGAGAAGATCTCTCTCTTGAAAAGCAGAGAGCCTTCCCAGGCAGTGGGACAGTGACCAGACCCACAGAGCTGGCTCATGAGGGACATCCACCCCAGCAAGGTCCCTGCATCCCCTGCTGATGCCAGGCAGGAATACCACACGGGTTTATTCAGCCTCCCTGCATGCCCAGCCTGCCTCTCCCCATCAGGTGCTGGCCTGATGGCAAGAGGCCACGTTTCTAGAGGTGCTGAGATCCCCTCACCTCTATGCTCGTGGACCATCTGCCCCATGGACAGAGGACGGGAAGCCAACACGAGATGCATTAAGCAACTCCTGGCTGTCCTGATGAGGAGCTGAGCGTGTAAAGGCTTTGGTAAAAGGCTTCAAACGAGCCCCTGGTCCCACGAGAGGAGAAGCAGCGTGTTCATATTTGAGAGGGACAGCTGAGATCTGCAGCTGTCTCCTAAAGAAGTGAAAAGCATTTCGTCCCTTGCAGTACTCCCCATCACTGCTAGGGAGACTGCACTGCCCTCAAGAGCATCCTCGCTGAGAAAAACATGGTTTCATCAAATTTTGGTACCACAGCTGAAGTGTGGCACTTCCTCACACAAATTGCTGCGAATGCTGGAGGGCTGGACCAGCAAACATGCAGGGTGAAGGAAAAACCTCCCAGGACTGCTGCCTGCTCCCCGCTGCCTGGAGGGGGAAGCGACACAATGGAGAGATTACAATAAGCCCATAAATCAATGGGGGGAAAGCGGGGAGCATAAACACCGAGATGATCGCTGAATACATAGGGAAGTGGACATATAAGCAGAGGCAGAAGTTTTAATAAATATACATTCCTGGGGAAGCTCAGCCTTTCTTTATCCACTCGGGACCATGCTCACCAGAGCAAGATACGGGGCTAAGCAGCCGGGGACATGGGCAGCGGGGCCAAGCCAAGCCCCAGTGCCCACAGTTGGTGGAAGGAGAGCCCCTCCCCGGCCGTGTTCTGCTTGCATAAGCAACATTCATGCAATTAAATTCAAAAAAGCAATAACATCCCCAGCAATAGATCCCGCTCATGATAGCCCAGGGAACAGATAAGGATCCAGGAGATATGTTATTCCTGTTGAAGTCCTGGTCACAGTGACCTCCGTGGATATTTTAAACCAAGCTGTTTCAACTCTGTTTCTTTATTTGTTTGTGCTTCTATCCCCTATTCAAAGAAAAACACAAAGACCCTAAGCCCTGCTGTGTATCTCCAGCTTGCTAGGTTTTCTTTTTCATTTAATGAGGCAAAGAGCAGTTAATTAAAAAAAGGCCTCCATCTCCCAGCCGGCACACCGCCCTCGGCCCAAGCGGCCCCGTGCACGCGGCTGTGTGGGTGCCACGCAGGAGGGAGAGGCAACGCAAGGCAGAGGCTGCCCACGAGTGGCCCTAAATCCTAAATCCTAAACCCACGAGTGCCCCTTGGGGCCTGCAGAGCCGGGAAGCCCCCAAAATGGGGAGGAGAAGTGCCAGCCGTGCAACAAAGCCGGCGGGAAGAGAGCTCCCTCGTCCTCAGCCTCCTCCCAGCAGAAGAGAAAAGGCACTTTGAGGGGATCTGTTTGCACCACCCAGGGGTCCGGTAAAGAAGTGACAAAGCCAAAGTGAAGCAGGCCTGCAGGAATGAAATCCTCCAGTGCTGCTCCCCTGCGGAGCTGACAAACAAACAAACAGAAACAAAGGGAACCCCTTTGTCTCCCTCGACCTCCGAAGTGTGGCCACCCCATGGCACTGGGGCGCTCAGCTCTCACGCTGCAGCCCATGGAAGGGGACCCGTGCCCTCCTGGGCAGCCTTGGTGGCTAGTGGGTGAGCATCCTGGCTAGCAAGAGAGAGGGGTGGGTGGTCTCACAGCCCGCAGCCCCCTGCAGAGCCCCGTGCCCCTGTCCTCACACGCTGGCGATGCAGGGGGCTGCTCCCCGAGCAGCAGGCGCGCATGGCGCCGTTCAAAGCCCCTCCATGTAATTACAGAGCCGTGGTTTCTGCTGGGCTTCCGCACACTTAATCATCCTTTCTCATCTGCGTTTAATACCCTGAGCGCTGTCAGAGGGCGAAAACACAGCCTTTGCATCCAGAAGGACAAGAGTTCCCTGCAACAGCTGCTATATTTAACAAAAAACACACTGGGTTGCCATGGCAACCCTGCTTTCTAAAAATAGCAGTGCCATATACAGCACAGCCGAGAGCACAGGCAGCGCCGGCGGAAGCTGCTTCAACTGGGAAACACAAGGAGACTTGTATTCCTCCCGGGAGCTGGCACCGAGCAAACGCTGCGAAATCACCCCATCCTTCATTAATTAAAGCCTCGATCCAGAGCAGAGGATCCCCGCTTCCCTCGTCTCAAGCATCCCTCCATCCCCTCCTGCACAGGGGCTAAAGCACGGCCAGGAGGGGTGCAGCTGCGTGCTGCCCTGCGCCAGGGTGCTCTGCCTCCTGGCACCCTGGTGCCCGTGCTCTGGAGGCCTGCAGAGGCCAGCTGCCCTGATTTTTTGGTGGGCAGGTTTTTTTTGTGTGTGTGCAGTTTTTTGGGGACAGGTTTTTGGGGGTCAGGTTTTGGGGCTCCCCCCCGCCAGCAGGTCTGTTCTGGTGAGGCTGTGTTGTGAAACCTTGGAGCTTCTGGTCCTGCCTTGCTGGCTCTGCATCACCTACAGTGCGGCTCTCAGAGCCGTGCCCAAGGTGGACAGGTCTCCAAGTGGCTTTGTGACCTCTGCTCCAACACAACCTCTGGTTATTGAACCAGGCTCGCCCCACAGAAACCTTCCCCTTTCTTCTCTGAAACACCGACTCCATCAGCACAGCACAGTAAGCAAAACACGCAACGGGCACCCTCTAGCATGAGCCAGCCCAGCGCCTTCTGAAATCTGATTAGCAAGGCTGAGCAGTCACAGCCTGCTTACAAACAGCAGTTGCTTCCAATTGCAGGCTAAGCCCGCAGCCATCTCGCTAATTCTCCTTGACATTTCTTGCTCCGAGTGGAAGGAGCACGCTGCCAGACTGCAGCCCCCCAGTGCTGTTTCCATGCCCCGGCTCTGCTCTCCCCGTGCAGTGCGGGCTTCGAGGAATCCTGGAGCACGGCGGTGGAGTGCCGCGTGCCTTCTGGATGATGCATGGCTCTGCTTGACTTCTGCACCCTCCTTTAAAAGGAAGGCGTTGGGTAGGGAGGAAGGGCTCTTGAAGAGGAAAATGCTTCACGTTGTTGTTAGCAGTGTGTGTGAGTGCTCATTTATTCCCCTCTTTAAGAAAAAAAAAAAATACAGTAACGACAAAAAAACACACATTGCCAGACCTGATGGGAACTTGACTCAGTTCAGTGCAAGGTTTTCCCTAACTCATGACTGACACCAGCAGACTTGGAGGAAAACAAGGAACCCTTCAGTGTGCGTTTGTGGGATTACCTGCAGTGGATGGCAGCAGTGCCAGCACTTCTCCAAGACTTGGTGTGTGTTCGGCCTCAGTTTTCTGCCAGTCATGTGTTCCATAAATTCTCCCATGACTGGAATATTTGGAGTTTTCCCAATGCCTTTAAAGGATCTTGAAACAGCCAAATTTAGGCTTCTGTATAGAAAAAGGGATTTAGTGTGCCTCATGATCTCCATGGACAAACTGGTTGAGCAGGGATCATAGGACACATACATGCTGAAGCCAACCCATAACGGTGAAGTCTTACCACAGGTAGGAATATCATGGAGGATGGTGTCATTTGGCTTGAAACCTGGCTTCTTCAACAGCCCAGAGCTCGAGCCACTAGGGGCAGGCACTCCAGGCAGCTCACGGTGCCCACCAGTCTGATGCTCCTACAAGTGCAGATGTGGCTGTTGTTTCTGCAAGCACAATTAGGCAGGCAGGAGAACATGGTTTAAGCAACCAGACCTCCTCGTGTTCACAGGTGGGGCCTGAAGCTGAAGCCCAGGGATGGATAACCCTTGCTAAGCCCCTGCAGAGCCACCCTCAGACATGTGCCTGACCTTCTGTCTTTGGGGTAGAAGACAAGGACGTTGTTTTCCCTAGGAAAAGCCAGGGTGATAAAACACACATCAGGAGCATCACTTGCCATTTTGGACAGCTTGCCAATGCCACGCCAGGGCCACAGGCCCTCTCTGCAGGCTTTCACACAAATTCATCATGCAAAACTAAAACCTCCTCTCTGCACACAGGAGCACCAGGCTTTGCCAAATGCATGAATCCACTTCCCTGCTGGGCATGCAGGGAGACCGAAGGGGGGAAGGCTGGCGAGCAGCATGGCTCTCTCATCTCATTGCATCCCCCAGCCACACCGGACACATCAGCGCTGCCTCCCCTTTGGCTCTTGGCAAGGGAACACGTCTCTCCTCCATCCGCCATGAAACCATCAGACTCTGCGTTTGCTGAATGCACTGGCATGACACGATCACTGCAGACGCTCTGCTACCCCAAACCAGTGTGTTACTGGGTGCACTCTCACTACGTGTGCTCCCCAAATCTGGTTGCAGCCATCCCTGCAGGGAGCTGGCTGCAGGGAGCCGGGGCAGGGGAGCTGGCGGAGGCATTAGCATGGGATCAGCGGTGACCACACGTGAGGACTTTGGGTTTTGTTTGCCTTATCGTGCTTCGTCCTGACCCACTTCCTGGCCAATCCCCACTCCCTGCGAGCTCACTGCAGAGGGTGCATAAATAATGGATGCTGCTTTGACTCCCCCCACCACCTGCGCTGCCCCACTATCATTTATGCTCAGCGTCTTCCTGCAGCCTCCCCCAGTCCCTAGGAGCTGAGCACCATCTCCCTTCTCTGTTTTATCTCAGATCTGGCCTTCATTTACCACTGCCCTGCGTCCTTCCTCCCTGCAATGCCCAGTATGGAGAGGGATGGGGTTTCTTCAGCTCGCAGGCTGGTAGACACTGAAGACCGCATGCTGGTGGCTGAATCAGCGACACAGCAGCACCTCCTTGCTACTGACAGGGGCAGTAAATTCCCCGGCACTTGCAGTGCACAGGTAAGTCTGCGATGTGTGTGTGTTGTGTGAAAGGAAGCATTGGAATGGTGAATATTTCCCAGAATTTGCAAAATTGAAAAGGGCGTGGATGAGATTTAAACTAAACTCCGATGTGACAGCAGGAGGCCCGGCTCCTTGGGCTGGGCATGGATGCAGAGCGCTGAGCTGGACCAAGTGGATCAAGTGGAGGATGCTTGCTGCTGGGGGCTGGTGCTTTTAAAGCAAGGCAGGGAGTTAAGTGCACAGATCCTGTTATTGCTAATGGTGTTTGTGTTTAGAGCTCCCCAGGCGTTGCTTTAGAAACTGCCATGCCCAGGCTGTTAACCCAGTCTCACCTGCTGTTTAGCTTTTGATACTCAGATGCAAAATTGCATTGTGTTTGGATGTGCAGCGTATGTCTTGAAGTGCTTGCCACAAGAGCTGCAATTTGCCTCCTGCGCTCCTGCCGCTCGGCTGGTTGAAACAGAAAGGAGATGGAGCTGCACCACCTCAGAAAGGGTGGGCAAGCGGGCAGCGGGCCCACCCGCTCTCCTTGCCAGGAGGAGATGGGAAAGGGGAACCACTGGTGGTGCTGAGAGGCCTGATGGGTGGAAATGGGACCCCCTAAATGCCCAGCTCTCCATCCCCACTCCACTCGCCCACGTCTGGCAGCTCAGACCAACCCCTGGACACAGCCACTTCTCAGCACTGGGTGCACAAGGCACAGCAACAGCAGAAGTATCACAGACAATGCTTAGCTCCTCAAGGCCCTCCAGTGTCCCACCTCACCAGCGTTGCCAGAGCCACCACGACTCCCTCATCCCACTGCTGGCTACTGGAAAGCAGCTGGGCTCTGCCTAGCCCCCAGAAAGTCTCCATGCAGCAGCAGCAGTGGGGGCAGGGGGCAACTGTTCACCATCTTCCTGGGGGCCTGGGCAGCTTGGGTGTTGAAAAAAAGAGAGCGATTATAAACCAGAGCCACCTCCCTTGCTTTGGCCAAGGGATGGTCCCAGGCAGCACAGTCTGTGCGCTTGTAATAAATCTGACCTGCTCTGTGCTTGCCAGCATACCCCGTGATGAACAAGCCCACTTCTGGCAGGCAGAAATGAGAAATATCTCAGCAAGACTTGTGTTTCATTAGGAGCCTACGGGAAGCCCACGTTACAAGCCAAAGGACACGCTGGTGCATCCAGCCCGCTGGAAATGATCTGACCCCGTCAATGACAGAGATCATCTGCATGCTCTGCATAGCTGCTCTCTGAAAGGAGGGTCCGCCTGCAGAGACAGCATCTCCTGATACAAATCTGGCCAAGCTTCTTCTTTCCAGGAGTTAAAGAAAAATAGAACATGATTTAACAAGCCTTCTCGTTGGCAGGAACGTCCTCTAAAATAAGAGCAGACGCTCGCTTCTCCTTGTCCCTTGCTTCGCATGCACTTGTATTTCTAAGATGGTTTTTCTTCAGGTGACATTAACACTTTCTGGGTCAGAAGCAAGCCAGAGAACCCACACAAGCCAAAACTCACTATGCTGGGTCCTTCCCAAGCATCTCAGAGCACAGCTCTGGCGTGTAAGTAATGCAAGAGAATTTTGTGAGCTATGGTAAATCCTCTCCAGAGTGCCCAGCAAGCACAGGTCACCGCTCAGCCCGAGGAAGGGGCATCGCTCTTTCAGTGCAAGGCAGTGGGAGAGCAGCAACCATGCACTAGGCCTGCCACCAAGGACCAAAACCCAGCCGATCAGCCCTAAAACTCAGGTTTGGAGGCATGGCAGAAGGGAGCACATCCTGCACGGGAGCCCTGGGAGGGGTCCTGTGGGGTGAGAAGCACAAGCTACGAACACAGCCAAGCACTGCAGTGGCCTTGTAGGACACCAAACCTGTGTCCTCAACCTCGGCCAAACAGGGATTTTGACAATATCCCTCTCTTAATTTTGTGTTTGCAGATATTCCATTGAGGAATTCCTTGCTTAAAACACTTTTTTTTTTTTACCAAAAAAAGTGAGTTTTCCAGTCCACTTAGGTCAAAGGCCCTAAGGCCAAACCTGGTCGCCAGAGTGGAGCCAAACCAACACAGAGCTGGCACCAGGTACCTCCCTGGGACCTCTCTCTCTGGCCTTTTCTTGAACACAGCCTGGTAAAACCACCCTGAGTTTTGCCTTGGGTTTAATTCTTTGATCCAAGCAGGGTCTGTCTTCAGGAGGCAGGAATTAAGTAGCACAGCTTTTCCAAAATAAACGGCTCCACAATTGCTTTTCCATAACAAGGAGGTTGTTTTCTTAGGGCAAACCATTTTTTATTCTTGCGGAAAGTGTCGGCAGGAGGAATAGCCAGAGAAAACCTGGCTATGCTACTATTCTGGAGCTATTATCATCAGGTAGAAAAGCCAACGAGTTTCCCCTCTGCAGTGTTTGTGGCCAAGCCAAGCTGGCAAATGGGACTGACCTGCTCCTTACCTCTCCCTCGGCTCAGTGGAGGATGTCGGAGTCGGGGTTCCCAATAAATACCCGCAGCTTGGGCTGGGGGTGTGGGGAGAACACTCTGTCTCCAAACCAAAAGGGCAAAGAAAACATGGAGCTGCTCCAGCGAGGGAGAAACGTCTGTAATTAATGTAGTGGGAAAATTACACGTTTATATAGCCCCCCCAAACACAATAGCAGACATCCATTTCCTGCAGGGCTGTGGAGGCTTGCCAGACCGCAAATAAATCACAAAAACACAAAGCCAACAAGGAGGAAAAGAAAGAGGAATTATCACATAGGATGCAGCAGCCTTTGTACCAGGAAAATAATCAGTGTCTCCACCAGACATCTATTGTTTATCAATAATATTCTCTAACACTCCCGCCATTTGAGCCTCGTCAGGGAAGTGGTGCTCAGGCTGCACGATGGAGGTCTCCTCGGATCCGGCAGGCTCCAAACGCACAACAAAGAGGTAGCCTGGGAGATGCACTGACCTGCCCAGGAGGCGTTTGTGGGACCAGAATGAAAAAAAAAAAATCCAAAACAAACACAGCACAATAAACTTGATATTAAATAGACTTTGGCATGGGGGGAAAAATACTAATGAATAAACCAAAGCGTCCAGCTTTCCTCTAGGGAGATTGTGCCTGGCGTGCAGGGACCGAGGCACGCAATGGTCTGGCAGCACCTCCACTGATGCTGGAGATAAAACATTAAGGAACAGACAGTTTTAGTGAGGACTTGCAGTCCTACTCCCATGCATTTCCCTCCCCTCATCTTTCCCCATCGAGGCTTAATGCCACAAACACCAACTCCACAGCACGTTCAGGTCAATGAGAGCCTCTTCATTGACTTTCAGCTGCCTTTGGCTCAGGTACTGGGATCACGCCACCAGTTTTATGACTTCCTCTGTGGCTTATGAATTTGGGCTTTATCAGCAACAGGAGACTGCACGAGAAGGCCCATTAGAGGATTTCAGGAGGGCAGTTCCTGTTTTCTTCTTAGCCCAGGGCTACGTTAAATGAATTGTGGGCCTGCACCATACTTTCCAGAATATATTTTGGAGACAGCAATGCCAGTAAATGCATGAATGCGTGAGCACTCCTAAGTGTTGTGTTTTGTTTTTTGTTTCCTACATCTGCTCTGTGTGTTTTAGGGTGAGTGCTGCTGGCTAGGCTCCTGATGGAGACCACGCAGGGCACCAGGAGCTCTGGCTAGCAGGGTCTCACCACACAGGTGTCTTTGCCTGGCCCTGGTGGCCAGGACATCCCCTATTATCATGTGGAAGCATCCCCATCATCTTTACATGCTAAAGGAACATTCAAAGGTGGCCTGTCAGGCTGGAGTTGGTTTATCTCACTGAGCATCCTTATTTTCCTGCCTTGCCACCAGATTTCCATCAGAACCAGAGGACTCAAGACCTGGAACAGCTGAGATTAAATTCATAGCCCACTCCTGGCTCACCAACCCCAAAAACTCTCACTTCTTGCTCTTATTCTCCCATTCCTGGGAGGGAGGAAGGAAACACAGTCAGTATTTAGCAGTATCAGGGGACCAAGCAAAATGCTTTGCCACACCTAAGGCATTTAAGCTTTTCCTTTCTTCCCTTGGACCACTAAAATAAATAAATAAATAAATATTTTTTTTAAGTGAAATTGTATATACTGGCACACACACAAAAGTGAAACATTTTTTTTTTTAAGGAGAAAACTGTATTTCTCTAAGTGATTATTGGCTGCCATTTAGGGCATAGAGAGAAAAGCAGCCATTGATGTCCGACTGTTCTTCAGTGATTGGGCTTTTGTGTTTTGAACAACATACATAACTCTGATAAAGGTATTAGTGCATTTCTTGGACAGAATAATGAATTATTAAATGCAAAGCCCTCTATTTATGCACTTCAATGCTGAGAACTTAAATGCAAAACCTTAAAGACATCCAAACTCTCCAGGTCCCCACAGCAGCTCTTTCTGTGCTACACAGATGAAGTACCTGCACTGGTCTGGCTGCATGTAGG
The DNA here is from genome assembly GCF_009819795.1 of Aythya fuligula. Lineage (NCBI taxonomy): Eukaryota > Metazoa > Chordata > Aves > Anseriformes > Anatidae > Aythya > Aythya fuligula. The sequence goes on from NC_045564.1 coordinate 10,938,742, forward strand.
GGGTGCACATTTTGGGGTGTAAGGTAGGAATGGATGCTTCCTGGGTATTTGCTCCAGCAGTAATATCCTCCACACCGAGCACATAGCAAGCTCCCTCTTGAGCTCATTATGACTAAGTGGCACACAGGAACCGATAAGCACATTCAGGATAAACACATCTGGAAGCGGGCTGCGAGCTACAAAGAAATGCTTATTAACACACTTTTCAGGGTAAAAATGGAGCAAAAATAAAATATGGCAAGCATAATTTCAAGTTTTATGTTTTTGGAAAAAAAAAAAAAAAAAAGAAAGAAAAAAAAAGCCTTCCTCAAACCAGAGGATTCAAAGCAGCTTTGACATTTTCCAAGCAACAGAATAATTTTATTGTTTGTTTGTTTTGTGTTTCCATTTTCTTTCAAGCAAAACTGTCCCTATTCAGGCTTTTCGCTTGTGGAAAAACTTCATTTCTAAACTGGAATGAAAGACAGAGATTTTCACAGCAAGAACCCCATCCTCACTGTTCCCCCTTGGATCTGCCCCACAACCAGGTGGGTTTTTGAGGGGTTTGTCTCAAGCTCACAGGGTACAGCAGCCCTCGGGGCCACCTACATTATCTTTTTGAAAAAACCCCAATCTGTCCAAGTCAATGCATGTCTGGCAAATGTGCTGGAGCACAGCTGGAGGCCAAATCATCCAAGCCAAGAGGGGAAAGGCTGATCCATCCCTGGCATTGGGGCCCATCCCAGGAGAAGGGAGATGCCTGCAGCCCTGGGCATCCTTCTTCAACGGCCAGGGGGACAAGGGGTGCAGTGCCACCCATCCCAGAATCCACCCATCGGGGTTCTTTATCCAAAACACAAAAAAAAAAATTCATTCCATGTCTGTAAATCTCCAGGCAAGGAATGTGCACCAGTCCTGAAGCATGCTGCAGTCCCCATAACTGTATGGACTCAGTTTAAAGGGTGTCTTTAAAGATGTGACAGGATGTTCCAGAGTCAGAAAGCACTCGGTAGTTCAGGCAACAGTTGTTAAAGCCTTGTGTCCTTGTTAAACGTCGATATATTGAGGGGGAGAACTTCAGCAAGGTACAACTCCAGCAAGAGGCAGCTTGCTTAAGGCAAAATGACCCTAGAGAAGTGCACAAGATGGCACTTGTACACATGACATCCAGGGCATAAAACAAATAAAGTAGCACTCAAGTGGGTCCTGAGCTGGGTGGAGAACAAGAAATAGGAGGTGTGCAGAGAGGAAAAAGCTAGGTTAGTCTGTCCACACAGGCAGTAGGACCTGATGATCCTGAAGGTCTTTGTAACCTGGAGAATTCTATAGTTCTGCATGGAGAACAAGGGGTGAGGAGTTGCAAAGCAGGGTGGAATCCATGAAAGCCAAGGGTTGGCAGCAAAATCCTGTTTTGCTTTTGGGTCCCAGGCCAAAAGGCACTAGGCAAAAACAAACAGACAAACAAAACAAAAACAACAACAACAAAGGTTGTTGAGTCAGCAAATGGGCTCCTGTGCACACATGTGGCAGGGCAGGGAATGCAGGATGCTGCTCCCATCAGAGGTGCAGGCACAGATCATACCATGGAGCAGAGGCTGAACCCTGAAAAGCCAACGGAGAGGGGAACAACACTGGTCTGGGACTGGGACACAAGCTGAGCTACATCTGAAGACTTCCACCTACAGTGTCAAAAGAGGGCCTTTTCCCCTTAACTTCTATAAAAAGGAACAAAAAGCCTGCACAAAATTGTTTTAGGCTAACCCTAAAGTGAAAGTTCATTGTCTTTAGCTAGACTTCAAAAACAAAGTCTCTGACCTGAAATGTTTAATTTGACCTAAATTCTTTTACTTTGTTTTTGGTTTCTGGGATACATTAAGGAAATGGGTCAGTTTTAAAATACAACAGTAGTTTAACTCAGGCTTTTTTTTTTTTTTTTTTTTTTTTTTTACCGTCGCCAGTTTTTTCTTTATTGTTTTTTTAGAGATCTCTGACAGATCTCACTGAACCCCTGGCTTGAATGCTAAAAAAGTTCAAGGATGGCCCAAAATCCCAAAATAGCATGTTCTGGGATGATCTCAAGAAAAAAATAATAGTCTGGTGCACTTTGGAGGGTTTGGTTGGTTGGCTGGTGGTTGGGTTTTTTGGTTTGTTTTGGTTTTTGTTGGTTGCAAAATATTTAACAAGGGAAAGAACCAACTTTCCAATTAAGTCATTTGAGAAAATGCAGTGTTTACTCAGTCAGATGGCTGTTTTTAACAACAGCATCTTTCTAGGTTTTAAGATCTGTCAGGACCAGGGTAGAAACAACCATTTCCCTTCATGCCAAGTGCCCTTGAGTTGTAGAACAACTGCTTCTAACCTCATCTATGAATAATAATGCCAGTTGCACTGTGTTTTCCTTTGCTTTCCTGGTTTATCCACTTGGGAATCTGTTTATTGCCTCATAAAACAGTGCAAGGCTACTATTAACCTGTAATTGATACATTAAAAAAAAGGTAGGGGATACCTATGGAAAGTAACTGCTCTGCATAGGGCACTCAGTACTTTATAAACCTAAATAACTCTACTATACCACACAAATATCTTTGCTTTTGGCACTACAGAAAGCCAAGATCAAATCAGCAGAAAGCAAAATACAGAAGGAGAAGCAATCAAACCTCAGAGATGCTCCACGCTGATATCCAGAAATGAGAGCTTCTCATTTCTGTTCGACCGTGGCTGCCCCCCTGAGTTGCCCTATCCCTGTCACAGCCACCACATCTGAAAACATTTGAGCCAAAGACATGAAGAGGAGTTTTGAAACCAAGAGCAGCTCAAAATGCAAAGCACAAGTGCAGGAAACACATTTCACCTAGGTCTGGGATATTCAGAAGGCCCCTGGGTATGTCCCGGCCATCTCCGAGTGCAGGTTGTGCATCCCCTGCAGGCTCCTTGGAGCAGCATATGGATTCCAGCTGAATGTCTCAAAAGAGCAGCTTTTCACTCGGGGCATCTATTCCCTTACAAAACCTCACTCTTAGCCCTGCCCCCAACCATGTTTCTAGCTAGAAAATCCGTGCAGGTAGGAGAGGAAGTAAGATGCCTCATTTCAGCCCTCTTTGCGAGCTCCTCAGGGCTTGCAGTGGGCATTTCAATTGACATGGGATGTGACTTGCTCTTGCTAACAGCACCAAAACTCTTGGAAAGTACCTGCCTCACCAGCACTAAGCGTGCCCTTATGCCCACGATGGTGCACAGAAATAAAAGTTGCAGATTTTATTTTCCTTCTTCTATTAGGCTCTTCTCAGCCCAGTTCCTCTGAACTGCAGGGGCTTCCCTCCAAAGAGAAAGTGTGTTTCATTTTCATTAAAGCATTGGTGGGCAGCAAGAGACAAAGGACAAGGAGAGAGCAGCCTACTTTTTCCATACATCTGGGGAGGGAGTGAACGGATGTAAAACACCAGCATTGTTTGTAAGCATTTGGAATGAAACAAATCATTTGCAGACGTGTATCAGATTGATTTCACTTGGAGAAAAAAAAAAAGAAAAAAAAGAAAAAAAAACAATAACTGTTAGGACAAATTAAGAGTCACAACATTGTGCTGCTTTCCAGATAAAAAGCCTTTGGTTATTTTATCCTATTCTTTCAGAGGTTTCCTTACTATTGCATTTAGCTGCCCACTTTGAAATTTTAACCAGTTTCAAAGGGAATCCTAGTCTCAGAATGGATTTGCAAGGCTGGCACCAGGCTTGTCTTGTCCTTTGAGCACATTGTTAACAAGTAAATGTCCTTGTGCTTTGCCGTGCTGCTGGGGAGGTCATTGTCACATGATAACCCTGTTAGGAAACCACATTTCATGATGGCTGGAACAAGGGTTGGCAGAATCCACTCGGTAGTCAGGGGACTGCACAGCTCATCTTAAAAAAGAGAAAGAAAAAAAAAATGAATAAAAAAAAAATATGTCTGGGTTTGAGGCAGGTGACAGTAACAAGCAGCGATAAATGAACATCAGTCTCTGTTCACAGAAGATTTCTCATCTTGGCCAGGTGCCAGGTGCACTGCCAATTAGGATGCCTTAGTCCTTGTTGTCAAAACTGCTCTATTTCACCTCCCAAAAGTATATATTTTTTTTAATTAAAAAAAAAATAAAATAAATTACATATTCTCTCAGCCAAATGGGAAGAGTGGGTGATGCCTGGGTAGGAAACAGAGGCAGGTGCTCCAGCCTGGACCACTGAAGGTGCCTCCAGCCTTCTAGATGTGTGAATGTCATTTTCCATTCCTTGCTATTCCCCTATACCATTGGGTGATTGCCTGTGCTCAGCACGGCTGTGGTTCCTACCAGGCACTCAGACAACTACCATTGAGCAGCAAAAGCAGTTATAACACATCAGTACTCTCTAGAAGACCTGAAATGTGCAGTCACAGCAGCCCTGGTCCCAAAGGTAGAGGCAAGCCTATTTTTTGGGTCTGATTCAAAGCAAATGGCACCTAACTCGCAATGGCAGCTAACTTGCTGCCATCACCAGCCTTGTTCACAGAGCAGAGGGCAGCAGATGCAGGGTCTTGCATCCCAAAACTAGGGCAGCAAAGCAGAATCCCACTTTTATAAAACTGTCGGGCAGTAATGACATTTCTGAAGGAGAAGGCTGGTAAGAGGCACTTGAGGCACCACTGGCATGAGTGCACTCATGAGGTACTTGGAGACACAGGCAACTTTTGAATAAATGCTCTCTTCAGCTGATATTTGCAGGAGGTAAACTCAAATCAGCCCTGATGGCAAGATTTGATGGGACACGGAAAGGGTCCCACAAAATTCAGCAGGATCAGGGTCTTCACCTTCTAGAGAAGGTTTCCTGAAGGATCCTGTACAGAAGCATCTCTGCTGCACCTCCATGCTGCATTTTTCTCTCAGCCCCTTCCAGCATCCCAGACATCAGCTCATCACTTTCCCACCCTTACTTGGCCATCATTATTACTAAGAAATAGCTATATGACTATGCAGTATATGCATGGCTGTAGCTCCAGCTGTCATGAATTTATTGTGCTTGGGTGCCTGCTTAAGGGTGCCTTAAAATGGCTTATAGTCCACCATTCATCCATTTGCTTGTACGCTTCTAAAGACTGAAATTTCCCTTCATTTGAGACTTCTGTAATTGTTCTTAATAAAACAATATTTATATGCTTCTCCTCTTTCCTTTACGGGATTGCTCATGTATTTTGCAGGCCTCCTGGTTGTTGCCTATGCTTCATGATAATGACTCAACAAGAAAGCTAAAGCATGTTACAACAGCATACTTTGGTCACTGGAATTTTTAGCCTGTGTCTGACACATGGATTTTGGGGGCAGAGAACCTCATTTGTTGTGTCTGAGACCATTGCCCTAAATACTTCCTATTCCTCTAGATTTTCCCAGACATTGTATGATCCCAGAGGGCATTTTGTATTCCCTCCAACTTAACTGCAGCGGAGTCCGAAACTTACATCGCCTCTTCCAGTGTCTAATAAAGTCTCATGAGAACAACAGCTTTTTGTGTGCAGTTACTTTCTATATCCAAAGGATACTCCTGAACTTTAGCCTGACTTTTGCTTTTGGCTCCCCTCCTAGGACTTTGATCCAAGAAACCCTCTCGACATGTTCCACTTGCTCAGCTGGGGAATTCAGCACTGCAGTATCTTGCATTGCAGATTATTTTTAGGGATGATCAAATCAAGACAGATAAAATAAGAAACAAGCTGAATCTTTGCTAGAGCTGAAAGCAAAATGCTGTGACTTACCAGCGCTTGGTCTCATGGCTAGAGCTGAATTCCTGATGCAAGAAAGAGCAAAACATATTCCTGATGGACATTCTTCTCATCAGAGCCCCCAGCAGAGCAGCCTCCAGGCCGTGCTATCAGATTATTCCCTCTCTCCCTGGCATCTCTCTTCCAAGTGTCAACTACCTCCTGCCCGTCAGCTAGAGAAGTCCCACACTGGAGGCCAGCTGTGGGCTCTCCAGGGGAAGGTTCAACAGCGAGCAGTGGTGCCTGCAGCACGACAGCTCTGAATTTGAAGCTGAACTGAAGAGCAGTGGCCAGGTGATGTGTGTGCCAGTGGGAAACGGCCTGAGCTGCTATGATAAAGCAGACAGTCCCACACTCCAAACCAAAAAAGCATTTGAAGGAAGCACTGGGATCTTATTCTTGGTTGACACTGCTGGGTTTAGCCACAGTTACCAAGTGGTGCAGTCTATCAGGAGAGACCACGCTCTCTACTGGACCAACAAGCTTTCCCATGGGTAAGTCTTCTATAAGTACAATTTTGCTGTCCATAAGCTTTCCTGGAGAGCAAAAGCACAACAACCTCATGTCAAAGAAGCAGAACCAGCCGGGGATGCATCAACAGACCTTGGTGGCTCAGCAGTGCTGCCTACCAGCACACAGCGAGCAGCACAGTTGTTTTTAGGACAAAAAGGACAAATCACCAGGGGTCAACAAAGTCATCTGCATGTCAAAATACCCAAACTAAATCCAAATTTCTGTTCAAAGTCAAGCAAACATTGTTGTTAGCTGTGAAAGACATCCTAAACAATAACAGTCATCAAGATTGGTGATGCACTGCAGAATTCCACTTAAGTCTTTTAATAAATGATTATCAGATCTTAAATAAACTCAGCTGGGCTGTCTAATCACAGCACTCATCATCTAGCACTTTATTGGAAGGAAAAGAATAGCAAAAAACAGTGAGACATACCTCTCCGTGTCATATGCCAAGACTTAAGAAAACCATTTGGGGGGAAATTCCACAGAAGAGTGCAGTAGAAATGTGAAGGATAAAATCTTATTTTTTCACTGGTGTGAGGAAGCAGGCTTTGCTATTAACTGGTCAGCATCACCCGGGGAAAGACAAAAAGAAAGAAGGAAAAAAAATACAATTGAGGGAAGAAGCAGCTAGTTTAAACTAGTCCCTTAGAGGTATTTATTTTTTAGAAGAGAATTTTTCTTTTTTTTTTTTCAGTTGATCATTGCCAACAGTATTTTAGCCTATGCTGTGCCTGCTGACCTACCACATTTAGCCTACTTATACTAATTAAACTTTAATTAAGTTTATTAGGCGTTCATCTAACATGAAAAGTAAGTCAAAGGCTTTGCAAAGTGTTGGCTAAGGTCTTAGCATGACTGGGCAGTTTGGGTTTACATAATTGTATTTACATATTTATATAAAATATATTTTTAAAGTGTAAGTCATTTCTATCCTACTGATCATAAGCTTTCTTACAGCCAGAGCAACCACACTGTCTACAGTTTCACTCAGAACCAGTGTTGCAAGAAGTGGCACTTGTTTTGCTGCTGCTGTTGGTGTAACAGAATTCAATAGACTGACTTGTGTTTTAGGATGCTCCCGTAAGTTAGACCCATCGCATACCTCAGGTCTCTCCTCCTAGGCTATCAGCTGTGTTTTGTGACATTTCTGATTCTTCAGAAAACTAAGGGAAGGGCTCTTCTCCAATTCCACCCTGTCAGTGCAGAGTGAAATCTGCATTGTGAATAGACAGCTGTTTTCCAGTCAGCCTTACACTGTGCCCGAAGAACTTGACCAAAGTTTCCTGACAAGCCAAAGTACACCATTTCCCCATTTCCTCTCATTTTTGCCTGATACCATCCAAAATAAAGTCCCTCACGACCCAGAAAATGTTCTGCCACCACGAGTTTCTGAAGTGAAGAAGGCAGTATCAGAAGGTTCCCAGCAGACCCAGAACCAGTGAGTCTACCCCTCCCTAGACACCAACCAATAGTCTAAAACAATCAATTTTTAAAAAGCCCAGTGCCATCTTCAGTTAGGAACGTTGCTGTTCTTCAATTTCTATAGTATTACCTTGAAAACCGAAAGCGTGCTGCATGCACATATCTCAAGGATCAGCCAATGTCCATTGGTTGGCATCTTTAACTCTCCCTTTATATGATTCACACCATTCTCACCTCCAGCAAAAACTGATCAGCCTTTTAGCCTGGGAAAGCCACTGCATTTAGAGCTATTGTTCTAAGACAGCTTGGGCAAACCTCCCATGGGAGAAAGCACTGCAGCCCAGCACATGGAGGACACAGACTGATACCATCACAACCCATCTCGAAGCTGCATCCTCAGAGCAGGGCATGGTGTACAGCATTTTTCTCCAGGTTTTCAGCCAAAAGCCCTTCTGCAAGCCCTCTGCCTTACAAGTCTTGACAGCAGGGCTGCGAAATGGCACCAATGCTGCTCATGGCACAGCACCATTCAGCCTACGCTGGCCATGGGTCTACTTCAGGTGATGGGCATGTCACCCCAGGGCTGGCTTCATCCCATACCTAGTGGCCTCAGAAACCCCTTGTTAGACCTCCCCCCCTTTATCCAAAAAAAATTACCTACAAACACAGGCAGAATAACTGCACAACCAAAAAAACTCACCAAGCAGCAGTTAATACAACCCACAGTCTATCTTGCTAACAGCTGTACCCTAGCACCAGCTTTGGAGGATCTCTGCCAGCCACAGAGCCAAATAACAAACCAAAATGCTCTACAAGCAGCCAAGGGGCAGAATTGGGCAAAACTCTGCCCCATCACCTTCCCATCAAAGTGAATCTCTCATCCTGTTATCAAAGGGCACTGATCTTTTCTGGGAGACACCTAGCTTCCCCACCACAGAAACGTGCCTCAGATACAGAGAGAAGTCATCAACATTTTTGGAAAGAAGGAAGCAAGCTTTTTGAACAAGACACGTTTTCATTTTGGATAAAGCTTTCCAGACATGCTGTGATAACCATGGCATAAAAAATTATGCAGATAGTTTTCTGCATAAAAATGCAGAGGAAAAAATGATTTAAAAAGAAGAAATAAAACAAGCACCAACTTAAAAAAGAGGGTTTGGAAAATATTTTTTTTTGGCAACAAATCTCTCAGCTTAGTGCCTGGCAGCCACCAAATATTTAGCTTTGAAAAATAAAAATTTGTTCTTTATTTTTTTTTTAAATGAGAGAAAGCACGTTGATACTGTGAGAGAGAAGGGTCTGACAAACAACACACCAATGTGCTTTTGTGTACTTTTATGTAAAAAGATACATAAATCTGCGACCAAATCCAAAGTCCCAGGAGTATGTGTAGCTGCAGGGGCTTATATCCCCTTAATGGCAGATACCACCCAGCTAGCATCAGAAGACATTTAAATGGTATTAGAGTCCCAAAAGTAGTAATACCTCTTGGTTTATAAAAACTCCATGTCTCTAGACCTACTCTGTTAACTCAGGGGGTATTTTTAGTTAGAGCATGGGAGGATGGCATGTTCTGATCCTTGCCACTCCAGCTGCCAAAACCATCCCAGCAGTGGTTGCAAAGCTCCTGGACTACAATCAAAGCTGCACCGACTGAAAACGCCAGCAGAGCCAACTTGGCAGGGCACAGCACCACATTTAACAACTTGTGGTGTCTTAAAGAAGCAATGTTGCAAGCCTGGTGGTAGGTAGGTGGCTTTTATGCCTCTGTCCCCTCTTTTCTCAGGGATGAACTGGATGCTGAGCCCCAGCCTGAATATCAAACCCCACCTGTGCCACCACATCCTCGAGCCAGAACTGCATCTTGCTCTTTGGTTCCCAAATCCCTGGAGGGCCACTGTCCTGGCTATGGCTCCATCATCTCCATCCCCTTCCCCAGACCACACATCTGGTCCCAGTGCTTCTCCCAAGTGCTCGCAGCCCCCTGGAGCACCGCTGCCTTCACAGCAGAGATGAATGAGTCAGGGCCTCTTTTTGGCTGCCTGCAGCTGGACGATTTGACAGAGAGAGGCTCCAACTTTAAAGTGAAAATACTACTTTGTAAACAAAGCTGAGATGAGATTTATCACAAAACAGCTGTTGTTCCAAACAGTAATCACCTATTTATTTTATTTTTCAGTGTATCAGAAGAAAAATGTTCATCGTGAATGCTCCGTGCACAAATACTGTTTCCTAATGAGACATTCTGTACACCACTTAAACCAAACAATAGAAACTCCCTGTGCTGGATTGAAATGGGTACATTTGCCTCCTCCAGTAGGAGTAAAGGTCTGGGAAACCTGGTGCCCCTTGCACATGTCTTGGAGTCATCTCTCCCAGTATTCTTTGGCCTGCAATGTACAGAATAATCACTTTGGGCCCTTAAAAGTAAATCCAAAACATTTTGATCTGTCCTGAGGCCTGCACTCCATCAGAGTGTTAGACAAATTTACTCCCAGGCTCGGGAAGGGCTCTCCAAGTGGCCTGCTGCTAAACCTCAGATGTCATCACGTGGAAACATCCAACTTGGAAGCTTCGGCTCGCCACAGGCCTCCCAGCAGGGAAGGACCCGAGTCACAGAGGCCTGTTTTTAGCCCTGGATAAGCCCCAGGCAGGAGGGACAAGCCAGCAGTGCCAACAAGAGGTGTAGCAGGTTCGTGCAGCAAAGTGAGGCAGATCTGCCCCTGCTGCAGGTCCTTACAGAGCAGGAGGAGAAGTCTCACTCCCTACCTGCACCTCTTCCCAAGGTAAGCATCCCGCCCTGCTCGTTCTGATTCTGCTGACATTGATTCACGGCCTTTTGTGGAATACATGCTATAAATATATATGCCAGTTTCCAAAATAGCCTCGCAGGGATACGCTGTAAACAGTGCTGCTCCCTGATGTTTCCTGCGTCTATTTTAGTAGCTCTGCATAACCCGTAGTAAACTCCATTTTCTGGGCTCCTCTCTCCCAGCCTCCCCTTTGCTCTTAGCACACAGAGGCCGGAAAGGCTTTGGTTTCAAACTAATTCGCTTGATGGCATGGGAAAAAGCAGAGAGGTAACTAGAGAAACAGAACATTTGGCAAATGTGTATTGAACTTCTCACAACAAACCCATTAGTTCATGAGGCCCATCTCTATGGCAACCAAACAGCAGAAAAACAAGACATTAACACCTAAATTTATTAGTGAGCAAGTGCTTAGCTATTATCATTCCAGGGGTATATTCCCCCTACCCCCCACCTCCTTTTGGTTCATAATGAAGACAACTCGATTCTAGTTCAAAAGCCAATGTAAACATCGACACACAATTTACAGACACAGGATCTGAAGCTTTCATATTTTTAATCACAGTTTGAAAAAGAAAACAAAACAAAAAAGACATTTGAAAGGAGTTACTCAATTCTCATTCTATTTTGCAAAATTGTTAAAGATTGGCGAGTCACGGGAACAAAGAGATGCTACCTATCCTACCCTAAAAGGTCTATGAAGATCTTTGCAAGGTGAAGAAGTTGTGTACATATACAGCTTCTCCCAAGAGAATTTCAAAGCAGTTTTTTTATTATTATTATTTTTACGTGACCATTACAAGCAGCTCCCTGGGGAAAGTACAACACAAACTCCACTGCGCTCATATCAGAGACACTGGGTAAGTGTGTCACTATTTGGGTATGTTCACTCCAGAAGTATGCAAGAGGGGGAACAAGATGCTGGGAAGCAGGGACTGAGTGCAGCATCGTGTTCTTTGGCAGCCAAGATAATGAATCCAGACATTTTTGGAGATTCAAGTGTGCATGAGGGACCAGAGTGAATTCCAAGGGCCTCAAGAGCAAAGATTAGACCTGGACAGCCTGTAGAACACAATGAGGTGTTAGATCTTTATCTCTGTGAGTCAAAATGAAGCAGGAAAACAGGGGATGTGTCTCAGCCCAAGAGAGGCACATCTGAAGTTGTGTTGGCCTGTCATGATGCTAAGGCTCTCTGTCCTGGGTCTGGCTGGGATGGAGTTAACGTTCCCTGTAGCAGCTCATACAGTGCTGTGCTCTGTACTTGGAGCTAGAACAGCAGTGGTATCACACCAGTGTTGTGTCTGCTGCTGAGCAGTGCTGGCACAGCATCAGAGCTCCCTCCAAATACCCCCAGAGCCAGCAGGCTGGGGTGGGCAAGAGGGGAGGAAGGAACATCACCAGGGCAGCTGACCTGAACCAACCAAAGGGATATCCCATGCCATACTTCTATCACACACTGTTTCACTGTTTCCAGGTGACATGCAGCTTCTTTGGGGGCTAATTCAGAAGTAGCCATTGCAGGGCTAATTCAGATACGACCTTCAGTGTCTTTGCACAAGGACAGATAAGAAAATCCAGGCTAAAAAGTAGGTGAAAATTCGTACTGTTAAGGGCAACAAAACACTGGGATACGATGCCTTGAAAAAACACGGACTCATGACAAAGACCTGTCAGGAATCGCTTGGTTAAAATTGTTTCTGCCCAGGGGCAACCCAGGACAGTCATCCCATCAATGATGTTGAGAGCTGTGCTTTCACTTCTCAAGCAGTGCTGCAACTGCAGGTGAGAAGTCTCACGCAAAATAAGATTTGCCCCTTCCTACTGTAACAGGTGTGATTTGCCACAGGATGGAGTAGGTATGAAATGCAAGATCTGCCTGATAAAGGCCAGAGCAGATGGGCCATGCATTTTTACAAGGTTTTCAGCTCTTCGGGAGTAGATGTTATCACAGTAAGCGAATGCCTTTCCTTCAGAGTTCAGAGGACTATGTGCAGGCCATATAACTCAATGCTGCTTCGGAGCTCTGACAGCAAATGGATTACAGGGAACAGATGAAAAAGTCAAATCATCCTTCTCCTCCAACTTCCCTCAGGTGGAGTCAATAGAGCATCTCTGAGCTTACACCATTGAAACCATGAGCTAGATTTAGCCCGACACTGTATAGAAGGTCTAATGGCAAATTGCCTGTCATCTAATTCCAGGCATGTGATCAGAAAATGTTTAACGTAAAGGTTACAATATATTAACCACACTGCCATTAGTGGTGGAACAATCCATTACTAATATTCCTCCATCCTCAGGCAGCACCTCCTCCTGAAAGCATGCTGCCAGGATTTAAGCTGACCAGGGCCCTAATTTCCAGGCCCTTCAGGCAGGTTACAAGAAAGCAAATTAACAGGTTGAAACCCTGACAATTTGCTTCTGAAATAAGGTCACTGAGGATCCTGCAAGTCCCTAACTAGCTGGCTTGCTCTCAGCTGAAAGACATTTCAAGAACGTTAGCATCGGTGCCAAAAATATCAGGGCTTGTCCCTGCAGCAAAACAGCATCAGGAGAAGGAGGCTGAGGATAAAGTGCCAGTGCCTGAACAGGCGGTGTTGGGAGGGTCTGAGCTGTTGTCTTCCTGCTTGCTGGGGTACCTCTGCTGCCAGGAAGAGCAAAGCAGCTCTAGAGAGGAGGGCATGGGCCTCTGCAGCAGAGCACGGGCAAATGCATGGCTGGGAAATCACTGCTTTGCAAGTGCCAGGTGAGTTCCAAGGAGTTCCCAAAGGCAGCAGGCAGAGCTGCAAGGTGGTTGTCCTGCTGCTGTCCTGAGTTGCACTCACCCCACACCACTCTGGGTCTCTTGATCTCTCCTCATATACTCTTTGTCACCATGACACCCCATCAGCTGAAGTCCTCTAACAAAGGGTTTAAGCACACAGCAGCCACCGCTGGCTTGAAATAAACCTTCAGTATATCTAGCCCCTACAGAAAATGCAATTCCACCAAAACATCATGCTCAGAAACATCATGCCCACTCCACCAACAATTTTCCTCTGCAGGAAAGTCTTTTCCCATCTCTGGTCTCTCATTTCAGCCTTTCCGAAGACAAGACTTCTGTTTTTCTCCCATGAACAAATTGCTTTATAACAAAGTTTAGCAATTGTATGAAAATTCCTACCCCCAAACATCCATACAAATCCAGCCCAAAAAAAAGATTTGGATCAAGTCAGAGTAAGATATCTCAGAATCTTCTTCCATGGCTTTCACAACTGGTGTTGTAGATATATTTTCTAAAGTAAGCATCTTGAAGCCCCCATGCTGCATCTTGGTGCCTTTCCCCTGGAGTCCTCTGTGGTGGGTGGGCTGGCACATGGCTGGGGTGAGGTGGGTGCCCTGCTTCTGACTGCTCCTCTCAAACACAGCAGCGTGGCTGACTCCTAAAATTCATGTCACCGCTGTCCTGAGGGGGGGAAGACACACTGAAATGTATGCAGATCCTGGGCACTAGCTTCTGATTATTAATACCCTCACTCCACATATGCATGCACATAGATGCGGATTGTGTAATAGCTTTGAAAAATCATCCAGGCCCTCCGGAGACAGTGCCATCTTGAATCCATTAGCTATGTTATGAATAAATGAATGAACAAAAGCCAATTTTTTTCTGATCGTGCGGAGAAGGCAGAGGAGGGCCACACATAGCAGTGGAGAGGAGAAGGAGTGTGACCCTTCAGCTGACACCAGCCCCACCAAGCACACCCCGTGGCACCGTTCGGTTGTGGTGGAGCCACGCAGAGCCAAGAGGTGCCCAAATCAAGAACTGAAAGCTGCTGTTACCCGAGCGTGTTTATTTTAGTCCTGCTTGCATGCATGTGTGTTCCCAGCAGGAGGGGACGTAAATGGTCCCGGCCATCCCAGCCCAGCCCTCCATCCTCGGGCACGTGCCAAAACCGTTCTGCTCACTCTAGCGCCAGGTCACATTTCTTGGCAGGGAGCTCAGCTCCTTCTCCCCTCTTCCTTCCCCCATGCTCCTGGTAAAATATGAAAACAGCCTGCCACCTGCCATTTGCCTGGCCTGTTTCTCTCTGTCTGCCAAAAATTAGCAACATGCCCCAAAATATAATTGGAAACACTGCACTGCACTGCAGGGGTCCCATTTCTGTTGCACAGAAGAGGCTTGAAAAAAAGCCAATTTAATTTCTAGATTCCCCGGGCTGCATATAGCTGCTAAGTGGGGAGGTAAAAAAAGTCACTTTTATCAGGCCAATTCCTATTAGTAGATTCAGATCTTTTAACAAGCCATGCTGTAGGAATCAGCGAGCTGTCATTGCAAGCAGATTTAGGGCATTGTTTCTTGGAATTAGAGTCGTGTGGGAGGTCAGAAGCTAGAGGCCAGCATTCCCAAACTTCAGAGCCTGGGTGCACACAGCAGAGCTGGGAGTGGCAGAGGATTTGTGAAGGCTGACATGAACCCCGGGAAGCAAATCACCCCGTTCCCCCCACCAGCAGATCTTCTGCAAGGGTCCCTCAAGGACTCTTGCGGGAGGCATCTGGAGATGAGTCCAAGGCTCTGTTGGGTTTCGCTGCTATTGCAGCAGCTGTGGCTTCATCCCCTTTAGGGAAGCAGCTTTGGGAAGTGCTGCTCGGCTGAGGGAGGGCTCCATCTGTCCTCTGCTCCAGGCAGCTCAGCCTGCTTGCAGAACATACCAGCCACCGAGGCTCCAAGGTCCGCAGACCATGGGCCAGCCCTGCAAAGCTAGCTGTTATCTTCCTGTTGCAGACGGGAGGTGGAAAAGGAGAAGGAGAGAACATAGGGCACCTCATTCATGCCATGCTTTGGCAGAGAGCTTGGCCAGCAGATTTCTGAAGCTGGAAAGCAACGTTTCAACCTGAAGAGCTGTTTACATTGTCAGGGTTGATTTGCCAGACGTACAAAAGCGCTGTGCCAGACTGGCTTACTGTGTTTGGCCTTCCAAATACTCGGGGTCTGCATCTGTCCTGTGGTGGAGGTGTGCTCAAAAACAGGTCTCCTAGAGGAGGACAACAGCACACACAGGCAACACCAAGCCCCACAGAAGGGTCTCAGCTCTCAGCAGGGGATGGCAGCAGAGAACACACAACTGGGCAGTGAACATGTCACCCACACCCCAAAGGCAGCGTGGGCCATCACCTTCTGCAGGCCTAACTCACGTACACGAGTCGCCAGGCCATCCTCAGGCTCAAGGGCACTAGCAACCAGTTCACAAACTATGTGCTATTAAAATAAATACTCCCTTCCATCCATCCCAAGCAGTATTAATATCTACTTTCTGACAAATAACTTGGTAAAATGAATGGAAAATGTCCTTGCTAGCCATCCTCCAAATTCCTGGGGTTTTACCTACTTCATTCTTTGAATTCTGCTTTCTTCTTAATCTTACCTAAAGGCTGCTAAAACACACTCATTTATGGTGGTATGGTCCAAAGAGGAATGATCTTAACATCTTCTCTTAGGGAGAAGAGTGCATAAACCTGAATTACAGCATTGCCACATAACTCCCCACGCAGATCTGAAGAGGCAAACTGACCAAGGTGTCATAATATTGAGGGCTATGAGACCTTCAGTGAACATGAGGAGAACAAGGTGCCCAAGTCTGGTCCCTAAAATCTGGCAAGCTGGGTGGCAGCCCTAAGGAGACCCCAGATTCCTTCTCTTCAGGTTGCTTAGTTGATAGACTTTAATAGATCAGTGAGTGAGAAATAAATGGCTGATTCTAACTACCTCAAAATTCTTCAATATTATAATTATTTTTGTACATCAAGCATGCTGTTAAATGACAAGATGATGACCCTATATTTCCAAAAAAGAAAAGAAGTCATCACAAAATCCACAGCTGCTCCACATTTGCAAGAAGCTGTTTAAAACAAAATAAACCAATACATTTGCTCCAAGAAATATGCATTAGGCACTGGCAGCTTGCTTCCCTCATTCCTCTATCCCCAAGTACTTAAGCTGAAAGGAGGGGAAAACCTTGAAGTAATATATGCATGAAAAAGCCCTGAGAACAATAGCTGCTCTCCAGTTGACTCCAAAGCTGTTATTAAACTTGAGGTTCCTGTGCTAGCAGAGCACAGCTTGAACAGAATGCTCTGTATTCACCACCACCATCACCAGGCTCCGATAATGCAAGCGAGTCAGATTTCCACCTACAAATTCCTGGAAGTTCATAGCCTAAAGAGCAACATGCCAACATCTCAGTATGAGCAGGCTCAGCTGGATAGCATTATAGAAATCTCTCCTGCAAGAGCAAAATATCAACAGGCTAATCCTCAGATCAGAATGGGCAGGCTCTTACTTGGAGCCAAGCACCATCATCCTGTTCTAAATTGAACTTTTCTTAGTGGTCTTCATGTTGAATGCACCTTGCTCTGAAGCAGCTAGAGTATGACATATAAACGTTACCCAAATCTTCAGCTCCAGATGAGGAAAAAAGTTGGGTTGAAAGCATCCAGAAATTAGGACTCATTAGCCCATTATAATCATCTTGTAGATGTTATAATGATAATGTAATGCAATAATACAACCATCAATCAGAAAAAGGAAAGGCAGAGGAAAATATTTCAGCTGTAGCTTCAATTGTGCATTCCTGTACATTTGGCTAAGCCAGGGCCTGGTGCTCATCAATCCTGAACCTAACCCACACCATGGCATCAGCATGCACTTCTGAACACACTGTCCAAAGCTGTTTCACTGAGAAGGGAAAGATATCCTCCAGGGGCTGAAGGAAGAGGAGAGGCAGTTCAGTGTTTCACCAGTACCATAGGAAGAAACGGACTCATTCAATGAGCTACAAGAAGATGCAACATGGTGGGAAAGACAAGCAGAGACTGCACCACAATTCAACAGAGTACAAAAGCAACCAACTGGGACCTGTTTGCAGATGTTAAAAGTCTCCAGGGAAGACAAAATGAAGGATTAGGAAGGAAATCCAAGAAAAACAGAGTTCACTTAAAAGCAGCAGCTCATCACTATAAATATATCTGTGCAATGTATATTGTTTATTTTTAATAAACCCAGCCACCTATCATTTCAGCCAGGCCTGTCATGACTATTCATTATTCAAGAAGTTTTGCCTGAAGGGGCACATACCCGGGCCACTGAGCTGCCGTCCCCACAAGCACACCAGAGCATCACTGGGGGGCCAGGAGGGGATATGGCCTTCTGCATGTTCATCCTGCACAGCAAGCACAAAGCTCACTAGCTTGTTCTCCAGAGAAAACGGCCTCTGTTCCAGATGGAGGGGCTAATATACAACCTCTGACAACAGCGTTGTGCTTCTGGGACAACTGGGAAGCACACACCAGGGACACACAAGGGCTCATAGTCGTGCTGCTGGGCTACGCAGAGCTCCAACACGCTCGCTGCCTGACAGAGAAGCCCTGGCTGCAGCAAAGTTCATACTTCATTGTTTTTCTTTTTTTTTTTTTTTTTTCCCTGAGGATGCGGTGCCTGTTGATGGATGGGGATGGGAAAACCAGTTGATAAGTAATGGAGCAACCCACACCAAAGGCTGAGGAACTGGGGTGGGAAGGGGGAGCTAGAGCTGAGAACAGATGCTGCCGACACCAGCCCCCAGTGTTCTTGATTTAGCAGCACAGTCCCTGGATATGCCAAACTGGGTAGAGGAAGCTGAGTGCAGCTGTTTGCAACAAGCTCATAGCTCCTGCTCCTCCTCAAAATGGAAAGGAGAATTAAAAGTTATGTCCTGCACTGGGGATGGCTTCTGAGGGTCCCTTTTTCTAGTGGCTAGCTTTGGAAAACAGAGCATCTGTAGATGACGAGACTTGCAAGTGCATAATGGTTTCTTCTAGTCCCTTGGACACTGAGCTGGCCCATGAGAAATAAAGACTTAATCATTTACTGTAATTGAGCTTAAGAGCTGAAGAAGCCTATGAAGCACTATCTTCAAATCATGTCTTTATCAAGAGACACATCCAGCAAGAACAAGTAGCCCAGTCCACTGCCTAACAGAACACAGGCCCAAGTCAAAATAAATAAATAATGGAGAAAGATCTGAGGCACAAATAAACTACTGTGCTTAAAACCAGAATTCTAGGCATCGGGACTTGGGCAGAAAAGCAGATGAAGGAGGTCTTTAAATGCTGCAGGTAGCTAGAGACAGACTTCAACTCCAGCATGTTGCTTCTCTGCATGCACACTATATAGTCTCCTTTCTGCTGAGAGGACAGATGAAGTTTCACTGGTGTTTCCAGGAGACCTTAATGGAGTTATGCACCAAACACTTTTCAATTGCCACTGGCTCCAGGTCCCTGATCGTCACAGACCCTTTGCCACCACCCAGACTTGCATTAACAACGCTAAGATTAGCGGTAGGATCTCTACAGTGACATTTGCAGTGGTTTAGACCAGATCGGTTTGTAAAATGCTCATCTGTGGCAGCCTACTCTGGAGAAGCACAGGAAATCTCCCAGAAAGTTTCAGGTGTCACCACAGCAAAAGTGAAAAGAACAGGATAAGGGTTCAGTTCAGTGGTTTTGTGCTTTCACAGCTGGGCTGAATGGCATTTGCACTGGTGCAGTCTTTATCATCTAGGAGAGCAATGCAGACTTGGTATCTGCAACTAATCTGTTACTTGTAATAGGCAAGTGGAAGTATTTTAAAGTTAGAATAAGAATAAAATTATCCATCAACATTCCTGCACAATGACTAAAGAGGGGTCTCCCCTCCTCCCGTTTTGTGGGTTTCTCAGAGTGAGAGGCAGACAGCTGTTTGGAAACGGGCTGTTGATAACATTGCAGAGTAAGACACAGGATATTATAAGTCAATTAAAGATGTATTAAGAAAGGGTAAGAGAGTAGGAGGTACTGATCTTCTGAATCCATCTGTTTCACCCTTCTTGCAGGACAAGTAAACTGGAACTTCCAGATCCTCCAAGAGAGACCAGAAACAAATAACCAAAACATGAATACTCCATGCTTCAGAAGAACACGGCTTTTGCTAGATGTGCTCCTACACCCCACTCACATCACTTGCACATGATAAGCTCCATTGTTAAACACACTCAAGGAAATAACACAAGCATGCAAAAAAAAAAAAAAAAAAAAAGCTAATTGCAATCTGTGGTCACTGTAAAGAGGTCAGGAGAGACCTGAACTACCTGAAGCCAAGATGCGGGTAATAGAAATCAGCTGCCAGGACCAGGCTGCATCACCTATGAACTCTGATAGAGCCCAAACATGAAATCAGAAGTGCTGCTCTGGTTGGAACAAAAAAAAAATAAAAATAAAAATCTAAAGTGGCAAATGCAACACCAGAAGAGAGCTTCAGGA
The DNA here is from genome assembly GCF_009819795.1 of Aythya fuligula. Taxonomy (NCBI): domain Eukaryota; kingdom Metazoa; phylum Chordata; class Aves; order Anseriformes; family Anatidae; genus Aythya; species Aythya fuligula. The sequence goes on from NC_045564.1 coordinate 10,958,551, forward strand.
GAAATCCTGGGAGCTACAAGCACTTTGTGCCAAGCAAGACAGTAAGGACTGCAAAAGAGCAGAGTGGAATATAGAGGAGAAAAGTGCAATGTATTGTACTGTGTTTTCTAAAAATACAAAAATAAGACCTTTGCAAAATGGATGAGGCAATAGAAAAAGTGTAGGGAAAAAAAAAAAGTAGTCTTTGCAGTGGAGACAGGCCATCTGCCAGGTACTACTGGGCTGCTGCTCAATAGGCACAGGGACAGTTTGAAGAAGGCATGGACAGAGAGGGGATGAGGAGAGGAAATATACAGGACTTTCACATCCAAAACCAACAAGGAAGGAGTACAGAAGTGTCATGTAGCACAGAGCCTGAAGAAAGTGACAGGTGAAATAAGTGTCATATCAAAACTATGCATCAACACAGGCAGGCTCTGCAGTCACTGCTGCGGCTCAGAGAATTTTTTGGACCATGGATGTCTTCTGGAGACAGGAGAGCAGTCCTCCTCAGAGGTCAGTGAAGCACACAGATTAAGGACAGAACAGAGAACAAAACCCAGAGACATCTGTGTGTGATTTTATAACTCAATGAGATGCCTACATCCAGATTTCCACATGCAGTCATACTGAAAAGAATATTCTAGGAAAATAATGGTGAAGGACAGCCAGAGGTATTGTCCACCATCCAAATGGAGAGGGAACAGTCAGTCATTATTCCATATAGTCCAAGGCCTGAGGGACATGCAGAAACAGGATCAGTCAGAGGGTGCAACACTGCAAAAGGAAACATCTTTTCTGCTCAGCACACTGTAAAATGGCAGAACTCATTGCTGCAGGACTTTGCTGGAGTCAAGACTGTGAGAGGGCTCAGAAAGAATCAGACCAGCTTCAAGACAATAGATCTAACAATGGCTATTAATCACCATTATCTAATGGAAACTTCCAGGCCTCCACATCCCCCAAAGTGCAAATGCTGGAAGCTGGGACTGTAGCTCAGGCATGCAGCAGTCTTGGGTTCTCTGCTTCTGGCACATTGGGCTTCAGATGCTGGCTTGAGTGGCTTTGGTATGGCCACATGGGATGGTTTTGTATCGAACAGGCTGATTACCCCTGCAGCAACCAAGTCATTTTTTCCAGTTTGTTTCCCCCTTTTGAAATCACTTCTGAATGTGCCTTTATATCAAGTGAGGCTGGGAGAGGTCCAAAACAAAGGAAAGCAAAATCCAGCAGGGCCACTCATGGCTCCGTCACTCCAGCTGGACTCTAAAACCAGAGGAGAGGACTCCATACATCCAGCGACTGTGCAGCACCTATTACAGCAAAGCCCTAAGCAGGAAGACCTTCAGCCTGAAGTTAATTGTATCTATTCAGAAGAGAGTCCCTAGATAAAACTGATAATCCTACTGATGGAGAACACAATTTATTGAGGCTCAAAGCTGAATTCAGGCACCTCTGAGTGCATCCCCTTTGCTTCAGCTCCTTTGCACTCAGGCAAGGAGCTCCAAGAGCCCGTGCCCCGACACCATAACCCCAGCATGAAGGCAAAAAATCCCAGGAGTTCTCCTTGCAACAGGAGAAAAGCAGAGCAAGCTCTTCCTCCAGCATCTCGAGAAAGCTTGTTTCACAGGAAGTTCTGCCAGGCTTTCTTCAATATTTCCTAAGCCAGGCCTGTCCCTTTGCTTTCCCCACCAAGGAACATTTTGTTCGAAGACAGCTAATGACCCATTTACATTTGCCTACAAAAAGATATTGGGTTATTTCTCCCCTCCTCTTCCACCACTTGGCTGCCTCTGGTTTGCAGGGCTTGTCAGGGCTAATTACATTGACTTTTTCATTGAGGGAATTTTTCTTCCTTGCATGTGTTTTCTGTTCTGAGCATAGCACAGTTTCAACAGGTTTTTGATGCTGTTGTTGTTGTTGTTCTTGACAAGAGCTGCTGTTATGAAACACATCCTCATGGCCCTGCCAAGGCCTCAGCCAACTGAGAACCAGCTCCATTTGACGCAGGAGCAAATTGAGACCATTTGGTTCTTGGGGCACTGGACATCGTATTCAATCTGCAAGGGAGCTGGGAAAAGCACTGAGTTTCTCCTCCCTCCCCTTCCCTTTCAATACACTCATTTGTTCCTGCAGAAACAGTCTTTTTTCTTTTTTTTTCCCCTCAGTCTTCCCTTTTCCCTAATTTTATCCATATGCAGTCCAAGATGGACATGGAAAATTACCTGCCCGTTACTCTCAGCAGATGCCTGCCATCGCTTAGATCAATAAATTAGGCTTGGGGTCACAAGCTGTCCCTGGCAGCCTTTTTCCAAGGGCAAAGCTACTTGGACAGCAGTGAAACCAGAGCAGCCCAGGACCAAGTCTCAGAGCCAACAGAGGGTAGGGACCGATCACGGAGCCAAACTCTGCGGGAGAGCACCCTCTCGTCCAGCACACTGGGGGATTTGAGGACTAGGGGAAGAGACTGCAGATCCCCTACCAAGTGAGACCTTCTCCCACACGGAGAGAGAGTGCCTCAGCCTCGAGGGGGCCCACATCAAGATCACAGCTGTTACGTGCATTCTGGGCAATCATTTCTCTTCCCCACTCTGCTCCCCAAAGCAGCAGCTCATTTATCAGGGAAACACTCCAGCAAGACAAGGTGGTGGGAGAGCTGGACCACAGCTGTGCTCCCAGCAGCCCTCCGCTCAGAGGGGACTTGCCATGCACCATCCCAACAGCTTGGTGGGAGTGAGTCTTACATCCCACACTCGCCAGGCCAGCGAGCCCAGAGTTTTTCAATTCACGTAAACGTTTCTATCCTGGAGAAGATAAAAGGGATGCCCTGGATAGAGAGCAGTGCTGGTGCAAGCACAGTGGGTGGGAGATGACCGGGTAGGAGGAGTACCACACAAGCTACAGAAAGTGACAAGGACAAGCAATGTAGTTTTCTTTCTGCCCTTGCACAGAACATGGGAGCAAAGCCTCCCTTCCAGGGCCTACCACAGGAAAGCATTTCAGGGTATTGACTGCCCCAGAGGAGACACTCTTCAGCTTGGACCTCAGAGATTTTGTCCAGAATTTTGTGGTGTGGAGCCCCAGGCTGCTCTGTGAGGTTTGGACACCAGCTAACTCCTATATTGAACTGACTGCTCTGTTCTGCTACCAGGGATATACATGCAATGCCCTCATCCCTCAGTAGTGCGGCACCCTGCAGAGTCCAGCAGACCCCAAATACCACTCCAAGAGGCTAATCTTTCATCCCCTTGAGATCTGCTTCACAGAATGACAGACTGGCTGGGATGAGGAAGGAACCTCAGGGCCCACCCACCCCAGCCCTGCTCCAGCAGGGCCACCCCGAGCAGGGTGCCCAGCCCCAGGTCCCGGCGCCTCCTGAAGCTCCCCAAGGAGGAGCCCCCCCAGGCTCTGAGCAGCCTGTGCCAGGGCTGCAGCACCCACCCAGCACAGCAGTGCTGCCTGGTGCTCAGAGGGAGCCTCCTGGCTCCAGGCTGTGCCCAGGGCCTCTCTGCCTGGTGCTGGGCACTGCAGGATGGAGTCCATCTCTGTGCCCTGCCCTCAGGTGTCCATGGATATGGATGTGCTCCCCCCTGAGCCTCTTCTCCCTCAGGCTGCACAGCCCCAGCTCTCTCAGCCTCCCTGTATAGGAGAGGTGCTCCAGACCCTTCAGCAACTTCACAGCCTTTCACTGGACTCCCCCCAGTAGCTCAGGGTCCCTCCTGTCACAGGGAGCCCAGAGCTGGCCCCAGTACTGCAGGCGCAGACTTACCCATGCTGAGCAGAGGGGAAGGATCGCCTCCCTTGACCTGCTGGCAGTCCTTTGCCTGATGCAGCCCTGTTGGCAGCAAAGGGCACATTGCTGACTTGTGTTCAGTTTGGTGTCTCCCAGGCCTCCAGGTCCATTTCTGCAAGGCTGCTGTTCAACTATGTAGCCACCAGCATGTCCCCATGCCTAGGGACGTTCCTGCCTAGGGACAGGGCACTGCACTACTCCATGTTGAGCTTTATAAGGTTCCTGTCAGCCCAGTTCTCCAGCTTGTCCAGGTCCCTCTGGCTTATCAGCCACTCCTCCCAGCTTGTTGTCATCAGCAAGCCTGATGAGGGTGCACTCCACCCCCTTGCACAGGTGATTAATAAAGATGCAATTAACAGAATTGGACCCAGCTGTGACTCCTGGGGTACACTGTATGTTACTGGCTAAACTTTGCACTCCTGGCTGCTACTCTCTGGGCCAAGCCATTCAACCAGGGTTTGAAGCACTTCACTGTCCACCCATCCAGCCCATACATCAACAGCTTCTCCAGGAGGATTTTCTGGGGCACAGCATGAAAGGCCTTAGCAAAATCCCTTAAGCCATTGAAGTCCCCTCATCTGTCAGGCTGGTCATCTCATTGCAGAAGCTTATCAAGTTTGTCAGGGATGACTTCCACTTGCTGAAGCCACGCTGACGAGTCCAGGTGATTTTCTTCTCCTTCATCTGCCTGTTAAATGTTTTCTTCTCCTTCATCTGCCTCCAGTCTTCATGCACTCCTGGCAGTTGCCATGGTCTGTGAAGGATTATGGAGGGTGGTCTCACAATGACATCTGCCCTCAGTTTGCTCACGTATTCCCTGGCCTCTTCTATCAAGGTCTTCCTTTCATTCTGCCCCCAGTAAATTCCTGGATCTCCACTTAAAGGCTGCCCCAAACTGTCTGCAGACCAAATGGACCAGGCAGCCAGAGGCCATGGCTTAGAGTTGTACACCCATTGCATGAATAGGGCAGCAAGCAAAATCTGCCGTGGGATGACCCCAGGCAGCCCCCACACCCTACCAAGAGTCCTGGCACCATTTTAATCAATGGGGATAACCCATTTTACCACACATCCTCTCCTGCCAGCCCAGTGAAAAGAAAACCCCAAAACAGTAGGTGGGAGGTTGAGTTATTTAACCCGAGGCACCGAGTACTCAGCCAACACACCAAGCGGTAGCGCCCGCATTCAGCCCCATGCAAGCCACGGGGAGTGGACATGAGTGAGTGCCTCAGCAGCCCCTCTGTGGTCAGGGCCCTTAGAGCACAGAGCGGTAATTACATTTTAAAACCTCCAGTTCTAATAAAACCCATCCTCACACGCTCAGAAGACTGGAATATAACTTTCAGTTGCTCCCAAGCCCTTCTATTATTTTCATCAGTTACAAAATTGTTGGATAATTGCAATAAATACGTATGCGGGGGCTGGCTGGCTTTTTGTGTTTTGTTTTGTTTTGTTTTTTTTCTTTTTCACCCTCATAATCAATTTTTTAATCGCAGCGGCGGCAGCTCTGGGGAGGGGTGACAGGGCTGTGGCTGCTCACCACCCAGGTACAGCAGAGGTAGCAGTGGCTTCACCCTGCTGGAAGCCATGGCAGCAGCCCACACAGGTCCTTCTTTCTGCCTTGCTGCTAAATACTCCTTTAGAAACTCTCTGTATTATTTCCCTGCAATGAATCAAGGGCCCTTCACCACAAAGCGGTGATTCTGCAGGGTGGAGGGGATAATTACATCCCCCCTCGTGCTGCTTCACCTCTTCTGGAGAAGATGCGAGTGTAAAGGCCAGGCTGTAAATCATTTTCACACATGTTAATGCAACTGTTTTTGCCAGAGAAGCTGGGGAAATAAGGAAGTCCATGTATACTGTCCCCACCCTTTTTTACATTAAAAAAATAAAATAAAAAATAAACCTCCCCCTCTCTCTCCAAAATATTCAGAAGGCGAAGGGCGCAGGCTGGTCCCCACGTCTCAGGCAGCCTGACGGAGGTCTCGCCGCCCTTCCTGCCGCCCACCAGGTCGCCTGAAGGACACGGTGCTGTTCGTGCAGGTCCCCTCATCGCCAGGCCCAGTGTCACTCCCTGCTGCCTTCAAAACACACGCTCAAGGGATGTGCTAAACTAAGACCTAAGCCTCGGATTAGATCCTCCCTGCAGAAAGGCATGGCTGGGACAGGATATCCTCCTCGTGACATTTTAAATGAGGCCTTCCTCCCCAAAAACATGACAAGCTCCTCTGAACTCTAATCCTAACCTGGCCTCTCTGACCCACTTCAAAACTGCCTCCAAGCTTCACCACGCTGCAGAGATGGCTTGCTGATGGGAGGAACATCTCTGAGCTCCAGGTCTGCTCTCTGCTGATTTGTGCAAACACAACTGCAGAAAAGATACACAATCCATCACCCCTCTCCCCACACAAGCCCATAGCTAAAACATTTCTTGTGTATCAAAGGCTGTGCCATCAAAGAGAAAACAAATACAAGATTTCTCTGAAATGGATAATTTACATTATCCAGTGGATAATCCTCTAGTACTGTCCTTACAGGTTTATTTGTTGCAGGTACCCCATCTGGAAAGAGATGAGCATTGCTGCATGTAAGACATTTTCTGGAGCATTGATCGTATTTATTTCATCTATCCCAAACCCATTTTAAAAACTCCAGCAGCAAAATCAACTGATCAAGTTTGTTTTGTTTTTTTTTGGTGTGAGAAACAAAATCTTCCGAAATCCAAGTGAGTTTTTTTGAAGGCTGATAGAAAAGCTGTGCAGCTTACAAGCTTTTAGTTTGACAGGAACATGAAAAGAGGAGATGAAACCGTTGAAATGAAAATTTAAGAGTGGGGCCAGTGATAGGTGTATTATCACACACTGAGCATTGATTAGTGGTAGTACTTTCAGTACTCACACCATTCCTCTTCTGACCAAGGCTAGGCAAGTGGCATGGGTGAGTGCCAGCCATGCACCAACAAACCCCATTCTCTGGCTCAAGCCCAAAGGAGGATTTTGGTCCTCGAGTGCTGTTGTCATGTGAGAAGCTCATCACAAGCCTCGTCCCTTGGGTTTGCTGCTGGGGATGAATAGTTCCTCTTCCTTGCACTCAAAGCACCTCAGAGGGACAGGCACAGGGTGCACCAAGAAAGTCAAATCATTATGTGCTCCTGCAAGCTCCTGGGCTCTAGGAGGCTACCCTTTTTTTTGGCAGGGTCCTCTGCCCCCTGCTTCAGATGGAGTGGGTCTCCCTGGGATAGCTTCTGCGAGGACATCAGCTAACACAGCTGCCCTGATCTCCCACAGCTGGGAACCCAGCCTGGCTCATTTCAGTGGAAATCTCATTAAGGAGGAGGTAGAGTTAAGTGACAAAGAAATCAACCTTATCAAGGTCCAGCTACGGCTAGTCAGAGGAAATGCAGCAGCCAGAGCACATGCCAATATTGTTAATGCCTTTTTTGTCTGTATCTTAGAGAGGGTTTATTTTGGCAGCTGCAAAGTGTGTTAAAAAAACATGTCCTTGTTGTATAGATTGCATAGTCCATTGGAGAGACCCAAAGCTACTGGAACCAGGCAGCATGGGGATGCTCTGACAGCTGACGGCAGAGCCGAATCCTCACCTGGCAGAGGTCCACCCAGCCTCAGCGAATCCCATGGCACTGCACCACGTTACACTAACTGAGCATCTGGCCCCGATTCGTTGTTTGGTCTGATCGTTGTTTGTTTTTTTCTGACATCTCCTGTGGGTTTCTCATGTTTAATCTACAACAAAGGTGGCTTTTTGGGTGGATCCACGGATCCACCATATTATCACCAAACTCAGCCATGCTCTGGAGCAGTGCAGCAGGTCGTGGTGGGCTCTCCAGGAGCCAAGCTCTCCTCTTTGTGTCAGTACAGCTTTCTCAGCTCTAATAGAACCAAAACTCAGAAGGGACCAGGCAGTTCAGAAGTCTCCCAGGAGCAAACTATGAGGTGAGAGGTCTCGATTTGCCTGTGACAATGTGGGCAAGCTTTTTCTCCTCTCCCAAAACTTCTTACACACACACAAAGAAAGAAAGAAAGAAAGAAAGAAAGAAAGAAAGAAAGAAAGAAAGAAAAGGAAAAGGAAAAGAAAAATTAAAAAAAAAAAAAAAAAAGGAAGAAAAAAACATTGTTGTAGAGGGCTAAAAAATGAACCAAATGTCTTGTGGTGCACAGTCACTGGATGGCAGAGACTTACCAATTAATCAGTAAACAATGACAGATTTGAGTAGTTGGACAAAACTCAACCACACAAGCATTTCTTGCATGCCAGAGAGAGATTGCTCTGGAGGCATGATGTCTTTCCCAGTGCCCACACACAGCAGACTGGAGTCCACTGACCATCAATGATGGAGTCCTCAGGATGCTATCCTCAGCAGGTCTGTCCCTGCTGGAGAGGTCAAGGTGGTGGCCCTCATTCAGATGGGAAATATGTGCAATGGATTCCCCTTTGTCCTTCATCAGTCTGCTACAAAACTTGGTTCTTACATACTTTCATCCAGGAGGTAACCATCTCATTTCTTGGTGTGCTTACCAAAGGGACAGCTGACGTGTTGGCACAGGTTGATGGACACCTTGGTGAGCCCATGGGAAGGTGTGTACAGGAGCCTCCTCTCCGTGTGAGCTGGGGATATCCCAGTGTACATGAATCTGGGGGTGAGGTGCCCTTGCCACACTGGGGTTCCCCTGTCCTACAGTGGGTGGGAATCTCTGCTCACAAACCTCCTCCCTGGCAGGGCCAAACACATCCTTCTCTTTGGCTGCAGGAGAAGACACCAAGTCTGACCAAAACACCTCCTTGCAGGATGCAAGTAAAGCTTTAAAGGAAGTGACCTGTCAAGAAAATGAAAAGGAGCAGCTAGGTCAGCAGTAAATAGGGCACGCTTGGCACGTCTCAAGCCACACACCGCTCGGGCCATCTGGTGACAGCGGGCGGGCTGGTGCATCCACAAGAGGCTTGCTCTGGGCAGCAGCATGTGACAAAAGCTCTCACATCCCTGCGAGACAGTGCAGGTGATGCTGATGAGAGTAAGCACTGCTGACAACATCCTTCCCAAGCAGCTGGCATGACTTTCACTGAACAGCCATCTCTCTTTCCCACTTGACATAACCAGAGGCCCAGGACATGGCCTAGCCAACCCCAAGACCCACCATGTGCCTTCACATCCTCTGACTAGTCTAACACAGCCGTCACCGTGTGTGTCCCTTCTCCTTGTCCCCGTGTGACACCCGGGCCCAGCTACAGATCCACCCAGTCTCAGCTGAGGCCAGCTTTGGCCTCGTGGCAAGTGGCTACACCTCAACCACACAGCCTGGCATGGGGATGGCTCTGGTTGCCTGCACCCTGCTGCATTTTAGCTTTAGCGTGGCTCTGTCAGCTCTGCAGGCAGGAAGACCCTGCACCCTGCCTGAGGAGATGGGGAGCAGGGATTCCCTCCACTGCATTTTTGCATTTTCAGGACACGGATCTGCATCTTGGGCTCCCGCACCTCGGCCGTGCAAGCAGTGAAGGAGCTGAAACAGTACCCGTCGTGCTGCTATTGGTCGCTCAGTCCTCTCTCCCCACACTTTCCCTCCTGCCGCCCTCACTTCATTCCACATTTTTCACATTTCTGGGGATTGTTTTTCACCTCCCAATGCTTTCTGGAGCTTGCCCAATAGAAATAAATGCAGCCTGACCATCGCTGGTGGGGCGAGGGGCGGGAGGTTACACTCTCGGTAAATTTAGCCTCACTGACAGATTTATCTCCCTTAATCAGAACCAAGTGTAGTTAGCAAGGTTTGTTTTTGTAGACTGAACTTCCCCAAAGTCAGTGCACACACACCTCCCCCTCCCTCCCCAATTACATAAATGCTTTTAGTTAAGAGCTAATTTCCTGGAGCGTGTGCCAATGCTCTCTCCAAGCAAACAAAACAGAGACGACACACAGAAAACTGTGTTTTGCACTGGGAGGGAAGTTTGTGCTAATAAAAGTCCGGGAAGGAGAAGGTGCCAAAGGGCTCTTTTCCCCATTTCTCCTCCTTCATTTGCCCACGTAAGACAGAGCAGAGACAGGGAGCACCTTTCCAGGCTACATTTGCAGGCTGCCCTGGTAGATGGTCTTGTAAACCTCCTCAAAGAGCCTTGAGCAAGAGCTCGGGGGGGTCGCTGTGCTGAGGGGTGCTGTGTTCTCAGATGCTGCTTGAATCTTCTCCTTCTGCAAAATCCCATTGCACCCAGTCAAGGAGATATTTCCAGCCAGAAACTGAAACATGCCTTTCATTAGGCAGGCGAGCCTGGCAGATTCACCAGCAGTTCCGCAGAGCTTCTCCATTTAAATCAAGGCTGTCTGCCCGCATCCCTTCCTCATCCTACGCTCCCACGCTGGCACCACCGAACCGTCCCGACCCATCCCACCACAGCTTGGATCAGCAGGGGGCTGATCGAGCCAGGGGGTGGCCCCACAGTCCTCTCCTGGGAACAGTTTGGAGGCTGTGTGGTGGGAGAGACTTTGGGGACACCTTCCTTCACGGGGCTCCTCCTCTACATCTGTCCATGATCTTACTCTAGCAGAAGTTCCCTTTCATTTTCCTTCCCATCGCGCTACTAATTAAGAGCATTTCTAACATGTGCCAGCCTGGAAAGGAATGTGTTGTAATGACCATTTTTCTTCTGCTTCATTTTAAAGGATTGGTTTTTATTGAGCTCCTAAAACATAACCAAGCCCATAAAGAACAGATCTGAAGAGGAAATCTTGGATTCAGACTCCAGTAAGGTTGAATAAACTTCCATTGGGTTTCAGACCATGCCAAGGGCAACCATGACTTCAGCTTCTCTTCATCTCTGCATGTCATGCACAAGAAGCCTGGCTAATGTAACTGAGTAATGTTTATTCCCTGTTTTCTATAGACCATGCTGGTTCCCAGTTAGCAGATTGATATTTTTTTTTAGGAAAAAAAAAGGGGGGGCAAGAAATGGGGAGGGAAGCCTAGGCTATCTCTGGTCCCATTACAACATTCCCATAGTCATCAAACATTCCTACTGAATGTGTCCTGGAAAGCATTACTGGTTCCATATGCTCTGTGGCACTTTTGGGAGACCAGGGAGTTGATGTGGAAGGCAGAGCTGGAGATGAAGCAAGCACTGACATTTACACACCAGTGTCTCTTCTGACTACGTGGCTGGGTCAGGGGCAAAGGACAAAGGACAAGTTGTGGGTTTTTTGTGGGTTTTTGTTTGTTTTGTTTTTGTTTAATTTGGAGACAAAAGAGGAATGAGGTGAAGAGTGGTCATGGATGCAGATACCTAAGGTCCTGCTGGACTCTGTCATGCCTTTTCCATTGTGTCTGCAAGGAGGGCCTGGGGACACATCTTCCCTTTTCTCATTCATGTGCATTGACTCTTTCCCAAGCAGAGCCTGATGGCCAGGTCCATCTTACCAAGTCCCCCAGTCCCCCAGACTCCCGCGAGGGACAGACATCACAGAATCACGAACTAGGTACTTCCAGCTTGTTCTCTTCCTAAAGTAGATGAGCAATGTGACTCAGAGCAGCCAGTTCTGGTGCAGACAGCCCTGCCTGCCCAGCCCTGTGGTCACAGTGCCAAAGTCTCAGACCTGTGCAGGGGCCCAGATTCCCTCTGGGGTTCTGCACTCAAAAGGATGAAGAGGGAGATGCGGGCTGAGTTCCTCAAATAGCTCCACAGAGCTCAGCACAGCACAGCTCAAGAGGGCCAATAAAGGGATGAGAAGCTGCAGGCTGTGGCATGCAGAAGGACCAGATCTAATCACAGCCCCTTTTGGCTTTCACACATTAATTTGTCTGGGACCCATCTGGACAAAGGCCATCATTAGAAAAGCAGTCTGCTCTGGCCTCCTCAGCCTGTGGAAGCCATCAGAAAGGGCTGCTTGTGTACTATTAGCTTGCTCTCCCTGGTTTGCTTTCCTTTCTGTCTGGACACAGGAAATGAAGAGGATCTGGGAGGATAAGATAAGGAATGTAATAAATTGATTTCTTATAAATCAGCCCATCTCTGCCTTCCCACTGCTGCCCCTGTTTCTGCTGAAACAGAGTGCAGATGAACTTCAATAGCTTGGTCACACACAGTTTTTGCTGTTCATCCCCTCCAGCTTCTGCAGCAAGTCCCAGGCAGCTCCCTGTCCCTTATCTTTACTGGGAAGCCTTCTCCTTTGAGGGGTATGGTGGTGGATAACTGGGTACTGAGAGACCCCGTGCCTGCCATTGGATCTGGACTGTGGGCACATCCTATGGTTCTAGGGTTCTTTGCTTCCTGTACTTTTAACACATCATTATCCTAAACTCCATGGCATTTAGAGATCAACTGCTCCCCCGGGTCCAACACAACCAATTAACTCCCATTAATTTCTCAATGGCAATCAAGCACCTTTGAGGGAGTTGGAGGCACCTGCATCACACCCAGTGCAAGAGGAGCCCCTCCACAGCCTACACTGGGGAAGCCTGCAATTTGGGACACTCAGCCCTTCCCCTAATCTCACCCCCAGCCCACCTGCACCTAGAGGGACTGTGCCATGCCATGCTGTGCTGTGCCAGCAGGCAGAGAGGAGCCATGCACCATACTTACTCCCACAGCCTAGGTGAAGTCTCCAGATGCAGATCGAGGTGGGCTTGTGCTTCCATTAAAATGCCATTACGGTTTGCTTTTCCCATTGGTGCAATAAGGATGAGTTCTTCTGCTTCCTTTTGCATTTGAAAAAAGTTAGGTCAGGCCAGGAGTGTTGCTCAAGCACAGGCAGCTCGGCTGGGCAGAAAGGAAGGTTACAGCAGCGATGAGGAATTGCAAAAGAGGGAAGAAGCGATGTGGAGGGGAGAAGCGCATTTACATATTTTATGAATTAGCAAGGGCTGAGGTGGAGTCCCTATCCTGTGAGATCTGTAATCCAGACTAGGCATCTTCCTATGGGAAACTCCCAAGAAACCACCCCAGCGCCTCGGCTCAACAGCCGTTTTTTCTGCCTGCCCTGTTTGGGCGAGCTGAAACCCCATCTGTATTCAGGACAGAGCAGCAGCGCTTGCTGGATTTCAAGGCTCAGCCCACAGCTGCCTGCAGCAGGATGCGAGCACACCGTGCCCAAGGCTGGGCTCACGAGCTGCCCTGGGTGGCTCTGCACCACGGGCATCGGCACACGCAGAGCAGCTCCTTGCTTCCACTGACAGCCTCTGCCCATCTTCCAGGGGCTGTGACAGACCAGGGACAGGCTGGCATCCAGAGGGTAGATTCCGCTCTGCTTCATGTCAAAATTCCCCTCGTTTCCCCTAGAAAGCAGGCACGCGTGGGGCTATTTTTAACCTCGGTTTATTTTTACAGGCTTTCCAGCAGTGCCTCTCACACGGCTGCAGAGAGAGCTCCCGGTAATTACAGCGCAGCGTCGCTACATCCACTGCAGCAGGGCAGGGCCCTCGCTGCCCAGCCCCAGGTGCTGAAGGGGGGACCCGTCGCAGCGGGCAGTGTGGCACGGTTTCCCCCGTTACCATGGCAATGCCATCAAGGTTCAGATAATGTTTTCCTCCATCCCAATTTCTGCCACTGCTTTGTTTCTCCCACTCGGGCTCCGCTGGACACGCTGGGCAGCAGGGAAGGGGCCTGGCTGCTGGGCTGCTGTCGCCTTGCAAGGAGACCGTGCTTGGGAATAACAGCATCAGGTCCTCTGCCACAACAGGGGCTAGGCTGGAATCAGCAGGCAGACACTAATAAATCCTCTGCTGTCTCTTCTCATTAGACTTAATCACCAGGAAAAACCCAAAAGGCCTGAAACGTTTTCATCAAGCGACAAAGGACAGAATTTCTCTTAAAAAAAAAAAAAAAAAAGAAAAGAAAGAAATCGTGCGTGTGGAACCCTTGGCAGGGCTTGGACCCCATCCACAGCCCCACTGGCCGAGCCTCATCCTGCAGGGCAGCCCTACTGGGGGCACCCCAGGTGGGTGGGAAGCCCCATGGTGGCATCTCCCTGGGGCCACGGTCCCCTCTCACCCAGGTGCTGCTTCGTGGTGGCCTCCAGCCAGCTTCTCCATGGCAACATTGAGACATTTTTTTGTAGGTGCATCCCCAAGCTGCCTCTGGAAGGATGCCACCTCTCCTGTGACACAGCCCTTGTCAGGGAATATGCCCCCTGCCCACCCCCAAACAGAGAAGGTGGGGAAGCAGCTAATTAGCAGAGACGTGGCTGGTTCCCCTCCTGAGGAAGGAGACGAGCCTTTTCCAGGCACTGCCAGGTGCTGGTGGGGTTTTCTTCTTGCCATCCTTGATTTACAGGAGTGGTGCTTTGGCAGTCGCATGGAGGAGCTGGAAGATCCCGATTAGCTGATGCTGGGACATCGTTCCAGGAAAGGCAATCCATTTATCAAAGTGCTTGCAGCTCCCCGGTCCGAGGCAGGTGAAGTACTAATAAATACTGAGTAAAGCAAGTGAATCAGACTCCAAAGTAGCTTCATAAATAAAAGGCTGTTATATATTAAAAAAAAAAAAAACCACCATGAGGTGCTGGTGCCAACTTACCTTCCCCAGCAGCAGCTCTGGGTGCTGGTATTTTGCACTCCCATTTCACAGGGACAACCCGCTGGGAGAACTGCTGCTCTTTACCTTGCAAAATCCAAATGGTTGCAGTTTCAAACGGAGATGGAACTGGGCAAAATCCTCCACAGAGTCACATCCAGGCCCGAGGATGTGATCGGGGCTAAGCATGCCAGCTCCACCCGCCCCAGCCGACATCCCCAAGTCCAGGAGCCCATCGCACGCTGTCGGCTGCACAGACACAGGCCAACTGAAGAGTAAGTGCTGCCTGGCAAACAAACGAGCTGCTAATTTATTGAAACACTCCGCTAAGTAATTGCATTCGGGTCCCTTCAGCCATCCTGGGTTTGCGCCTTCATGCAGGAGAGAGACTTCAAGGGATGGGACATGAAAGGGAGGGAAAAGCAAAGAGATCTTTGAAGCTGGGGCAGCAGAGCACGCAATCAAACAGAGCAAAGCTCCCAGCTCCCACCCCACAGAGATGAAGCCTCGCAGCTCCCATGGACAAGCAATTAAGAAACAAATCAGCTGTGTTTGTTTACAGGGGGCTGCGAAACACCTCTCAGCCTGGTGGCCATCAAAGCAGGTTCTGCTCTTTAGGCTGCCTGCTCGCAGCTGGCAGCGCATGGGGACAGCCGCTCCCGGCACGTGGGGTAGGTGGATTTTGGCAGGTCCTCGTGGGATCAGCACGAGGTACAGAGGAACAGGTTGCGTTCAGCTCGCTTTGCAGCACGAGGACGATGCGATGCCTGCCGTGACTCCAAAACCACGAAGGGAGACATATAGTGCCACACGGGGACAATTTTCTGAGCATCTGCACAGCCACCTCCAGCCCCTGCTTTGCCCGGTTCCCCAGGCTGCTTGCACAGCTCCTGGGCTCACACGAAGACGTGGTCACTGCTGTGTGAGTCCTGCGACACAAAGAGGGTCTCAGAGCTCTTCTGACCAAGCTGGCTGGCTTCCCTCCCCCCTCCACGTGGGTCTCTCCATCCCTCTGTCCCCATCTTCCTCTTGGGCCATCTCCTGGATCAAGGTTGTTGCACAAAGCCGGGGTAATTGCCCTGCCTCGGAGGGCTCCTCTGAAAGTCAGCGCGTTCAAGAAAAGGCGGCTTTGAGGTCCGCTGGTGCCCAGCGTTTGGGGCCATCCTGGTTCCGTGCACAGAGCTTGTATTCACGCTCTGCAAACAACAGGGCATTCAGCGAAAATGAAGAGACAGTAAATTCAGAAGTGATGGGAAAAAAAAGGCATCTTTTCACACAATTCGCCTTGGGGAACTCAACGTCACATGATGTGGGCAAGGGCAGGGACTCGGGGGATCAAACAACGGCTGGGCTGACCCTGGGTATTTCTGTTATTTATCCCATGAAATACACTCAGTACAAATGGGGAAGGACTGCTGAGTAACTGCACATGAGCACCAAAAACCAGTCTGCCTCTTTTGCCTATAAATCACCACACCAGAGAAGACTTCCCAAGGGGAGAACGTCTATTTTGGGGAAAATGTCCAGGAGCATCCTGGGCACGGGCTGCAGGACTTCTTGTAGCTGCCCCTGAGGCTTCAGGAACCATCTGATGCTACCCTGGATGGGTCAGAAAAAAACCTGTGGCAGTCCCATGGCAGGGATGGCAGCCAGGACTGATGCCTTCAAACCTTGAAGCTACTCCTAGAAGATTTCCCTCTGCACCAGCCCTGCGAGGAGCTGCAGCTGGTGCCAGGCCTGCAGATGGGACCTCCAGCTTGGTGCCTCCTTCCACCACGGTTCCTGCATCTACAACAGTGTGGTGTTGGATATCAAAAACAGTGCTGGAAGAGGTCTGGAAACACACAAAGGTGTGAACACGTGGTGGTGGTCAGGATAAAACTTGGGCTTGGAAAGACCAGACTTTTTCCCAGTCCTGTCGCATATAAAGGGTTCGAGCTTGAGCTTTTGCTCGAGATGCAATGATTTCTGAGATGCTAAGACATGCTCAGATTTTTAATAGAGTCTGCGAAAGGGACAGAGGCTGGCACTGGGAACTGAGTACAAAACATGCTGTTTCCCTTTTAAACTGCAGAGGGACAGCAAGGCGGAAGGTTTAGATCAGAGACAGCCCTGCAAGAGCTCGGGTAGTAAAATGTCACCTGCAGAAAATCGTATACCTGAAACTCCCAAATACCTCCAATTATTCCTGTTAATATTCACGGTATGTTCACAACTCCACCGGGCGCCAGAGCTGCAGGGCCTGGGTCCTGGGCAGGACGGGGCAGGACGGGGACGCTGCTTTCCGAGTGGCACCGAGCTGGGAAAGCTGCGG
The DNA here is from genome assembly GCF_009819795.1 of Aythya fuligula. Classification (NCBI taxonomy): domain Eukaryota; kingdom Metazoa; phylum Chordata; class Aves; order Anseriformes; family Anatidae; genus Aythya; species Aythya fuligula. The sequence goes on from NC_045564.1 coordinate 10,975,149, forward strand.
CGAGGGGAGGTCATGTAAACCAACTCCGAGTCACTGCAGGTTTCTTCTTTTTAAAGCCGGTCAGATAAATGTTTTGAGAAGACATATTAAAGCCGTGGCTGCTTTCTCCAGGGAACTATCAGGCTGATTTTATTTGGCCAGAGCACGGTAACAGGGTCAGGCTGTCAGTTTCTATTAAGATTTGGATGTGCGTCACTGAATGGGAAGTGCTTGGCTATATTGCTCCTCATTAGATTGCTTTATGATAAATCTAATCATTAACTTACTACACTTGGCCGATCTGAAGGTTACACGCCTGGCTCTGCAGCACCCCGGCAGGATGCTCACCGACACCAGCCCCATGGGGCCGAGCAAACCCCCTGGAGGACACAGCGCTGCCCTGACTGCTTCCTTGCCCCACTAGGCTGCAGCCACCTCACACACATGCCTGGGATGCTTTTGGGTGCTCGTGCCCCTCACTTTGGCTATTTGGGCCCCCTGGACCAAGCCGGGAGGCTGTCAGAAGGATGGTGCCAGTGTCACACGGCGAAGGCAGGGCCTGTGTCATGCCTGATGCTGCTGCAGGATGGGAGGTTTGCTCTGACTGCGTTGGTTTGGCCAGCACAGGGCCCCTGCAGCAGCCCTGGATGCTGGGCTTCATCCACTCGTGCCTGGTCCAAACGTATCTGTCTTGCATCCCATTGGCAATCAGGGCTTAGCACAAGTGCTTCCCATCTTCATTTGTTTTTATGATCTCATGAATTTATCAAAGGCAATTAAGCCGCCCCCAGTTGAGGCACCGCAGACGAGCCGCTGGAGCCCTCCTGCTCTCCCAGAGCAGCTTCTCCAGCACGGGGAGGGTTCTCCTGCTCAGGGCTTGGCACCACCAGCCCAGGCAGACCTTCTGCCTGCAAACCCAGCAGCGGCTCGGCCACGAGCTGTCAGGTCTGTGCCATGTCTCGACCACCATCCAAACATCTTGGGGGCACCCAGGGGCGCATCCGAGCAGAGAAGGCACCGGTGGGGAGCTGCAGGCTCTCCTGGGGTGCCACGGTGGTTTCCCCACGCCCGGGGCTCTCCCTTTCAGGGCTAATTACAGTCAGGGGGAACAACCTCTGTCTTTGTTTGCAGGTGAGGCCGGGCACCGCAGCGGGCGCACCCGAACAGGGCAGGTTTGGGGCGCGTTATCTCGCCCGAAACCACACACGGAGCTCCCGCCGCAGACAGGAGCAGCCTCCCCGCTCCGGCTGGGCTGCTCCCTCCCAGGCTACAAAGGGGCTGCTAACGCAGTTCAAAGTTCTCCCCGGTACAAAAACCGGTCTTTGAGCATGATTTGCTTCAGCTCGAAAGCAGCTGAAGCTAATTACACAGCAAGGAACTATCACGCTTTAATTTTACTTAGCTCCCCTCAGCCAGGCTGCCGTGAAACGCGGCGGTGTTTGCCAATTCCCTTGCCACCACTGCACGGGCACTTCCAGAGGTGGCACTGCTCGGTGTGGTCCTGGATTAATGCTGCCGTCTGGCCCCCGTTTGCACCCCTGCAGCCCACACAAGGGGCAGGGCTGACCCAAAGGCCACCACAGGGCGCCTCAAAGCCAGGCGGATGGGAAATCCCAGCCTTGCTCGCAGCGTGGGCAGCAGAAGCCGAGCTATCAGCACAGCTGAAGCGTGCTCAGAGCCTCAGCAGCCTGCAGCCCCCGGTCCCAGGCCCGTGCTGGCTGCCTCCATCCCCAGGCATCACACGGAGGAGCAGGCTGCATTGCCATCTAATGGGGTGTGCTGGGAAAGCCCCGTGCGCCTGGCTGGAAACCAGCACCATGGGCAGGCTGGAGGCTTTGCAAGAGGTGGAGACGCTTACCCAGTCGCGCTGCACCGGTGGCCGAGATCTTTGTTTAGTTGTTCCTGGTCAGGACGTCCCCTGCACATAAAACAGTGCAGGAGGCACAAAGCAGAGAGGACGGGGAGGAGGTGAGCGGGTTATTGTGTGCTCAGAGCTGTGCCAGGGCACACCGGCGCGAGGCAACCCCTTGTGACCCAGCGGTATCGCAACCCAGATCTGAGCAGGCAGGAAAAAGCTTTATTGGGTATCAAAGTCGTTTTCCCCTCGCTGCCTCCATGGCTCGTAAACGCTCCTGCCAGCAGAGCATGTTTAACATTAAGCTCTTGGAGGGAGCGGATGCGTTGTCCAGCTCCACGAGCCTCCTTGCCAAAGCACTGCGTGCACGCAGGCACCGCGGGGAAGCCACCCCGCAGGGACCCGGCGTGGGTGCAAGGGGCACAGCCAGGAGGGGATGGCATGGATGTGCCTGGAGAGCAGGGAAACAGCCGGGCAGAGCTGGAAGGTTTTGCAGGAGCAGCCCCAGACCCACCAGCCTGAGCACATTGGGGCTGGAGAGAAGAGGAAGCTGTGTCACACCTCGGCCACGGTCCTACCACACACCACACAGGCCCCAAGCCCAAAATGTGGCTACCATGGGCTCCAGCTGCACACCTCGCTCCCACCCTGTCCTACCACGGGAAAGGCAGACCGCCTCAGCCAACACCCCAAAAAATGCCCTAATAGGTGTAGATAATCTGCAGGGATCTCTTCTCTCCCGGTTCCCAGCAATGACCCCGGCAGCAGGCAGCTCCTCCTGAACAGAAGATGAAAAAGACATCTACATATCAGCGTTAATCCTCAAAAGGAAAACAGACGGGTGGAAGAGCTACTGCTCCGAGTGTTGCAATGGGGACCGGGGCTGCTCTGGGGTGAGGAAACGTGGGCCACCTCTGCAGCAGCCAGGGCTCGCGGGAAGCCAAAGCCGGGACTGATTTCACACTCATGTCTTGGGCACTGAGGAGAACCGGACTCTGAGCTTCACCCGCATCCAACAGAGAGAAAAGCAGCAAGGGGGGTGTCAAGTGCCTCCTTCCTTCCTTCTGCAGATGCTCAGGGCTCAGAAACCAGAAGTTGCGAGGACAAAAAGCAGCCCTGGCTCCCAAGACACCCATGGGTGATGGCAGTGCCCAGCACATGGGCACAGCCATGCCAGGGCTGGACGGGTCATGCCTGCTTTTATCTTAGCAGTTGTTTGTTCATTATTATTTTTTTTTTTTTTTTGCAAGATCCAATTCCCTTTCTGCAACAGAAACTCTGTGGTGAATTTTAAATGCAAGAATTCGATTCCCAAAAAGGAAATAAACTTCCCCACTAAATAGTGATCCCCATTTGGACTGGTTCCTCTCCTAAGCAACAAGAGGAACCAGAAAACAGCAAACCTGTAAATGAGTGGCTCAATAAACCCCGCTTGTATCTGATTTTTGAAGTGCAGAGCGGCATCGCTGTGCTATTCTGGCACCGTAACGCAGCGCGGCCCTGCTCCCCGGAGAGCTGGCACCCCACTTTCTGCCAGGGCTGCACGAGGGCTGAAAGGAGGGTGCCTGCAGCGGTGAGATAAGGAACACTGAGAAACCAAAACCTGAGCTCTGCCCCAGCTTTCAGCCCGCAGCTGGCAGGAACGGTGCCCCAGCAACGCGTCCCGGCCGTGCACCCGCCTTGCTCCTCCTCAGACCTCTGCTCAGTGCCCTCGTTGAGCTCCCCCCGTGCAGCTCCGCTGTCTGGGACCGTGTCTCCAGGCCATGCGGATCCATGAGCAGGTGGAGGAATGAGGCGTGGTGTCTGCCTCTCCCAGGGGGAACCGCAGCGGGTGCCACGGGTTGGGAAGCCCAGGCATCTTTGAAGACGCCGGGCACCCACCGGGCTAATTGAGACAAAGTTTTCTCAAGCACTCGAGGTCTGGGTATCACTTGTACCTGGAGCTGTTGTAGGGGAGGGTGGAGAACACCATCAAGCAGGAATCAAACAGTCGGGAGTGGTCCCATCAGATAGAAGCCGCTAGGCTGGGCTCCAGCAGCTGCAGAGGAATTACACAGCACCGGCAGGCAACACTTCTGTTTTGATCTCGCTGTGAATATGTATTTGGCAAATAAAACTTAAAGCTGGGAACTGAAGCAGAGCTGGCAGGTTTCATGCCATCCCGCCGCCTGCAGTGCTCCCCCGATGACGCTATCTGATCAGCAGCTATGTGAAGAATGCTGCCCTCTTATCAGGGTTAAAAGGGTCAGATCAAATTAAGTGCGTCTCACCGAATGACTGCGAGGGGAAATAGTTTCCCTTTCTCAGAAAAGCTCTCTAGTACGGCGCCTGAGCTCCTCTCTCCAGCACGATAGGTATCTCTAACCCATGACACCAAAACTGGAGCACAGAGCTCTCCTGGGTGGCCACGGCCCGAGAAAGCTTGCTCATCACTGCAGGAGGAGGAAGGCACGGCGCCTGCTCCCCACGGGACAAGCTGGGGCTGCAGAGCTAAACCCGATCCCATCTTTCAGGCAGGGTTTAATAAAACCACTCGCTTCACAGGTGGACAAGCTGAGAAGGGCCACAGGAAGCAACAGCATCAGAAGGACTCAGATTTGGGAGCTCCCGGGGCCACGCACCCTCAAGAAGCTCACTCAGGATGATGTACAAGTCAACAGACAGCCCCTTTTATCAATCTTTAGGCCTCATTTTCTCCTCCAAGGCCTCCTTTAACACAGACGGCTTCTTGAGGCTCTTCAGAAATGCTTGCTCTACGCCTGAGCACACAGGTTTCTGGGGAGCAGCCTGTCCAGCGACGGGGTGCTCTCCCACCTCTCCTTTGCTCCAGTTGCTTCCATTAACTTCTGCACAAATGATTCATTTTGCCCAGTCTTTTGTAAACAGCATTCAAAGCCAGCTGGAATTTGTTGTGCATCTAAATTACACTTGCTCAGCAAGCTCTTCAACAGAAGGGATTCATTTCAGTTTCTGTCTGTGGTGGGGGCACAGCACCGTGCGTCTTCAGTTCTATTTCAGCAGCGACTCCTTCCCTTCACAGAACTCAAGCCGTGTGGTTAACATCCAAACCTCACTGCGATTAAAACATGAAAGCTACACCTTGGAGGAGGAAGGGGAAGGAGGAGGAACTCACTGGATCTCTAATTGTAGCTCTGGGCCAAATGTCACTGCTGAAGAATACACCGTGGGTAGGGGCAGGTGAGGAATCAATAGGTCAGGCTGAGGTCCGGAGCGCACGCAGGTCCCTTCAGCGCAGAGGCTGACCTTGTCGCAGCCGGGGCAGCTCCGTCTGTCCCCAGCTGACAAGGAAGCTATTAATGGACGTGTTGGGAAAGCACCAGCACTCCGCAGCCAACCACAGCAACAGCCAGAGGGGGGTGGTTAAGAGAGCAAATCTGAAATGCGGTAAGCCAAGCTGTTGGAGCGGGACAGGTGTTGGCACGAAATCGCCGGTTCCCCAGGCTGAGAGGCAGCATCACCACCTCGTCCAAGGCTGCAGGGTGTCGAGCCTTTGTTTTGGTGGCAGGACCTGTTCTCACCTCTCTTCTCTCTCTTTCTTTCCACCCCTCTTGTGCAAGCGGATGGCGAACCCAAGGGGAGTCAGTCGTGGGACTGCGGGATGGTCCTGGACGTTAGGAAAAGCAGCAGCTCTGCCCATAGAAAGGAGCAGATGGTTATAAACGAAGAATCAGCACCATCTCTACTGAATCTGCCTTCTTAAAGCAGGCAGAATCAAGCATGGGACGTGACAGGCAAGAGGCAAACTTCCCTGTGCATGGATAGAGGCAATGGGAACTCAGGATAACAGCACAGACTGCATTACCGCATACGCACCTACGCAGGAGTGTGAAGAGGACTTGAGCCATTTTATCTTTTCCATTTTAATACAGAACCGGAGATAGAATTATTTAACTGGCATAGAATAGTCTTCAAAAGCCCAAAACTTTACAGCTGGTTTGCTAAAAGATTTTTTTTTCCCCTGAGGTGTTGGAGTGGGAAGGAGGGAAGAGAAACACGCAGCTAACACTCCTTCCCACAGCAAGGGAAGAGAAAGTTATTTCCTTCACAGGTTTAGTTTATAAACAGTTTTACTTTTAAAGAAGAGTTAAAACCTGGATTAAAAACCATGCCCAACACGCATTTGGTCATGCCACACGCTGCTTGCCATATGAGCCAACACTGGAATTAAACTCCTTTGCACCACACCGTGCCCCGCCACGGCAAGGTTAAACACGGCAGCTGTGCCAGCACTCCACACACAGCACAAAACGCCTCTCTCAGAGATCTGACACAGGGTTGCGTGCACACTGCCAAGTGAATTACAACACCTGGAAAACAGAGCAATGCTGGGATGGAGGACACCTGTAAAAACAAAGCCGGACTACTCCAAAGGGAACCCAAGGCCCCAGCAGATGTTCTTTTCATCTCCACGCTCGTTACTGACTGCTGTGGGGTGGTGCTCTGAAAAGGTAAGGAGAAGCTAACACACTGCTTGCTCAGGGTCTCATTCCACAGGAGCAGGCACTGGTGGCTCACGCTGGCAGGTCCTCAGGCACGAGGCCACTACGCCTTCCTGGGAGAGGTGTGGATTAAGGAAGCACAGGGCCTTGCTGGAGCACACATAGGTCCACCGTCCTGCTAACCAGCCTCTAAAAGATGAAAATGCACAGACTCAGGTGAGGCAGATTTCATTTCAGCCAGATCCACTTGCCCAAGTGTGCCAAGGCACCTAGGCACAACCCCTTGCAAGCTCCCTTGGGAGACTCAGGAGGTAGCAAACAAGCGCACAACCCAGTGGTGGCAGGACAATGCCGAGCAGCTCCTTCTGCTGACCAGGCCCCAAGAACAGAAAACCTCGGAGGACTGAGGACACCAGGGGTCTGCTGCATTTCACACAAGCCCGAGGCATAGCCACTGCTCTGACATCCTAATACTTGCTTCTTTCTGTGAATGCACCAGCTGCATTAGCACAGGGTGGCACAGCAGTCAGCCCTTTTGCAACTGGCACTGTGACCAAAGCCACAGAACATGGAAGCAGAGCTAAGAGATCAGTGAGAAGAGCCACATTTCTATCCCACTGTTCATTTATTTCAGTATCTAACTGGGCCCCCAAGGCCCTTATTAAAGGAGTCTCTTCACACTAGTTTTGATGGAGGAAGGGGCATGGGCTAGACTTGGTTGCTTATTTCAAAGGCATTGCCCTGAGAACTGGAATGCCTGGCAGCACTTTTATTCAATGACTAAAGTACTTAGCCCCTTGCTGGAAATGCAGAATTACTGCAGACTAAATCTGGACAGCAATGCTTGAACCAATGCCAAGGTGCCTCATTTGTGTGACTAACTAATACCAAATGAATCATTTCTTTAAAAAGAACCAACTTGGATTTTCAGGGACTTACAAAAATAATAATTACTTTTGTCTTTTATACCCAACAAACAGTTTGATCTACGGTTTCCGTCCAAAGGAAGAAGTTATGAGTACAACTGCTGGCAATTTCGATTTTGTTTTACTTTTAAACAGATATTTTGTTGTTCAAACTGAGAACGCTTATTTCCTTCTCTCAAACTCCTCTTTATGCTTGCTTGTTTTAATGCTGATGTCCAGTAAGGAGCTTTCAGAACACGACGTGAGTGTTATTTTTTCAAGCAGGTGCACCCTTCTAATGAAACTAATAAAACACCATGCGTGACAGAGCAACAAATTAACTTTGTGAGAACCAGGAGGATACAGGTTTAATTCGTCTTGATTCAGCAAAACAACAATAAGCCTGTATAACAACATGCCACAGTCTTGATGAAGAAAAAGTTCAGCATTGATCTTAAGTCTGCCCCCTGTAATACCAGATCACCTTTCTATTACACACGGACTATTAAACATTCAAAGACAACGCATCCCAAATTCATCAGGGAAGAACAAACCAGGATAAAATGATTTGCCTTCTGGGAGTCTATTCTCTCATGCTGTGGCTGGAAGATGATTTACCCAGCATTTTCTTTGTGCTACACAGAATTAATGCAGAGCAGGCACACTGAACTCAGCTTCTTCTTCATTCAAGTTCTGTGGTTGATCACTGTTAGGGCTCCCAAGTGAGGCAGATTTCATTTCAGCCAGATCCACTTGTCACCAACATCAGCGTTGTAGCCTTTACTAAAATAGCGACCAGGAAGCTAGAGAAAGCAGAAAGTTTAGTCAGAAACATTTTTCTTTTGGTTGTTTATAGAGAATCTAAAAATTTAAGCAAGGTGACTTACATTACCTGCAAAAGCACAACCTATCATCTGCAATTCTTTGCAAAATGAAGATAGCACTTGTAGAAAAATTCATGCCTTTAGAAAAAAAATAGAGCTGTACAGCTGGTAAGGGGGGGCCCACAAAAACACGATATTAATGGTATATATATACACATATAAACTAGGCCAATATCCCACCAACAGAACAGCACGGCTCCATCTGGATTCATCCAGTTCTTCCCCTGTCTGCTGATCCCCATTTTAGTAAGAGATGACCCTTCTAATCAGTGTGCAGTAGAGGAATGGAATTAGCCAGAAGAATCTCATGCCAAAATAGGCACACATTATTAAATACATGAAGTTTCATGCATGAAATACTGAGTTAATTACTACATTAAATTAAACCATTCAAATGAAATTGCATATTTAGCCTTCAAGAGCTGAACTTAACTTCATTAAAGCAGAAAGCAATATCTGCCTGTCTTCATAAGCAAAGCCAGAAACCACTACTTGATGGAAAAACTGAAGTTTCTCAGATCCCCTACCCCAAATTTCACAGGTACCGTGGGACCTAAGCAACAATCTTCACATGTTCAGCCTCTGAACATCACTAACCTTTCAGGCTGTAGCTCTTCTGCATTGACCCCTCAGTTTCTGGGAGCTGACCTCTGCCTAAGCAGCTCACAGGTTAATCCGATGGACTTTTCTGTACCAGTGGCTCCCAAACCAGGGCTCAGGGAGATGCTGTGCTGGCTGCACAACATCACTTAGCTGCTCTGCTCTTAACAGCATGTTACCCATCGCTATACACAAGATTGCTCCGGGCTGGGGACCCTCCGAGGCAGCCTTTCTGTCGGACAGCACGTCAGGAGTAATGGCTGGATTCACTGGTCTCAGGAGACACGGGAAACAGCTTGAGCCCAGCAAACCAAGAAATGTGCTGTGGAGGGAAAGGCTGGATGGACTGGAGCACTGGCAGAGGGACATCACATAGAACAGGAAAGCTGGAGGAGCTTTAAAGATCCGAGGAGAGAGGCTGTTGAAGCAGCAGCCATTTTAAGGGATTACTGAAGCAGCATGTGGGACTGCAAGAGAGAGCCTGCCAGTACAGCAAAAATAGCCAACCCTCCTTAGGCAGCGTACGTGCTCTCTGCAGGCTGGGAGAGCGCAGGCTGCATCACCAGGTCAGCAAAAGCACGCGCACGTGATGGAAGGCTGCACAAGCGTGCCAGCAACGCTGTCATCAAAATCGTCTCTTACCAACTCGCACTGCAAAAACACCACAAATTTTTTTAGTGCACTTGCTGCCTGAATAAATATAAAGCAGGCTCTGTACCCGTTAGATAACTAAGCCACAGGATACAAAGCCTCCCAGCAACAGGATCGATACGTAAAGTAGCTGTGTTGGCAAATTACTCTTAACTGAGTGATCCTAGAGAGGAAAGTGATGCATTTCAGCATTTACATCTCAGGTGTTAAAGCAGTCCTCTTTAGAAAGTACTGACCATGAACTAAAGTGCCACAAATGTTTGGGTCCTAGCTCCGGAACCTCCCTTCCTATCTTTAGGAATGAGAAAGCCAAAGAGACAACTTCCAGCATCAACACAGCGCTGGAATCAAAGAGCAAACCACTGTGAAAAGGCAAATACATTTTGCAAGAAAGTCTGGAGCAAGCAAAGAAGTTACAATGAAGCCTTTCCTTTAAAAAAAAAAAAAAAATATCCTATCAGCTGGCAATTTTTACAAATAATTAAGCAAAAAACATTTGCTCAACTCCACTCAAACTCTGGTTTCACACAGAACCTCGATGTGTCCCAGTGACTTCTCCTTTCAAAACAGCCTGTGAAAGTATCTTGTTTGAGAGAACTGCCCCTGTGGAGAGAAGCAAGACCAAGTCTGGACGAAACCTATCACCATGCCACAAAAACAGCTATTTCATCCAGGAAGAAGCCTGATGTTTTGAAGTAAGAGGGGGTATTTTTTTTTTTTATTATTTTCTTTTTGTATTTGAAGGTCAGTAGATAAGACATTTCTTTCCATAAAGCATCAAGCTAACAGGAGACTTCTGCCTCCTTCATGAGACATCCACCACCCCACCCTGTCGCAAGCTATTAAAGTCATTCTTGATCAGTGTTTCCAGGGCTTTTCATTTAAAGTTTGTCTTTAATGCTTTGTCTAAACATCAGAAGAAACCATGCTGTCCTGTTAAGAGTTACTCCTGCTGAGCAACGAGGAGATGTGAGATGGAAATAAATGATTACTGTCCCTGCCCTACAAATTTGCAGTGGTGAGCTAGGGAGGACATCAGACCTGCTGTGACCAGCCTGTATCTATTAATTCTAGCACGAAAACAGCTCTCTCTGGTCCTCTCTGGGCAGCACATAATTGGCCCTTTGATACTTCAAGAGATTCCCAGATAACAAGATTATTAAAGCAACAGGAGCTCGCTGGGAAAATACAGGAGTTTACAGTTTCGTTTCTGGGGAATTCTACCCTCTTAAAAGGGCACAGTATCAGTCCCAGCAGATTTCACATTCATTGTCCAAAACAAATTCCCCATGTGCCTTTGGTTAAAGACATGCAATACATCAAAGCGATTTCTTAAGTATTTATGCATCCTCCATCGTTCACAGTGGGCCTTGGCAAAAGCAATCAAGTTTCGGGATATATTGCTGGTGAGCTTTCCAAACAGCCGGGAAACGGCACATAAACAAATCTTGTTTTTACCTAGCAGGCAGAATCATCTGAGTTTATATTCTGCACACTGTTAAGAGTCAGGTGAGAGTAACAGGAATGACTTCCTGAGAAAGGGCCCTTCAAAGCTCACATTCGGCAGAGCTGTCTGTAGTAAAAAAATACTTTTATTTATTTATTTATGGCCCACCTTCTGCCAGAAGGAGCGCCTGCTCAGCTGCACAAGGAGCCTGCATTGACACAGCCGAACAAAAAGCACTGCGATGATGTTGGTGATGTTGAATGGACCGAACAGCTTGATGCCAACAGAGAGGAGAGGTCCCACATCTCATCTCTCATCCAAACGTGCTCTGCAGCTTGCTGGATTGTCCCACGAGCCCAGCCACCTCCCTCGCCCAGCGAGAAGCAACCCGCTCCTTTTGGCTGGGTGATTTTCGGTGACTCAGGGAGCTCGGGCAGCCAGACGCACACCAGACAGCTGCAGAGAAAAGTGGTAGGAGGAAGATGTAGGGATGCGGGGCAGACAGCTGGTTGTGCTCCTTTTGGTGGCAGCAAGTGCTTAAAGCAGTGCCCCAGACTGCAGCCTCAGCTCTGGCCCAGCTGAGGTTCCCAGCCTGCCTTCCTGACAAGCAGACTGCACCGAGGCTGCTGCCCAAAGAGGTGACCTGTCCAGCCCAGAAGAGAGAGAGGACTCAGCTCTACTTAACTTGTCAGTAGCTGGGAGAACACAGGGGGACCGAATATTCACTGCCTCTTCCAGCACAAGATACACGTGCCAAGTGAAGCCAATGGCTTGAAAACCCCCTTGCTGAAGGATACTGCTGACACTAAAAACTGAGACGCAGTCTCAGTGGGAGGTCAGGCAAATGCTTGGACAAGACTTGCATTTTCCAGGAGACTTCTGCATTTAGAGTAAGTTTCCCAGTTGGAACTGGGATGAAAATCAGCAAGACCATGTCACCTGCAAGTGGCTGGCACATTCACAGGCCCATTCCATGCTCTTCACCTTCAGATCAAACTAGAGTAGGGTCGAAGAAAAGGTACAACTTAATGGTCATGTTAATAAGCGTGTGTTATTATGCATTGTTATTAACAACACATTTCCATGGGCAAGCAGGAGTAACAGCATATGGGGTCAGATAAATCCCTTCAAACCCTTTACTGGCATCGGTCTGTGCAGACCTACGGAGCACACCGACAGGTTTGCCCAACACCACGTGTCACAGAAAGCAGTTGACTATTACAAAGCTGAAGCACCTTTCCCATGAGAAGTCAGAAAAGCCTTGCTGCTATCACTGCAGCAATCTAGACACAGGCTTTGCAACACAGAACTGGGTCTCTGCCCTCAGGAGCTCACAGCTCAAGCAGCACTGGTCAAGCGAGCAGCAGCACAGATCCCTCCAGACAGCCACAACAGCTCCCATGCCTCCCTGCAGCAGGAGGCAAATGCAGGCTCCTGCAGGGTCACTGTTGAATAATGGATTTTTCCACTCCTTGGAAGCAGATGAGACTGAGAATCAAGCCTTGGTCTGCTGCGTTGCACCATGCAGAACTCAGAGCTGGCAGCGAGGATTAACTCGAGAAGCGCGCTATAAAATCCGCCACGTGAAGAATGAAACTAATGAAATAAGTTTTACCCAGCAAAGGTAGGAGCCAGCTCAGAGGAATGGAACTGCTCAACTTTAAAAGAACATCAGTAAGACGACGAAAACAAGATCATCTCATCAGTTGAATTAAGAACTCTGCCACAGAAGTGTCTGTCAAAACTATAAACATGATGGAAAGCCCTATAAAGCGGTATATGCTGCAGAGTAGCAACAAACAGCTTTAGCCAGCTGTTTGCTATACACTGTGGCTGCATTTCATAGCTCCTCAAAATAATTTCAAACCAGACATGTACAGGTAGAGCTCTGGAGAGCTTTAACAGCCTGGAAAGGTCTACATCCATCAGCTCAGAGTATGTCTTCTTTTTCAATATTCCAGGAGAAAGGGAAAAAAAAATACCATTCTTTTTCCTTCTGTTCTTCATGCTGCTTTCTACTAATGGCTGGGCTTCGCAGCTAAAATAGATCTATAAATAGCATGTTTTGAGCAGCACTGATCAAACAGCACTTAAAAACAGAGTCATTAAGCTGCGAAGCATACACTCATTCATCAATATCCAAGCCTTTTCATTTAGCGACTGTTTATAATAAGCACAATAATAGCACCTGCCATCATCGCTGCTGGTGAAGACTCCTGCTTTTTCCAGTAGGAATCCTGATTTCCAGAAGGTTATTGCCAGGGACTGTCACACAGCTGAAGTTAAGAGAATTTAAGAACCTATGAATTCATATACGGTGATGCACTTTTTAAATGTTTTGTTTCCATGTCCCAGAGCAAAAGACAAAAAAGGGATGAGGATAATAAGCCCCTGAACACACATTAAAGGTGTAGTTTGAATTCCAGAGGACTGGCAGAGATAAGTGATTATTTACAGCTTAACTCCTGACATTCTTTTCTTGGACAAAATTCTTAATTATGAATTAACTACTAGCATTCACTATAGCTCAAGTAACACAGCACTCAAAAGCTTTACTGAACTGAGGTTCAGTTTACTTTACTGAACTGAGGCTAAAACAACTACTTTTTACTGAAATTGTTCAATGAGTGTTGTCCTACCATTCCTGCATTCCACACACACAAAAAAAATGTAAAACAAACAAAACAACCAGAGTAGTCTGGTTGAGGAATAGAAATCTTTTGGAAAATAAATGTCCGTAAGGAGAACACAGCTTATTTCTTTAAAGCTGAAGTATTTTTATTTTAAGCCAAATCGCTGAGTATCAGCAGGAATCTGATCTGTAGAAAGGAATCTGTGATTTGTAATTTGAACAACTACAAACACCATAAACAATCTAATGCATATCTCCAGCTTTGCTTTTGCAAGACAGCCAAGAATAAATAAGCAACACGGTATGGCTAAATATTTTGTTGCAGCTTTTTTCCACAGTGTCAACTTGCTATAGCAACTATTCGCCACCCTGGCAGAATAAAGTCTACTTTGCTTTTTCTTCGGGAAGAACATGTTAGAAACACTGAATATCCACTACAGACTGCAGACCAACCACAGGAAAAAGCCAAGTGTCCATATCCAAGTCGGGCAGTGTTATGTTAACTGCAGATTCACCCTTACTGGACAGATAAAAATCAAAGACTTCTTCCAACAGCACTCCCTGTAGCACTCTAGCTGGAGTTAGATGATCCTTAAAGTCCCCTTCCAACCCAAACCATTCTTCGTTGCCCAACGTAACAGCAGCTCTTAGAAATGCTGGTTCTACATTAAAAAGCTCTGAAGTGCTTCTCAGCATAGAAATGCTATCAGGAAAAAAGGATGTTCACACACAATGCTGTCCCAACCAATATGCCAGCACACCTGCACAGTACAACATCTCAAATTCACACTACTTCACAGTTTAAGACCCCTGGAGATGTTACCCTGAGGAGCAATGCAGGGATAGGAACGAGAGTGAGTAAAGTACCCTTACAGCTGTGCCAAAACTGTTTCCTGATCTAGAGGCACAATCTTCAGTATAAGGTACGGAGATGAAACTGTCCTCTGAAGGGTTTTTGTTTTTTAAAAAGAAGTTTCCTAGGAGATGCAGAAGAGTGGAAGCAGCTCAGCTGCAACTTCTTCCTCCCTTCTGCTTAATCACCAGCGAAGCCTTTCTTTTTCATCTGAAGTAGAGGTCTACCTTGTAGATCACATTCCTATTGTGGTGTGGGACCCAGAAGGGTTTTAGAGGAGGAGGATGTGCTCCCACAGAACAGTGTTTTCTTTCATAGGGCTCAATGGCAGACTGTCAGTTTGAAATGGATTCTTTTAATGCCAGTAGGATTTTACTGTCTGTTTGATTTACATAGGCACCCAGCGCCCGGGACAGTGTGGTTTGTCATCCAAAACAATGCAGACACAGCCGACAGGACAGATCTGACGTACTCCCAAGGTCTCTCACGTCCTCCTCCCCTCCACATTTGGGATGGATTTCCCTGCCAATTGCCCATGCTATCTTTGAAGGGAAGCAGGGCAGAGGAGCTATGCTTTTCTGACGCAGAGAGAGGCTGTTCAAACCTCTCCCGCTCCCCCTGCACACACAAGATTGGTGAGAGCAGAAGAAGAGTGGGGAGAAGGAAAGAAAAGCAGATCATGAGCCTATTCCTACCCCATCCCAGGCAACCTTCAGAAACAATGTTGTAATTCCTCGTTTTTAGTTATTCCTCAGGTTCTTCCAGTTTTACAGATACCCAGCTAGGCAACATCTTACTGTTATTTTAGAAATAGCTAAAAATATTTTTGCAGAGATAAAGCAGCAAAAAAACAAATTGAGCCTTTCCTAATTTATTGTGTGTCTATTTTCATTCCTTCCTGGATCCAAGAGCAGACAGGGCTGGGCATTAGAGCTGTCAAACATCTCCATAAAAATAAGAAATGGAACGGGAGTCCTTGATCCTAAAAAAAAAACAAAACTTCGGCAAGACAAGAAAAAAATGACAGGAGAGAGAAAGCAGAAGACTTTGTTACCATAGTGGCCATCTTTGATATAACTGCAAACACAGAGAGGGAAGAAATATATATCCTAACCTCCTTAGTTCTGCAAAGGCACCATGGAAGACAATTCTTGTAACCTAACCAAACCATGAAAAGCTACAGGCTTCTGGAAAAAAAAAAAAAAAAAAAAACACCCTTTGACCAAGTGCTGTTTATCCACACAGAGGAGATTATATACATGTGCGTGTGCATGTGCAAAGTGTCACTGCTGCAACAATTTGGTCTAAAGTCTGAGGCCAAAGGCTACGATGTTTACTACCCAGTTACCGCCACGTGAAAGCTCAGCGCGTTATTTTTGACACAAACGCTCCCTGTTGTTCATCCACACTGACATGCTGGAAGCTGAAGCATTTCTTTTGTAGTTCAGGGTACTTTACAGAGGCTGTTGGGCATGCAAGCCAGCAGTGCTCTGCATTCTTACAGGGGAGAGAAAAGCTGAAGGGACTTCTAGCCCCTCTTTTACCAGGGACCACAGCTGGCAAGATGTACCAAGCCTGTACCCCACGTGCAATTTGGGCCACATCAAACCTGCATCTGGCTCCCCCAAGGGAGCCAGACTGCATCTGACAGCAGTAACGAGGTCTTTGACTTGCTCGAGCTTTCTTTGCCTCAGAGTAAGCATCTCCCTATTCCAAAAGGGAGATCCCACCAAGGGAGAGGGATGCAAAAATAAATAAGAGCCTTCTCCTACCTTTCAGTGACGTGTTTATTTGCTTTCTTGAGGAGTTAAACAGAAAAAAAATCAAGCCATCCATTTCATCTTTGCTTAATATGGAGCTGACACGACAAATAGTGTTAGATGTGTAAGGGATGGGATGGATGAGGAAGAATCAATACTGCTGTCTCTGCTCTCCTCACGTGGTGAGCATGGCATGAGTGCAAAGTCTATCTCACCACAGAAAGGGACACTACAAAATTTGGTATGGAGGAGACCAAGAATGATCAAGGAAAGGAATCACGGGATGGAAGTTGAAGGGATTGACGGCCAGCATCCAGGATCAGCAAACATCCAGTGCATGGTGGGGGAAAAGTAGTACGTGGGTAAAGAACGAGAAGCAGGGGGTTTACCAATTCAGTACGAGAGCAAAAGGAGACTTCAGATGGAAAGATGACAACTAAAACCGATCTAAGAAAGCCGTACACACAGGCACATCCACTCACTGGAGCTGGAACTCATATTGTGATAGAAAGTGTCTTTGAAGGTAGTTCAAGAGTGTAGAATGAATACTTCAAAGAATTCTTCACAAACTGTCTGCTTCAAGGGTAAGGTACACATCCCTGACTTTCTTCCAATTGTATCAGTTGGGCTAACAAAAGATAAAAAACATTTTGATATGAGATTTGCTTTATTACAAAAGGAACTTCTAGGTGCATAGGCCTGTCTTGTGGGAAGAAAATCTCTGTGCCCAAGCATTTGTTCATTTTCTTTAATATACACACCCACACATATACTTAAAGAATCCCAGCAAGCTAGAAAGAGGATGGGATACTCCCACTGCACATTCTTACCCCCTGAAGAAAGGATGAAAAAAATACCATCAGAAATCCTAGACTGTAAGATGCAAGCCATGTTTTAGAGCCTACTATTGAAAATAGCCCTTTTTTCCTCCAGGATTTCTTATACTTCTGCTTAAAGATATTCGGGCAAGCTGCTGGACAGAGGAAACAGGCTACAGGAACCAGGGTTGGAGCAAGTGGGCTAATACACATCCTTTTTGTTAGAACTGATGACACGAGAAAGGAGACTAAGTATTAAATACTGAGCTTTCCTGTTCACAGCAAAAGAATTCTCCACTCTAATGGCCAAGTGAACACCAACAAACCCTTGGCTCCAAACTCTAGCACACCTCATGATGAGCAGCAATCTGCTTATTTATTTGTCTTTTTAAACACACGGTTTGTGCAAAAGAAATTCTGATTATTTCCCTAACAACCTGCAATGAATGGGAAGGTGGTACAAATTATTTTACAGTCCTGCAGCTTTGTTTTCGGAGGTAAAGATGTAGGTAAAGATGGCTTGAATACCAATCTTAGACAGCTGCACTTTTATGTAGACAGAAAAGAACATGCACGTAAAAGAATTCTTTTTTCACCATCCCTAGGAGACTTAGGCAGGACTTGCCAACATCATTCGGGAGTGTGAAGTACATAAGTACATTATTTAAGTACACTGATTCCATTAAACAGAACCATTTGTTTTCATCTTCTCTGCAAACACATCTGCCTAAGTGCTCCAGCTTCACAGGGCGCACATGGAGTCTGGAGCATTATCTGTGGGGATTGTGCATGGTTGGAAGAAAGCACAGAGATACAGCAGTTGTTAAAGAAAAAAAAAAAGAGTAGTCAAGTCTTTACTAGTCTGACAGTTCCTAAAATAATGTTGCTTCACTTAAGAATGAACACGCTTATCTCTGATCTACAGAACCTGACTAAAAGGTTACTTTTCCCTTGCCAGAAAAGCATCTTTAGAAGTTTATGAATGCCTGAACAGAACGGCTGAACCCTGCCAGATGACTTTATGCTAAGAGAGAGGCAGAAAGCCACCTCCTCACACGTGGAAAGAACATTTACAGAAGAAATGGAGAGTATATACATAAAAAGCAAGTTTATAGTATTCAGAGCTGTATGCAGCTACCTCATGATTTTGAGCAAAGGCAAATGTACTAAAATCTTGCTCCCTGAAAAGCGTTTCCTCCTCCTCCTCAGTTGCTTGTGACTAATTAATATCTTGAACAAAACCCAGCTTCTGCCTGGAATTTGCAAATCCCTGAAAACCACCATTATTAGGCAGCATGAATTGTGTGTATGCAACGCTGAAAAGCACAGCAGTTAGTTGCCTATTTGTATGATCAGGGATGTATAACTAGTTATAGGACTGCCGAGGAAAAAAAAATCCCCTACACAAATCATTGTGTTTATGTGGTAAACATCATTACGCTAACTTTAAAAGCACGCATTTCCCACAAGGAAAAGTTAAAGTTCTGTAATTATACCATAATTAAGCCTTTACTTGCAAGTCACGTGAGCCCAAAATTTTTATCCCTCTTCACATCTAAGCGTGGTAGCAGAGCTGCAACCATCTGCACATAGACATGGGCAAGGCAAGGGGTTAGGGCCTGAGATCCCCTCTCAGAGGAGGCAAACTCACAGCCAAGACTTGTGGGTCTACAAGTTCACCTCCTTTTCTGTGTGCACTGGTTGTTGTCATCCTACAGTACCTCTGAACGCAAGCCTTGCCTTTCAAATAAATTCACACCTTCATTTGCTAAACAAAGTTGGAGGAAAAATGCAGATCTTCAGAAGTCTCGACACAAAGGATTCGATTCTTAGAACATAACCAGCAGGTGGGGTTGGCTTTGTGCTTGCCTTTCTAGTAGCTCAGGCAAAGTAGGAAAACTCAACATCTTTTCCATCGTGCACCATCCCTAAAGAGCCCCATGCCTGGGGGATTACAAGTGGTTAAGAATCCAGAAGAAAAACGTGGATAGTATTGTCTGACTTGAACAGAATGCTCTGTGGATCGTGCATGATTCCTCCTTATTCCAAATGACATTATCACTTCCCATGGTACTTTCCTGAATCAGGGCCTAAAAGCAAGCCTGCAGATGGGAGATTTCATTTTGGCAATTTTTTTTTATTTTTTTTTTTTGCACTGAAAATGCTCAGCTCCTGCTGTCAACTAACTGGCATGGAGCAGAGCAATCCAAGATCCAAGCTTTCCTTCCCAGGTATACATATACCTTCTCCTAAGCATCCTTTCACTATGTCTGTATGGAAAGTCACATTTTTTTTCCTGGAAGCCAGCTTTCTGAGGAGGCAGGATATTCCCAGTTTCTTGCCAACACAGAGAGGGGTGTGCTGTTGTACAGTTGGAGGAAAAAAAAAGAAAAAAAGGCTTTCAGAAGTAGTACCCCTGCTCCCCAGCACACAGCTCCAAGGTCACACCTAGCTGTGTGTCAGGCAGCCTCAATAATTCCCAGCTCCACTGCTAAGTGACATTTCAGCCAAAAAAAAGCCTATCATCTTCGGGAAGAAAGACACTGTCAGTACAGATGGATGTTGCATGCTGGCAACAAGTCATGCAGCAGATCATTCTGAAATGTGTGCTGCACACGCATAGACGTCTCTTGGAGTGAAGGACTCCAAAAATTCGTAGTCTAAGCCTGAAGTTTTGCATTTAAAATGCAATACCAAAAAGCACAAAATTCTGATAACTGTCTCAGATGAACCAGGAAGGCGTTTTTCAAACACATTACACAATCTCAAGGAGCACTGAGAAGCTTTCTGCTGCTTTAACCCTTAGCTTTAGTCCCTTTTACAAGATGGAACGAATACATCTCAAATGAGGCAGAACAGCATGAACTTAAGAGCCTCTTCACTGCACACTTAGCTGAGGAAGAACAAATTATGTTGAACAGTCAGTTCAAAAGTCCCCGTGAACATTACGAAGAAAATACTTCAAGTTTCTAAATGAGTCCACAAGACCATATCTTACATTTTAGCTTTACATTTATCTTACATCTCTAGTAAGAGACCCTATACTCCAGGACAAGAAAAATGACAGTATTCTGACCATGCAAATCATGGCTTGTAATGGTTCATACAGATATTCCTTCCTTTGTCCTCAGTGATTTCTTGGAAAACAACAACAAAACACAGTGGCAGAGAAGATTTCAACACAGCTTGGAAACATACCATCACCTGCAACTTCAGCTTGTCCAAGCAGTGGTAATTGCCATCAATTCTACAATTTCTCTAACGAGGATTTACAATACCTGGGCCTCAGGAGAATACTGCCTAGCGAGGCAGGACCCCATGCCAGCTAAACAACAATAACCAATAGGGCAAAGTGCTAAGTCAATTGGAAGCCATTGTCTCCAGAACCAGAAAGGCAAGCAGCTAATTAAATCATTGTGTGGGAGCCTGCATGAGGTGTAAGAGAGTGCTGGGCCACAACAGGCTTTGGATGTGTGCCGGCTTACAGAAACACGCTATTTAAAGCAACAACAGTTTTGAGAACCAATGTAATGTTCATACCTCCTCAGCCTACTTCAGAAAAACACCCCCTCCCCAAGGGTTTTATAAGCAGTCTTCTTTATAGAAGTCGCCATGGGTTTCCAATTTTCTTGTTTGACTCAAAGGATTATTTTAGATTTCAGAGGTCAGAGACTAATCAGGGCAGGAGAAACAAAAACAAATGAAAACCACTTATCCTTTAGTCCACATCTAAAGATCAAAAAAGAAAATCAGCTTACAAAACAAACCATTTGCTTCATTATTCCTCTTATTTGGAAGCTAGACTTCAAAAAAAAAAAAAATAAAGGTGGGGATCTAGGCAAAATCCAGAACTTACTCTTAGAAATACGTATCTGTGTTCACAAGATTAACACTCAGGCTGTGCACGGGACAGTTGTGAGTGCTCTAACACTTTTGCAGGGACAGTTGTCAGGCTATTCTGCAAGTGCTCCCCTTCCAGAATTACTTACCGACCGAAATTCGTAGTAGATTTTATCATATTCATTGCCCCCAATTGTGATTTCTGGAACAAAGTGAGGGACAGCTACAGAATCCAGCACTCTGCTTTTGTCCTGAACACTGAAGGGAAAGAAAGAAGGAAAAGACGAAAATGGATTAGTTAGTCCACATCCTGCCCAAAAGGCAGCAACATCAATCCTGAGTTTTACCAAGTATTAAATAACTTCTCTGCCAAGTAGTTCTTTCACAGGTTTCAGCTCTTTTCTGGTTATGATGCATACACAGCCCTTTCCCTCACACGGCTATTGTGTTTCTTGTTGCAGCAGGAACAAGCAGGACACAAACATCTCCTTCCTTCTCCAACCCCTTCCCCAGGTTCTACCTCCCTGGAGATGCTCTGTTATTCCTGGAAGAATTCTCCAAGGCACGTCTAGTTTTTTGCTTTCCTACATAAACAAGGTTAAAACAGTGGTTTTATTGATTTCCACACTCTGTTTTACTAGAGTAACTTCATTTAATTGAACTCCTGTCCAATTTGTTTTCACAAATGAACCCGTGCAAGGATTAAAATAAAGTAGTGCTCTTCTTCCCCAAATTCCCATTCTAAATGACACCGAGGCAATCAAATGGTTTGGAAGCAGGCAGCATCTCCAGCACCCTGCCTGGGAGCAATCAGAGGAAGCTTGCTGCAGCAGCTTTAATGAGAGCTTAGTGATGAGGGGTGCAAAAATCAGGATCCAGAAAAAATCCACACTGCATGGAGCCAGCACTTTCAAATACCCCAAATTTAAGATGCCTGAGAAACTACTAGAAAGTCATCTTCTGCATCCTGATGCTAATTTGCAGAGCAACAGTGCCACCTACACGTATTTGGGGAAAAATACATGTACATCAGCTATCCTTTGCAGTGACTGGGTTCTGTGTTTGACACTTGGGAGCTATGCAAATAATTGTGTTGTTAGTTTTCAGTGAATCGTATTTCTTTGCGAATATTTACACAGACATATACCAAATATAATTTCTGCTTAAAGGTAATTATCTTTGCACAATCTTTTCTTTTTTCTCCCCCAAATAACAAAGTTTGGGGCAGTTTCAATTAGTGAAGTAGTCTGCTCACATACGCTGACAAACACGCTGTAAAACTACCCTACTGCAAACAAATCAGTAAGGAAATACACTAAAAGGTGAGGGGAGTGAAGGCAAGGATAAACACCTATTTACAAGGCCAGGATAAACACCAAAGATGTTTCCTACAAACTATTACAGCATTTGCCTTCACAAATATTAACCCAAGTATTTTCTAACCATCTGGGAAAAAGAAAAAAAAAAAAAAGGAAAAAAGGAAAAGCAGAAGCACTACAAGTTTACTTAGAAGACTGTGGAATGACACGCAGCATCCGTAAGTGTTCTTGAGATCTGTGGCTCTGTTCTGTGAGACAAACAGTCAAATGGCAGATGCAATGAGGCTCATCTTGCAATATAAGTTGTCCCAAATCTGCCCTGCACAAAGGGACTGCACCCGCGAGACGAAGCTTGCTGTCACAAACAAACAGCAGGAACCCTCAGCTGAATAAGAAAACCAAAGCTGACAAACCCCACAGCGTTCATGTGCTGACAGCCAGGAAAACAAGCCCTCCTTTGCCTCCTCGCAAAGGCAGCAGGAGCTGTTTCCATGCCATGTGAGCACCAGCCCTCCTGCAGACCACTCCCAACCTTCCCACTCCAGGAGGGCTTGAATAACTGGGCTGAGATGGAAAAACTTGCCCAAAACAGCGATCTGATGATGCAGCTGGGTTTATTTCTGAATCCATGCATACTCTGTGAAAAGCATCTCTGCACCTGCTCCATCTCATACCCACCACTAATTAAACCAGGTAAAACTAAGAGAGCCTGGTGGAAAGCAGCCCTTCAGGTATCAGCTCGTCATTCCTTAGGTGCAGTCCATCCTCCAACTGAGCACAAGCTTTCATCCCCGTCTCATCGTGCTGAGAGCAGAGACGAGCAGCAGGCAGGACAGTGATCTAAGATTTTTGAGTCGAAGAGGATTACTTGTTTAAACACCTTGCTGAATGTTTAAATACCTTGCTGAACTCAGGCTTAGCAGCACAGCCAGTGGAATATCCACTGATTTCTCAGTATATAAACACCTCTGTCCCTTCTTCCCACACCAGTGTCCCACAGAAGCAGGAGAGTCAGCTCTCCGCCTAGTAGCAGAGGATGTTCTGGACCCAACAAGTCTGTAGGAGAATGCAGATAAAAATCTGTCTGGGCATAAGTAAAATATAATTTGACATACACAAAGCAAGTCCGGCAGTCAACCAGTCTGCAGCTAATCCACTCCTTCGGGAATCTCAGCCGAATGGCAATTTTAGAGGACAATTCCCAGGCACAATTTATTTTAGTTAGTGCCATGACGGAAAACCTGCTTCTCTTATACCCACTGCCTCCAAAAAAAATGCTCAACAACAACAACATGCAAACCTAATGCTGCCGAAGATGGCTTCTCCAGGTTCACCTCTGCTTTCTGCCTTAAGAAATAATTTGGAATACTAAATAAAAGCACCACCCAAAGACACCTGCCACAACAATGTCTTTAACCACAAAACCACATTTGCTTGCCAGAACTAATTCACTGCTTGGCAGGAAGCATTTAAAGGCACCTATTAAGTTTCCTGATTTTTTTTTTCCCCTCTCTCCCCCAGTACAAAAGTACCACGATTTATTGTAGGCAGGCACTTAACCATATTTTCTCAAAGCAGCTCTCTCAAAATGCAGTAACAAAGCTACCCAGAGCATGTTTTACCACCCGTGAGATTGTGTGGCATTAAAAACGTAACTGAAAACACGCAAGGGACTGCACAGTCCTCACGCTGTAGGAACATTAGACTCTAGCTCACCACTGCTATGGTCCAGGATCCTATTAGCTACAGCTCTTCACGTAACTACATAGGAATCACACTTGCAGCTATGCTACAGCAGTGGGTAGCTCTCTCCTCGTCCCCAAAAGCCTCTCGCTACACCTACTTTGCACATTACGGCCAAGGCGACATGCATGAGCAGGAACTGAGCAATCGGGACTGACACACCTGCCTCTTTTCAGAGTGCTAGGTTTGATTTCCCTTAAAGGCAGCTTGCAACAAGGATACACATGTTTTTCAGGGCACTAGCAGAAACCTGATGACAAGAAAGTGCTGCAAGCTGTCCTGTTAATGCAGCTCTTACGTCAGCTGGACATACTTTCTAGAATTTCTGTTCCCATGACCTTAGCTTTTTGTTTCCTCCTCTGTATAAAAAAAAAGTCCCAGGACTGCCTACCACATGAAGACATTTGCTAAAGGAAAAGAAACAACACAATGAACCAAACAAAAAACCTGTCTTCAATAGCCTGAACCGTGACTCCTCAACAACTGATGTTGGCGTCAATGCAAAAACCAAAGGGACAATACACAGGATTAGAAAACCACACTTCCTACCTAAAAGCTCTCACCAGCCTAAAAGGCTTAGGGCCAGCAACACAAAAGCATCCCAAGTTAAATTCTATGCTTTTATGTGGAAGTAACTTGAGAAACAGCAGGTGGATCCCGCTGGAAAAGAGAGAAGGTCTTCTTGCACACCTTGCAATCAGCTTCCAGCCCGGAACACAATAACTGGCTGGGAAGAACCTGAAGGAGTGGGTGGCATTCATTCCTTTGCTATTCACGCCCTTCTTACCTCGGCCAGGGCTTCTCACCTTCTGCTGCGGTTGGCTTCCCTGCCTCCAGCGGGCAGGGTACGACACGTGGGATTGAGCCGCACTCACGATTTTGCCCATACTTGTGAGAGCAGGGGAAAGGAGAAACCCTCCTGACTCATGCCATGGGCACATAAGGCTGGGTGAGAGAGACTGTGATCAGGGTTTCATGTCCATCTCATACTGCACTCACCTGCTCATTCAGCAGGCACACGGGACAACAAATGGCTGGTTCTCCCCATGATGTGTGTCCCACCGCCCCTTATTTCCTCCTTACCCATTCACTCCAGACCTTTGGTCAGGCAGCCTCCAGCTCCACTGTTTGGTTAGGCAGCTCAAGCACATCATGCCCAAGGTGAACTGTGGCCACTCCCCTGGTGAGCAACAGACACTCATCGCCCTTGCCAAGAAAGTAAAGACGAGCTTTCCAAGAAAAGCAGGTCTGCAAGAGGTGAGAAGGTGCAAAAACAACTCTTCAAACCTATAAAAAGCTGCCACGAGGAGGAACTGACGAAATAGAGCTGTTTCGATGGAAGCAAGGAAGGAGAAAGGTGCTAAGGAAGCACTTTTCAGTAGTGCCAGAAGTTTTACAACAGATGCTTAGTGAGATTTTTGGAATCTCTGTGACAAAGGGTTTGAAGAACAAGCCTCTTACGAGCACTTTAGTCCTGCTGTTTGAAATCAGACACGTTCAACCACGGACATGTCTTTCCTTTGCTAAGTGTGCTTTATTAGACTGCAAAATAGAGCTGTGGAGTCGCTTCCCCTCATTTGCTCCCATGCTGCTGCTTTGCAAGATTTCATTTAATCAGAGCAAAATGAAAAGAAAGGGAACAGGAGCTATGCCCCGGGTTCAGCAACAGCTACAAGAATTTAAAGAAACACAACTTAAAAAAAAATCACCAATTACTGCTCATACAAGATCCATCAGTAACAACCTCAGAATACATCCTGATGTACTGCCAAACACAATATCGGATGATTTACCATACGGGGTATGTGGCACACGAATAGTAAGTTATGAACAAAATTGAACGTATGACAGTGGCAAACTGTTTCATGGCTAGGTTGTTTCCAGATGAAAACAGAACCCCTTTCTTTAGGATACAAAAGATGTTGATTTTTTTTTTTTTTAATGGAAGTAGTGGAGGCTGAAAAAGCCAAAGACATGCCCGTAAAAATACACATTCTGCTACAGCAAAGTCTGAAGCAGCTGCGGCGATGCAACAGATTTGACTGAGGACTCGTACACCAAAACAAGCCAAATGCAGTATGTTTCCCCCACCTGCTGGTGAATTAACCCAGGTGACATTACACAAACTACAGCTCTTTGCTCCAAAACATGACATTACGCAATGCATCACGCAGTTTTGCTGGGAAGGGCACAGCTAAAAACCTGCTTGAGACAGCGCGGCAGCAACATGGGAACGCACCGAGCTATTGCAAAAAGCCAGCAGAACTATTTCTGCTTGACTCGAAGGCTGGGGAGGGAGGAGAGATGCGGAGAGCATCCTCTGGGAGAACCCTCCAGCTTCCACGCAGGCAAATATGTTTCTAACCTTTTACCAAGACATGCCTCGATCCCACGATCAAACTGCTTTCTATTAGGGCAAGGGAGAGAGACTTGAGGGCAAGGCGAGGAGATAAAAGATGTTGTAACGTAGCTGATTTTGTATGGGTGCGGCCCGCTGGTTTGATTAGCTTAGTTTTTGCATTATGAAAGCAGTCAGAGGCGCTGCTGGGGTTTCCAGGTGTTGGGCCCTATATACATACAACAGAATAGTTATCCTCACCTGCCCAGCATTCCCCTTCCTTTCCCAGAGGTGTGGTGCGAGCTGAAGGTGAAGAGGTGGAAGGCATCCCCATAGCCAGGGAACAAGCCAGCAGCTGCCCCTCTGGGGGGGGCAGGCTGTGCAAAATGCTGGATTGCTGGTTTCGCAATCCATGATTTCCCAAATCGCAGCCAAATCCCTGCTGCAGCCTAACAGAAACACCCGCGAGAGGGCAGCATGTGCTGGCCTGCAGGACCTGCAGCCCACCGGGGACACACAGCGCAGTAAAAGCCTCCTTGCAATGGGAAATATTCATGTAGGCACAGGACATCTGGAAGTCTGGTGAAGGCAGAGTACCACAAGCTCTTTTCTGTTTGATATTAGGGAAAAAAATAGGAAACTATCAGCTTTAACTCTCACGTCTACCCCACACTTGTAGAGTTAGCATGAGAAAATATTAAAAAAAAAGAAGTGTAGCTTTGAATGTAAGGTTAGAAGGTGTTTGCTATTTCCTGCTCAGCTGAACAAGGTGTGGGCACAAAACTGGCACAGGACCTGTTGTCACGCATTCGATCAATGTCCTGATACCCCAACACCAAAGGAACAAAGCAAACAGAGCACTTTGATCAGATCTCTGCATATGAACACAATCTTGACAATGCTATTCTGAAGGCAAGTGGAAACAGCAAAACTCAAAGCGCTTGAACATTTAAATTACGTGTGTTGCATTGTGAGATTTTAGTAAGATAGCCACACACCACCTTTAAAAGAAATAATTTCGTATTATCTGCAATGACAAGCCTTGTAAAGGAAACCCTCTCACCATCATCCAGGGTTGAATGAAAAATTAAGTCCTTCGGCAATGCTATTTATTCCTTTCTACAGTTACAAAGTACAAATTTCACACAATATCTTAATACAGCACTCTTTAATTGTGTGCTTTACTTTAACTCCCTCCTACACTCTGCAATTAACAATAATCCTTTCTTAATAACTGTACCGGTGTGAAGCTCTAAGAAAAACAGCAACTTAACTGTATTTTCTTATTTGAAAGGAAGTCTTATTTTCACAGTTCCACAGGATCCAAGCCACCAGATGCTTTTCTTTAATTACTATATATAGAAAACTTTTCTTCAGTAAAAAGTTGCCAAATCCTGACTTGTTTCTCTTAGATGCCACCCAACATTGCTCTTCTACAACCTACCTTCACCCTTTGAGAGAAGGGCCATACAAAAGGCACAGCATTACCACTAATATTAGAAGGCATTTGAAGGAACAGAACAGAAAAGTGAAAGTTCATGGGATTCTTTCCCACGGAAGCTTGTTTAAAAAAAGGCTTAACTTATTATTCCAGCACCTCTGTCACAATAAATACTAAAATTCGGAAGTCCAACCAGGAGAGGTGCAGAGCGCTGCCCCCGGGGAGGAGCAGCCCCAGGCCCCGGGACACGCTGGGGCATCCAGCTGGGAAGTGATTCATTAAAAAAAAAATTCCTTGTCTTCCTACTAACCGATGAGAGAACCTGAAATTAATATGACAAGAACACAGATCTGAAGCTTTGTTTTAAAAATGTAGTAACTATTCTGACCTTGCTACCTGTACATGCAGTCTAATGATGAAGTTCTGCAAAACGGGAGGCTTGTCCCACTTCAGTGCAAGGTTAAACCTATCAATACTCTTACAAGTGTAGATTTTCTTTTTGTATGTGATTATCCAGAGAACATTTTATTCATCAGTGTGACTTAGGAGTGGCAGTCCTGCTGCTTTATGTGTAACACATGTATAGAAGCGTAGGGCTGCAATCTCACTTCTTTACATACATGTCAGTGATTTATTTCGCATTCTTTAGAGTTTGGAGGGCAAATTTTTCAGCAGTCAGGACACATGCAACCTCACCAGTAGCACTCCACAGCTGAACTGGAATACAAATAATCATGGTGTACTTGGCAAGAATTGCTTTTATCAAAAGTTTGTTTTTATTCCAGCAAGGCGCTTTCCGCTGAGTTTGATCTCTTCACATCCAATTAAACAGACAAGGATTCTTAAAAAAAAAAAAAAAAACACACACAGAATACCCTTAAACCGTTACATTTAACAATTCTCCTTGTTATTATAGAGAATGAATGACAAAACTGCAACGTCTCATTTTGTGAATCAGGATTAAAGCTTCAATATAGGATTATTTACTGGGAGTCTGGCAAAAGGAGAAAAAACCCCACACTTATTGAGCAATCATCCAAGTTTGCCTGTTTCCTTTTCCCCCTACACTCTGTTCAGCCAGCTTCTTGACTGCTGGGAAGATATTTAGAAGCAGACAGCTAAGAAATTAGGTTTAGAAAAACACTTTAAACACAGCCAATCTAAACAGCACCACATATAAAACTTGCTACAAGGTTGCTCTGTCAACAAGCTTTGTCAAAGGATTTCGTGCTGCCAGAGCAGCAGAGAAACCACCATGCCAATTGTATAAATGCTGTTTTAAAACTGCATGCCTGTCTGCATACTGCCATGAGCCAGGAACAGAAACATTCACTAAATACATTCCCAAAAGTAAGAGCCACAGGCCATGACATTTTGGAAATGCCTGGAGAAACTGGCTTATCATGGCTTGGGCAGAGGTACTGCTTGCTGCACAAAAAGCTGTCTGGACGGCTGGGCCCAAAGGGTCACCGTGAATGGAGTTAAATCCAGTTGGTGGCCAGTCTCAACTGCACCCTCAGTAAGTTTGCAGGTGATACCAAGTTAGGTGGGGCTGCTGATCTGCTTGAGGGTGGGAAGGCGTTGCAGAGGGACCCGGATAGGCTGGAGCAATGTGCTGAGCCCAGCTGCAAGACATTCAGCCGCTAAGTGCCAGGTCCTGTGCTTGGGTCACATCAACTCCATGCAGCAGTGTTGGCTCCGGGGAGAGGGGCTGGAAGGCTGCCCAGCAGAAAAGGATGAACATGAGCCAGCAGCGTGCCCAGGTGGCCAAGAACACCAATGGCAGCCTGGTCTGCATCAGAAACAGTGCAGCCAGCAGGAGTAGGGAAGAGATTGTCCCCTTGTATGCAGCACTGTGAGACCATACCTTGAATGCTGTGCTCAGATTTGGGCCCCTCACTACAGGAGATACTGAGTTGCTCAAGCGTGTGCAGATAAGAGCAAAGAAGCTGGTGAAGGGACTAGGGAACAGTGCTTGTGAGGAGCAGCTGAGGGAACTGGGGCTGTTTAGTCTGGAGAAAAGGAGGCAGGGGGAGACCCCATCACTCTCTACAGCTACCTGAAAGGAGGCTGCAGAGAGGAGGGTGTCAGTCTCTTTTCTCAGGTGACAAGTGATGGGACACAAGGAAACTGCCTCCAGTTGTGCCAGGGGAAGTTTAGACTGAATGACAGGCACAGTTTCTTCATGAAAAGCATGGCTGGGCACTGGAACAGGCTGCCCATGGAAGTGATGGAGTCCCCATCCCTGGTGGTATTTAAGAGGCACATGGATGGTTTAGTGGCAGGCTTGATAGTGTTAGGTTGATGGCTGGACTTGATCTTTGGGATTTTTTTCAACCTAAATGATTCTGATTCTTATGCTTCATTAACAGAATGGGATTTGTCTGGAGTCTCTCACTCACCTGATTGTTAGCAGCTGCAGAACTCCACACCCATATTACAACAGCAAGCACCCATATTACCAAAGCTTGCTGTTGTTACTGACATGACAAAAAAAAAAATCACAGTGCAAATAGAAACATACCTTAAAAAGCCAAGGCTTTAACAGTTTTCCCAGAGATCCAATGCTACACAATATTCTGGAAGACATCATACTTACTAAAGTCTCAGGTGATGGAAAGAAACATCATCTTGTTCCAGCCATGGCCCCTTGTTGAACTTCAGGTACTCAATGTCTTCAACTACCTGAAATTAGAGGACAAAATTACATTAACAGGTGGCCTGATCAAAGTGTCCATTCTCCCTTTAGAAAAAGAAAAAAGAAAGCAGCCACCCCCGGTCAATGAAATGATTGGGACACATTCTGAAGTCACCCAGCAGAAAGGGTTCACTGCTAAAGCTGCATTACCACGGATGTTTTTTTGAGCAATGATCTTCTAGTCCCATTTCTGGAGGTGGCAGCCCTGCCATTAAGTGCTGGACAGATATTTGGGGGCCAGCTCTAAAGCTCCTTGGTGAGCAGAGGATGGCAAGGGATAAGTAGGCTGAGAGGTGCTGCATTTCCAAGTTCTTACACCTAGATGGTGTAAGACTCTTTTCCTCAGCCTGCTGAGGAGAGCCCACCCCTAAGTCGGAACAAGGAGGGAATGAAAATGAGTCTGAATTTAACCCTTTTAGTTGCAAATAAAAGCCATTATCATGTTTGATATTACATAGGAAGTCTCTTTCAAAAAGGCACAGTCATCTACCAGCAGAGAAATGCTGAGGAGCAATGCCACAAAGCGTGGTGGCAGTTGTCCCTTGGTGCTGCTGTGTGGTTCACATAACAAATCAAGGCAGTTTTCAGGCTAGAATACTCTCACACTCGTGAAGTTGTAGCAATGACAGAAATCCAAAGGCTCCCGATTTGATCAGACATGAAAGCCTACCCGTGCGTGCTTGTGCCCTGAGCAGAAAGCAAAGGCAAAACTCACAGCTTGGCACCAAGAACCATTCAAACTGGTAACACCACCCCAGCCGGTCACTCCTTTAACATCCTTTAGTATCACCCAGACCTATCAGTCCGATTTGAGCTTCATTTACCAGCTGGCTCCATCAGAAAACACATCTTTGCTGGTCCACTGGGTGATTGCTTAACACAAGCCTGAGGTCATCGCACACAACTGAGTGGCTACGAAGGAAACCCAAACCAATGTCAGGAGCATGCATTTAATGTGTACGAGGTGGGGATAGCACCTTAAAGCAAGCTGGGAAGGAAGGGATCACTGCAACTCCAAAATCTACTTCACAGATGCCTTTTCCAGAAGGAAAGGATAAAGCTATTGAGGTCAGGACCAAAATCCTGATGACACATTGTTTATCCACAGACAACAAGGAAGCAGATGCCAGTAACGAAGTGATAGAATAATAAATTAAAAAATGCTTTTATTCTTCACTGTATGTTAAATCCATGGTAATCTATTTCCTGCAATTAGAGCAAACTCTAAATCCCATTCATTACCACTCTAAGAGTAATAAAAACATGCTATTACAAAGCAGTCTCCACCAAAAAGGTCCACTCTGTTACCAGTATTACATTTTTATGGTAAGAAGTAGCAGCTTAGCTATATGATTAACTGAATGATCGTTTTCCTTGAGGCCTTTATATTTGCTGAAGACTAAATTAGCTGATTAAATACTTTAAAAAATACGGTTGACATATGGCAGCAAAGGACATTTAAAACTTCAAGCAAGTTTAGATGCTGGGTAACCATTTTTGACCTCTTACAAATAAGCAAATTTGGCAAGTGAGATACTGTAGGCAAGAGCACAGGAAACCAGTTTTTCAGATTAAGCAAGAGAGCTGATGACATTCACCTGTTGGAGAATCCTCAAAAAACAAACACTGGAGAAAACAGCTCCCCAGACACTCAGAAAAGTTTTCAAAACTGTACTAAGAAAACATTCATACCAAACTGCTGTGATGTCACAAGATTAACATTTTTTACAAATGAACGGGAAACAGATATATGGTAAGTTAGTTCAAATATCCATTATTCTTCATTTAAAAGTCAAACCTCCAACATACTTCCCATTAAACACACAAAAGCAATTACTTTCCTACTCCACTGCAAAGCTTTGCAAACTCCCCGCTACGGCTGATGACAGGACTAATAATAGAGTTGCTAACAATAGTGCTCAGACTATGTGGAGGGGAAAAGAGAAGTCAGTACCCAAATTAGTTTTGCACACTCTCCTTACCATAATAGAAGAGATCTTTACCAGCAACTCGTTAACAATGGTATCAGCCCCAACCCTTCCAACCAGGCTAGAAGAGCAGCTTCTTGAATTCACAAGGGATGCACCTGCACCTCTTGGGAATGAGCAGCAAATCTGTGATTTAAACCTGACCAAGCAGCATAACTTGTAATAATGTCCAAGACAGATCAGTTCTTAATATAGTGCAGAGCACGGTAGGATTTAGAAAAAACTGTTTTCAATAATGAGACCCCTTTCCATAATCTGTGCAACTAAGCCAATACAAACAGCTTACAACTTCTAAGCTTGTTTTATGGTGATCTGGTGAGTTCTGTTGTTGAAAGAACTAACTGGGGATCAGAAGGCAATGCTGTTCTTACTCATATCATTTATAAGGACAAAGACACCATACCCGCATATGGGTCGCTTTGTCAGATGAATTTTCCTAAACTCCTTCCTCGCAGGCTTCTTTTCCAAGCAAGAGACAGGGCACAGAGAGCAACGCAGGATACAACCCCGGGAGCTCAGACTACAGCTTGTAGGAAGAAGCTCAACTCATGCACAGCATCTACCACCAAAAATTTAATGTAAGCTTGTTCTGAAGCCTTCACTTCCACACTGGCAAAGGATGTGGTACAAAGCTGGTGTGTCAGCAGCCTCCTATCTTCATCATCCTCTCCAATGTACACGAAATGGGGACAGTGAATAATAATAAAAAGAGAAACACAATACAAAATGCTATTCACAATCACAAACAAATTGAAACAGTTTCAGTTAAGTTTGCAAATTCCCACCATTCTGCTGCTACCTTTTTAAAAGCAAAAGAAAAAAAGCACAAAAGGAAAAAAACAACTCCCTCCCAAAAAAACTTTCTGGAGCTATTAATTTATTTTTGTTTGCTTTAATAAAAATACTGGCCAACTTTTTGCTCTGTTTTATCTTTGAGTAAAAGCAGTCTGCAACACCCTAACCAAGCTCACTTCAGCACTTACAAATAACTTTAGCCATTAAAACCAACATTAATTACAATACGAAGCCCCAAACAACCTTTTGAAGCAAGACTTCAGAAGTACAAGTCATTTCTGAGTTGCGTGTTTGCTATAAACAACTAAAAAGACAAGCTATGATGTCAAAAAATTAAGCTCCCAAACTGCAGAGTAAAGAAGCTGTAAATTGAATCTGGCTGAGTTAAACATCACTATCCATTAACAGGAAACAGCTGCACACACACAAACACCCCAAAAACCAAAACCACTTCCCTCCTGCCATCCCCATATTTCCAAATATCAATTACTTCATTTCAAAGGTAAACTGAGTCCAAAGAGAAGGGAAAAACAACTTTATTCTTTCTTACACGTGGAAAGAACACTAGTTTCTATAGCTAACATTTTACCAATGAAAACACGATACCATCTTGTACTTTGACTTCAAAACAATAATCCTTCCTCTAGTCCAGATTTGTCCAACCCAATTAAGAAAAGGGTCATCAGTGTGCATTCTGGTTATGCATAATGATAACAAGACTGTTGAGCTTGGTAGACTCTCTACTAGAGCTGTAAGAGCTTTAGACTGACTTTAAACCCTGATTTACAGGATTAAAATAAAGTCTCTAGCAATGGGTTTTACTACAGAATCTAGGGAGGAAACAAATTGCTTTGTTCTGACAACTCGAAGACATGCTCAGAGAGAAAAAATAGAAAAAAACACACAAATAACACAAACTCCAATTCTTCCTCTTACTTCTCCCAAATCTGGCTACCCTCTTTCGACTCTTGAACCATGTTATCCTTCCTTTTATGACATCCTGAAAAGCCAGCAATAATTGCTCAAGATTCTCATCCAAATGCTGAACTCTTCTTTTTTTCTTCCTTTTTTTTTAAAAAAAAAAAAATAAAATAATTCATGCTCTTATTTCTCTAATTCTGGCCCTAAAAAAAAAAAAAAACACACACAAACCTAGAAACATGTTAGAGAACATGTTTCCTGGGATGCTGAAGTTGCCTATCTGAAGCGTGTTTTCACAGTGAACTCTTTCTTACCTGAAGCCACCAACCCTTGAGTATAAACTTAAACTGCTCCACAAGTCTCCTGGTTAACAGTGGTAACCTTTACTATCAATCGTATGAGTTTGGAAACCCAGTCACAACGGGGCAAAATCGTTCTATGATAAAGAGAACTAAAAGGCAATGAAAGAAATGTATGGTAATGTGACTAAAGGGGCTTCAAATTTTAAGAATAGGAGAGTCCTCACCAATATGTCCTGCTTTACACAAACTTTTTGCATAGGAATATGAGGATATTAGGCACGGGCTATTGTAACAGACTGGGCCAACTAAAGTCTACTTTGCACTTCTGAACAAAAACAGCCTTAAGGAGACATGTTTAGAGCAGGCTTCAACTAATCTAACTCATCATCTCCAACAACACAAACTAAACTCAAAGATCCAAGAGATTTAACAGTTTCTAGCTCCTAGGATTAAGCTTTGCCATCTGGCTCAAGGAGCAAAAATGCAAGTCAGCAACAATAACTCTATGCTCCAATGCAGGGCAGGCATGAAAGTCAGTCAGAGATGGCTTATTTCTAGCAATGAGACAGCAATTTATCTGGCTTGGTCCAGGGTTAACACATCTAGCAAAACCCTTTAGAGAAGAAACTGCAGTTTAGATACCACATGCTAGTCAATACAGATGAATAACTCAGGGGTTCAAAGCCATTAACAGCTCTAGTTATCAAGTTGTTTATGGTAATCAAATAATCAGCTTTTAGAAAAAAACAGCTACTTTATTGCATAGGAACCTGTGCACCAACCTGGATCACAGGAAGATGCATGCCAACAGAAATAGCCCTTATGCTTGTAGGAAGAGCTTCAGTTGAATGCTGGGGGTGACCTACCTCTTGGTTAACACCTTTAGTTCCCAAACTGAGCTATGCAGATCCCTGTCCATGCTTCCAGTCACTTCAAATAGGAATGACTGAACAGCCAAATACTGCACAGCCCAGCACAGACTCTGAAAATGCAGTTTCTACTGCCCTCACAAGATTTGCTTGGAAAAACAAACCAAGTGTGGAAACACCAGCAATAAGTTACATCAATCTTGCTTGCTCAGCCAGCCAGGTATCCTGCCAAAAGGATACCCCCAGGTATCCTGGGGGATGTGTGTCAGCCTCCTAACAAAACTGCAATCTTTCATCAAAATATTATAGTGTAGTCCCAGCCCAGATCCTGCCATAGCAGCAAACACTACTTGCATTAAGTAGTTAACTAAGCTGGTTATCAAGGAAAAAGTGTTCTCTTCACGTTTCAGTCTTAGAAGTTTAAAAACAAAAATAAAACAACAACCAACATGCAGCAAACTCTTACCTTCTCCACATCCTCTGCGTCACTTGCTGTGTACTGCAGAACTTCACTGGTCTCACTGCAGAAAAGAAGAAAAAAATTGAACTCACAGGACACAACTGCTCTTACCAGCCTCTCACCTCTACAACAAAATGAGGTTCAAAGGCAAAAAATAATAAAAGCAGATCCACTAGTTCCACTTTCCCCCTTCCCCCAAATACGTAGAGTCCTCGCAATAAAATTCCTATTATATCTGTAAGTTGTTTCTTTCCTGTTTTTTCCTGGTTTAAAAGCAAACAAAATTGCTTTTAAAGTGTTAGTGACCCATGAAAAACTGCACAGTTTTAGTTCATTAAATAAAAAAAAAATGAAAGTTCTCACCTAAGAGTTTGTTTCCATTTTACTAATGTGGATAGCTCCCTCACTTACAATTGCCCTGTTTGTACAAAATCTTAGTTTAACCCAAAGCTTCAGTAGATGTTTAATTTTACAACCACAAGTATTCACGTACATATTAAGCTTTAGGAAAGCAATACGTTATTTTATCATTATTTATTAATACTGAGCTAACTGAACCAATGCAACACAGGTAGCAGTATCTGCTATTAGAAAAAAAAAAAAAAACATAGAAAATGGCTAACAACGTCCTAGTAACAAGATTGCTTTCCTATTTATAAAGCAAACTTCATAGAAAAGTCACTTGCAGCACAACAGGAGCTCCTTTAGGAACATGTTTCACTACTGAATACGCACAACCCTTTGTGGCAGTCATTCCCAAGCCTGCCTCAGCCATCCTGAATAACTGTTCCTTAAATTCTCCTTGAAGATAAAATAAAATGGAAGCCAAATAGGTATGGTATATCAAATTATACACAGCAAAGCTAAAGAGCATGGAAAAGACTTTATAGACTTTTTTACTTATCACAACCACCTTAAACTAATAAATATTAAGACTGGAATGGAAGTCTAAATATTGCTGCTGAAAGTAAACACATTAACAAAATAACTTAAAACTGCAACAGTCTGAGCTAGTTTCTAGTCTGCATTATCACTGCTCAATCAGAACAGCTCTGGTTAAAAAAAAACCTTCCTTTATAAAGCACCTTTTACTCCTGTGAACCCCTAAGCTCTTACAGGGTCAGCCATTTAACTGGTGCTCTCAACAGGGGAACTACTTAGAGAGTTTTTTCCTCAACTTAAGGGGAGGGGGAAAAAAAAGCAGAAGGCCTCACACAATTCTTCAGTCACAGAAAGAAGAAAAACGTTCTGCTTTCAAAGGGAGCTGATGAGCCTGGATAGGATGCATACGTGCATCTTCAATTTCAGCTGTCACTAATCAGAGGAGGAGGCTGGACTTCACCAGAGCCTTACACTGGCAATTGCATTAACAGGGCAGATCAAATTGCTTGATACTCTGCAGATTATTAGGGCTTTCATTAAGAGAAAACAGCTGCTCAGTGGAAGCACGATTGGATACGAAAGATAACGTTAGTAATCAGACACTTTGGGCCAGAAAAGAAAGTCAAACAAAATACAAAAAGCAGTCTGTTTACAGTCACAAAACAGTACCTGTCACACAGCATCGGGCTCACAAATCACTTCCAAAATAAATAAATAAAAGGGAGACGAAGACATTAACAAACATGTCAGACCAGAAAGGAAGCATAAATTCTGTGATAACCAAATATTCAGTGTAAGAGAGATCACTAAGGTCAGCACAAAAATGTTCCAGATAAACAGAGTAAGAGAACTGGAATTTTGCAAAGTAACAAACTAGGTAATTTTTCTTGTAGATTACATTTTCAAGAAAAACAGAAGAAAAGCAAACATGAGCTTGAACACAGAATGGATGCAGGCCAGGAGTTTGTCCAACAGTCTGTAATGGAAATAACTCCTCTTAGCCTGTTTGGACCAAGTATTGGTCATTCCTGAGAAACAGAAGTTAAATACTTAGTGTGCTTAGAGACCAACAGCCCGGCTTGACTATAGTTCAACGCATCTCTCCATGAGCCAGCAAACAGTTAAAGATAGCTTAAGTCTCTGCACTCTGCTTAAGTGAGCTCTCGGCGAGGTCCAGAGAAGTGCAAAGCTGAAGTTTCGCACATTCAGAACTCCTCCACATCAAGGGGACGGAGACGTCCTCCTTCAGACCTGAGCAGGCAGATTGATCTGACAAGCCATTGTGAGCCCGCGCGCTGATGAGGATGCCAAGCAGAGGGTGTTTGCTTAACAAGTGTACTGACCATGTACAGACAAAGGGGAAAGAGTTGAAATCACAGCAGGACCTGCTAGGCTAGGATTTAGCCTCACTGAACAACACAGTATATTTTCTGATCCAAAGGATAAGCAGCATTTTCCTCCTCTCCAGTAAATTCAAACCAATTCTGCCCTCGGGGGGATGACAGTCCCATGGTTTCCCACCCTCCCTCTCTGTCACAAGCCTCCCATTTCCTGCAGACAGCAGTGTGCAAGCCACTAGTCTGTGGGGGATGCACTCAGAGGCAGCTGACCGTACACTGCACCAACAACTTCTGCCCTGTATGAATAACAGGCTCGATGTTAAGTCACTCCGTTCAATTGCTGACAGCATAATTACACTGATCTACCTTGGGAGCTGAAGCAAGAAAGCAAGAAGGAAGCAAGCAAGCTACAGTATTCCCAAAGATCTATTCTGACTTAAATAAATGAAACTTAACAATCAACTTCATGCACAAGCCAAATCCTGCACAAGTAGAGATTGTGTTGATGTAAAAGTAGGCCTGTCTCTGACTTTTAACAGCTTTCCTTCCAGAAAGGAATTTGTTTGAGGGACCCAGATTGTTTATGTTCATATGCTTTTATATTTTTAAGACAATTTGATTTTTGATTGAGTTCTTCTGTAAGAATTGGGACAGCTGGCTAACTATTATAGTCTCAAGGTCACACATGCTTGCTTCCCAACTAGAAAAAACCCGAAGGCCAGAGACGAGCATCTTCAGTCTCTAGAAGCAGGCAGCAGTGCAACCTTTATCTAACAACGCTAACAAGTCCATCGAATCCTCTGCTGGCTGTAAAGAGCGTGCCTCAAAAGGTAGAGAAACAGAACTAGAGAAATAGAAGAAGCCCTTACCTGAAGACTTCTTCCTCTTCCTCTGTATCGCTATGAAGAAACTAGCCTAAGCTGTGACAACTGAGAGGAGTTCTGTGGGAAGTCTGAACACCTGTGACTTCTCCCCTCCTAAGAAGCCTGAGAAAAGCTTGCATTGCAACACGTCCTCCTCAAGTCATACAAACACAAACATGTACAGCTGTAACTTCAGCACTTTGGGCATCATCCCCCCAAGAAAGCACTCCATGCCCTGCTTTGAGCTAACAAGGGCAGCAAAGGGGCCAAAGCCAATCCCATGCAGAGCACTGTCAGAAGAGGGAGACAGAGACAGAACTGGGTTTTGCAAAGCAAACAGACCAGATCCCTGGCTGTGCTGCAAAGAAATAACTTCCCTGTATGATTCCACAACTGATAATAACTGATAACTGATGAACTAACTTCCCTGTATGACTCCACCCTGAAAGCTTCCCTGTATGATTCCACAACACTGAACCTGTAACTCCCCAAGACAGAAGGATGAAAAACAGTACTGCAGATCAGGGCTCATTAGCTAAATTAAAAAAAAAAAAAATTGATTTACCATTACATACACTTCTCCTACTCTGAATCTCTTTACGAGTCAATAAACTTCCATAAAGCTCACACCTAAAAAGACTTCATTTATAGTATTCCAACATTGTAATACTAGCATCAAGCTTCTCAGATGCAAGAGGTACCTAACTATACACAAGTACACACAGGTATTATGCCATGGATGCAACCATTACAGCATTCATTGTACTATATATAAGAAGGAGGATTTCTCACATGACATGTGTTTTATTTGCTTCTCTTAGTAAAACTTTTAAGATTTGCACATTTTAATTGAAGATTCAAAGGACAGAACAGTTTTGTTTGCTAACCTGATCTCTGGTAAGAAGGTTTTCTTGTAAGCATCCTCAATGTTCTGCAGATACTGAGGAGACACCTTTCTCTCGTAAGGCTAAAAAACAAAACAAAACAGAAGAACAGTGTTGTGAAGTTTGGTTTCTCCCCCATACACCTGTACAGCAGTCTAAGGAGAAGTTGCTGTTACACAATCTATCGTGGGCTCTGCTCTTGTATTAGCAGAGAAATATCCAGTGAACCACACAGGCATTAATGAGAGTTTCAAGAATTATGACATCTGGAGCGTTTTAAGAATAGTGTTTAGAAACACCTAGAGTTTCCCAAAAAATAAGTAGCAGTCTGCATCAATCATTGCTTTACCCTGTACTGCTATCTCCATGGTTTTAATTATTAGTTGTGAATAAGATCCTTCTGATATGCTAATGAATCTAGAAAGACAGGGAAATGAAGGTTCAAAAGAAGGATGGAAAAACAAAATAAAAAGCTTATCTCAGTTTATGGGAATTCTCATTTTCCCCAAGTTTGCATGAACCAAGTTTGCATCAACAGCCTCAAAAAGATTAACTTCCCAAGGAATGATTAAACCTTGTTAACAAGGAAGTTTTATACAATCACACAGAAAAAATGAGAAGATTGGTCCTCCTGCTGGAAATGCAGACTCAGGCAACATGGATCCTCTTCTTCTGGTTTCAGAAAAGTGCATGGGCAACCATCTACTCCCCTATCTTTCTTTGGGATTTCAGGGATTTCATACCTGCTAGCTGCACCCACTGGGGGGCTTTTCTTTTTCTAGCACCCCGCAATAACTGTGCTTGATACCAACCACAAGCACTCCATGCACCAAGAACCCAGAATTCCCCAAACTATCACCCCCAAATAGGCACTACAATGCTCAGCAGTACCACTGCCCCAAGGAAGTTCTGCCACATCAGCAATTCCTGCCAAAAGATCTCAAAAACGTCACTGACATTTTTGCTCATGGGGCAAAGAACTCAGAGGTTCCCACAATACATTAAGAAGTTTCTCATTTTGTAACTGAAGCTACTAAAACAAAGAGATCTATAGTTTTCCCATACAAGAGCATCTTGTTCATTAAAGGGTAGAGGAGCATTCCGTCAGTGCCTAAACTGCCAGAGGGCAGAAGGGGAGTCACTTGAACAGTAGACAAGGCAATTTGGGCCACACAGATGACGAAGCAGCACAGCAGCTTTCAACTTAGAGCTCTGAAGGCGCTTCCCTTTGGCAGTGACCAGCCTCCCTCTTAACTGAGCTGGGAGCTGCTCAGGAAACAGCTACTGACTTACCCCAGCACACCAACATGCACACGCCTGCTTCAAGAAGCAGGCATCACCAAGTGATCTGAGAATTCTTTTTCTAATAAATCAAAGCTGTCTTTTAATATAGCAGGCTATCCACAGTTAAATTATTCACTTGAATACAGTTTCCCACAGCCTTTCAATAAGGGATAAGGTAAACATCATTTAATCTTCATAATGCATCTGAGAACAAACACGTGCAAATGTCACAAGAGGCTGAAGACAAAACTCCAAAAGAAAAACCTAGCTTAGTCTTTATACAGAAACATTCTCCAGCTTTACTGAACTACTGAAATAGTCTTTGATCAGAAATCCAGTATGCTGATACAATGAGACAAGTACTATTAAGAGAATAATATATTAAGATTTTTAAGAGCTGATCAATTTTTACAGAAGTGAATTTACACAAGTGAAATTGAGAAAAAATTTGGGTTTTCCTTTTTTTTTTTTTTCTTTTAGAGCAGGCATATCAGAATACCCACACAGTTATCACCAACACATAGTAGTTCTTACACCTAAGAGGACTAAAAGCTTCTGAGAAGTGGAATTCTGCAGCAGATCCCATGGGACTCAAGCACAAGGGCATGACTGCAACAGACACTAGCAGGCAATGATAGTGGCAAAGGTGAAAATTACCTCTCCTTTCTCCTGAAGCCTCTTCTGCACTTCTGGAACAGGTACATCTAAATAAATGACCAAATGAGGTGGTAGGAATTCACTGATGCCGATCTCTTTGATCTCCTTGTAGTGAGCAAGACCTGTATGAAAAGCAAAGTCAAATACAATGAAACTTAGTGGCAGTAAAACTTAACCCAAATGATAAACAAAGTAACAGCATAAAATTTTAACATCAAGTAAATAAAGAATCTGTAACTGTTTCTTCAGTGTTGTTTTTTGTTTAGTAAACACACTTTATTTACAAATAAATCATATCCTGATTTGTAGCCTCCTCTTACTGTTTGATATACCAAGCTTAACAGTAGGCTTTTCCTCAAATAGGATTCAGAAAGTCTTCAGGATTAGGAAAAATAAAAACCTTCAGGAATCAGAAAGTAAACTAAGGAGCTACAAGGACTGAGATCTAAGAATCTCTAACATACCTGTTACATCAAAAGGAGAATTTATTTCTGACTTCAGCTTAGAGAAACATAGGTTTTCTCTATTGTTTAGAGACAGCCTCTCAAAATGCCAAGGAGGGAAAGCAACACTCATGTCACTACGAGTCACACAAGTAAGCAATATAAAGAATGTATGTTCTTTAACGTATATGCAGAACTGAAGCCTTGAAGAAAGACTGGCAAGTAGCATGCGTTGAGGTTGGTCTTCAACGCAAGGAACACCAAAATGCCAAGTACCTCATGAACAACTACAAATATTTATAGAGGTCAATCTTCCCAGCAGGTTATTTTTTCTTTAATACAAAAAAATATATATAATAAAAAAACCTACCACACTTCTTAATGACATTATGGCAAAATAACTTCATTTTTGCATGCTAGTAACTTACAGCGTTTGTGGATATAGCCTTGTTTAAACATGGCATCCAAAAACACAAAGTCACTGTAGGGAGAACGCTCCAACACCACGCCTTGTCCTGCAATTCAAAGTAGATTTCAGTCATGCAAGGCTCAAGAAAGACTCTTGGAAGCAACATTCAAAATTAAAGACAGTGATCTTCTTAAAGGAAAACTTTGAGAAATTTCACTAAAATTTTAAATCAAACAAAAAAGCAGTATTTCTTTTTGTTTGTACAAACACAGTGTGTATGTATTCTAAAAATGCCTATCTAATACACAAATTCTTGTTCTGTGCCTTCACTACAGTAGCTAAGTATTATTATATTTGAACACCACAGTTACACTTGCGTTTGGCACACTTTCTAGAATTCACACCCTTTCTCCTCTTTACTACCTTTATTGATGATTTGGATGAGGGAATTGAGTGCACCCCCAGTTTGCAGAGGACACCAAGCTGGGGGGAAGTGTCGATCTGCTGGAGGGTAGGAAGGCCCCGCAGAGGGACGTGGACAGGACGGGGCGATGAGCAGAGGCCAACGGGGTGAGGTTCAACGTGGCCAAGTGCTGGGTCCTGCACTTTGGCCACAACAACCCCATGCAGCGCTACAGGCTTGGGGCAGAGCGGCTCAAAAGCTGTGCAGAAGAAAAGGACCTGGGGGTGCTGATGCTTGACTGAGCATGAGCCAGCAGCGTGCCCAGGGGGCAAGAAGAAGGCCAACAGCATCCTGGCTTGTACCAGGAATAGTGCAGCTAGCAGGAGCAGGGAGGTGATCATCCCCCTGTACCCTGCTCTGGTGAGGTCACACCTCAAGTACTAGGTTCAGTTTTGGGCCCCTCACTACAAGAAGGACATCAAGGCCCTGGAGCGTGTCCAGAGAAGGGCTACAAAGCTGGTAATGGGTCTGGAACACAAGTGCTATGAGGAGTGGCTAAGAGAGCTGGGGTTGTTTAGTATGGAGAAGAGGCTCAGCAGAGACCTTATTGCTCTCTAGAACTAACTGAAAGGAAGGTGTGGGGAGCTGGGGGTCAGCCTCTTCTCACAGGTAACTAGTGGAAATGGCCTCAAGTTGTGCCAGGGGATGTTCAGATCAGAAATGAGGAGATATTTCTTCTCAGAAAGAGCAGTCAGGCATTGGAATGGGTTGCCCAAGGAGGTGGTAGAGTCACCGTCCCTTGGGGTGTTTAAAGAAAGGTTGAACACGATGCTTGGGGACACAGTATAGTGGGTGATATTGGTATTAGGGTGATGGTTGGACCTGACCCTGGAGGTCTTTTCCAACCCTTATGATTTTATGATTTACATTTTTTCAGAAAACACTTTTATTAAAGCACAAGCAACAGGTAAGTCAGTGTTGAATGAGAAAAGCTTTTCACACCAGAAACATTCTGGAATTATAGCAATACCACCGTAAAACTGTATTTATGGAAATCAAAATGACTGAACAAAAAATGCCATCAGCAACAGAGTCTAGGGAGAGTTTTAAAAATGGTTGTAGAATTCACGTCTGTCTCAGTATGCTTAACAAGGCCATTTTAATATTGTCCAATTACAATTAATAAAACTTGTAACTAAGTGTTCAAGGTGTTGTTCTGACACAAAATGTGCAAGGACTGTTCACCCATACTCACTCCATTTCGAAAAACGCAGGCGGTAGCTGTTTTGAAGTATTTTGCTACCTCAGGGTCAGAGCTTTCACTCAAGTTAATACAAAAATGAAACATTTATTGTAAAATCTAACCTGTGGACAGCAGATGTTCCAATGCATCAGCATACTGTAACACACGGTTACCAAACAGCCAAGATTGCAGTCTGTATGAGTGTCCATCAGGGCATTTTGGGTCGTTGTAAAATCTCTCAAGGTTACAGAAACCATTAAACTTCTC
Organism: Aythya fuligula; assembly: GCF_009819795.1. Lineage (NCBI taxonomy): Eukaryota > Metazoa > Chordata > Aves > Anseriformes > Anatidae > Aythya > Aythya fuligula. The sequence goes on from NC_045564.1 coordinate 11,019,382, forward strand.
ATCCAGCAATGTTCCGTCTCCTGTGATTCTGTTTAGATAATGGATATCTGCTTCTGGGAAGTATTTCATTCCTGACAAAAAAGAAGAAACCCGAAACAGACCACCAAAGTAAGTTTTGTTTGTTTACAGTAAGTATCTCCTAGTCAGTTCATTTAAGTACATACGTCTGCTTTAATCAATACTTGAAGACAGCTCAAAATCCTCTGGCCAACCACCTCAGAGAAGGGGGACACAATCTATTTATTAGATTTTATTGTTGTTCCACCTCCACGATGAGAGGTGAGCTATCAGTTTCAGCAGAACTTTTTTTGCTACCAGTCCTCTACTCAACTTGAAGCTCTGAGTCCACACACACACACACACAAAACACCACCTACAAACCTCGTAATGTGCTCAGTGACCTAGGAGCTCAGGTGAGCAAAATGACCTCATTAGAACTAAAATCTCATTCACAGCAAACAATACCTAGTCACCCCACAGACATAACAAGCACTCTGTCCTCATCTCGAAACTCACCAACATTTTATTCTGCCTTTATCTAGACACCCGTCCCATTAACTGCAGCATTACCTAATAATTTCCTAGTCAATAATTGCATTGTTACACTATGACAATTACACTATTATACTAAATATTACAAAGAAAATAAGATGTACCTAATTTTTCCGCTAGTTTTTGTGCAAGCTTGCCCTTCCCAGAACACAAGCTGCCCTCCACTGTGAAGATTTTGCTATATTCAGTGAGCTTTTTACAAGTTCTGTCTCCCAACATGTAAGCCAGCCAGCCATACTGCAAATTCCGCATAGGGCTGACATGAATTCTTGCCTGAAAGAAAACACAGCAACAAAATTAACAGATTATGTCACTCTTAGCCAAACGAGGTGTGCTGAAAGAGCAGATTTTTCAGACCTGCGCAGGCAGAAAGGTAGGTACACACATCTAACACAAGGAGTTTTCATACAGCACAGTGAGCACTGCTGCTCAGCAGCTGAAGCAGTATGTAGGCTGGAAAGCTATTCACAAAATGCAATACTGATAAGCCAGAAAACATGAAACAAATCCCAGTGTGTTTAAAGCTTGAAGCAGGGGAGCTCTGCCAACACTGGTCTGAATTGGTGAAGCTTCCTTGACTTACTGAAGGCCACGGTCACTTGATGTGCCCTACATTCACAAGTGAGATCCTATAGCAGGTTTTTGTTTGCATTTTTATTCATTTTTGGGTAGCGATTATCATTAGACCTTCTCCCAGCCTCTCAGGGGAGAAACAGCTTCAGCACTGCACAAGACAGCTCCCGAAGGCAGAGGTGCACAGAAACACGCACCTGGTCCATGAGCTGCCTGCAGCACGCTGCCAAACACCAAGCCACCCGCAGACCTCCGCGAGAGCCGCACAACCCTCCCCTGGGGCACAGCAACTACACAAAGCTTTTAATTTCACCCGGGACCTCCCCACTCCCACCCCTGCCGTGCTGAAGGTCACCGTGTCACACCGCAGCCACATCTCCTCCGCCACATCCCCACGTCCCTGCATCACCTCCACCCGCACCCCGGGCACGGCAGCTACCCCTGCCCTATGCGCCGTGCATGCCCTATGCGTGCCCTATGCATGCCCTAGGTGCCCTAGGTGTGCCCGTCCCGGCTCTAGCAGCCTCGGGGCAGCCGGAGCCGAAGGGACACGGCAAGGCGAGCCCGCTGCAGCCGCGGACCCTCGCCCCAGCCCCGCTCACCGCCGGCAGCACGGAGCTCCGCAGGCGGCCATGGAGGGCGGCGGTGGCCGCCGGGCCCAGGCGGACCCGCCACAAGGACATGGCGGCGCCGAGCAGCCGCGGGGCGCCACGAAATGGCGTCACGGCGGGGAGGGAGGGAGGGAGGTGGCAGAAGCCAACCTCCGCCTCAGCTCCTCCCCGGGGCTTTAAAAGCCCGGTTTTAAAGCTGAAGGGACGGTGTCAAGTGGGGTTGGATGCCGGGATGGGTTTCTTAATGGAGAGGGAGCGCAGGCATCGGAAGGGGGTGCACGGGGAGGTGGTGGCGTCCCCGTCGCTGAGGTGTTTAAGGGAGGTGTGGATGTGGCACTGAGGGGCATGGCTTGGTGGTGGGACTTGGTTCACGGCTGGGACAGGGGCTGCGGGAGGAGACAGGACTCCTAAAGCAGGAGAAGACCCACCCTGGACCCATCCTGGCCCCATCCTGGAGCTCAGTGCTCCAGGAAAGCCACCCTGCTGCCCACGGAGCAGGCAGAATGCCGCTACTGCTCTTGGAGGTTTTGCTGATCCTTGCCACAAGATGGGGCTGGGCAATGCTGCAGGAAAGCAGCTTGCCCTTCAACAGCCACCTTGGCTTGTCTCCCTGCCGCTGCGATGTGCTGGGCATCGTCTGGGTTGGGTTTGTTTTGTGTCATATACTTGTGAACAGTAACATCTGATAACCTGCTGTACTTTGAGAAGCATCCAGAGCAAATCTGCTTTACAAATAAAAAGGTCAGACAGCCCAGCCATGGGGACCTTCAGAGGTGGTAAAGAGAGATGAAACTGCACAGAAAGCTCTGAATAAATGGAAAACTGGTTTTCAAACACTCGGGTCTTGGCTGTGCTTTGAGATCTTGGAAAGACCTCGATGAAACAAATGTGGGGGAAATAAGAAGGATCAAAGAAATGGGAGAGAGGAAGAGGGACTGCTGTGCCCCACACCAGGCATACCCTGTTATCCAGCCCTGGTAGGCTCATGCCTGGGTCCATCTCCTCGCTTTGTCTGGGTCTCTGCACCCCATCAGCCCATCACTGTTCAGTCTTCATCACTGTCTCCCACTCCAGCTCCCCACCCAGCCTCTTCTTGACTCCCTACCTCTGTCCCAGCCCCACAAACCCATGCTGTGCCCCAGCATGGCTCCATGTCACCCTGACACAGCCTGATGGTGACCCACAGCACCCAAAGCACTTCAGAAGAGAGGGATGTGAGGGGAATGGCTGCCAGGTCCCTGTAATTACCAGTGGGCATTAATGGCCCTGACCAACTTCACTTAGGACCTCCACCCCCTGCTTGTGGCATTTTGGGTTCTGTTTAAGCACAGTTCCAGGCAGGCAGGCTCAGTCTTTGGTTTTATCTTTGTGTCTCTCTCTGTCCCTCTCTAAACTTACTGCACACGGATGGACCTTGGACTTACATCGTAGGTAGACTTGTCCGCAGTCCAGTCTCCCAGATGGACCTTGGACCTATGCTGCCACCTTGTCTCTCGTCCAGCTTCCATCTGCTGCTCCTGGGCTCCACCAGGCTGAACCTTACTCCTCAGCTCACCTTGTCCAGGGCTATCAGCAGAGGCTGCCTGTGCCACCAGTTCCACCTCACTTGCATGCTGTGGGACTGTGCTCTAGCAGGGACAGCACCTGCAACTCCTGCCTCATCCTACCCCCGCAGGACAGCCCCAATGTCATGCTCTCCTCACTCTCAGGTAGCAGGGGTACCCTGGCACTAAATGGCCAAAAATCATTGCTCCGATGAAAGCTTGTTACAGACTTTTGTCCCTCCTAGCCACCCTGCACTCCTCTGTCCACATGTGGGAGCAGGGGAGCTGTTCCACAGCATCTGCAGGTGAAATTCCACCCAACTGGTGCTGGGAACTCTGCCATCCATCACCAGTGTCCTAACTGGAGTGTGAGTGGTAAGGTGGCTGTGTTTGGTGATGCCAGGAGTTACTCATCCTGGGGAGGATGGCAGGAGGCTGTGAAGGGTTCAAAGGTGTCTTACAGGACTGAGCAATAAAGTAGCAGGTGCCACTGAGTGTGTGTGACTGTAAAAGTGATGCCAGCAGGGAAAAAGAGTAAACAGAAAATGCTCTGAGCTGGGCCTTACACTCAGGAGCAGCATCCTGACCCTGAAAATTTCAGCTCAGCAAAGAACAAAAAAGAAAAGCTTGAGGAAAGGTGGAGAGAACAAAATTAAGGAGACAGTGGAACAGGAAAAGGTTCGGGGAAAGACAAACAAGGACAAACCTGCTGGAAGCCAGGCTTTAAAACCAGATCAGAGGACATGATGGTTGGGCAGCATGACTAACTAGCAAAGGGTGTTAAATGTCTGTATGGACTCGAGGGGTGTGTGGAAGAGCATTACTGGGCAGAAAAAGTGTCTGGCTGAGAAGTCCCCTGGGCAGAACGGAGTTGGGAAAGTTGTCAGGGGAGGTATCAAATTTGCTTGCCCCACTCGTAGCACTGCTGGGGCTGCTACTTTTGGAAAAAATAAATAAATAAAAGATGGTAATAAACCAAACTGTGGTTAGATGTGATGTCTCTGTGTTTGTTTTCAGTCTCTCCTCTCTGCCTCTGTCTTCCCCGCTTTCACAGCAGCGTCTGAAGGTGGCTCTTGGGTGGAAGCAGGAGAGCTTTGGGCAGCGCTGACACACGGACACGCGAAGGGAGAGGCAGCAGGCTGGCTGCTCCTGGAGGGGGACAGCCGGGGATCGGGCTCAGGGCGATGGGGAGGGTTTTCTTGTGAAGCCCTGGAGTGTGCAGGTACACTCGTGGGGCTGGGAAACTGGGCAGCTTCACCCCATCTGGTGGGACATCAGGGGATCCGCAGCGACACGAGCCTGGGGCGCAGCGTCCTGCAGGCGCTACAGGAGGAGGAGAAGAGCACGAAAACAGCTCTCAAGCGGTCGACTTTTTTTTTTTGTGGGGGAGAAAAAAAAAAAATGGTTCTGTGTTTGGGTTCCCGACTGCCGGCGCTCCCCGTGCCGGGGCGGGGAAGGGGCCGGGGCCGTGCCGGGGCCGCCCCACAGCCCTGCGGCTTAAACCCCTCCTCCGGCCGGTGCTCGGCGCTGCCGGCGGGACGATGTACGCCGGGAGGAAGAGGAAGAAGCCGGTGCCCAAGAGGTGGGGACGTGGGGGGCTCGGGCAGGTGCCCCCGGAGGGGCTGGGGGCTGGGGAGGGGGCGCGAGGCTGCTCCGGGGTGAGCCCGGGGGAGATGGGGCTGGGGCCGGGGCCAGGCTTTGTTCTGATGAGGGTCTCTTTGCTGTTTGCTCGGTGCTTTTGGCTGATTTTTTTAAAGGATTAGATTTGGAGGCGGTGTATCAGCTGGAGGAACCTTGGCTGACGTTGCTGTCCCCCGGTACTTGGCTGGTTGCAGAAGTGCGAAGCTTCCTGCTGGGATCCCTGATCAAAGGGCAGACGGGGGAAAAAATACGGAGCGGCAGCGCTGCAGCCTTTGCCCCACTCCGAGCCGTATCACCAGGCTGTGTCCCACGAACAGGACAGGTGCTCAGACCTCTTCAAAGTGCCTTTTCTCGCTGGTTCAGCAGGCACTGGGCTGTACCTGTGTGTGCCAGGGCTCGGCGTGCTGTGCTCAGGTTGCAGCACTCCCGGGGCTCTGACAGCAGAGAGGAAGCGTGGGCAGAGCCAGTCTTAAGGGCAGGGAGTCTGAACAGGTTGGTAGGATGCAGGGATACATCCAGACCAGGTTCCGCTGTTCCTGTGGTCAGGGGAAGCATGGTTTGCTGCAGTGCTCACCTGTGGCTAATGGTGTGGTTGTGCTCATGTCCATGCCTTTCCCTCGCTAAGCGTGCCCGATGGGGGCTGGCAGTGTTCCTGCTGGCTTGCACGGAGCCCATGAGCTGCATGGCAGTGAACTGTCTCCGAACCTGTCTCCGAAGAGCACTCAGAGGCTTCTTCACTCTGGCACCCATAAGGACAGAGCTCCCTGGTGCAGCATGTGCCTGTATAAGCAGGCTGCCGAAAGAGCAGCCCAGCAACCCCATAGCCTCCCTGCTATTCCCTCCAGTGCTTCAGTGCTATCTGTGCCACCCCATGTGTCCCCGAGTGCTGCCAGCACTGCCGGGCTGCCCAAAAGACCCTGCTATGCCTCTGCGTTTTGCCCCTTCCCATAAAGGCAGCGCTACTTGCCCATCTCCCTTTTCTTCCCCTTTCTGGCTACTTGTGAGCTGTATTTGGGTACTGAGTGTGCAGAGCTCTTTTCTTTAAAGGATGCCTGAAGAAACTCAGAATTAATTCACTGCTATTTTTATTTTTTTCCTCCTCGACTCTCTCTGATTAAAAACAATATTATTTTTTCCTCCCTGATGAGTGACTGTGGTTTCAAAAGTGCTTGTTAAGCCAGTGGCTAATGGAGTACACAAAAGCACTAGTGCCAATGTGTTTTGTATGGCTTGTATGGACAAGTTTGGTGATGAGTTGCACCTAATCTCTCTGAGAAGAAGGGTATATCTCTCCTGATGCTTATCTTACAAAGCAGCATGATTGCGCTTTTCTGGAGAAATGCTGCAATTTTCTGTCCGCGCTTAGAAGAGCCATCAGTAGCTCTCCACAATAAAAATTCAACAGGCACCTCGCTGTATTTCATTTAATACTCATTTCCTCTCTTGTCACACATGTGAGCAGCCCTGCCAGATGGGATTTGAGAGCAGTATTAGAGGGGAGAGCTTAAATTGCTCCTAAATACTGGCAGATCCTGTTACCCGAAGCTGCTTTATGAAGCAAGGATGCCTGCAGAGAGAGTTTGTGGTTACACAAATTACATCAAAACAATATGGGTTGCATGTTAGGGGATGCAATTTAACCAAGTACAGGGTAGGGTGAGGGTTCCCTGTGAAGTCTGAAGTGCTTTTCTTCAATCTAAAAAATTCAAATCAGCATTAAAAAGCAAAAGACACAAGGTGACATCCCAGACTCATTAGTCATCAACAAACCTCTTACTGTTGTGGCTGGGGCTTCAGCTCTAGTGTGTGCACTAAGTGCAGCTGGTGGAGATGGGTCTCCAAGCCAGCTGCTGGCAGACAGGAGCTGTTCTTGCAGGCTCAGCGTTGCTCCTGGAGCCTACGTTAGGCATCGGATGTTGCTTTAGGTGGAAAATGCCCATCTGAAAGGGTCAGAAATTAGAAGATTGGAAGAAAATAAATAAAATAAAAAACAAAACAAAACAAAATCAGCATGTTTTTTTAAAAAAGAGCCTGTTCCCTAAGTGCTGTGCCCTAAGCTGCCCTGCGTAGGATCTCGTCATCCAAGTGCTGCCATTGATTTTCACGCGTGCTTCTCTTTGTATCATCAGTCAATGAGTAAAGCAGTGGGTTCAGGCTGCAAGCACTCTCTCTGACTTCCAAGTAAGGAAAAGAGGTCTGGTTGTGAAGCCTCCTTATCTGTTTAAGATGATAAATGTGATTGTGGGAGCAGAATTTAGAGGAAACTAGCTGAGAAAAATTGAAATAAAAATCTCTCTGGACCTTCCCACTTCCCATTCTTGCCGCAAGGCCTTACAGAGGTCACCTAATGTTTTACTGCCGTGGCTGCAGTAACACCAACCCTGGGCTTGGGGAGAGCCCGCCAGACAAGCTGCGTTTACTTAAACTCTGCTTTCCCTTTTCCAGCCCCAAACCACCACCTCCCGAGGGTGTGAAGTCCAACCCCTCCAAGCGGCACCGGGACCGGCTCAACCAGGAGCTGAACAAGCTGACGGGCTTGCTGCCCTTCCCCGAAGATGTGTGCACCAGGCTTGATAAACTCTCCATCCTCCGACTCGTGGTGGGGTACCTGAAGGTGAAGAGCTACCTGACAGGCGAGTATCTCGCATGGGTGTTGAGCGGGGTTAAAAAACTCCTGGGCTCGGTCCCTGCTGTGCTTCTGTCATCCCATCCTGAAGTGGAGTTTGCTTTGGGGTGGAAGGTGGCATCTCCTGAAGATAGGAGGATTATTAGTCATAATATCCGACCCTTGTATGCTAGTGTGTCAGGGTTACATCTTTAGCTGTGGTACTGGCAGGAAAATGTCCTGGAAAACAGGGGAGGAAAGTGTCACATCTCCAGAAACGTGGAGGGGCTGGCGGAGGTTGCAGGGAGGTGCTCTGGCCATGGTACACCTATCCCTCAGACCATCCTTTGCTGCCGTGACGTGGGTTTTGTGTCTCCTCTGGAAGGAATCCCCTTCACTTCTGGATGCTGCACATCCAGACCTAATCCTCTTCGGTCAGTTATAGGTCTCTGAAAAGAAACCTCCTTGGAAAGTGAGACCATTTAGCAGGGCTGCTCTGTTTGTCACCCCAGTGCCCTGCGGATGGCCGGTTAAGCAAAGCTGATCCTAAGGCACTTGTTCAGTTTGGCATCTCATTAGCTCGTTTCTCTCCCCTTTCTTCCTTGGGATCTTGGTGGTTTGCTGTTGCTTGCCTCCCTGGCACAGCTGGGCTCAGCTGCGGTGGATCTGTTAGGTCTGTAATGAGCTTTTCTCTCAGACTGAGCATGATGCCTCATACCCAGAGACCCCAATCCAATTTTTGCTGGGTTAAGCTGATAGGCCTGGAAAGCCAATCTCCTTGCATTTGCCCCTCTGAAGCCCAGCTGCTTGCCAGCCACTGTGGAGACCCTGGTAAAATGCCAAAACCAGACTAGAAAAGCGACTGAGGCTGGACACTGCTGCTTCTTTGCTTTTGCTCTTGGCACCAGCGTCTTTTTGGTATATTTCTCCCCCATGTGTGTAGCTCCCTACCTCCTGCTTGCAAGCTCCCCCAGCAGCAGTAGCCCTCCAGATGTGTAGTATGAGATGTGTTTTGGATGCTGTTGGGTTCCTCAAAGGCCATGCTGGACTGAGAACAAGCCTCGCCAAATGTTTCTTCCTCTTGCCTGCTTTTTGCAGGGCAAATCTGGGGAACGGGATTCAATCTGTGCCCATCTGGCTGGGTAGGTCCTTGCTGACATGCGACCTAATGCCACAATGGCAAGGTGCGATGGTGTTGGTAGCTCTGGGATGCTTCAGGTCCTTCTGTCCAAGACAGTGCTGGCACAACGTTGCTTGGCTGCCCTTCAAGGCAAGGCACCAGTTAGCTCTCCTTACTGGTGTGGCAGGGCCCTGCGGCATCCAGGTGATGCAGCAGGCAGGAGGTGAGGGAGCTGTGCAGGCTCTGCGCTCCCGTGAGCCACCATCACCGCCTGCCCCTGCCCCTGGCAGGGCACGGACCGCAGGCTGCGGTGCAAATAAAGCCTGAGGGGCTGCCAGGGATCGCTTTCATAACCTGGTTACAAGAGGAATTGCTCAAATGTCCTGCAGCTGGGGGAGGAATGACCTCGTGTGTGCACAACGTGGAGCAGGGACAGGGCACACGGGGCAGGGACAGGCATGTGTTTTGTCTCCAGAGCCTTCTGCTCCACAGGATGGGTGATGGACCCTGGTCGTGCTGCCTGTGGGGAGGTGAAGGCAAAGAGCATGGAGGGCAGAAAACCACCAGCATCGCGCTGCACTTAACAGCTCTTCTTGTGTCATCTTTCCTCCAGAACGAATAAGCCCGGCTCCCTTAGCTCTTGCCCCATGCCGGGTCCGTGACCTGTCCCTCAGCCCCCCAGCTGGGGATGCCTGCCCCAAACACTGCTCCAGTAGGGGTGCACATTCCCAGAGCAAGAGCTGTGCTGGAAAAACCATCCTTGTGTGGATTCACATCCAGCTGGAGACTCGTCCTCATCTTGGAGACCCCTTCTGCCAAGCCAATTACTCCCATTAGGCCACTGTGCCTTTGATTTCTTTCCCCCCCTGCCTTGCTTTGCCCACGTCTGCCTTGAAATTCATCTTGTTTGACTTCAGATCATTCCAACGATTCATCGAGGTCAACTTCTGTTCTGGCCCTGCCTGCTGAAGCCGTGTCATTGAGAGTTATGGCAGCCTGACCCATTGCATCAGGCGTTTTGGGGGATGACAGCAAACCCCCTTGTGTTGCACTCTGTGGTTTATTTTGCTGCTGGATGCTTTCCACTTTGTGCAAGCTCCCCCCTGCAGCAGCAGGAGAGCGTGGTGTCACCTGGCGAGCATCCCTGTCACTTGCTGGACCCTTTGCTTCAGCAGCCAGAGCCCCTCGCCGCATCTCCAGGCTTTAATTGGTGCCACACTGACCGGGAGCTCCTCTTTCCAAGCACTTCTAGTCCCGGCACTTGCTCTTTCTCCTAGGCAAAGGGTTAACATCGAATGTGCAGAGCCTAAGTATGGGGTTATTTACCAGTTTGGCAGGGTGGCGGGTGACCCTGAACACATGCCCCCACGGGCTGTGTCACAGGTTAAAAGTAAAAACCCCAGGCACTGCTGGAGGTGCTTCTCGCAAGGAATGCGATACCTGCCAGGAAATCTGTCGGGGCTGAGCCCCCTGGCTTGGCTTCGTGTCTTTGGAGCAGGCATTCAGGGCTCCGGGGGCAGGAGGCAGACCTGTTTGCAGGTGTGCAAGAGGAATTTAGCTGATGCCTGTGTCTCTCTGCTGGAGTTCCCTCCTCGCTTTGTCAAATCTCACATGCAGCCTCCTCCTTTGTCTCCTCATTCATGAGTGCAATAAGTGGGTGTCTGTGGAAAATGGGGTCCTGTGCTGCCCAAGATCCCAGCCCTTGGGTGCTTCAGAGCTTCTCAGCATGGCTTCTTGTTGCTGCTGGGGGCTTTCTTAATCCTTTTATTCTCAGTTCAAGTGTTTGGAGGCAGACTGGTAAGAGACAAGAGGTGGATGATGCTTCCTCTGAACAATCCTCTGGTCCTACCTGCATGTGTGCACCGGCTCTGCTTCCTCCTGCTACCCTGATACAGCTTTTTCAGGTTTGGAAACTTGCTCAGGAAGACCCTGCAGAGGTGACAGGCCTTCGGCTGGTTTCTTTGTGGTGGGGTGGAAGGATTCACGTACCTCTCAGACGGAGGGGCTAGGCTGTCCTGCAGAGCATGCGACACCTGCTTGATTTACCAGGCAAGTTTTCCTGGAGTTTGGCGTCCGTGTGGAAGAAGTGACCACTTTCTGGCGATCCCACTGGTTGTATCTCAGACCAAGCACGGCTCTCACGTTGAGGGAACAAGCCCAGGTCCTGCTCTGCGTGCTGAACTTAGAGCTGGGTTTGCTGTGCAGATCTGTGTGTCTACTGTAAATGTTTACACTGTGACTTTTGTCAGGTTGCTTCATCTGGTGGACAAAGCAAAACAGATTTGTGGTAGGTGCACGTTAAAGGCTCAGTGACCCAGAGGTGAGTATTGCTGCACGCTGGAGCACGTCTAGACAGGGTGCTTAGCCTTGGCTGGGGTACCCCGTCCTGCTGGTGCTTGCCCTTTGCTACCAACAAACTCAAAGCAGAAAAGGAATCAAGAGCAAAACTCTCTGGGAAACTGTCTCCCAAAGCTCTGGCATCCCCATGGCTTTCTTCTTCTCACCCGGTGCCAAACTTGCATGTTCCTGCTCAGATGTCCCTGCATCGCTCCTGTGTAACATTGCTTTTAGCTCATCAGCAGCTTCCTCAGGGCATGAGGAAGAGGAGGCTGCTGCACGCAGTGAGGGGAGCAGCCCAGGTGAGCACGTCAGGGCAGTCCTGCCTGCTCGCACCTGGGGAAGGGTGACAGCTATCGTGACTTCTGCCTGGGATCCCAGCTGATTAAAGCAGGCAGCAGGATTGCAGCTGGAAGCTCACAGGGATTTCATTTTCAAAAGTTGAAAGAGGGTTTTTTTTGTTTGCTTGTTTGTTTGTTTTTTTTTTTTGTGTGTGATTTGATCTTGGTTCTGGATCATGGGGCTGTTTGGAAAACAGAAGAAGCTATTGCAGGATAATGACTCACGGGATTGTCTTTTAAATCTGCTCTGCTTTCAAGTGTTCTCCTCCTTCCGCCTGTGCTCTAATGACAAACCAGAAAAAAATTGTAGCTTGCTGGAAATGACAAGCTTCAGGCATCGAGAGGAAAGCTCTCAAAGCTCCATGTGTCTGTGGGCTCATCTCCAAGGAGAAGCGTGATGGCTGCACAAAACCAACCATCTCAGGCTTGGTGTATGGAAGACGTGTGTCCTGAGCCTTGGTGAGGGCAGGTTTGGTCTCAAGAAGTGTGGTGCCAACACTGCTCTGCAGCTGGGAGCTGCTCTCTGGAGCTGCGATGCCAGAGCAGACTTGCAGGCCAGTTTTTCTTTAATTTCTTCCTATAGTTGGCCCGTTCTGGCTCCTTACCAGCCTGTTAAACCATCAAAAGGAAAAGTCACTTAGAGGTCTTACCAATTCTGTAAAAGATAGATGAACGTCACTGCCAGACCTTACACGTTGGCAAATTGGTGGTGGTGGACAGTGGTTGCCACTTGGACCAGTGTCTAGCAGTCTCCTGGATAAATCTGGGGAGAGTTTGCTGATCCCCATCTTCTCAAGAGCGCATGCCCAAGGAGAAAAGCTTGGCTCTGCCTCTGCAGTGCTGCTGGATGCTCTGGGCTCTCCCTGGTGTGATGAGAGCTCCGTTTGCTGCGAGCAGAGAGACCTTCTCAAAAGCTTGGATGGATTCGTTTAGTGCCGAGCGGCTTGGAAAACCTCCAGAGAGCTGGAGATCTGTGCTGGGGTTCATTTCCTAGGGTTCACGTAACAGAAGAAGCAGATGCTGAGGGCTGCAGGCAAACATCTTGGGGTGGCTGCTGATGCGGCAAAGAGCTGGCGGTGCCAAAGAGGGGAGCAGCAAGAAACTGGGGCTGACACCAGTGGTGTCAGGTCATGGGCTGTGGGGAGCAGTCAGCGCTGCAGCTGGCACCGGTTGATGTGAGTGTGTTTATTTGTACCCTGCGCCCACCTCGTGGTTGAAACATAATTAAGATGAACTTAGGGAAAGTCTTGAAGTCCATTTGGGTTGGGAAAGACCTCTAAGATGGTGCAGTTAGGAGAGCTGGATGCAAATTCCCTGTTTGTGCTGGGGACTGACCCTGCTTGGCCTAGGAGATCTCAGGAGGTCCCTTCCAACCTCTGCTGTCGTCTGGCTCCGTGACTCTCTGCTGTGGGGCATCACCAGGTCATCCCACTGCAGTCGGCATTAACTCAGCTTTTCTGTTCACCTCCTCATTGCTTGTTATTCCCATAGCCCATCACTGCAGGGGCCTGGACCTGAAATAACCGATGCAATAATGGAAGTCAAGTTTGGGGCTTAAATCCCTCCCTGGGCAAAACCCTGAAGGATCGTGCAGGAGCGTTTGCAGCAGCGGATTGGAGAGGCTGACGTGGGCTCTGGGGCTGCCAGCGCTCCCCTGGGCATTTCTCTGCTCCCTGGAAGAAGGCTGGGTGACTTCTTGCCATGGGTTTGTGATCTGTGGGTTTGGCGTTTGGCTGCGGAAGGCTGTTTTACTTGGATGGCGTGAGCCTGATCTGCTTGGCACTGTGCCCTCGTTAAACAGCCGAGGCAAAGGTCGGTGCTAATTTGATGGGGTTTGGGATCGGGTCCAAGAGGAACACAATTGCGCGTGGTGTGGTGTTACTGGAAGAGCTGGGAGCTCCTGGCTTCATGCTGCCAAGCATCTCTGGAGCCTGTTCAAAGAGAAACATTTGCTACAGGTGAAGTCTGTCATCTCCCGCTGGTGCAACTCAGCCCCTGAGAGCAGAACTGACCCCAGGAGCTTCTGCTGATAACTTTTTCTTTCCCATTGACGAAACTATGCCAGAGGCAAGGGACGTTGTTGGCTTCCATGGCTGAACTGCAGTGTTTGTTTTCACAAATGCGATGAGCTAAAGGTGAAGGGATTAGATTGCTTCGCTCCTATTTCCTTTTCTCATGCTTGAGGTCTTCCTCCGCACCGCAGGGCTTAGGAGCCTCCTTTCGAGGGCAAGGATCACCAACCCAGCAGGTTCGCAGGGACCAGGAGCTTCTTTCCCTGCTGTTCTTGCCAGATCCACTAATGCTCAAAACGTTATTGATCCTGGCTGACATCTCAGCTGGTGCTTTGACTGAAAAGCTTCTGGTCTTTGGGGATCACAGCAGCAGCAGGAAGCCTCCTTCAGCACTCTGGCTGGCTAACATGTGGGTTCAGGACAGAACTGGGTTTCTTCCACTCTTCTTAGACAAGACACACCAGTAGCCTCTGTCCCAGAGCTTTGAGAACATGGGTGATGAACAAATGGCTTCAGCAAGGATTTATCCAGTAGCTGCAGATCAGTTGTGCGCCGTGCTATTTTATTTTTTTTTTATCTTGTATTAATTAGCAAAGATTTTCTTGGAGACCCATACTATGAAATTCACAGGGCTGCTGAGATTTGCTGGTTTAAGCCTTTAAAAGCTTACTTTATGTTCAATTTTTTTTCTTGGTGGGCATGCACAGGGCATAGGCTGAGAGGAGACAAACTCACTTCAGCTTTGGAAAAAGAGTTCCCAAGGCACTGTCTAATAAAGAAAAGGAGGAAAAAGCACAAAAGGTGTCAGTGGTGGCTTCTGTGCTCTTGGCTGAAGGAGACACGGCCTTGGGAGGGTGTGCAAGGGAAAGAAGTACAGCAAAGAACTTAAAATGTTGTTTTAAATGGTTTTCAGGCAGTCCTGGGGTTTGTTTTAACCCCCTTAACAGCGGGCTCTTCTCCAGCAGGGACGTCTCTGTCACCTTCAGCCAGCAGGAGAAAGGGGGGCTCCGAGCCACCAGCATGCATCAGCAGCGTGCAGGGCCAGCAGCCAGCACGCCTCGGGGGAAGGCTGCCTTTGGTGGGGCCGAAATCCCACAAGCTGTTTCTGGTGAGGGCAGATGGATGCGCTGGTGGAGTCCCCCAGAAGATAACGTGGCTCAAGAAGGTGTTTCAGGAGCACTCCTTCCCTCTGATAGGGTTACCTGTGTTGCAAACGGGCTGGTTTTGCTGCTCTTTGATTAAAAGGATTATTTTTTTCCATGCCAAGGCAAAAAGCAGCTGGGAATAGCCTCCACCCCCCTGGTTGGTATGTGGGCCTGGAGTCCTCTACCTGGATGCACTCAGGCGTCTCTTGGGACTGCTCTCAGCCCTCGTGGTTCTTGGCAGTGGGGGCATGGATAAGTTCAGAAATTGGTTTGGAGAGGGGAGAGCCACAGGGATGCTTTGCTCCAGGTGCTAGGGGAAAGCACCAGTCATGACACGGCTGAAGCTGGGTGGCTGCTTCCCATACAGGAGGTTTCCAGACCACTGTGGTTCCTGAGAGCAGCCCCAGCCCTGTGTGTCTGCTGGCTTTGTGCTCCACTGGCCACCCACAGCGGGGCAGCAAAGTCCCCTGCGGCACCAAGGCCTGACCACAGGTGTTAAAATGATGGAAATAAGGAGAGCCAACGCCACATGCTGCTGGATTACTCTGGTGGCAGAGCCCCATTCGTGCCCTAGCGTGAATTAATTTTGCTGGAAACAACAAAATGCACAAGTGGGTGTTGGATGTTGCAAGCCCACCGCTGTGCTGCTCTCCCTGCTGACACTGCTGGTGCATGGGGGGAGAAAGCTGGGGACCATGTGCATCTTCTCAAAGTGCTCGCTGTCCTTTTGGAGCTCTGTTTTGGAAGAACTTGGTTTCCTTTTGAATTTCCCTGCCAGCCTTCCCCAGCTCAGTGCTTCAGAGAGGAGTCAGCCCTTCAAAAGAGTTTAAAAAAAAAAAGGCTTGATGCTTCACGCCGAAACTATTCCACTCCATCATGTGCAAATTGGAGCCATACCCATACTACAGATGGGCTTCAGATATTTTTCCTTGTAGATCACTTGGCAGTCATGAGAGGAGGCTTTTTGCTTGGTATGATTTTTGTCCTGATTTGTAGGGGTGTTGATTTTTTGAAAGCCTTTGCAAAATGGGGTTGTGGTCCCCCACAGCCTGGCCAGGGCTTCTGCTTCATCGCTGCCTTGCACCTGCCTCTCAAAGCTCCCGTGGACGTGCCTTTTTGAGGGCAAGCAGAGCATCACCTGGCTTCAAACCTTGTCTTTCCCAGCCCTTCCCAGAAGGCTCACGTCCCCTGGCCTGGCTGATCAACCTCTCGCTAATTTGGGAAGCACCCGCACAGGACAGCTGCCCCCGGTGGAAACAAAAACGTGAGCACAGGGAAAGGCAAATTTATGGCATGGGCTAAAGCAACCCACAGAGGAGCTGCTGGGGATGGGAAGGCACTTGCTACGGGAGCAAACATGAGCTGAGCTCCCCTCAAGGGACTGGGGGCTCAGGATGGGGATGGCAGAAGACATGGGAGCTGCCTGAGCACCTCCGAGCATCACCCCATGGTCTGGCTGTCAGTGGTGGAGACCGAGGCTGGCTCTGCTTCACGGCCTCAGAGCATCCTCTCCCCTTCCTAATTAAGGCTGCGTGACTGCATCGGGCGGTGCGTCTCCTCTGTGTCTCCTTGTGCAAGACGTCCAGTTAATTATCCTTAACCTGGTTTCCGAGAGCCTGTGTGGGTGGCTCGTGGCTGTCACTCAGGCTCCCTGTGTGCATGGATCTGGGCAATGCTTTGACCTCAGACTTTTTTTGTACAAGGGAGAGACCACAGAGCCCGCTCCGAGGCCTTATGCATGCTTGTGTTTGAGTCTGCAAAATAAAAGCTGCCTGTGGTTGGAAGCGGAGTTCGGGCTCGTGCTGCCAAGTGTTTTTTTGGGGAGCCTCCCCAGCAGAGGAGGTGCCGCGCTGGGGATGTCGCCAGGCCCCCGTGCTGTTCCTGGAACAACCCGTTCTGTGCCTGTCCCGCCGGGCGTGAGGCCCCGTGAGCAGGGCAGGAGGTTTCACATCAGCTGCACCCACGGGTGTTGCCTCGAAGGCACGGAGCGAGGAAGCGTGAGGCAGCACCTGAATCAGCATGGGGAGGTCACGGCACCGAGTCCTGGGGCTGCCTGGGAGGCTTCCCAGGGATGGGACTGAGCAGGGAAGAGGATATCCTAGAGGAGGTGTTGGGCGAGCATAAAGGGGCTCTGCTCCAGCCCCCCCCGGTCCCATCTCCTCCCTCTGAGCAGGCTGCACGTGCACCAAGAAGCCCGGTGCAGCCATGCAGCAGCAGCACTGGGGAGGAGGAAGAGGAGGAGGAGGAGGGAGAAGCTCCCTGTTTGCCCCTTCTGCACTGATTTCTTGCCGTCTTGCTTGCAGCCGCAGGTACGGGTGGTGGTGACTGCGTGCGGGATCAGCCCCGAGCCCCAGGAGGGAACAGACGGACACATCTGCAGGTCAACGGGGAGCTGTTTCCAGAGGGGAACCTGCTGCTCCAGGTATGCTGCCCAAACCAGGCTCCGTGGGGTTTTCTCTCGGCTCCTGCTGTCTGCTAGGCACAATGGCTCATCCCAAAAGTGTCGTGCTGCATCCTCAAAGGGACACGGTTCAGAGCTGTGACCTTCTGGCAAAGGCACTGGGTGCTGCCTGCAAGCAAGGAGCTGATTCACCTGGCCAGAATGCTGCTAGCCTGGGCTGCCAATCGTGCGTGTAAGCCAGAAGGAAGAAGCGAGACAGAGAGGCTCCGAGGAAAGGCTGGCAGCTGAGTAAATATCCAGGCATTTCGGCTGGAAACGTGCTGCTCCTTGTGGATGCAGGGCAAGCCTGTGGGAGAGCTTTGATCTTTGCGTGGCTTTGTTCCTGACATCGCGCGTCTGCTTTTTGTGCCTCGAGTCCTCTTCTCCCTTCTTCCAGCCCTCCGGAGGAAAGCAGCAGATGCTTTGCTCTTCTTGAAGACCTGCCTTTGTCTTACACGAACGCCCCCCGTTACAGGCAGGCTGATGGGGGAGCTCCCGGGAGCGGAGCCCCCACAGGGGCTCTTGGCAAGGTGGTGGCTCCTGGGAGCTCTGTGGGACTTTGGCGATGAGACTTGGGCCACGCGAAGTCTCCCGGGTGGGCTCTGCTCCCAAGAACAGGCTCAGCCTGGTGGAATAACACAATAGGCAGAAGGGAGCCAGCGATTGCCCCAGTCCCACAATGGGGCCTCTCCCAAGTGCTCTCCAGGGGGCTGAGCCATGGCGTTGGCAGCTCTGGGTGTTTGAAGGCATCTGGAGAGCATTTGGGGTGTTAATGTGACTGAAATCCTGCAGCTGAGCTGCCCAAATTTTTCCCCAAGAACATTGTAATCAGGCACTGTCCTTCGCGGAAAGCTCTGACTTGGGGCCCTGGGGGGGCTGCAGCACACAGCAGAGGGACCGGTCCCCCTGCAAGGTGCACGTGTACAGCACCAGGCAACGTGCTCAAACCAATGGCACCTAAAATAATCCAGGCTACAAGGAAGCCCGTGAGCTGGTAGAGTTGGGCTAGGGAACTGGGTCAGGAGGGAAAATAAAGCTGGTGCTGCTTGGAAGAAAGAAACGGAGTCCTGAGCTTTTAATGGTTCAGCTGCTAAATGAAAGCAGAGCCTTGGAAGTTATTTGGAGAGTGGAGGGTGCACCCGAGATGCAGATGGGCTCCTCCTGGAGTCACCAGGCTGTGTGCAGCCCTTCTTCCCTGCCTGTAAGCCAACACAACGATGGCTCTACAGAAACAGCCAGGCTGCCTTCGATCACTGCTGATGCTAACAGTGAGCACCCCACGCCAACTAACTGAGGGCAAAAGCCTCGCCTGGTCAAGAGGTGCTTTCCTTTTAGTGTGTTCCCTGCAGAAGCAGGTGTCTTCCCATCCCTGGATGCTTCAGAAGCACCTGAAGGTGGTCCACCCATCCAGCAGCTGGACTAAAGCTAGGGAGAGTAACTCCAGGCTCAATTTATGCTTTCAGGCACTCAATGGATTTGTCATCACTGTGACCGGAGATGGCTACATCTTCTACGTCTCCCCTACCGTGCAGAACTACCTGGGCTTCCACCAGGTGGGTGCCGTTTGTTCCTGGGAGCTGCGGGGGCCTGGGGAGGAGGTGCTGACAGCCAGCACCCAGGCTTCGCTCTCCCATTGCGCTCTGGTCACTTCTGATGTGTGTTTTTATGTGAGTCATGTTCTTCTGGGGGCTGTGAAAGCCAACAAACACGCTTGCGACTTTAGTGGTAACAGATGCACGCTGAGCAATAGCAGCTCTTTGTCCCTTCCTCCTTGTGAGCGGGGTGGGAGCTTTCCCCCCTGTGGTTTAAACCAATAAATCCGGCTGCCGGGCTGCCTGCCTTCAGCGGAGTCACGGTGCTGAGCGGTGTCAGCGCCCTGACGTGCTGTGGGTTACGTGGGGTGCCGAGGGAAAGCAGGGCTCTACCCACATCCACCCCATTACCTCCGATTCGCTCTCCACACCACGTTCAAAACCCTTTTTTTCTTCCCGTTTCTTTACTCTCTATCACCGTATTTTTACCACCCACAAAGGAAAGCCTGTGCTGTGTCCTTCTCCAGATATCCCCCCTAGACAGGGCAGGGCTTGTTCCCTGCTAGGTGCCCCAAGCTCTCCTCCCCGTTATGTCGTTCCAGTCGGATCTCATCTACCAGAGCATCTTCGAGCTGATCCACACGGACGACAGAGCCGCCTTCCGCTGCCAGCTGCACCAGGGTGAGTGCTCCAGCTGCCAGCCCCAGGGAGCCCCCAGAGGCTGCCCCCGGCCCCAAACCCCACATCAGGCCACTGGTGACCACCAGGCACGTGGCTTCCCTGAGCCCCACAGCATCCCTGCATCCCTGCAGCTTCGTTTTCCCCGTGTTTCCTCAGCCGTTCCCGATGGATGCAGCGCCGCGGGCAGCCCCCAGCACCGCCGCCCTGAGCGCCTCTGCTTCGTGGAGAGGAGCTTCACCTGCCGCCTCCGCTGCCTGCTGGACAACTCCTCGGGGTTTCTGGTAATGCCAGGGCAGCCCCGGTGTCACCTCCAGGGGAAGTGGCTCTGAGCCTGGCCGGGTGGGATGGGATGGGATGGGATGGGATGGGATGGGATGGGATGGGATGGGATGGGATGGGATGGAGTGGAGCCCACTTGGTGCACTGTTCCTCCACTCACACCATTACGGTGGGACCCAGCAGGGGTCAGGATGTTCAGCCTGGAGATATCTCCCTGTTATCTGGGCGATCAGATATCCCTGATAACTGATGTCCCACCTGCAGCAGCAGTTGGTAGCAGGTCCCATGCCCAGCGAACGCGTTTGGTGCACGCAGGCGGCCACACACCCCGTGCGGGTGTGATTTGGGGCAGTCTGGCACAGCCAGTTCCCATTTCCTCACCGTTTGCCCTGTTTTCTAATCCCCTGCAAGGCCTTGAATTTCCGCGGGCGCTTGAAACTCCTCCTGGGGCAGCAGAAGAGGGCATCCCTGGTGCCTCCCCCGCTCGCCCTCTTTGCCATCGCGACTCCCCTCCAGCCGCTCTCCATCCTGGAGCTTCGGACCAAGACGCTGATGTTCCAGACGAAGCACAAGCTGGACTTCACCCCCACGGCCTGCGATTCCCGGTATGGCATCTCCCACCTCTGCCATGGCAAAACCTGGCCTCCGTCCGACCCCGGTGCCACGGGGTGCCTGTGCCGTGTGCTCTGCCCGCAGGGGGAAGGTCATCCTGGGCTACACGGAGACGGAGCTGTGTCGGAGGGGGTCTGGGTACCAGTTTGTGCACGCCGCTGACATGATGCACTGCGCGGAGAAACACGTGAGAAGTGAGTGCCAAGGGGAGCAGCATCGCGTGCTGGCTGTGTCCTGTGCCTTCTGCCTCGGCAGCGTGGGTGCAAGGGGTTGCTCGGCGTGGTGCAGCACGCGTGATGTCCCTGACCGCCTCCGTGCCGCCTCTGTTTCCTCCCTGCCCCAGTGATGAAGACAGGGGAGAGCGGGCTGACGGTCTTCAGGCTGCTGACCAAGAAGGGCACCTGGGTGTGGGTCCAGGCCAACGCCCGGCTGGTGTACAAAGGGGGTCAGCCCGACTTCATCATCGCCCGGCAGCGAGCCCTCTCGTGAGTATGGCCGGGTTCCCAGCCGCCCTGGGCACGGGAGGAGATGGGGCTGCAGCAGGGGGCAGGAGTCAAACAGCTCCAGGGAGGCTGTCACAGCCTCGTGTCTGCCAGGGGAGAGCTGTGGGCACGCAGCCCTTCCCTGAGCTGTGCCAGAGCTGCCTCTGGGCTCTCCAGAGCCCCTGTGCTCTGCCAGCAGTGATATAGCCAGCCCAGGGCAGGTCTGCGAGCTCAGATCTTGCTGTTCGGATGCTGGCCTGGAGAAGGTACTCATGCTGTTCCTGTCTCTCTTTCCTCCGCCCTGAAGAAATGAAGAAGGGGAGGAACATCTGCGGAAGCGGAACCTGCAGCTGCCTTTTAGCTTTGCCACGGGGGAAGCAGTCCTGTATGGGAACAACCTCCCTGATTTCCTGGACTCCTTCCAGGCGAAGGAGGAGTTTCAGACCAAGACAGAGCCCCGCGTGGAGCAGCACGCGGTAGATCCCAACTCCATTCTCGGGGCCATGATGAAGCAGGATGCGTCCATATACATCTCCCACACCGATGATGCGCCTCAGTTCTCCCTGCCAGATCTCGACGCTGAGCCTGATGGACCAAGTCGGGCTGAGAAAGCCAGCGATGCCAAGGAGGACAGCGACTCCCTCATGGTTGTTATTGAAACCCTCTTTGAGAAGAGCAAGGTGGATGGAAACATCTGCCAGACCCTCCAGAGCCTCAACGTGGACAACGTGGAGCTGCAGCAGTGGGAGGACACCCTGCTGAGCCTGGGTGCAGAGGAGTCACCGTCCCAGGACCTTGGTGAGAGCGTGGGCAGCGAGGTGAGCTCCTACATGGAGCAGATGCTCTCCAGGGAGGGTGCTGGGAGGAGCACGGACTTTTCATGCTCCAGCACTTCATCCTGCAGCGAGCAAGGCAGCTCTGCAGCTCACTTCCAGCACTGCTGGGCAACGAACTTGGCAGCTCCGCTGGCATTTCAAGACCCTCCGCAGCCCCCGGCAGCTGGTGCACAAGGCCAAGGTGCACTTCAGCTGGCAAACCCAGGAAAAGTGTTTCAGGCAGGACTTAGCACCTCCGTTCCCACAGACAGCACTCTTCCTAAAGGTCAGAGCCAGTCCACGTGTGCACTGATAGCCTCGAGCTGCCCACCTCCCCTGGACTCAAGTGAATTGGTGACTCGGTGGCACGACATCCCAGTCTGGACAAACCCTGCCCTCGCTTTGGGTCAGAGCGTGTCCCTCGGAGGCTGCCCCTCGGACGCTTGGGTGGCTGCAGCTCCGAAACAGCTGGAAACGGCAGGAGCACCCCTGGAATCGCAAGCTGCAATGGCCAGCAGCACGCAGAGCTCCCCAGGGGATGGGCTGTGGTTGCTGCCCCCCACACAGGGTGTGTGTGAGCACCTCCAGGGTGAGGACACCGCCTTCGCAGCACCGCCGGGAGCCAGCCAGCTGCCGGCGGGTGGTGGCTTCCCCAAACAGCCCCCGGGGATGCTGCCCGCACAGCTCGGTGCTTGCTGGGGCAGGGAGCAGGCAGTACTCGGTGAGGATGTGTGGTCCCAGCACCAGGGACTCGTGCTGGGGACCAGCCCGACTGCTGGCAGCCATCAGAGGGACCAGGCCGTGCCGCGTCACTGCGGGTACGGGAACAGCGCTGGGCTCTTCAGACACGAGGGTGCTTTTCTCAAGGATGCCACTAAAACATCCGTGTCCCAGCCTGTGTCCTGCCACCCAGGGGCACCAGCAGGATCGGGTGTGAGGTGCTCAGCATCTCTTCCTGTGGAGCTGGGTGTGACAGCAGCCTCCTGCCAGCCGGGCACCAGCTTCCCCCCAGCCTCCTCGGCGGGCATGCGGCCGCGCTGTGCGTGCCACGTCCAGCTGAAGGTGCGGTGCGAGGGCTGTGGGACCTGAGGGGCACCCCGTGGCACGTCTCGGTGGTCATGGGGTGAGGCACAGCCTTGTCTGGGGGCGGCTGTAGCTGTCTGCCCGCCCTGCAGCACGCACAGAGACTGAGCCCCCTGGCTTCCAGGCTCCTGTGTGCGCAAAGCGCCCAGAAACGCTTCAAACCACAGGCGTGGCTCCAAGCAGCAAACATTTCTTCTGGTTTTAACGTTTTCCTGGCCCCACCACCCCCAGCCAGCTCTGTAAAACAGGATTGGAAAAGCCCGTTTTGAAGCCTCACGGTGAGCTAGGAGCCACAGTTTGGGAACATTGTTTTGGAGCAGCCACCAGCAGCCAGGCACACCCATGAGTGGTGCTCCGTGCCTCCTGCCTGCCCAGCACTCTGACCTCCCGTGCCTGAAATGAGGTGCCCTCACAGAGCTCTCAGGCAGGCACAGAGGAGGGGTTTGGTGGCTTTTGCATCAGCAGTCTTTCAGGAAAATGCAGTCCTGTCACAGCAGGGAGGTTTGTCAGGCTCTTGGGGTCCAAAGAAGGACCTCTTCATCCCTGGGGCAGGGTTCTGGGAGGTGGATTTGGCCTCCAGCAGGGGCTGGGACCTTCCCTGGGAAATAGTTCCTATTGCTGACCCTGGGTTTGTCACTGCTGTGCAGTGCCGTCAGACAGAGGGACAGTGGAGCACTGCTGTGGCTTTGTCAGAGCAGTGAGGAAAAGGCAGCAAGGAGAGGAGCGACTGCCTTCTGCCTCTCCACTGTGGACCAGCTTCGTGGCCTTAAACCTGTTCTGGAGACTGGCACAACCACTCTGTTAAATGCCCTTGTTTGTTTGTTTGTTTGTTTTAAGCCCAAGGCATGAATATTTTCCCCCTGCCTGCCACGGGGCAAATTCTCCCAGGTTTGTCAGGCAAAGCCCCCAGCAGAACAGGCTCAACCAGAGCACCGAGTCTGAGACCAGGCAGGGCCAGCTGGGCTGGTTGCAGAGGTCAACGTGGTTGGGGACCTCCAGGTCACCCCGAGCTGCACCCCTGCCCCTCAGCCTCTTACACCAGTGCTCAGCACGTGCTGCACCCATCCCCAGCAGCCTGGAGGAGCACCCAGGGGTGAGCAAGGAGCCGAGCTGTCGTGACGCAGAGCCTTACGCATCAACTGGCCCCAAAGCCTTGCTGCTGGGGGCTGACGCAGACCCCCTGCTGCTCTGTTACTCGTGTCTTAATTCTTTACGAGTTCTGTGTGTGCATCCACGGTCTGTTTTCCTGGTGGTGTCTCATTTTCCACTCTGTGATCTCTTTGTATGCCACTTGCCGACGGATGATGTCGGGGGGAGGGCGAAGCAAAGATGTACGGAAACTCCCCCGCTGCATTTTGTTGTGTATTAAAAGTCAATTTGCTTTGTAGCAGCCTGATGGTTTGTTTGACCTGGAACAGTGTCTCCCCATTTCCCTCTTGACTGAGCAAGCACTTGAAAAAGCCTGCTGCCAGCCTGGCCGCGGGTCGCCTTTCTCTGGGCTTTGGCTGAAGGAGGGGACGGTCCCCACTCACCCCCTCCCCTGTGTGTCCCCTTGTACCACCACGCACACACAGCCCCCTGCTACGGTGTGCAGATGTCATACTGATGGTCCCTCACCCCCAGGGTGCTGACACAAGTGCTAGCACATGCATTTGGTGGGGGGCTCCCTGCCCCGTTTCCCCCGTTTAGCCACCACATTCCTTAATAAAGGGTCCCTCCCCAGCTCTCCTGTCTCCCCTTTAAGCACTGAAAGGCCACTACAAGGTCTCCCCAGAGCCTTCTCCTCCCCATGCTGACCCCCCAGCTCCCTCAGCCTGGCTCTGCAGGAGAGGTGCTCCAGCCTCTGCCCATCCTCCTGGCCTCCCCTCGCCCTGCTGCCTGCGCTCGTGTGGGTGCAGCCCAGGACGCGATCACTCACGTTTGGGATTGCGCGGACCCCGAGCACCCCCTTACCCCCTCCCTCACCCCCTCCCTACCCCCAGACCCCCCTTTTCCCTTCCCCTCCCCTCCCCGGGCAGAGGCGGGGCCGCTCCCGCCGGGGTCGCTCCGGGTTGCGCCGCGCTCGGGGGGCGCCGCGCGGGTCCCGCTGCGCTCCGGGGCCGGCACAGCCGGGCAGGACCGAGCCGGGCAGAGCCCAACCGGGCACGGCAGAGCCGGGCAGAGCCGAACCGGGCTGGGCAGAGCCGAACCGGGCTGGGCAGAGCTTGGCAGAGCCGGGCAGAGCCGTGCCATGTACGCGGGGCGCAAGCGGCGGAAGCCGGCGCCCCGAGCGTGAGTGCGGGCGGGGAGCGGGGCTGGGGTCGGGGCCGGGAACGGGACCGGGACCGGGAATGGGACCGGGATCGGGACCGGGAGCGGTGCCGGTGCCCGCGGTGACACGGGCGGGTGGCTGTGCCGGCAGGGCTCGGGCTGCGGCGGCCGACGGCGGCAGGTCCAACCCGTCCAAGCGGCACCGGGAGCGGCTGAACCGGGAGCTGGAGCGGCTGGCGGCGCTGCTGCCCTTCCCCGCAGAGGTGGTGGCCGGCCTGGACAAGCTGTCGGTCCTGCGCCTCAGCGCCGGCTTCCTCCGAGCCAGGAGCTTCTTCAGCGGTGAGTGCCCGGCCGGAGCATCCCCGCGGCCCGTGGGCGTCTGTCCGTCCGTGGGCTGTCCGTCCGTGGGCGTCTGTGCCGGTTCTTGTCACTTCGCCCCGGCCGCAGCCACCCCGGGGCAGGTGAGCAGCCCTACAGGTAGCCCCAAGCAGCAGCGCTGCACAATGCCTGCCATTCTCCCTGTTTTTATTTTCTTTCTATTTTATTTTTTTCCCCTAACGCTGGATTTTCTTGCTCTGACATGGCAAGAATGTCAGCCGCAAGGCTCCAGGAGATGCGCGCACGCCTCGCGCTTTGGGAAAAGCGGAGCCGGTGCGTGTTTGGAATTAGAGGGATCTCTAAAGATTACGTTGATTTTGTTTGTGGGTTCCACTGAAGTAGAAAATTGAAGTTTAGGCTGGAGGGTTTCTGCAAGATCCCGGGCTCAGGCTCTGGCAGGCACAGCTGCAAGGGTAGCAGCAGGCTAGGCAGCACAGTTGGGAAGTTTCTCAGCACAAGTGACAATTTTCCCCCGTTACAATAGCCTGGAGGAATGCTCCCTGTGCTGACGATGAAGAATTACCTGTGATGTGATTACAGTTTATTTGGGAACCTTTTAAAATACGCCGTGTTAAAGACATTCCTGCATTCCACTGGGCTGTTACTGTAATTTGTAGGAGCCCACAGGAGGGGTATTTGGGCAGCACTGGATTTTCCTGTTGAAATACAAGTGGCTTAAAACACTGCATGTGACCTCAGAAACATTTTTTTTTTAACCCCAAATCACTGAATATATTGAGTGTCTTTTTTTCTTTTTTTTTCTTTTTTCTTTTTTTTCCTCCCCTTTTCCATTCTCTTTGAAACATCGCTTGTAGGATTGGCAGGCGGGCGAAATGAAAAATTAATGGCCGGGGAGAGCAGTTGTTTGCCTTGCAGCACCGGGTCAATTTGTTTGTTTGACCGTATCGCCTGCATTCTGCGCGCTGCTCATGCCCTGGCAGGGAGCTGTGCTGCAAGGCTGCAGGCACTGCCCGGACCCCTCTGCATGGTGCCCAGTGGGGCACCTCGGACCCCCAGGAGCTCATCCTGCCTGCGAGGGTGCCTCCAGAGGGGCCGAGGCAGCAGGGCAGTGCTGGTGATCCTGGGGGCTGCAGAAGCTCCGCAGGCTGCCGCGGGGTGGAGGTCCGTGGCGCAGTGCGGGCCTTGCCGGTCTCCTGAAACATGAATGATTTAAAAGCCTGAAGAATTTATAACATGGAGGGGTGGCAGAGCATTTCCTTAAAACAGCGGTTTCGAAATGGATGGTTTCATTGCAAAGCATCGCGCCAGAAGTTGTGGGGTGCTTTGGGGTTGTCCTCCTCCCTAGGGATGCTGTGCTGGGACAGGGAAAGCACAGGGTGACCCTGGGGGAGGATGCTCCTCCTGCTCCGTGAGGAGCCACCCCTGGCCAGGGCCATGCACCCAGGGGTCTGACATCCCTGTGTCCCCAGCTCAGTTGGTTTGACTTCAGCAGCTGAGCTGTGAGTGTGTCTGGAGCTATGGGACGGGCATCTCTGGTTTAAGTCAGGTCACAGTGATTCAGGTGTGAGAGCGAGGGGGTAAAGTCCCATCCTTTTTGATGTAAATGATGCTTGAGGTAAGTCTCTTCTGCTGCTTAAAAAAAGTCTTTTTTTTTTGTTTGTTTGTTTATTTTTAAAGACTTTTGATTTAAATAATTTATCTTTAAAAACAACTCTGGGCAAGCCCATCTACAATATCAAGCGATTTTAAGTGACTTTAGTCCACTTTGGTGTGAATGCTGGAGTGATGCTACTCTCTGAGGTGCTGTGCTGAAGCTGAAGTAATACTCACCTTAGGAAGGCTTCTGCAGCATCCAAAATATGCTGCATTTTCCTTCCTTGACTTTGTTTGTTTTGGTTTTGGTGTCCTTTATGTTTTATTATTTTCCCTTTGTCTGGCAGGGGAGAGAGTTCAAGGGGGCTGGCACAGCTGGGGTCTGTCTGTCTGTCTGCTCGGTGCTGAGCCCTGAGAGCTGTGCAGCATCCTTGGGAATGCAAAGTGGGATCCTGAGGAAAAAGCTTTAGCTGCTGAGTGCTGACTAGTCCGGTGTGAGATCAGATCAGGAAACACAAGTGTTTTGGGGTCTCTTCTGGTTTATGGAGAGCCACCAGCCTGTCCCATAGGTGAATCAATCAATTCACCCAGCAGGTTTATGCCAGCTGCCATTTCTCCAGCCCCCTTCTTAAATAATTCATTGCAAGCCAGAAATGCTCTCGCCTCCAGGCTGTTGTTTCTCCCAACCGATTTGAAAATCAGTGACTTTTTAGTTTTATTTGAATAAATTGATCTGTGTGTAGATGGTATATGGGGAAGCTTATATGGGCTCAAGGGACTAGAAAACAGCTGGTGGATTCAGGATCATAGTCACTGGTAAAATCTGGGGAATCTCTCTCATTTTGTTTCTGGTTCCCAATCATCTTCTGGACGTGTGACAAATTGTTCAAAACGCAGAGCTGGTTTCATAGGCTCTCATGAAGTACATTTGAAGTGCATTTGCATGGCACCGGTCGGGATGGACTGTGTGACTTTGCTGTGGAAGCGACCTGTTCAGCTGGCAGAGCCACCGCGTGCAGGAAACATCTGTGCTTTTACCTGAACATTGCTTTGGGGAGATATTGCCAAAAGGAGTCCCAATCGGCTGCTGGCACCACGTGTGGCCATGCAGTCCTCTCTTGGCCACACCGCTCTGGGACAGCCTCGGCCCGCACGCGATGCCGGCAGCTCGGCCCGGCGGTGCCTGGCTCCCCCTAATCCCTCCCCGCGGGCCCAGCACGTGCCACCAGCCTGTGGGATCAGCCATGGGGTCTTGTGTGTTGCTTGGCCCGCTTGAAAGCCCAGGGGGTAGAGCCCAAAATGTGCCGGGGACCTGGTTTGGAGGAGGATCTCTTGCAGCATGTGTCTGCCGCGTGCTGGGAGGCTCGTCCACACCGTGCTTCTTGCAGTGCCTCGTCCTGTGGTGAGCCCAGCTGGCCAGGGGTACAAGAGCTGACACCCCTCGCACCCCGAGCACTCGTTTGTCCTCTGGGGGTAATTAGCAGTGCCACTGAAGCCTCTGTTATCAACAGTGAGCTCTTCAGAGAGGAGCAGCCCGCATGTGCTTGTCCGTTCACTTCGTCGGCTCTCCAGCGCCCGTGCGGTTCAGTCACCTACTGCGGGCAGCCGAAGCCCAAAAACCTAGGGGA
This sequence comes from Aythya fuligula, assembly GCF_009819795.1. Classification (NCBI taxonomy): domain Eukaryota; kingdom Metazoa; phylum Chordata; class Aves; order Anseriformes; family Anatidae; genus Aythya; species Aythya fuligula. Next base: position 11,047,597 of record NC_045564.1, read on the forward strand.
CGGTGTAAGAAAAATAAAGCCTAGTCCTGTGATCACCCAGCTCCCTTGACTGCTAGGTAACGAGCTGGCTTCCAGGGGCGCTTTGAGCTGGGAGAGTCTTGTGACTTTCCTTAGGTAGGCCGTTTCCCCGCCGCGTGTTTTCCTTGCCAAATCCTTTTCCCTGGGCCCCATGAGAATGTCTCCAGGAGGCTGCGGTGCGGCAGGGGCAAGGGGTGTCGCAGGAAGGACCCGGAGGACCTGGTGCTCCCCCTGAGAGCTGGGGGGGAATGCCAGGTCATGGGGTGCAGGTCCTTGGTGGTCCCTGGGACGGGACACGTGTGGTGGAGAGCCCACAGGGGGTGCAGAGAGGTTCTGCAGAGCCGTCAGCACTCCTGGAAACAGCTGGAAGCCCAGCTTCGAATCCAGCTCCTGAACTCGCAGAAGGGAATCACAGCATGGTTTTTATGCTCACAGGCACATTAAAGATCATCTCACCACCATGCCCTGCCATGGGCAGGGACATCTTTCACCAGGCCAGGCTGCCCAAAGCCTCGTCCAGACTGGTTGTGAACACTCTGGTGGTGGGGCACCCACAGCTTCTCTGGGCAGCCTGTTCCAGGGCCCCACCACCCTCACTGTGAAAAAAAATCTCTTCCTTGCATCTTATCTGAACCTGCCCTTGTTTAGTTTAAAACCATTCCCCCTTCTCCTGTCACAGTTTGTGGGTTATCATCAAGGATTGTCATCACTTGGAGGACTGTGGCTTGCCTGCGTTAGGAGGTTTCAAACCCTCCTAAGTGCTGGAAGAAGAAGGGAAAGCCTGGCACATCTTTGTCCTCTTTGTCCTTGTTTAAACCTCCGCTTGTGCTTCCCCCTTTGAGACCCATGTGCCTTCAGTGATGCAACAGGGACGTGTAGTTGAGGCTTCCTTGCTTTTAAAAGTGCAATTAGATCTTTTAACAGGGTATTCATTATTCACCACGCGCTGTCACAGAACTGGCTGTGTCTGTACCGTTCAGACAAGGGATAAATAATTAATCCATTTAATGAAATTGGTGCCAGTGGGGAGCTGTTGCAGGTATTATGAAACAGTAAGTAGCACTGCAGTATACATTAAGGATAAGCAAGGGGAAGTTTGCAAAGTATTTGCCAGTTGCTAGAAAATGGGCTCCACAAAGCACAATGGGGAGAAATGAAGTGTCAGCAAGCCAGGGAGGAGATGGCTCTGCTGCCCAGGGTCAGCAAATCTCTGCCTGCTTCTCTCACCATTTCCTTGATGCTCTTTCCTTCTAGCTTGTTTCAAACCCTCCACATCAAGGGAGCAGCTCACTATTGCCACTAAGTCGCTTGGCATCCTTGCCTGAGGAATTTGCATCGGCTAGGGAGAGCTCAGTTCATGACAAATCATAAAAAAATAAATAATAATAATCCAGAACAGGACACACTTCACTGAGTGCATGTTCCTGTTCTTTGCTTCTCAAAGTAGCCAGAGATGTGTAAGCTTGTTGTGAGATGTGTGCGTTAAATCAGAGAGCACTGATCAGACTTGGCGTGCTGACAGTGTAGCGATGAGAGAAGCTGGAGAGGCAGGTAGCGGTGCTCTGCTTGGCACTACAGCTGTGCTCCAGCTTTTCACCACTTGGTAATAATAACTCCCATCTCTGCTGGAAAATCACAGAACCTCAAGAGCTTTTGTTTCTCTCTCTCTCTCTTTTTCTTTTCTTTTTTCTTTTTTTTTTTTTTTTGTTTTTAGCTTACAATATTCTGTTTCTTCTTTGCAAGCCAGTGCAGGAAAACAGTGTTGAGGTGTTATTTAATGCATGGGTGTGTGAGCAGAGCTGTGGGTTGTGCTGCCCGTGAGCTTCTCAACGGGTGGCTATAAAAGGAAGATTGGGAAATACATCCTGATGAGGTTTTACTTCTATATGAGTAAAAATCCTACATTTGGAGAATTGGCAAAAGGAAGAAGGAAAGAGGCAGCTAGAAGTCAATTTTATTTAAAAGGACATCTCTCCTTCTCCCACCATCAGCTGAAACTAATAATTGGCATGCAGGTGTCCCTACCATTGCTTGCAGGTGGGTTTGGTGCTTTCTTGCCTTATTTAAATGATGCCAACAGCAGTGGGAAAGTACTTGCTGTTGCTGCTTTTGAAGAGCTGTGAGGTGGTTGAGTTCTCTTCTGCCTCTCCTGTACCAGCTCCTGGGTTATATTTTGGAGGCTTCTTGCTTTCCTCCTCAGGCTGTGGCTGATGCAAAATCCTGTTCCCGCTTCAAGGTTTCACATGCGTGGAGAGAAGGGAAGGGGGCTGGGAGATATCCTCTCAAAAATGTTAATACCGGCTTGTTGATGCAGAGATTTCTCAGGTCCGCAAAGCCCTTGTAGGTTCAGGAGTTCACCAGCAAACCTGGTAGGTGGCAAGGTGTGCCTTCAGCCTCATGTGAAGCAGCTTCCCAAGGCTGGGACCCCTGGCTCCCAATCTACTGCTCCTGGGGGTGGCAGCTCTGCATGAGGATCAGCATTCTTCCTGGCAGGGTCATTATGGGATGCTCCTGGAGCCCTGGGGGCTGTGGGGTGCCCAAAGCACTCTTGGGGATGGTGGTAGCCTGCCAGGTTGTGTGCGGTGTGGTGGGGCTGTGAGCAGAAGTGGTAGAAATGCAATGCCCAGCCTGCTGTGGGAAGGGGGATTTTTCTTCTTCTACAATAAAAGGCTTTTTGTGGCAAAACAGCCTGCAGGTCCTGGCTGAAGGTATTTGTTCTTTGGAGAAATAGCAGGAAAAATGTGCCTTTCCTCGCCTTCCTCCTCCAGCTGCCAGCAGCAAAGGCAATGCCAGTGGCTGGAGTGGCACCGTGCCAGATGTCCTCAGAAAAAGCCGCTCCTCTCCCTTTTTTTCGTTCCTGCAAAGGCCTTTCTGGGGTCATGCAGCAAGGGTGAAGCTCATGTCCTGTCTCCCCGCCGGACGCAGCTGGCGTGAAGGCAGGCGCTCCCCTGGGGATGAGCTTTCCCTGCTCGCCCAGGGTAGCAGGGAGGGAGCCACGGCAGGATGCGGCGGTGGCTCTCCGCTCCATCAGCCTGATGTGCCGCGACAGCCCTGCTGAATTGCTGACCCACAGGGCTATTTATGGGGAGGTGAAGCCTGGGGACACCAAGCAGGAGGCCTGCCCACGATGCCCACGGCCAAGAGCAGGTCTACGTGGGGTTCTGTGGGTGGCTTGATGGAAAACGTGCTGTTTGGTGGAGGTTGGGGAAACCCTTGTGGGAAATGTGGTTTGGTGGCAGATGTTGGCACAGAGATGATGTGTCATCCTCTGATTTTAACTGCTGTCTACTCTGGCCCCAAAGCTCAGGGGCAGCCCAGATGCTGATAGTGAAGCGTATTTTTAGTCAGTGCTTGTGATCCGAGTCCATTACTCACAAGTCTTCCTTCTGAAGGCAAATATCAAGTCATTACACCAGACCTCTTCAACCCTTCAGTCACTCTTTTATTAACCAGGTTTATTTTTATCCTGCACCTCCAGCACAGCTGTCTGGGAGCTGGCAGGGGAGGAGGAAGACCTTTAATTATTCATAATCCCTGCATCTTCCTCGCAGGGATCAGAAGGGTGAGTGGCTCTGCTTCCTGGGGCTGCTGGAAGGTGCTGCCCAGGACACTGGCGCAGCCTTCCAGGGAGAGGTGTCTCTATTGTATGTGTGTGTGTTTTGCTGTGCTCTGCTGTGAGCTATGGCTTGTCTTAAATTGATTGCATAAACCCTTCTTAACAAGACAAACGATGAGAGATTGTTTTTCCCAGCCCATGAGCTTACTAAACATGTCCTCTTGCAGTACGGGGGTGCAGGCGGATGCTGGCAGACTCGGGACCTCATAGTTCTGCTGATGCACGTCTGTTTTGGAGATCTCTGGCTTTAACTGCTCTTTACTTGGGGGTTGTTAAAGATCTGGGAATAAGATTAAAACAAAATAGGAATTTTGAGGTTATGGAGGGGTGGGGGGAAATGTCCTGTTGAAGTCAGCTCTGAAGGGGTGAAGCAAAGGGCTGGCAGAGCTTCACAGCTTCCCCGGGCAGCAGTGCCCAGCTTTGTGGCCAGGGCTGTGTTTCGGGCTCTGGTGGCAGTGACCTGGGAGCGTTACTGCAGCACTGACATCCCTTCCCTCTGCTTTGCTGCAGTTGCTCTGAAAAACCACGGTGCCAACGAAGCAGAGAGGGATGGAGACTGTGACGGCAGCCCCGCTCCAGGCACGGCAGCGGCGGCAGTACCGGAGGGCGAGCTGCTCCTGCAGGTTAGTGGTGCTCTCCAGCCTCCTCCCCCTGGCAGATGCCTTCAAGGGCATTTTCCTCTCGTCCCCTTCCCAGCTCCTTCGAGCTTTCCCAAAAAGCAGGCTGCTCTGTCATTTAGCCCTGGATGTCTGGGTGAGGACAGCCAGCTCTTCTCGTCTGCTGTGGTGTGCGAATGGGCTGTGGGTGTAACACAGGAGCCAAGCACAGCAAGGCGTCTTGAGAAAGGTTTTCAAACAGGGGATGTTCTCCAAACTGTGGTGAAAACAGGGAAGGAAATGTTGTGGAAGGCTTCTCTGTTTTTCAGGCAGAGGCACAACATCACTAGGAGCAGATAACCGCTGTGCTCAGGGTATTCTCATACACATGCCTGTGCATCATAGCATCCCGGGAGCTCTGTGAGAAGCACATGGCTGGCTCCTTTGGAGATGCTGGAGGCACCCCATGTCTGTGCTTCTCCCTCTGGCTCGGGGGGATGAGTGGGTTTGTCCCCCTGTGGAGCTCCTCCACTCCCTCTGAGCCTGAAGGTCTCGCTCTGGGAGCTGGGCAGCCCCGGCGCCTGTCCAGAAGCTCACTCAGCAGGAATTATAATTACTGTCTTGCCTGGTTGCTGGGGAGCCAGGATCTCAGTGCCTCATGAGAGAAATGCTGGTTAATAACCAAAACCCCGAGGGGTTTCTGCTGTCAAAGCACAGAGCTGTGGACGTAGCTGTACCGCAGGCAGCGGGGCTGGCTGGGGGTTGATGCCCTGCTCAACCCCAGCTCATCACACCCCTCCCAGAGCTTGGGGCTGCCCTTGCAGAGGCACCAAGTGAGGGGCTGAAAGCTCTGGCTTCAGGTTTGGGTCTCGCAGGGGCTCTCCTGTGGGATGCTGGATGTGGCACGTGGTCAGGATTTGCCTCCGTGCCATGGGGAAAAACTCCTCCAGGTTAAAAACCTACATCTGCTCTGTCTGCCACCTTGGATGCCTGATATTCCTTTCTCTCATCTCGTGGCCCACCCTGTTCCTCCCCCTCTGCTCCTGAGGTTTTCCAGCCTTATGTTTTTGGTCTGTTCTTGTCCATAAGGTGGCCTTCAGCAGGCTCAGTCTGCCTGTTGGGTGGTGTGACAAGGAAGGATGGGGCGCTGCAAGACCTTGCTCGCTGCCACCGCGGTGGGACAGTGCCTCCAGAGCCGCTCAAAGGGTTAAAGTGCACTTGGCAGCACTAATTAACCTCTGCAGCAGATTCCCACACACTGAGATCAACCCCAGTAAATAGAGAGAGCGTTTGTGCCTGGGATAAAGGGAAGGGGAGGGGGGAGAAACGCGGACCTGGACAATGAAGCAGGAATTGGCAGCAACAATAGCCGGACTTGGCTGGGCCAACACGCTAGACCCTAATTAATCCTGATGTCTGTACATGATGAAGCGAGGGAAGAAGGACGGGGCTGGCTGCCCTGGCTGCAGCCAGGTTAGTGGTACAGGGAGGGTTTTGGCTGTGCAACAACCAACTGGGACAGCTCCAAGGATGGTGGGGCAGCTCCTCTGCACCTCGTAGTCCTCACGGATCTCCAGGGGTCAAGGACGCTGTCCCTGGTCCCTTCCTGCCAGGGCAACACCCAAATTACCACCCAGGTTTGTGAGGCTGGTAGGAATGAGCCTTTCTGGGGGAGCACAGAGGCTCTGACTGGCTCAGCCCCTTCCTGCCAGGGAATGCAGTGCTCCCTTGGGTGTTGGCATTGCGGTCCTGGAGCTCAAGGAGAGGACAGAAGGGCCACTGAACTGTAAATGTGTTACAAAACAAAAACAAAACCACACGAAGTAGTGTAGCATTAAAAATGCATCAGAAACTTAGGGTTGGTGGCTGTGTTTGCTGTTTTCTTTGGTGAGGTCTTAGTTCTTCAAGCCTGCAGGGGCAGAGGAGCCTGAGCATTTGTTTTATATGAGCAGGCCACAGCATTCAGCGAGCGCCTCCAGCCTCCTTGGGTGGAGGACATGCACAGGCTTTTTTGGCACCTGGGGAGGCCAGCAGGGATGCAAACCTGGGAGCCAGCCAGGCAGACGCAGGTTAACCTTAAATGCAGCCCATGTGAAGTGCTGTTTTGATTCCCCGATTGTCAGAAAGGCTTCTTTCCGCCAGAGTACTAGAACGGACCAGTTCCCGATGGTGTCTGGATTCATTCTGCAACTGGTTCTCAGATCTGCATTCACTCTTCGCTTAGGATGAGGATAAACGTCCAAATCTGAATCCGAGTGAGGATGGAAGCAAAGTTTTCCATCAGTTCCGATTAGGGAACGCTCGGGCAGCTGCATGGAAGAGAGCTACGTGACCTCAGGGAAACCCAGCAGAAGGTACTGTCTGCCTTGAGTGAGCACAGCTCCGCTGGCACGGATCCCACTGCTCTCCAGTCAGCCTCCAGTTGGCAGGATTTAACCGAGCGGGGCAGAACGGAGGGAATCTAAGAATAAGCTGTAGGCTTGATCTCTGCTAGGTAAAGCAGGATCGCTCCAGGTGGGGCAGAGCAGCAGAGATCAGGAGTCTCCTGCCTCCTTATTGCCCTCACAGAGTGTTTCTTCAAGGGGGAGAAGTAAAGGCAGAGGATCAGCTGGCACTGCCCAGGGCTGCTGTGCTACCGAGCAGGGCCTGGAGATGTTCCTTTGCTCACAGCTCCTGCTGGGCCCAGCAGGGAGATGTGGTTGGAAAGGCTTTGTCTTCTCCCAGGGCTTCTGTGCTTTGTTTTGTGCTTTGTCTTGGGGCAGTGGAGGGGCCGGGGCTTGGGTCTGAGCAGAACAAAATGTGCCCTCCTGCTAGAAGAGGGTGATGTGAGCATGGCATACACCTGCAGACCTCCTCTCTCTCCTAGGCACTCAATGGCTTCGTGCTGGTGGTAACGTCAGAAGGGCTGATATTTTACTCCTCGCACACGATCCAGGACTATCTGGGATTTCATCAGGTTGGTGGAACACCGCTGGATGGCAGCGATGGGTTTGCAGGGTGGATATTCCCTTGGCAGTAGAGAATAGCCTGAAGTTCCCTGGTGGGGATTGCAGGGTCTTTGGAGGGTTGCATGTACAGGGAAGAAGGCAAGACCTTGTCTGTGGCTGCTGGGTGGCCTGACCCGTTACCGTCACCCCAGACCATCCCTTCTTTCTAGGGGCTCAAAAATCATCACAGAGGGGAGCAGGGACTGAGACCTGCAATATACGAAGCCCTGTACCCTCCCTTTGAGTTCAGTGGCTTGGGAATTGGAGATGTGAAGTGTCCTTGCTTCGAGAGATGAGAGAGTTAAGTGTCTGAAGAGGGTCTTTGCAGGCACACTAGTAAAGCCTCATCTGGAAGAAAAACCTCATCTCAGTGGAATGGGGAGTTTCTTATCTTCTAAAAATGTGAAGTTTCCTGGTGCCCGAGAGACTGCAGGCTCCTGGGAGCGTGCACAGAGGCTAGGCTACAGTCAGGGCTGTAATTCCTCCAGGGCAGACAGGCTGGGAACTGACTCGTTGCTTGTTGAGCATTCACACAGGGCTGTGTGAGAAGGAAGAGAAAATTCCCCTTTCTCACCATCCCAGCGCTGCAGGGTCAGGGAAGATGAGAAGCACCACAATCTCCTTTGGAAGGACAGCTCCCCAGGGCCACTGCTCAGCCCTGCTTCCTCTCCACATTGTGCAGCAGGCAGCATTTGCCACGTAAGGCAGCAAACACCGTGTTGGCTCAGCGTAGCATCCCCTCTGCATTCGTGTCTCTGCCCGAGCAACTGTGGGGATTTTCGCAGTGGTCTTGTGAATTTGGACCCTGTGTTGTCAGACATGGTCACGGGGAGGTGTCAAAGCAACTCTGTTAGCCCAGAGATGCTTTCCACCAGCCAGGCTCTGCTGTGGGGGATGCCTGGGGCTCCCTGCCTGGTTTGCCTTTGGGCACCCGCTCACCTGGGTGACCCACAGTAAATCCTGTAAGGCTGTGATGCTTTGTGATTATCTGAGCACCCAAATAACCTGGAAGCAACTGGGCTAAATTTATTAGGAAATCGGGCTTCCTGTTAAGCCTTTAGTTACCATAGGCATGGTGTTGCTCGCACACAGCTGGACTTCCCCAGCCTGTGCTGGGTAGATGAGAACCCTCCACCCAGGCAGAGAGAGCAAGTCCTGGAGCTCTTGGGAACAGTGTAGAGATGTGGCAGCTTTGCCTTCGTAACTCATCACCAGGATTTTGAAGGAAAACACGCAAAGAGGACGCACTGGGGAAACTGGGGGACTGACAGGCTCTTTCAAGGTGAAAATCAGCACCCGGGGGCAGGCCACGTTGCTCATGCATTGCTTTTTCCTCTAGACAGATGTCATGCACCAGAGTGTCTTCGAGCTGATCCACAGCGAGGACCAGCAGGAATTCAGGCGCAACCTCCACTGGGCTCTCAGCCCACCCCACACTCCCGAGGGGGAGCCCTCTCCTGAAGGTAGGCGCAGGCTGGGAAGCAGGCACGGCCAGCACGAGCTGCTCTGTACCCTCTCTGCACTGTGGAACCAGCTACCAGCCGCATGGGGTTTGTGGCCTTGTGGCTCATCCAACACGCCGTGGCTCTGCCGAGACTTCTGTCCCCGTGCTCTGCAGATGCTTCAGTCCCCTGGGGACTGTGACCACCACCAGCCTCTGGCTCCTCTCTCAGCTCCTATCTTCTTATCTCCTGCAGGGAGGAAGAGTCTTGGCTCTTCTGCTGCTGCCTACAAGCCCGAGCAGCTGCCCCCAGAAAACTCTTCCTTCCTGGAAAGGAGCTTCGTGTGCCGGTTTCGCTGCCTCCTGGATAATTCCTCTGGCTTCCTGGTGAGTACAGGGCTGCTCTGCAGCAGGCTCCCCCTAAGGGCTTCGTGCTGCTGTTGGAGCTTAAAAGTTGGCCTTGAAGGACCTGGTACTCTTTTCTGTCGTGTGTAGTATCTGCCTACCTCAAGAAGGAGATTTGTGTTTTTTCTTATATTTTGTCTGTATGTACAACCTCTTCCTGAGGGATATGTTCCTCTCCTCTCAGAGATACCAGATCTTAAACTAAATTGCTTTTTCTCCACATGGGCCAGCAGCAGGGAGCTGCTGGGGGAGAAAGCAATGGGGAGCTGCTGCCCTGGGGAGCTGAGTGCAGCATCCCTCCAAAACCCTGTCTTATTTTAGAGGGGAGTACTGCCTGCACTCACCTGGGAGTGGGGGAGTTGCGAGGGACAGCACTCCAGGAGCACCAGTTGGTGGGACCTGTGGTGTTACCCGGGCTGGGGCTGTGGGAGACCCATGCAGAACACGTGAACATCCTCAGTTCGGAGGTCCACCCGAACTGAGTTCACCCAGTTCTGTGTGGCACCGACCTTTTCTTCTCTTCCTAGGCTCTAAACCTTCAAGGCAGGCTGAAATTCCTTCATGGGCAGAACAAAAGGTCTGAAGATGGGTCTGCACTCCCCCCCGAGCTTGCTCTTTTTGCCATCTCCACCCCGTTGCAGCCCCCATCCATCCTGGAGATCAGAACCAAGAACATGATCTTCAGGACGAAGCACAAGCTGGACTTCACCCCCTTGGCGTGCGATGCTAAGTAAGTGGCAGAGCTGAGCCGAGGGGTGATTCTGCATGCTTACTGCACGCTAGTTTGTGTTGTGCCCGGTGATTTCTGCCTCTCAGCCGGGTCCATTCTTCCTCTTCTGCAGGGGGAAGATTGTTTTGGGCTACACCGAGGCAGAGCTACGGATGTGTGGCACGGGCTACCAGTTTGTCCATGCTGCTGACATGCTGTACTGTGCCGAGAACCACGTCAGAAGTAAGAGTCCTTTTCCCTGGTCCCTTGGTGCCCGCCTCTGAGGTTGGTACTATGAGCAGCTCCTTTAGCACTGTGTCAAGCCAGGCCCATAGGACGCTTTGCTTTATGCCTTGCTGTGATGCTCTTGTCACTCTGTAGGGAGCTCGGGGTGGTGAGCAGTGAGGTGTATCTAGCCAGGGTGGTGTCCCCTGCATGTGCCAGCCAGGACATCCCTCAGCTGTGACCCTGCTGCTTATCCCTGTGGGAATCAGCAGCGTAGCTGGAGGCAGCCCTGCCTCGGGTGACGTGCTGACAGGCCCCTGTATGTGTGCTTCCTCCCGGCAGTGATGAGAACGGGGGAGAGCGGCCTGACGGTGTTCCGCCTCCTGACCAAGGACAAGCGCTGGAAGTGGGTGCAGGCCAACGCGCGGCTCGTCTACAAGAACGGCAAGCCCGAGTACATCCTCGTCACACAGAGACCCCTCGTGTGAGTGCCGGGCAGGGTGCTATGTTTGTCCGTGCTTCTTCTGTCTTTTAACAGAGCGGCCGTAGGATGCAGTGCTCTGATGCTCTTTCAGCCATGTGTCCCTCTGCAGGGCCCCCAGAAGAAGGGGAGAGCGCTGAGCAATGCTCATATCCCTGCTCTCGTGTCCTGGGCTGACCCTGGTGGCTGCTGTGGGGACGTGGGTGCAGGAGCAGCAAGGACCTCCTATGTGCCTGCAGGAGGGCAGCAGCCCAGCACCCCTGTCCTCGGGGTCCGCAGCACAGAGGAGAGGTGCAAAGGCTTGGCTTCTGTCTGGCTCCACTATCTTCTGCATTTTAAGCATCTGTTGGTTTTGCTACAGATGTTTGTGTTTCTTTTATGCATGTATATATTTAAATGTGTACATTCATTTGCATATAAATGCCTGTGTGTGTGCACACGGGACCATGTGTCCCATCATTGGACATGGGCTGGTTGTAGCAAAGGGGCTTTAGGTTTCAGGATTCACAATTCTGCACTGCAGAAGCAGTTTACGGAGTGTGTGCACATACAGACCGTGGTCTCCTCTTCCTGCTCTGCAGAGATGAAGAAGGAGGAGAGCACCTTCGAAAACGGTCCATGCATCTTCCCTTCACCTTTGCTACCGGAGAAGCACTCTTGTACCAAAGCACTTACCCTCTCCCAGGCTTCTCGGATGCTTTCCAGAGCAAAGGGAGGAGCAGCAAGTCCAAGAAGCCCTCCCACAGCAACGGAGGGCACTCCCAGAAGGACAGCATTGCCCCCAGTTCTTTGCTGGGTGCCATGCTGCAGCAGGACAAGGCAGCATACATCCCTCATCCATCTCCTGCACCTAGCCACTCGTTCAGCAGCACTTTCTTGGGCCGCCTTGAGGACATGTCCTCGCTGGGTGCAGAAGGAGAGGCCCAGAGCATGGACACCGCTCTGATTTCCTCAAGGGAAGACGGCTTCAAAAAGGAGCTGGTGGATTTGCAGCAGGAGGACCCTCTCTTGGCCACCCTGGACTCTCTGTCGATTAACAGCGACGAGAGCTGCTCCAACAGCGAGTTCTTCAGTGCGCTGGAGAGCCTGGGGCTGAACGCCGAAGACCTGGAGCTCCTGCTGCTGGATGAGAAAATGCTGATGGTCAACATGGACCCTGCCCACACCCCGAACCTGAGCGACTTCCTCACCAACAACGAGATCCTCTCCTACATCCATGCCACGCTGGTGAACAAGCCCGAGGGAGACCCCCAGGCCTGCCCCCTGCCAGGTGCCACCTCGAGCCCACCTGGAGGCTCGGCTGCGTACCCAGCCCAGCAAACACAGCAGCCTGGCGTTGTCCCAGGCCAGGCCACTGCTCCACTGTGGGATCAGCCCCTCCGTGAGGCACCAGGGCAGCTGTCCCCACTGCCCTTGAGTCCATCAGAGGCAGGGAAGGAGCTGTCTGGAGGCTTGCAGTGGAGGCCCACTAAGGAGGAGAGCCTGCTCTGCTTGCTCCACTTGGCACAGGGCACCCCGTGGGCCAAAGCTGCTGGCTCGCCCATGGGAGCCCCGCACCCACAGGGGGTTCAGCAGCTGGAGGGTGGCTTCCTGGCCATGCATCCCAGCCAAGGGGACATCCTCCAGACCTTCTCCTTGCCCAGCCAGTGCCAGGGGCATGAGGCACCCCCAAGGCAGCCAAAATGCAAGGCTGGCCAGCGCTTGCTGATGGACAGGTTGTGTGGCCACCGTTCCCCCTCTTCTCCACACTCCCTTCCCACGAGCAGCAATAGCCCGTGGCAGGACTACGTCTCCCCGCTCCTGACAGCCCCAGCTCAGCCTGATTTTTGTGGCGTCAGCCAAGACTTGATCTCCCAGCACCAGGGCTGCTTGGGTCCAGCACCTGGGCCTGGCACACCAGCAGTGGACTTTAACCTAAATGGATTGTGCAGCGTGGAAACCCTGGGCACTGGGGAGTCCCAGGAGGAGATGATTCCATACTCGGGGTTTTTCCCCCCTTCCTCATACCAGCTTATTCCTGAAAAGCAGCCAAGCCCTGTCCGCTCCATGCCCCAGTACCCTTTCCTGAGCCCACCTGCAGAGCGCTTTGGCAGCATCAGCAACACGCTGGAGGCACCCAGGAATTCCTGTGGGGTGCACACCTCCGTGCTGAGCCTGGACACCAGATATCAGGTAAGGGCCTTTCTGCTCCTGAGCTCAGTGTTCTCTGTGCTGGGATTTCCTGGGGGTCTTAGCACAGGAAAGGCACCTGTTGGGTAGGCAGGAATCACCCTGCTCTGCCAGCGTGTGGCCAGAAAGACTTCAGAGGCTTTTCTTGCACCAGGAGTTGCAGAGCAAGGGATCAGAACATGGGCTCTTCCCTTTAGAAGGTGTCTGTCTGTGGATCTGGTTTCCACGTGGCTTGTTTTGTTGCCCTTTCTGTGTAAGGAATAATTCCAGTCATGCTCTGGTAAGCTTTGATGGGTGGTGGTGTCAGGTGAGACACCAGATAAGATCCACCAAGACTCTGCTGAATTCTTGAGGTAGCTTTTTAACAGCTCTGCCAGTAAAACCCTGCCAAGTGCCTCAGCACCCTCTTTCCTCCCTCTTGTAGCCTGACAGCAGCTGCGTTTTGTCCGGTGCTCGGATGGGGCTCCCCGGAGACGTGCCCAAGGGCAGCCCTGCTCCCTCCTGCAAGCTGCGCCCTTGTGCAGAAGTGCTGCCAGATCACCCCCACGCCTCCAGCAGTGACTTCTATCTCTAGGAGAGCAGGACCAGACCCAGCAAAGTGGGGTCATTCACTGGGGATGGAGCTGCCTTCCAGCTGTGGACAACAAACCTTCTCCCTACCGTGTGTGTCCTGTCCTGGCTTCCCACCACCCTGCCCCTGCAGAGGCTCCATGTGCTGGTCCCCTGGGGGCACCTAGGATGTGGTGTTCGTGTGGCAAACCCTGCACTTTGCCAAGGATTGGGGATATGGGAAAGGTTTCCCCCTGTGCTGTTAAATTTCCTGCCATCCTGGCCAGGCACCTGTGGCAGCGGCCGTGTTGTATGGATGCTGCCTGTTTCATAAAGAAAGCTGAGGGCTGGCTTGTGTTCCTGTGTTGCACTGGTCCTTGCCAGATTTCTGCGTGTCCCAAGCATTCCCATGTTAGGGTCTAGATTAGGTGTCCTGTACAGAACACCCTGGCTGATGGTTTTGCTGTGTTGTGTGTGACATGCCCAGCTTGGCTGATAACCAGTTTCTCTTCTGGCTGACTGGGTCTGACCCTCTCTGTTCATTCTCAAGCGCCAGGAGCAGGCTGGCCTGTAAGCCATACCTTGTACTTGTGCCTAAAAAGACCGCAGGTAAGTAGTGGAGCTGACTAACCGAAGGAAAGGATTTCAGACTTACTGTACAAAAAAAAGTTTTCAATAAAAAGAAAAGTGTAATGATACTTGACTTTAAGTACTGATATAGTGATATTTTCCCACAGAGAAGAAATACAGCCCGTATGTATATAGCATGAGTTGACAGATATTTTTATGTCATTCCACTGGAGGAAAAAAGAGTCTCCTAGCTTCTGGCTTCCCAAAGAGTTGAAGTAATGTCTTGTGGCATTGGACAAATGGACTGTTCAAAAGATCAGAAACAATGTGACTCTTTAAGAAACCTGACAAAGCATCATCCCTTCCCTCCTCCTGTGTGTCCAGCTTTGGTTTCATGGTAACTTTCAATCCCTTTTATTTCAATAAAACCTCTAAAAGCTCTTACTATTGTGTGGTATGTATACAAAATAAGTTTTTCTTTCTTTTTTTCCCAAAAAAAAACTGTTTTGAAATGAACTTAGAAATTTGATTGAGAAGTATAAGTGTGTGGTTATGACAGATTACTGCAAGTCTTGTTTTGTTTTATCCTCCTGTGTGATATTCTGGCTTAAGAAGAATGCCCGGACCAGGCACTGTGCAGGACCAGCAGCTTCCTCTAGGCTGGGACATTTCTGTTATATACAGGAGTCTGAAATGTGAGCTTTTCTCAAAATTTGAGTGAAAATACTGTTTTCTATGAGATTGGTCATGCAGCTGTATGTGTGTGTATGTACATGTGTGTATCTATACATGTATATTTCCTTGTGTTGTCTTTTCAATCTACAAATTTACAATCTACAAATCTGCTGGTTTTGGTTTTCTGTATGTTAGATCTTAAAGCATTCCCACTCTTACCCAGCACCTGCTTTTCCATAACAAAATGAGGCAGTACAGTAAGATTCCTGGAGTTTGATGGAGACGTGCTGGGAAAATCAGTATTCTTACAGTGTATTGCCTCGCTCTGCTTTTCCTCTCTTTCTTCCCAAGGATCAGGCTGTGGATGACACCACGTGCCCTGATGGGACAGAGGGACATCACCATGGTGTCTGCTACCCAAAGTCATCCCATGCTGTGTTTTTGCGAGGTCTGCTGAGCAAAAGCCATCATCTCTGCAGTGGGAGGTGCCCTGCAGCCCACCACGAGTTCTCCAAGGAGGCCGACACATCCATAATTCATCTCCAGCCCCATGCCAGCAGCTGCTCCTCATCTCCTCAGCCTCACGACACCTATTTGCAAGCCCTGAGACCCCAGCTGGAGTTGAAATCTCCCTCCTGAGCTGCAGTGAAGAAACAGCCACTATCTGGCATCTGGGCAGCTGTGTCCTGCCCTGAGCTGCACAGGAGGAGGCTGTGCTGTTGCTCTCTTGTTCTCACACCTCGAGATAGGAAGAGATATGAGGTGAGGGAGGGGTCCTTCCCCACCTCAGCCAGTCTGGGATCCCCATACTGGCAGCAGGGAATGCGGCTGACCTGGGAGCTCCCTATTAGTGCTGCTGCAGGCAGGGACAGGGAAAGGGCACTTTGCTCTCTCCAGAGGCGCAGGCAGAGCTGCCAGCCTGCTTGCTTCCCACCCGGGGCTTTTTTGTCTGCTCTTTCCATTGTCCCCACTCCCTACAGATGGAGAAGGCAGTGGGTTTCAAGCTGAGCATCCTCAGGAAGAGCCCCAAGATGGGAAGGAGGCTGGTTTTAGCTCTCAGCTTGTGGCTGTGTGGCAGCCACCAGCAGAGGGACCTTGGGTGCAGGATGTGCCCTGGGCTCACCCCGATCTGCAGCAGAGCAGCTCTAGGGGAGGGAGGTCAGCAGGACCATCCTGAGCCAGGGAAGGGGCCACTCTAGCACCTCTAACTACCTGTTTGCCTCTGCATCTTCCTCTTTTCCCCTCGTGCCCATTGTTTTCCCAACCTGCAGTGAATGCAGCAAAAGGAGCCCCCTGGCTTGAGCCACCTGCGAGTGGTGATGCCCACTGCTACACGTGGCCGTGCAGCTGGAAGCATCGGTCCCCAGGTGCCATCACGGAGGCCAGGAGCAGGTGTCTCCCAGGGCCCCAAGGCAGTGAGAACAAGGTAAATATTTCTATAAAAGCTCAGCTTGGTGTTTGCCCACACCACCTACGTGCATCATCCATTACCCATGGGGGCTGGAGCCATGGGCAGTGGAGCAGAAAGCTTTCTGATGGTCCGTGCATGAGAGATGAAGCCAGGAGTGGGAAGGCACCACTTGTCCATGCCTGGCTGGAGTCCTCCTTGCCTCCTGCTTTCTAATTAAAAGACACCAGCTTAGATGAAGTTTTCAATCTTGTCTAATTGCAGGCACCTCAGAACACCGGGGACTTAATGTGCTTTGTACCCAACATTGAGTCAAGCTGTCAGTCTTCTACACAACCTTCAATGCCTACAGTCTGCATGTACAAGGTGTTAGATGCCAATCATCTCCCCAAAGAATATATTTGATATATTTTTGATGTATTTTGATAGGCCCAAAGACTTACCAAGCTCAGCCAGTGATGTAAAGAAGAATATCAGTCATCGTCCTGGAAGTAATCGCTAGCTCACAGCTAGGAGGTACTTCTTAATAATGGGATTATTATTTATTATATTATCATTATCAACCTCAACATTATTTTCTGGAAATAGGAAAGTCAGATTTGGACTTGCTGAGAGTTTTTGTGCTCTTTATAACAAACGTGTGTCACAAAATACAATCTGGGAGCTAATGAGAAGTTTTTCTATAGGAAATGTTTTCAGATCTCCCATTTAATTGTTACATACTGAAACTTATTTGAGTTTTCTTGATGGGTTTTAGAAAGCTATGGTCAAAACAACACTGTTTAGCCCTCACTGAAACATTTTTTCAACCCAGAGCATGCTTGTTTTTCTTTCATATTTCTTAGCTTCTGCAGAGTTTGAGGACACTTCAATTTTAGTTGGACATGAGGAACTATTTTTCCTCCTGGCATTGCAAGTAGATGAAAACCATCACTACATGGGATCACCACATCACATGAGGAGTGACCTAAATCATCAGAGGTGCCTGGGGACCAGCAATGGTGCATCTGAGATGGGTGAGGACCCAAGCTACTGACATAACCGTAAGCAAAGATGGTAAGACAGCCAAGTCAGCCTCTCCTATGCCAGTCTGTCAGGACACTGACACAGTGCCAGCAGACTAGGGAGGCAAGGAGTGTCCGTCCTTCAGCAGATGTACTGCTGAGCAGTTAACTGGTGGAGCACAGCAGGTTGGGCTCTTTAAGTTATAGTCATCCCACGTGGTTCATAAGGAAGATGTGGTTCAAAGGGAGGTCAGCTGCATTTTGCCAGGTCAACTTTAGCTCTGAATAGGAGCCTCTGCAGAAACAGGCCTTTGCTGCTTCACCGGGGGCAGGAGAGGGTTTCTCAGTTTGATCTGGGGTTGATAGATTTGGTCCTGCCCTTCAAGGTGGTGCACAGGGATGGGGCTCTCCAGCAGCTGCCTGCAAAGCACCACCAGCAGTACCCAGCACCCATGGGAGAGCAGGAGGAGGGCAGCAGGGTGCAGGGGGAGCTCAGCCCTCACTTTCCCCTCGGCAGGAATGAAGCTCCTGCAGTGAAGGAGGCTTTGAAGAAAGGGGGAATGAAAGCCAGGCGAGACCACGGCAAGCTGTGAAAGGAACAGGCCAAACATTAACATGCTGGCTGTGCCCCTGTGGAGGTAATCTAGTAGTTATTTTAGACTCCAGCTGGGAAAGCAGCTCTGATCCCAGCTTTTGCAATATCCTGTCAAGCCCGTGCTCCAAATCTGCTCAGCTGGCTCTGAGCGAGGCAGGCCACGTGGTGAGAAGCTGCCAGCATCAATCGAGGTGAAGGACCTTTGTGCTGCTCCGTGCTGCTGGGTGAGCATCTGTGCCTCGCTGTCCATCTCAGCCCTCCCCAGGGCTGCACACCCAGCTTTTGGCTGGGCTTGCCAAAGCCAAAATTAAGAGCCAGTAGCTGGACTTCAGCATTGCAGAACATATCCCTGGGCACCCTGGTCACTTGCTTGAAGCACGCTTTGGCAGTGAGATCAACCTCTCCGATTTCTCAGTGATGTTCCTCAAGCACCAAGACCAGGCTGAAACAACTGCAAGAGCTGCAGCTCCTCAGATCCCACATGGACCTAAAACCTTACACCTCTTGCCCTGTTTCGCCTGGGTCATGCTTTGGTTTGGTGTGTTCTCAGAGCTGGGTCAAGAAGTTCTTTTTGGAGTTTGGCTTCCTTCTTTGTTTTCAGTATGAAAAAAAGCAACACTCAGCTGTTTTGTTTTCTGGGAGAAGGGATGGAAAGAAATTGGATTAAAGCAACCTTAGCTTTTCTAGCCAAGTTGTTTAGGCAAGATAAGTCTTTACATCCCTTGAAATACATTAAGTGTGGCTCCAGGGGCCATTGTGAAGACTCAGCACTGCAAAAATGCAGATTTCAGGAAAAGCCTTATGCACTGTGACAGATTAAAGTACCCCCGAAGGGCATTCGCTCAGGCAGAAGCACATCTTATTTGAAGTATATTATGAATGAGACAGGAGAATGTTTTTGTTGTTGTTTTTTTTTTGTTTTGTTTTGTTTTCCTGGAGATGGGCAGCGGATCAATTAAGCAGAGCAGAGGGCACAGAGCAGCTCAGTTTGCAAAAGGGCAACGCACAGAGAAAGGCGCCTACATCCTGTCTGGCTCCCAGCCTGTCCTTCTCCTCCCTGCTGAGACGGAGTTGAGGTATTAGGCTTCGTGATCTTAAGCACCTGTGGTTTGTGGCATCCCAGGATGCATGCGGAGACTTGCCTGTTCTGAGGAAGGGACTCACCGTTGTGTGAGCATTGGGCATACCATTACCTGCATGCAAACACAGGGAAAACAAACCCTATTCATCTATGGAGAAGGAAAAAGGAATGGTGCTTTTTTTTTTTTTTGGTATTTTATCCAAAAACAAATTTTTGGATAGAAAATGAATATCTGAAATCCTCCACATGAGAAAAAAAAAAAAAAAAAGGATTTTTTTCAGATCCTGTCTGTAATTGGCTAGAAAAAAAGCAAGATGACGGTCCTTCTGTCCAGCTGCTTAAAAATCACTGTGTTTGTGAGCGCTGTTCTGCTGCCTCCCTGCCCAAAATAAATGGGATCGGCATGAAATAACTTCCTTAATTTGCGTATGGAGTGTTCCCTGTTTATATCTCTCCTGACTGCATCCTCCTGAATTTCAGGACGCAATGCACCCAGCTGAGTGCTCTAACCTAAACAGATGATGAGAATGGATGGAAAAATATTTTGCAATCCAGTAGGTGGTGTGCAACCTGGGATGGCCTCGGAGCAATTCATGTACAGACAACGTGAACACTGCTGCTCAGTCAGGGACAGCTGACCCAAACTGACCAAAGGGATATCTCACACTGTATGACAAAGTATTCAGCAATTAAAAAGACCAGGGAAGGAGAAGGAAGGGAGGACATTAGTGGTTATAGCACTTGTATTCCCAAGTAACCATTGCACTGAGGCCGAGGCAGTGGCTGCTGATAGTAGTAGGAATTGAGTTCCCGTTTGCTTTGCTTGCCCAGCTGCTGTGGTTCAGCCCTGGCTGGGATCTTAATGATCCAGCAGAGGCATATGCAGCCTATTTCCCATATGAGGCCTTTGACTAATAGCTCCTATGCCTCAGGGAGCACTGTGTTTTATTCATGAGTTTGCCAAAGCATTCAAGGATCTTCCAGAACAACCTCAGGGAGAATGTGGCTACGTTCAAACAGATGGCGAGAGAGGGGGAGACACATTTAGTGAGATTTTCACGCCAAGCCAAATTTCTGGCATCTAACCCTGGAGATCTGACCACAATCCCAGGGAGGTGTCTGGTTTGTGACCTGGAAGAGCCCTGAGGCAAGGCGCTCCGTTCCATGGATGAGCTTGAGGAGCCTTGCTCCTCATGGCAGTTAGCATCTGAACAGGCCTTTGAGGTAGGTCCACCTGGAATTGCTAGGGATGTTTCTGAAGGCAGATCCTGCATGGACATCTTCGGTGTACAAAATGCAAGCAGCTCGCCCTGGATCTCGTGTGTGTGCTGGATATGGCTGGTGTCTGAGAAGATAGCTGGCTTGTCAACTTATGTCCTGCTGCCCAGGATCTTCCAGTGAGGCGGGCTTCAGGAAAAAGCATAAACTGTATTTATACTTCCATAATCCAAGCAGTTGTGTTTGGAGAGCTGCTGAGCTTAATTTACTTATGTGCTCCCTGGAGGAAAGTAAAGGTTAGCAAGGAAGCAACACAGGCCTAATTCTCTGAGAGAAATGGGCGTTCCACTCAGTGTGCTCCACTCTTTCCCAGGGATTAGACAATGGGAGGACAATAAAAATAAAGAGGTGCTCAATAGAAATCAGCCCCACCCAGGCCACTGCAAAATTACCACAAGGCCCAGTCCATTTGGCTCGGCTCTGGGTGCATTTGCCTTCTTTTACCCAGAATCACAGAATGGTTGATGTTGGAAGGGAGCTCCAGAGCTCATCTGGTCCAAACCCCTGCTTAAGCAGGGCCACCCAGAGAGGATTGCCTGGGTCCATATTTTAGCTACATGTTTTGCAGTGAAACAATCTGTTTCAGGTGAGTAGACAAGTATTTGCTGTGTGCATTTTACTGATGGGCTGCAGCTCCCTCCTGCTATGGCTTTCTCTCCGTTTTCCCCTCCATGTGGCTTTTCCTCCCTCTCCTTCATACTTTGCAAGACTGTAGGCGTCCTGCACTGGCCTGATAGCGGGCTTGGGGTTCCCTTTCTAAGGTACCCTTCTCTGGAAAGCTGTTTGCTCAGGGTTTAGTTTAGGTAAAAGGGACTTGTCCGTGGCATAATTCATGAAGTGTCATGTCTCGTTAAGTGATAGCCACTATATGTACGCAGCAAAAAGGCTGTGGCTCAAGCTGCTATGCTGTTTATATTTTGGGACTGAGCTGAAGTCTGTAGATTGCTGCTTTTAACCATACATAGCGAGACAGGCTTAATTGGAGAAGTGCTTTGGATATCACACTGCTAAGCAAACACAGGGGTGCTCTGAGTTCTGTCTAGGAAAATCTACCTTTTAAAAACCCTGTTTCTGTCTCCCACCCCCACCAAGGCAAAGATGAGGGCTACTTCCTCTTCTTCTACCACTTTATTTTTTATTTTTTTTTTCTTTTTAAATCCAGTTTTAAAGTATCATCACAGAGAAACGGCAATTTGCGGAGAAAGCAGCTGTATGAAGAATTTTTCTGCAATCAACAGCTCCAGGTCTCACAACATACTAGACAGCAGAAGGCCTCTGCTGTAATCTCAGAGTACTGGAGAAGATACCTTCATCAGTCTATTCCATTCATACTCCTCTGGGTCTGACTAAAAGAGCCCTTTGCACCCAGGCTAGTCCTCCTTTGAGAAGGGGGACTAACACCTGGAGAAAATCAAGAGCAAATCCTGTGTTGCCTACACACCCCTTGTAGGCTGGGCCTCTTCAGGCAGATTGCCAACTTGAATCCCAGGAACTGGATCCTTTGAGTAGCTCATAAAAGCTAAAGCAGCACCTCTGGCTCTCAAACCCAGTAACACAGAGTGTTAGAAAGCCCTTATCTTTCCTGGTTCACACTGGTAATGCTGCGGTCGCTAGCAGGATGCGTCACTCAGTGCACACAGTGCATCTCTCAAACTCATGCATCTCACTCCTGTGTAACAAAAGGGCTTAGCAGCAGATATGGCATTTCTAGGGAGAATAACATGTTTCCTCCTTGGGAGAGAGGGAAGCTCCACTAAACCAAGTGGAGAACATGAGTGTGGTGGGTTGACCCCAGCCAGCAGTTGAACACCCATACAGCTTCTCTCATTCAGTCCCCTCTGTTGTGGGATAAGGAAGGCTGGAAGGCTCCTGAATCAAGGTAACAGTTTAACAGGGAAAACAAAAGCTGCAAAAGGTGCACACAGCCCTTCTCACTTCTGTTTAGGGTGACTTTAAAGAGTAGGTGGCCCTTCTCCAGCTCCAGTACCCTTCTTACAGGCATGGCTGAGGAGCACCTCAAGAAGTGAACATGAGAGAAGACAGCATCTAGGCCTCCTGGAAATAAGAGAATTTACACGAGCAGTTCACGACATCTTCCTCTGATTTGATGTGACAGCAGAGAGCTCTAAACACTGTCTCAGGAACCAAGTATTGGCAAAATGTTTGCTTCCATCTGCCCCAGCCCATCCCCTCCAGCTACAGCTGAGACACAGCTGCAATTCACTGGCTGCTTTGTGTCTGGCAGAAGGATCTCTTCTCAAAACTGTCTGAGACAGATGGAAATGATCCCCAGTAACAACTTGAAAAATAAGTAAACACTGACCTCACTTATGGGCTTCTCTTCCACTTGCTTGATTCAGCAGGAGGAACACCCATGGCTGCCTGAGCAGCCCCAGTGCTGAGGGCATGGGACCTTCCACAGAAGCTGCCATGGTC
The DNA here is from genome assembly GCF_009819795.1 of Aythya fuligula. Lineage (NCBI taxonomy): Eukaryota > Metazoa > Chordata > Aves > Anseriformes > Anatidae > Aythya > Aythya fuligula. The sequence continues at coordinate 11,069,840 of NC_045564.1, forward strand.
TTCTTAAGAAAGACACAGCTTGGTAATCTTAAATGCATCATTTGCAATGCAGATAGGGAATGGAATGGACAAGCAACCAACTAGTCATCTGGTATCTTTTGCCTCGGGTGTACTGAAGTCAGTAGGTATAGAATCAGAGAACCATAGAATCATGAAGGCTGGGAAAGACCTCCAAGATCACCTGGTCCAACCATCCCCCTACCAGCAATATCACCCACGAAACCACGTCCTTAACCACTACATCCAACCTTTCCTTAAACACCCCCAGGGACAGTGGATTCAGCCTGGATTCATGTTTGGGATTGTCCCAGCCCAGGTGCAGGACCTTGCGCTTGGTGTTGGTGAACTCCATGAGGTTCACACGGGCCCACCTCTCAGGCCTGCCCGGGGCCCTCTGGATGGCATCCCTGCCCTCCGGAATGTCACCTGCACCACTCAGCTTGGTGGTGTCTGCCCTCTTGCTGAGGGTGCGCTCAATCCCACTGCCCGTGTCACCGACAGTGATGTTTAATTACTGCCACCACCCTCCCGGGGGCTGTTTCTAGGCAGAGGCAGGGCCCTGGCCATCAGGGCAGGCAGCTCTGGGTGGCCACACAGGCCAACGCTCTGCAGGTCCAACAGGCTTCCCAGCTCTGGCCGCAGGAACCTGAGCTGTGTGCAGAGACGGAGGGGAAGGAGGGCAGATGGTCGAGGAAAGGTTCTCCAGTGGAGTGAGTCCCTGTCCTGAACGTCTCACCCCTGCTGGAGATGCAAGAGGCTCTTTCTGTACGTGGCCGGTGTCTCAGTGCTGCAGAGGAGAATCTGGCAACAGACTTTGGGGAATGGCTTTATCCCCTAAGGGGCAGAGGGATCAGCATGCTGGGCTAGGGGATGCTGGCCTTGAAGCAGGAAGTGCTGGACTTCTGTTCCTGCTCTTTCTCTCTAAAACCACTTATTTCCTAGGTGCTCACTGCTGAGAACAGCTGCTTTAATCCCTGCCAAAGTTGAGTGTACCTCTGAGTATGCTCAGGTCGGCTCCGTTGCCATCGTTGCAGCCGCAGAGCAGACACTCACACCAGCCCTGTGCCCCCACAAGTACCCTGAGCTTAGCCCCGCTCCCCTCTGAGCAAGCTTGGTGCAACTCTGTGCCCACCGTGCAGGAGGGGAGCAGCTCTGCTCCCTGCCACAGGAGCACTTTCCTCCCTGGGTGCTGTCACTGTCCTGCCCGTCCCCGGCTGACACACTTCCCGCAGGACTGCTCTCCCCAGACAAGGCCAGTGCGTGCCTCTACCACACGATGGCAAGCAGAGACAGTGAAACGTCCCCAGCAGCAGGGCTGGAGCAGGCGGTGCTGGAAGGGGAAGGCGATTCTTGGCAAAGGAGCAGGGCTCCCCATCTTCCCTGCCTGGACCCCCTTGTGCTGGGGAAGACAGAGGAGCTGAGCCCTGCCAGGCAGGTGATGTGCCAGACATGTTGTGCGCAGCCTCACGAGCTCCCATCCATGTGGCACAGCGGGTGCTTGTCCCTGTGTCAGGATGGTTGTTCTCAGGCTGCAGAAATTCAACCAGTACGAATGCTAGTATCTGCGGCTGGGACAGAGCAATGCTGGACGCGTGTGCAGACTGGGAGATGAGCGGCTGGAAAACGGCTCTGCAGAAAGGGGGAACTGGTCACCAGTGAGCCAGGTGTTTGCCCTGGCAGCTGGGGCATTTCAAAACTGCCATTTGGGGCATTCAACATAAAATAGCCAGCTGGTAAAACATGTGATTCTCCTGCTCTATTTAGCATTGGTGTGGCCCCACCTTGAATACGGTGTGCAGTTCTGGGCTCTACAATCTAAAAAGGAAGTTAAGACATCTGAATGCCTCCAGAAGAGGGCAGCAGAGCTGGTAAAAAAAGGACTGGAAGGCATGTCCTGTGAGGAGAGGCTGAGGACATCTGGGTTGTGGGCTAGTTCAGAGAAAAGAAGGCTAAGAGGCAAGCTCATTGCTCTCCACAGCCTCCTGAGGAGTGGAAATAGAGAGGGAAGTTTTTCAGCTCCACCATCTCACAGTCAGTGCAGACAAGGCCGCCTAAAGCCTTGGCTCCTCTATTGCGTGGAGAAGGAAGGTATCAACGCAGGCCAGGAGCTTCCTGGATCGCGTATGCCTGTATGCCCTGTTGTGTTGTCCCCCCAGCAGACAATCAGAATGGTTGAAGGCCCTGGTGAGGACCAGTGCCTGCAAACATGAGGCTGCTCCTATCTGTCTGTAGAAGGCCTCATTTACTTGATCTTGCTGGTCAAGTGACCTGCACCCACTATAATGTCACCTTTCCTTCCCCTGCCTTTCATCGTAAGCCATAAACTCTCAGCCAGCTCCTCAGCCATTCCAGACAGAGCTCCATACACTCCAGCTGCTCACTCCCATGAAGGGCAACAGCCCCTCCTCATCTTGCCAGCGTGTCCTTCCTAAAGAGCCGCTATGCCTCCAGTGCAAGGCTAACACGCTGGAATAACAATTTCCTTGAGTGACAGCAAAAAGGGGGGTTACACCCCTCACAAATCATAGAATCATGAAGGCTGGAAAAGACCTCCAAGCCCGTCTGGTCCAACCATCACTCAGCTTGGTGTTGTCTGCCCTCTTGCTGAGGGCATGCTCAATCCCACTGCCCATGTCACCGACAGAGATGTTTAATTACAGCGGTCCCAGTACAGACCCCTTAGGGACACCACTCGTCACTGGGCTCCACATGGGCGTCACAGTAGCTGTTGACCATCCATCCAGTTCCTTACGCCCTGGAAATATAGACACAGAGGTGTATGGGTCTTGGCACTCTGACGTTGTCACCACAAGTTTGGTGAGCCAGCCCCGCAGGTCCCTTCCCAGCCAGCGCTTGGTGGCCCTGTGACAAGGGGCTGCTGCTGGGGCACTGGGAAGCCGTGAGGGGGTGGGTGGTGGGAGGACTGGAGGGGCTGCGGAGGCTGGAGGCTACCAGGGGCCAGGCTGGCAGGAAGGCCCTCAGAGCCAGGCTGGTGGGAAGCCGTGAGGGGATGGGGTGGCAGGAGGGGGCTGAGGGGCGAGGCAGGTGGCAGCGGGTCGCGGGGCCCTTTGTGAGCTGTCATGATGCGGGCCGTGTCCAGGCAACGGGGCACGGGGCCCTTTGTGACCTCAGGGATAGAAATGCTGCTGGCAGCCTGGTTTCCCCACTTTTCCTGGAGGACGAGGCGGGACAGGTCGGGAAGGAGTGGAGCTGCAAGGAGTCCCTGCAGAGCCACCCCATTCCTGCTGCCCGTGTCTTTGGTGCTTCCTGGAAGCGTTTCCCATCCCTGTGGTGGGAGCCCTTGAGGCCAGACCTCAGCAGCATGGCGGGGAGAGACCCCAGCATGCCCAAGCCGGCCTGGACGGAGGAGGAGGAGGCCAAGCTTAATGCCCCCCCAGCGCAGCAGCCCTATGAGCTGACCGAGGTGCAGGTGCTGCAGGCAGGTGAGAGGCCGAGCTGGGCTGAAGGGCTGGCAGCTGCGAGCTGCCTCTGCCCCTTGCCGTCCTCACAGGAGCTGCTGTCCCATGTGGCAAGGGGCGAGGGGAACCGTCCGACCCCATGGGATGAGCAGGGAGAGGCAGGCCGTGGGCAGCCATCCTGTGGCTACAGACCTCTCCTGCGCCATGGCAGCAAGCATCTTGTGGGGTGCAGGGCTCTCCGCCCTTACCATGTCGCGTCTGCTGGGGAACACCTGGCTCCCATGCATGCACAAGAGAGATTGGGCTCAGTGCCTCAGCTCTGTCTGTGCTTGGTCTTCACCAAATCCAGGCTGGGACCAGACAGAACAGAAGCAGCAGCAGCAGCAGCAGCAGCAACAGCAGGATCAGGACAGGGTCCAGAAACAGGAGCAGGAAAGGGACCAGCAGCAGGAGCAGGAGGCCATTGCAGTCGAGCTGGATAAGCGTGTACTACACAGTGTCATCCATCCACGTCATGTAAGTATCCAGTCAGTGGGTCTCAAGCCCTTGGGGGATCGTGTGCCCGCCTTGAAGCTCCGTCTGCTGGGCATGTGACACCGTTTTTGGCCAGCCCTGAGTGGTGGGAAGAGAAGCGCTTGTCAGTGGACCCCAGGAAAGGGATTGCTCTGGCAGCAGCCCCACTCTCAGCCCTTTCTCCTTCAGGCACCCGGCATCTTGAGGAGCATCTACCAGTGGCTCGTGTCCAACACAGAAAAGTCTGCCCAGCACCGCCTGGACAAGAGCCTTCTGGAACTGGCCGAGGAGCACCCCCACGACGTGGTGGTGACGCTGCTGCGCTGCTCCCCAGCGTGCGACAGGTAAGGGGCCCGCCTGCCCTGATGGCTCGGGGCACGCCAGCCTTTCGAGCCCGTCCAGCGCCAGCTGCCAGGCAGATGGCAGTTTTCAGGGTGCTCTGCAGGGGCTAAGCCCTGCATCGCCCCATTTCCCAGCCCTGGCACGTCAGCCCCAGAGCCTGCCACCACAATCCCTCCCTGCCCCACACGGCCCGCCAGGGGCTGCCTGTGAGGGGCAGGGGGCAGAGGCAGGACTGGCGGCCAGCCCGGGCCCCTCCACGGCTGCCCAGGTCTTGGTGCTGTGGCCAAGGCCCCCCTGACCCAGCTCTCTGGCCCTGCAGAGCTGCCGTGACCATGTGGAGGGTGATGGTCGTCTCGTCCCGGACTAAAACGACGGTGATGGCGGAGCTGTGCCGCGTGCTGAAGGACTGGCCCTTTCACAGGACGTCCACCTCCGACGGGGACAACACGGATGTCTTCACCCTGGCCGTGAGTTTCTGAACAAGCCCTCTCTCCCCCCAGGGGCTGCATCTCGGGGCAGCTATCCCTCCTCCCCTGTCACTACGTCTCCCTGCCTCAGGCGGTGGGCTGCAAACCTGGCTTAGGGCATTTTAGGGGACAGGCCAGGGCCAAGGCACAGCCCAGCAGGCTGCAGGGGCTCGGACGGAGAGCCCAGGCTGGTGGCAGGCCGCAGGAGGCTCAGCCAGGGCACGTTGCCACCGCCCCAGGGAGGCTGCCTGTGGCTCAGCTCTGGCTGGGAGCCAGGCCGGGTGCTCTGCCTGCATCTCCCGTGGCCCACGTCTGCACCTGAGCCTCGGCCTCCCACACTGGGGCCGTGCCACGGGGCTGGCTCAGCAGTGAGTGCCATCTCTGGGTCTTGTCTGCAGGCAACCAGGGTGCTGCGGGAGCTCCTTCGGCCAGCCAACTACCCAATGGAGGCGGAGATGAACTTCTGTCTACCCCTGATGGTGTTGCTCTTCCAAATCTTCGCAAGCGCGCAGCAGACACCAGAAGAGGTGGAGACCTTCTTCAGGGAATGCCAGCAGGAGGAGGGCATTGCCACCAGCCCCAGCAGGTGCTCCGTCCCCCTCCTCCCATCCTTCCCATGGTCCTGGAGCCTGGGCTAGGGATCCAGGTGTGACCTGGGCTGTGCTCTGCCTACAGGTTCGCAGTGCTGACTCTGAAAGCACTGCTCTGCCGTGTTGGGTTTGATAAGCTGGTGCTTGAATTGGAACAGAGGAATGTCTGGGAGACGCTACTCCATGTTGAGAGCCACCACTGGGCAGTGGGTCTGCTGGCCAGGTGAGGGCACCCTGCTCCCTTCTCCCCCCGGCATTTCTCCCCTGCAGACGGGGAGCCCCATCCAATCCCCTTGGTGGTGGCTGACAGGGGCCCCATTTCTCAGCGAAAGGGGCTGCAGCCTTGGCTCTTGCGAGCACAAGGGAGCCTGAGAGAGGGTGGCTGCGCAAGAGCAGTCCTCTGCCACAGTGCTGGCCTCCCCTCCCGAGGGCAGCCCCCCGGGGCAGGGCAGGAGGCACTGAGGGACACCGGCAGAGCCCGGGGCACATCAGTCGCCCATGGGCACGAATGAGGTCTCCTCAGAAGGGGCAGTGTTATAAATGAGGTAAAACAAATATTTCTAAAAGGTATAAAAGGTATAAAAGGCAAGTAAACAGCGTTGGGTGTGCAGGGAGTCTACGCTCCACCAACACGCACACACAAACATCAAACATTCTAAATATACAGAACATTGCTTTACGTACTAAACACAAGTATGCCTATACATACGTACAATCAGGAAAGGTAACAAACAATCCTCTAAGTTCCATGACTTAACAGTCTCCATTTTCCATTCCTTTTCTTGAGTACTAACAAGTCTCCATTTTCCATTCCCTTTGAACAATATGTCTCGCTGTAAGTTGTCAAGCAACTCGGTCTTCAGGCCTTATGTATCCCGTTCTTCCCAGATCGAAGAAAAGCATATCCATCTCGTTTTCAAGGCCAATAGGCCTGGGTCAAAAGGCATGTTCACGTCAACAGAGAGCGTAACAGCAAAAGCCTTCGATGGCTGTAGCAGCAGAGGGGCCCGTGGCGTAGCAGTCTGATCAGTAAAGGAGCCCGCAGCTCCCTCACTGTCTGGCAAACCACACGTTTCTGACTGTGGCCCCACAGGGCTCTTTAAGGCCTCAGAGACTGATCGCCAGGTGCCGAGCAATCCCACTGCAACCTTGTTGTGTTTAGTTGCAGAGTCCCACACCTTGACCTCAGTTTGGTCCCATATTTCAGGCTCATAAACTGTCCAATTGTTAATAAGGAGAATAAGCTGTAAGGTTACCAGGACAGTCTTTGTTCCTAAGGACGTATGATTCCCCATAATGCGCAACTGCTTACTAGCGAGGGGCAGTTGTGTGCGCGGCTCCGCTTCTCTCAGCTCCAGCTTCTCTCCAGCTCCAGTGCGCCATTTCCAGCGACTTTCAGTACGAGCTTCTCTGAGCGGTTTGCTGAGTCTGGCCGAGCCTATCTTCATGAGGCGATCAAAGTGCCTGTTCCCGTCCTGTCTCCGTTCTGCCAGCCTGTTCCTCTTCACTTCTTTTTCCTGCTTCTTTATTGATGACTTAACTTCATCGTGTTGCCTTTTTTTCTTCTTCTTCTTTCTTGAGGGCAGGCTCCCTTCTTATACCCTTCTCTCCACAGCAGTTCTTTTCAAAACAACTTTTAATTGGTCAAACAACTTTGAATGTAACAACAGCAAACACCCAGAAACATCCATGCCTTAACGGCTGGAGAACAAGAGACCAGCTGGAGAACAAGAAAGGGAGACTGCATGGAGTCTCCTGAATCACCCTTCTTTGTTCCCTCTAAACTCTTTTATATTCCTGATGGCCTCGTCGTTAGGAGCCTAATGTTATCTCAACCACGGGGCTTTCCAACCCCCATGGCCACATTCCCAAATCTTCCCCTTCTTTATTAATATCAACCATTTTCTCGACACAAATTACCACTCCATATATAACAGGCAGGAAGCCCATTGTGCACCCGAGGTGCCCGCTGCTGTGGGGCGCTGGCTTTCTCCCTGCAAGGAGAGGTGGGGAAAGACCAGGCCTCCGTGAGCATGACATGCTGGTGCTGCTGGAACAGAGCCAGGAGCACTTCGCCCATCCTGCTCAGGACTTCTGCTCAGGACTCCTGCTCAGGACTCACCCTGCCTTCTTCCCTCTGCCAGGGCGATGAAATTTGTCGCAATAAGAGACTGCCAACGGATTGTGCTGTATCTGGAAACATGGCTCAGCAGCAACGAGCCACGCTGGAAGGTCCCCGCCATGGCCTTCCTGGTCGAGGTGAGCCCAATGGCAAGCGGTGCCGGCCTGAGCTGCCTCTCGCCACTCCACCCTCTGGGGGCCACAGCTGTGGGGAGAGGCCGGCCGGTGGAGCTGGGGCAGGGGGGGCCCCTTGGGGCTCATCCCCTTGGCACACGCTGCCAGAGTGACACTTGTCTGCGGTTTCTCGTGCCTCCCGTGAGCGAGGTCTCTGCCGGCCAATTCCAGCCTTGACTGAGGCGTGTTTTTCAGATGCTGGCCTGTAAGGACCTCAGAATGGAGTGTGTTCAAGTCCTGCCGCTCTTCCCAAGATACCTGAGGAGTGAGTGCACGGCGATGCGTCAGGTGGTGCTCAAGGGCCTCAAGACGCTCAGCAGAAGACCCTATGTGGTAAGCAGGGTTCAGCTGGCTGAACACACCCCATTGGTGGTGTGGCTCTGGGCCAGGGATGCTGGCTAACACTGTTCCTTGGACTTGGCTGGGCACCGAGTGCTGTGGGAGCTCCTCCCAACTCTTGTGCCTCCCCATGCGCCTGCCCAAGTCCTTTGGGGCAGGACTGTGGATTCTGGGCACTGTGGGCTCTGACAGCCTGAGAGTGTTTGCCAGCACAGCCCAACACGGTGTTGTTGCTCCCCACAGGCGAAAAAAATGAAGTTTCTGCTGCCAGAGATCATGGAGATACTGCCAGAGTTGGAAGGGAACGTGGCTGGAAACGCCCTGTTTGTGCTCAAAAAAGTGCTCAAGGAGATGACCATCAGCACGGCCAGCCCCACCGCTCTGCAGCTGGCAAAGAGCCTGCCAGCGTTCTTTGACAGTGTAAGGCTGAGGGCACAGGGCCCAGCGGGGGTCTCCGAGGGCCAGTGCCTTTCCTGATGGATGTTGGGTGCTGTCAGGAAGCATTGTGCCCTGTGAATTTTCACACCCTTGCCCAGGTGGGCCTGGAGCAGCTGGTGCTGAGGTCTTCGCTTCTTCCTTCCCACCAGGAATCCAGCTCCATGCAGCTGCAGTCCATCCACTTCTTCAGAGACGTGATGAACCTTTTTGCAGCAAGGGAAAAAGAGCAGCTGAAGACACACGTGCGCCAGGGTGTGATCCCACTGTTCTTCCACTTGCAGGACGAGAACCAGCAAGTGGCCAAGGTTGGCTTCTCTGCCCAGCGTGGGCATTTGGGGAGGGCGATGCTGACACCCCGGGGTGGGACTGAGCACCCACAGCGAGGCCTGCCGCAGGGACGGAGACGTGGGCTCTGCTGCCATCCCTGCTCCCTGCATCCAGCCCCAGCTCCCTCGGGCACTACACCGCGGAGCAGACGCCTGCTCCCTGTGGTCAGCCTGCCCCACACAGCACCCCGGGCCGTGCAGAGGCGTGCAGCCCCTGCAGCCTCGCCAAGGGGCTGGGGACCCAGGTCCCCTGAGAACTGGGGATGCCACTTAAAAGTCTCTGCTGCTCTTCAGGCCGCGGAGGAAACCCTTCTCGATGCTGCCAAATTCCTACAGAGGACGCAGCTTGTGGACCTGCTGGAGAGAAAGCAAACATGGAGACTCGGCCAGTGCCTGGTAAGGACAGCTCTGAAGGCCCCGACCCGGACTGGACAAGCCCACAGCACCCCAGGGCATGGGGCAGGCAGCTGTCCGAGGGGGAGGCTCTGCACCAGCCCCATGCCCTTGCGCTCTCTCTTGTGCAGCTGGAGGACAACCGCCTGGGTGAGCACCTGCACCAGAGCCTGCCGTACCTGCAGAGCCCGCAGGAGCCCTTGCGACTGGAGGCCGTCAGGTTCATCGGTGAGCCCGAGCCCCGGGGTCCCTCTGTGCCCGAGGGGAGGAGGAGGAGGTGGCCCGGCCAGCAGGGCCTGCAGGGGGGAGATGGGGAAGGGGTGCTGCTGGGAAGGGCTGGCAGGCAGAGTTTGTGACAGGCTGTGTGTACTACCTAGGGCTCATTGCACGGCGAGTGAGGGATTGGCATGAGGAGGAGCTCCCCATCATCTATGAAGGTGAGTGAGGGCAGCGGGGTATCGGCAGATTGCCCCCTGCTCATCGAACCACATGTCATCAAACTCCAACCCATCTGCCTGGTCAGGGATGCCTCGCGCTAGACCAGGGTGCTGAAAGCCCCGTCCAACCTTGCTTGAATACTTCCAGGGATGGGGCCCTTCCCGGGGTCCCCACAGGCTCTGACCTTGCCTCCGCTCCTCTCTCTCACAGCCATTCAAGGCATGACGGACGACGTCAGTTCCTCTGTCTCTTCGCTCGCAACTCAGACCCTCTTCATTATACGAGCTGCAGTGAGGTTGCCACACACTGTACCTGGATTACGAGGGCTGAGCTACCGGCTCTGGAAGGCGTGGAAGATGAAGCGCTCTGTACTGTCCTTCCTGTGCTGCTGTTGCTGTGCGCAGGGATGATGGCAGGCACCCTGCGTGCTGGGGCCACCCAAAAGTGTGTGGAAGGCTGGGTGTCCCCTGGACTCTCCCAGCGTGTGTCGCACCTCCAGCCTTCAGGACCTTCCTGCCCCCTTCGCTTGCTCCCAGATCTGCGTGGCCTTCCCCAGACAAGCAGTCTTGCTTCTTCTCTTCCAACCTAGAAATTCTGTGATTCTGTGATTCCCCTCGTCTGCGTGTCTTTCCTTTGCGGCAATGAAATCGTGGAAGACTTGGGCCCCTAAGTGACTGGAAGTTACCTGGGGGCCAGTATGGCCAACAGAGAAGTGGGAGGAGATGCTGGACAGTGCTCAGCATAAGCCTGTCTCGGTGGGATGGTTGCGGCACCCTCCTGCTGCACCGTCTGCACAGGAGTCTCCTGGCGTGGTGGTGACGCTGCTGCGCTGCTCCCCAGCGTGCGGCAGGTCTGGGGCCCGCCTGCCAGAGCCCCGGGGTCCCTCTGTGCCCGACTTCTGTGCTTGTGCAGGAGAGGGGAGGTGTGGGCAGAGGGGAGGGAGATCTCAGGGGCTTGTGGTTGTTCCCCAGTGTTGATCTGCACCTTCAGGGAACGAGGAAAGAACAGGCCCCGTGTTTCCAGAGCTACTCCAGTAGAAACCTGAGAAGGTGCCCACACTTGGTACCTGGGCTTCAGTAACATCCTAGGTGCGTTTGAATTGCCAGGCCCTGGGAGGCCAAAGCTGACCTGCTCACATGGGAGGCCAAGGCTGACCCGATCACTTCTCAGAGGCACCTGGCTTTCAAGGGCCCTTGCGATGAAGGTGCAAGTGGGCCACATCCCCTTGGGATGCTCTTTTGCCTCCAGAGCAGATGGGCAGAAGAGAAAAGCCAACTTTCCTGCCCATGAATCATCACCGGAGAAACGAAGCAGATGAGCGTCCAGCTGTGCTGCCAGGGTGATGTGCCAAAAAGGCAGCTGCAGGGCACAGGGCCCGGGCAGGGGTGGCTGTGAGTCAGTGGGACAGGGAAGTCATGAACCCATATCACAACGCAGATAAGCAGCCTTCCTCCCGCAGCCAGCAGCAGAGCTCCTACGTGGGAGGAAGTTTCAGGTACTGGAAAAAGCAGCTTCAGCTCCAGCTGGTTTTGCCGTGCAGGGGGTGGTTTGGTATCCGTGCCTGGAGGGCGTGCTCCTCCTCCAGCTCGCCACACTTATCTTTTCGGCACAGCAGATGGCTCACAGCAGGTGGAGGGAGAGACCCTGCAGAGCATGGCCATGGTTTGGTGCTCACCGTGCTTTGAAGGGCTCCGTGCCCTACATCCTAAAGCTCTGAGAGAACCCATCACGGAGAAGCGTGCCTGTGAGGACACAAGTGCCTCTCCATGCTGGGGCTGCTAGGGGTGGGCTCTTACTGCAAAGCTGAATGTCTTGCCTGAGCACGTGAGCCTAGGAGCTGGAGAAGCTCTGAGAAGCCTCCTCCAACTCCAGCAACGCAAGATAAAAGCAAAGATGAGGCAGCAATACCCGTGAGTTCCCCGGGCTGCCCAGCCTGCACATCAGGGAGACTCCCCTTGCCCACCACCCCCCGGTGCCCAGCACTGCTTGAGGAAGGACAGAAGCACAGCAAGCCTTCGGGGGCCGAGTTTGCACCTTGTTGCTCTGCTGAGGAGCTGAGGGGCTGCAGGGGGTGGGGGGAAGCAGGATTTGGCAGCTCACCCTCTTTGGAAAGGGTCCAGCTGCCTCAGGAGAAATTCCTCACATAGCTTTGCTGTGAAGAAAGTGCTGACCTGTTCAGGGGTGTTTGCTGAGCAAGTGAAGACGAGCCAAAGGCAGCTCCCAAGCGCTGGGAGAAAATGGCCCGTCTCCTCATCGCTGGGGTTAGGGAGTGGGTCAGGCTCTTTGGGAAGGTGCTGCTGTTGTTTCACGTGCCACCAGCAACTCCAGCAGGGCGCCCTGATGCTCGCTGCCTTTGCCTGCCAAAAGGAAGATGCTCAGATCCTGGCACAGAAGCTGATGGTCCCATATCAGGCTGCAGGTGAGTGTCTGAGGGTGACTTGCAGGCTGTGTCCTGCTGCTTGGCCAGATGCTGGCGCCCAGGACCTGCCTGTGGTAGGGCTGAAACCCTGCCAGTCCTACAGGTGAGACCCAGGACACGCAGAGAGATCGGGACCCTCAGGGTGGGGATCAGAAGATGGTTCAGAGGGGGAGCGCTGAGCTGCGGTAGGGCATGAGGCACGTTTTGGGATGCAAGGGACGCTCACAGGGCAGAGAAGTGGTTCCTTCATCACAGAATCAGGCTGTGAGCACTCCTGGCTGTGCAATGCTCCTGCACCAATGCTGGATTCCTAAAGCCAAAAACGGATCTTAGGGCAGGCAGTACTAAGAGGACACTTCAACTAACTTCACTCATGGATTGGATCAAAGCACCAGGGGACAAAATGTAAGGATAAAATCTCTGAATGCAATAAATGGTGCCATCCCTCAAGACGCAGTCTGAGAATTGTCAGGAGAGGATGCTCCTCCAGATCTGCTCTTGTGCAGCACGTGGGGACTGGCTCAGGAGGGTTTGGGACAGCTGTGATGCTACTTGGTTTTAATCCGGGCATAAAGCAGGAGACATCCAGCGTGTGGCTATTCAATTTCAAGGTGAGGGACTGTGTCAGCATGAAGAAACACATCAAAACAAACAAACAAAAAAACAAGCCAATCCCAAATTTCTCAACAGTGTGGTCCAGAAAGCCAGAGGCCTCCAAGCTGCCTGAGAGCTGCAGAAAAATGCCACGTTCAGAGCCACAGTGAAACACATACCGAAGAACAAAGAGCAGATAGGACAGTCCCATACAGACCCCACACGGCAGACGGGAAGGGATGGGGAGCACCGGGTGAAGGCTGACACTGGAGAGCAGAAAGCTTGCCAAAAGGAGAGCAGGACAGCTGAAAAAACGCAGCGGGGAAAGTAGGAGGGCTAGGAGCCGGCTTGAGGCGTGTCGGCCAGATGTGCTCCAGCCAGCAGTCAAGCAGCTTGGCACATCTACGCCGTGCAGGAGGCTGGCTGGAGCTGCGGGGTCTGGGAGATGAGCAGAGTGTTCAGGGACGGGGTGGCCACAGTGGACAGGCTCGACAGCGCCGGCCTTTTCCCTGGGTCATTCCTCCCCAGCTCGTTCTGTCCCAGGCAGGTGGGAAGGGCTCATAAATCAGAAGAGAGATTTATGGTGGGGCTATCCAGAAGGGACAAGCTAAATGTTGGTCAGTCCCAGAGGAGCTCGGAGGTGGCCAGCACCAGAAAGGGATGGGACAGACTGATGGACAGCAGGAATGTGGCCAGGGCAGCGCGGTCCCGCAGCGCCAGCCATCACGAGCTCCTCCGTGGGGAGCTAGGAATTTCCTCTTCCCAGGGAGGAAACGGCTCCTATTTTGAGTCTTGCTGGAGCAAAGGACTTCATTTTTTTTTTCTTTCTTATTTTTTTTTTTCCTTTTTCAGCTGAGCCTGAGTCAAAGCCAACCACTCCTTTCTGGGGGAGATGCCGAGCGAATTCTGGGAGAGGGGAGGTGGCAGCCCCAGGGCTGCTGGACACCAGCATTGATCATGGGACTCTCCCCCAAACCTGTGTCACCTTGACAGACCCAGCTCTCTCCTGCAGCCCTGCTCTCGCCTGGCCCAAGCTCAGGACTGCCCCTGGTCTGGCAAGCACCTCTCTGTCACCACCACGCCGCAGGACGGGAAGCAAGTGCCATTTCCCACACCCAGCTGAGAGGCAGAGACCTAAGGGCGAGCCGCGTGGATGAGGCATGCGAGAAGCATCCGCCTCGGCCCCATTCCCATGAAAAGCTTTTCTCCGTGCTTCGTCTGATATGTGCAGAAGTATTGATTTCCCCCTGGAGTGGATGAGTCACGGAGGAGCGGGGAGGGAGGGGGACGCCGGGACGCGCCGGGTGCTCACGCCTGGCAGAGGCCAAGCGGGAGGGAGCGGGCATTGCCCCAGGGGGCAGGCGGGCAGCTGGGTGACACGCATGGCCCCTCTGAGGCCACCTCTCTCCCTGCTGATGTTGCACGGGGATCCCCAGCCCTCGGAGAGGAAGGGGGGTCACTCCCCTCTTCTTCCCAGGGAGGAGGTTGCTGTGCAGGCTGCGGTGAGCTCTCAGCTGTGCCCGAGTGGCTGCGTATCTGCTGCTCGGGAGCAAGTGCTCGTGCTTGCCCTTCTCTCCCATGCATTGCTCGGCTCTTTTGCCGCTGATATCCAGCTTGGGAACGGGCCAGGCCATCTCCACCACGCCGTGACTCAGCCAGACGAAAGCTTGCTGCAGCACGTGGCCGGGCAGCAGGGCAAGAGGAGCCGCCCTGCGAGGTGGCCGGGGCTGGGGACCTCCGCCTGCCCCGCTCCGCTCGGGGGCTCCAGGTGTTGCAAAGCAGCGCAGGGAGCTCACGACGTGGGGAACTATGCAGTGCATTCACTGGGTGGCTGCTCATGTGCTTCCCCACGGGCACCGTGCTGCTGCCTCGGGCTCTGTGCTAGCACCACGGGGACCTTCCCCCTGCTGCAGACCCGTGCCCTGCACGCTGGCCCCAGTAGGCACCATCCCATCCTCTCTGCATCGATGGGAAGGGTACGGGGGGGCTCCGGCTCCTGAAGTGCTTCTGCTGTGCTCCCCCAGCCAGGGGCAGCTCACCCCCGCACACACAGATGGGTAATGTGCTCCCCGCTCAGCCAAGCGCTCGCACTCGCCAGGTTTCCTCTTCAGGAAAATCTGCGTTTCCAATTATTCCCACTCCCTGTCTGAGCAACTTGGGTCCTTCCCAAACGCCCACCTTCGTGGCTCTGCGTGCTTCACCTCTGGAAGGGGGGATGCCTTTTGCAGACAGCGGTAAAATGCTGTGACATGGTCCCTCGCAGGATGCTAGCTGCAGAAGGCTCCCATGGGATGCTTCCCATTGCTCACACTGCCTGCTTGCTCCACGAAGAACAGCCCAGAAATCCATCTGGCATCCCCCGTGGGCATGGCGAGGGCCCCAGTGAGGAGGTTGGGGCCCCGGCTGCTTCGTGTGAGGGCTTTGCAGTCCCTCAGAACAGGGTGCGAAGCCACCAGCAGGGTTTGCCGTGGTGGGTGGTGGTCAAACAGGGCTGTGAGGCTGCCCCGAGCCACTTGACCCTCAGGTTGCAGCCCCAAAAGGTGGCTTTCACCCCAAAAAGTGCCACATCAAGGCAGCCCCAGGTGGGGGCAGGCCCTGCGTGTCGGGCGCGGAGCGGCTGCCGGAGACGCCGGCATTTCCAAACCCCCTCCTTTCCCCACCAAAAGGAGGGGAAAACAGCCCAGTCATCCTGCAGGGTTGCCACGGTGACACTTTTTGGCCGCTGTGCTGTCCCAGACGTGGAGCTGGCGGGGGCTGCGTGCCGGGAGCTGGGGCAGCTCCCCCAGCCCCGCGCTGGACGGCAGCACCGGGGTGCCCCGGGACAGGGCCACCCAGCGGCACCGGGCCACCGGCTGTGGGATGCGGCATGAGGGAGGCGCAGCGGGACAGAGAGAAAAAAATAATGAAATAAATAAAATACAATGCCAAAGCTTTGCTAGAGCTCGAAGCCTGCAGGGCAGGAGGGCCTTGCAGCTGGGGCCGCAGTACCGTGGGAGCACTGCTGGTTTCCATTTGGTCGCCTTTCGAAAGAGCTGCCTCCCTGGCAGCGGCCCCCCCACCCCACCCCCGGCAGGCAGCGTTTGTTTGCCTGGGAAAAGATGAGCCTCGTTAGCTGTCCGTCGCGGCTTTCAGACTTTAAAGCACAGCAGGAGGACGTTTTATGATGGGAAACTGCTTGGGTGTCAGGCCGGCTGCAGCGGGGTGCGTTGCGTGGGGGTCTGCCCGGGGGGAGATGTCCCCGTGGTGGTGGAGAGCGGGGACTGGGGGGCCTGCCGCCAGGAGAGGAGGGCAGGTGGTGTGCCTAAACCCCTCCTGTGTTTCGGGAGGATCATTTTCTTCCAAGCACCTTGCCCCCGGGACTCTCCTCTTGCTCGCTGCATGTCCCCCAGGCCCTCACGGTGACCCCTCCGAGCACCCTGCAGTGAGCGAAGCAGCAGCGCCGCGGCTCAGGGCTGCCACGTGTTGCCTTTTGTGCGGCTCAGGTGCTGGGGCAACGCCGAGCTGCCTCTACCTGGAAGAAAGGCAGCCAGCTGCAGGAGCAGGGAGCGGTAAATCACTCAGCATCCGAGCGGGAAAGCGTAAATGTAACAGCCCCGGCCGCCTGAAATCCTCCTGCTCCCAAACAAAAGGCAGCCGCGGTGCCTGCTCCTCGCCCCCACGCTGGGGTCACGCTGGCTGTGGGACAAGGCACGGCGACAGCGTGCACCCCTGGGTTTACCCTGCGAGATCCAAGCCGTGGTTTAGACTAAACACTGCCTCTGCCATCGGTGAATCACTGCTAGATCCCCTGGAAGTTTCCAGGGTTTGGATTTCAGAAGCCTGCAGCCGCGGGGCACCGAAATGCCGCGGAAGACAAAGCAAGGTGTGGCAGGCCGTTTTTTTTTTTTTTTTTTAATTTTATTTTTTAATTTTCCTGGGGATTACCCTGCCCTCCGCCCGGCTGGGGCTGCAGGGAGCAGAAAGCTGGGGCGAGGGCAGGAGGCGAAGCAGGAGGCGGCTGCAGGGAGGCGAGGCGCTGGGCAGCGGGGTGCCCTGCCGGGGGCTGCTGCTCCCCACGGCCAGGCGAAGGCAGAGCACCAGGGGAAGCCGGGGGGGACCCCCGAGCCCCCCACTCCCCGATGCAGCCGGGGGGCCGCTGGGGCAGCGCAGGGGGGCGCCAGGAAGGGGCTGGATGCGCGGGGTCGCGCTGCGGGGACCCTGCCCCGCACGCTGCGCCCCACGGGGGACGCTCCATCGCCGTGCCCCCCACGACCCACCAGCGGCCACCGGGGCCCGGTACCGGGGGCTGGGGGCGGGCTGAGCCCTCGGCAGCCCCAGCTCCGCCCCGCTCCGCCCCCGGGCCGAGCCGAGCCGAGCGGGGCCGCGCCGAGCCGCGCACAGGCGGCGGGCAGCGGGCACCATGCGCCCACGGTGAGCTCCGGGGAGGGGATGGGGGTGCCGGGGGGGGGTCCCGCGGAGGGGCCGTGGGTAACCCCTGGGTCACCCCTGGGTGTCTGCTTCCCCCGCAGGTGTCCCCCGCGGTGGCTGCCGCTGCTCGGGCTCTTTGTCCTGCTGCTCCCCGCCGCTTCCCAGGAGCCCGGTAACGTGTGCGGGGAGCGCGCCGGGGTGGTGGTGGTGGTGGTGGTGGTGGTGGTGGGGAGCTGGGGAGGGTGCCCGGAGCCCTCCCCGTGGGGCGCGCTCCCCGTCGGAGATGGAGAAGGGAATGGGGCGCCGAGGCAGCTCTCCAGCCCTGCTTTCCCCACGGGGCACCAGCCGGTCACGGTGAACTTTTCCTCCCCAGTGGGGCAGCTTCCCTCCTGCCTGCCCCCTCCTCCCGTTGCAGCCGGTCCCTGGAGCATGCGGCGGGTGGAGAGAGGCTGACAAAGGGAGCCCCTGACCCTGCCTGTGGCCCGGGGACCTCCCCGGTGCGGTGCAGGTGGCCTGGGTGCCCCCCAAGAACTCCCTGCTGTTGGGGATGTGTGAGCATCCCGATCCAGGGCTGCTGCTGCGTGGTTTTGCCTCCCCGCAGGGCTTTGTCCTGGGGGCAAAGCTGGCTCGTCCAGGTGAAGGCAGAGAGCTGGGGTGTTTCCTGGTTCGTTGGTGCTCAGCTGGGCTCCTGGAGCTGGTAAAACGCACCTGGGGGCGCTGGGCTTGCCCGCGTGCTGTTTGCAGAAGCAGCTGAATGGCTGTGAGCAGCGAGCCGAAACCGGGCAAAGGTGGCTCTTTGGGAAGGTTTGTGCCCCCTGTTGAGCGTTGCCACCCCTCCAGCAGGCTAAGCAGCGTTGCTGATGCCCTCCTCTTTCATCTCCCCGCCAGGCTGGGCGAGAGCCATTGGTAGGAGGCTGCCCAGGGACGAGCGGGCTGGAAGTCAGACAGGTACTGGGCTGTGAAATCGCTGGATTATTTGCTGGAGCACGGCCGTGTGCCATCTAGGAACTGCTGCCTCTGCTTCCAGCTGCGGCGAGCTCTGCCCTGCTCGGGTCGTGCTGCAGGAGCGCGGGGAGAGCCGGGGAGCCTGGCAGGGCAGCGGGGATGCCCAGCGCTCCCGGAGCCCGTCTGGGAGCACTTGGAGAAGTTCCTCAAGCGCCCCGGGCTGCGTTTCTGGTGCCGCTTTCTGGGGCGTGGGCGCCTGCCGTAGGCTCCCTGGGGACCCCGGGAACAAAAAGCTCCTCTTGGAGGTCTCCAGAGAGGCAGAATTATTCCGCCGTGAAATCAACTATTTTAAGTCCCTGGAGAACGTCCAACGTGGCCGGGCTGAGCCGGAGGGCCCAGGACTGTTTTAACAGTGGTTACTCAGAGCACAAACGGCTGCTCGCGCCCTGCCCACCCCTCGCCGGCGCCCTGGCTCCTGGCATGGGGCTGGCTGGGGCTGTGAGCGAGCCAAGGCCACGTCCCCCTCCCCGAGTCCCCCCCCAGTGGTGCTGCAGCTCAGCGGGTGCACGGCGGGGCTGGACACCCCCAGGCCTGTGTCCCGGCACCGGGCAGTGCCCGTTTCACCCAGCTGACTTGGCCACCTCCCAAGGAGGCTGCGGATCGGGTTTTAAAGAATTCGAAAGCAGCTTGGTCTGTTTTTTTTTTTTTTTTTCTCCCTTTTTTTTTTTTGTTCCCTTTGGTTCAATGTCCAAGGACTGCAGGGCCTGTTCTGCCAGCCCTCCTTTGTGATGGGCTCCTCGGGAATGTTTGCTCCGAAGGCCGTCCTGGCACGGAGATAACCTTTCTGTTTATCTGCCTTCCTTGCAAATTTGGGGGCTTAACTGCCTGGAGCTTGGCTTGGCTTTTATCAGCAGCTCTACCGCATCCCTCAGCGTGACACATGGCCCTGCAGGGGGCTGGGGTGGGGATGCCACCACCAGAATGGGTTGGGGCTGCCCGTGAGCGAACACGTGGCGAGGGCTGGCACTGGGTCAGACGCTGGGATGGGTCAGCAGGGTGAGAGAAACTCACGCTGGGTTTCTCTGCCTCAGTTCTACAGCTGGGATGAGCCAGGACATCCAGGTCTTGGGGTTGGTGGCAGCGAGAAGCCCTCGCTGCGACCGCAGACAGCACCTGGGAGGCTGAGCTGCCTCCTCGGCTGGCAGCACAGCAGGTGTCGGAGCTGCACTGCCAGCACAGAGCCTCGGTCTTGGTTTTATTTCCATTCCTCAGTGCCTCGTTGGTCTCCACGGCTCGGATGCCTCGCGAGCACGAGCCTTCAAAGATAAAGCAGGTGCTGCGCAAAGAGATTTATGGCCTGTGACATAACTGCTTTGGCATCAGCTCATGGGGATTTCTGACAGGTGGATCTGAGCTTTCGCAAACATTATTTTAGGAATTCCTTCCCCCGGGGGGAACGTGCCATGGGCAGCGCCCGCGGGCACTGATTTACCTTGGGGAGAAGTTGAGCACCTGAGGCAAGGTGCTGCAGTGAGCAGGGCTTTCTCCCTTCCTGGAGCTGATGGGGACGCCGGGGGTCTGGGACCTGCTGTGGGCAGCACCAAGGCCGCTGGGACGGGGCTGATCGGCGGGGGAGGATGCTGCTGTGCTCGGGGGATGCCGCGGGCTCTTCCCTCCGTATCAGCTGGCAGGGGTTTTGTTTGCCAAGCCTTATCTCTCCGCCGTGGGAGCCGGTGGGGGGGGAGGGAGGGAGAGAGGGAGAGCCTGCGGGCTGCAGCCAAGCCTGGGGACGTCTGTCCTGGGGGCTGTGTGTCTGTCCGGCCGCTGGAGCGGCACACTGTACTGGGTCTGGCGACCTGGTGTCCCTGTGCTGTCACCACCCGATTTCTTCCCCCCCCCTCTCTGCCCAGGCTGCTGGCAGGGCTGCAGAGAGCGGCTGCCAGACTGGACGGCCCCAGTGTCGTGGCTCAGTTTGTTTTGGGCTGGAAACTCAGTTTAAAAAGAGACGAGCATTTCCACAGAGTGGCTGCACTCCCAGGCAGATTTCTTTGCTTCCGTTGATGCAAGTGACCTTTTCAAGCCCCGATCCTAACTTTCTCTGTGGTTTTGCAGCTCCGTGGCTGGACCCGGTCCACCCGCAGCATCCTTTGCACTGCGCTCCAGCTGGCTTTCAGGTTTCTGCAGCAGGGGGAAGGAGCTGAGCCCTCGTGGCCCTGTAGGGCCGTGGGTGCACCTCCCTGGTGGGACGGAGAGCTGGGCTGATGTGCCCCACGGCTCCTGGAAGGCTCTGTGGTGCCCTCCGAGCCCTGCAGAAGTGGTGTTTGTGCCCTGAATAGCAGCCTCCTTGGCACCGCTTATTATTTATTTTGGTCTCGGCTGCAGTAACCTCTCCTTACAGTTTATTTCGATACCATTTGGGCGTTGTTTAAACAGCGAGTCCGAGCACTTAGAGGAGACAGGCGCGGAGGAGGAGGGATCCGGAGCTGCGCGATCCGTGAGCGCAGAGCCCTGGGAATGATGCTGGGCACCGCGAGGATGTTTGGGACAGCCCGGGAGGCAGGGAGCCATGCAGGGCAATTCCCTGCTTGCACAGCACGGGGCTGGTGGCAGAAGCTCCCGTGGTGCAGGCTCCTTTCCTGCGCTGCTCTGTGCTGTTCGGGAGGACGGTCTGAGCACTGACGTAGCAATCCCGGCGAGTGTGCTGCGCCTCGTCCAAGAGCTCCATAGTTTACCAAGAACAGAATTAATTCTGGCATCTCAGAGCAGAGTTCAAAGCGCTGAAGGAGACGTCTGGGATTAAGTATCGGATGTGTATCAGCAGCCCAGAGGTATGGGATTAATAAAGCATTTTAATGATCCTCCACCGTATCTGATGACATTTGAGGAAGCACTGGGAACGAGCCGCTTCCAAGAGCATCCCCTGCATCCCTTGGCTGCTCACACAGCCTGGGGTCTGCCTGGCACGGGGGAAACAGGGGAAAATCCCAGCTCCTGGCACTTTGGATGGAGGAAGGTGTGTGGTAGCAGCGCGTGTGTGTTTTTGGCGTTCAGCGGAGGGCTTGATTGACCCAGAGAGTCCCTTGCCAAAGACGTAATTGAAGCAAGGAGCTGAGCGGGATTAGGAACTGGTTTGGACGTCTGTGCAGTTCCTGGGGGGCTTCCAGAGCTTGCAGGGACAGGGGGGGCCGTCCCCAGGGACTCGTGGTGCTCCCAGCCCCGAGCAGCACGGCCGCTTGGCAGCAGCATCCCCAGCGCCGGGGCCGCCTCGGCGAGCAACATCTGGCCCGCAGCATCCCGCGTCTGCCGGCCTCCAGCTAACAAGGTTGCTCGTGTGGAATTTTTATTGCTGTTTTTGGCACCGCATCCCGGCTCTTTGCAGGCGGAAATTTGTCATTAGCGAGTTTTATTGTATTTCTGTTTTATTCCCAAGCTCGGCCGGCTGGTTTCTTCCTCCCGGGCCCAGGGGACTGAGGGATGCGGCTGTTCCCCTGACCCCGTCCCCGGGCTGTGGGAGGCTGCTCACACGCAGGAGCAGGCTGGGATGGGAACAGCAGCCAGGGCACCTGGAAACGCAGTCTGCTGGCATAAATCCCCAGTTATTGCTTGCCCCGTGAGCCCGAACGCCCTTGAAGCCATCCCCGATTTTATAATTCAGGAGCAAGCCGCGTGCCTCCCCCTCCGCCAAGCGCCGCAGTCAAACAGATTTTCCTCCCGCTTTCCTCGTTAGGCTGCGGGTTAATTGAGTCGGGGCTTGTTGACTTTGGGATAAACGGCACCTTTTTGATAACCCCAGATAAGCAGGCAAGGTACGGCCGACGGTGCCGTGTTCGGGGCCCTGTACCTGCTCTCTGGGCGAGAGGCCATAGCTCTTCTGTGGCCCTCATGCACCCAGGAGGAACCATCTCTCTGCTCCCGCCTGCTTGCTCCTCTTGTGGGGACCTGGTGGCCACCCAGCCAGACCTGGTGGCCACCACGGCAGCCAGCCAGGGCTGATGTTCGCGGCTCTGTCCCCTCTGAGGGCTCAGCCGAAAGAGTTAAGGCAAACATCCGAGAGGGGCCCCCAAAGGCAGCCCTGGAGGTAATAATCTGCTCTCAGCTCTTTTCTCCCCTCTTCCCCTGCTAATTGTGGCGGGGACGTGTCCCCTCTCATGAAAGGCTCTTTTGTCGACGCGTTGCTGGGCAAACCCCGGGCTTGGCACCCGGCTGCGGGGCCGTGTCCGAGCCTGCTGCAGGTAGCTCCGGGCACAGCACCATCCCTCCTGCCTCCAGCAGCACCTCCAGCAGCCTCCTTCCCCCGGGGCAGCTCCGGGGCCCCAGTTCTTGCCCCGATGCCGCCTGGGGAGCGGAGGGGAAGGTCAGCCGCCGGTCTGGATGCTAATCCCTTGGGAGCGGTATTTCGGGTGTCCTGGCAACAGGATTAGTGCAGCCCGGGAGGAAGGACACCCGCTGGCGGCTGGATGGGCTCTGGATATGTCTCGGCGGTGCTGTTCTGCCCGTGAGGCTCTGGCTGTGCTCTGCAGACCCCCATGCACCCCGTGCCGCGGCTCTGAGGGATGCTGAGGGTGGCTCTGGTGGGGTTTCCGAGTGTTTTATCTATCCACTCTGGCCATGGACACCTGTTTGTGTTTTTTTAAGGCAAAAAACGATAGGAAAAAGAACGTTGAAATGAGGAAAAAAAAAAATCAGTGAAGTATCGTGGTGACGCTGCAAGGGGGGGGGAAAAATGTAGCTGTGCTGATTTATGGCTTTTTTTTTTTTTCACAGGTCACTGCTAGCATTTGTGGAATTGGCCTTGCTGCAGGAAAAACTGGTTTTCAGCATTCCCGTTAGGAAGGAACTCGAGTGGTTGTATAATTAAAATGCAGGGGGAAAAAAATCCCGCAGCAGCTGCTCGTGGTGCTCAGGGCTTGTAGCCGCCTCCCGCGTTTGTCCTCTGCTCGCTCCGTTCTTGGCGGTGGTGCCCTCCCTCCAAAACCAACCCAACCGAGAAAAAATAATCCATTTTTCAACCAGGGCAATTTTAATGCTGGTTCCGAGGCATTTTCCAGGGGTTTTTATCACCTTGGGCAGGTCCCATCCCGAGGGCTGGCCCCGTTGAGGCTGGCACGGGGCACAAGGGGGCAGCTCCCCCAGACCCTAACCGGGTGCGGAGCGGGACCACGCTGCTCCCCGCGGCACCCTCGACCCTCCTGGCCCAAACTTGGGGGTTTTGGGGAGCTGAGCAGGAGGCAGTCCCCGAGAACCCGCGGTATGCAGGGCCGGCGGGGGGATAATTGCCAGTTGTCAGCCGGACAATGGTGGCATTGTGGGGCAGGAGCGGGGCGAAAGGGCCCCGGCTCCAGCGTAATGTTACTTTTCTATTTACGTTGCCATAGTCTGCGCCGAGAAATGGCCCTATTCTCTCTAATCCTCCTCTTCAGGCATGCCTGCTGGTTTGTGCTGTGGGTTTTTTTTTCTTTTTTTTGGTTTGGTTTTAACCCTTGCGGTCCTGGGAAGGCTCGCGGTGACCGCCGGTAGGCTGCAGGGAGGCTCTGCCTCTGCCCCAGTCCCTCCTCCACGGCCACGGCAGAGCAGCGAAGCGGCCACCAGCAAAACCAAGCAGCCTGGGGACCCCTCCTGTCCCAATTTGTGGGTTCGGCTGTGGCTGGCATCAATTTGTCATCGGACAAATTAACTCCAAGGTGTCCAGCCCTGAGATGCACGTAGGCAGCGGGGTGGGTTCAAGGGCCGGGTGGTGCTTTCCCCATCCCCTCACACGGATGCAGCGAAGGCTGCTCCCAGCATCGGAGCCCTTGTAGCTGCCCGAGTCCCGGCTCGCCAGCGGGGCCGTGCCAAGGCCCGGCGTGAAGCGCGGTGACCTTGCTCGGCCGGCAGCCCTGGATGGGACGGGGACACGCCGCCGAGGCGGGACGTCAGAGCTCGGCCGGCTCACGCAGCGGAAACTTTGGAAAGATCAGGAGAAGGATGCCAAAGTCAGCAGCACAGACCGGGTATTGTCTGAGGAGCGCGGAGAGGTGGAAGAGGAGCAGACAGGGAGCCTTGTTCTCCTCCTGGGCTTCGGGAGGCTCCAAGACAAACAAAGCCCCGGCGCTGCAGGGGTCAGTGCAGATACAAGAGGGCAGCCGGGCGATTGGAAGATGGTTGCTGAGGTGCAGAAAAGCCCTCCCCACTCCTTCCTTTTCTTCCCATTGCTTAGCAAAGCAGCGCTTCTCACCACCTGGCCTGGCAGTGGAACGGGGAGGCTTGCTGGCTGCCTGACGGGGCTTGGCTTTCCTTCCTGCGGGCCGAGCGGGGCAGCCAGCCCTGGGAAGCGTGGTTGGTTAGCTCTCGGGCAGGTTTTCCTCTCCGTGGGGCTGCAGCAGTTATTGCCTGGGGCTGCGTGGTCCAGCTGGCACCCGGCTGGTGTCGGAGGCAGGAGGATGCTGCGTGGCCCTGCGGTGTGCCGCTCTGTTGTAGCTCTGCGCGTGGCATCATTTGGCAGCTCCTGGTTTTTGCGTGTCCAACCCGCTTGTGTGCAAAAAAAAGGGTCTCAGCTGTGCTGCTGTTCTCCTCTGCACCGAAGCCCTGAAAACAGCTGGGGACGGGGAGCTTGAGGCTTTCGTTTGGCATCCTTTGGCGCTGCTCCCTCTGCGACATCGGAGACGGCATCTCGGCACGGTGCCCGGGGTGCCCTTGTGGGTGCCTTAGAGATGCGCTCTCAGGATTCATGTCCTGACACCTCAGGCTTCGTTTCCTTCATGTCTGCGTGATGCTGGAAGGCTTTGTCTGAGCTCCGGGGCACCCACGGGCACGCAGCTCCCACCTGCATGGCTCTTCCTCTGCGTCTCAGCTTTGCTTTCTGCGCACTGCAACGGCATCGAGTCAGCTCGCGAGCCCCTGCCCTCCTCTCCCCTCCGCAGAGGTCTCCCTGCTCTGTATTTCCAGGTAAAAACGTGCCTGGGAGCAGTGCTGGGTGGGAAATGAAACCCCCATCACCGAGACGCTTTCCTGGGGGGGGGTCATGAGCCCTGCCGACCGCTGGAGCCCCCCAGCTGCTGGTGCTGGGGCAGGAATGCCAGGAACGCGATCACGATTTGAGGCTTCCCGGGAGGTCGGGCGGAGGAGCTGTGACCTCCTGGCCGTGCCGTGGGGAGGGGGATGCTGCGTGCCCCCCGCCGGGGCATGGTGGAGTGGATGCCGGCCGCTGGTGGTGAAGTGGATGAGGGCAGTGCTGGGTTCGAGGCGGTTTGGGGCCCGGGTGGCTCCGCAGCTCCCCTCCTCCAGGGAGCAATTTGTCTGCAAGGTGATGTATTGCCACGGGGGAGCGGGGCACATTCCTTCCCTCGCCTCCTCTGCCTTATCTCCCGGCTGTCGGGCGGCCCGGGGTGATGGGAAGCAGAGCTGGTGCCCCCCCGTCCTGCACCCCGCTGGCTGGTGGATAAACCAGGGTGTGGGGGGGGAAAGGGAGCTGGCCCCGCATCACCGCCCACCCCTCGGACCAGGGCTCCTGCTCTTGGCTGGAGGGTAACAAGTTACAAGGCAAAAATGTGGTGGTTTCGGTGAGACCTGACCCATCCCGTGCTGCTCCCCGGGGGCTGGGACCCGCTGGGATTTTATTTTTAGGCTTGTCAAGAGGATGGCAGACAGATTGTTTGCTCTGCGGCGGCCCCGCCGTCGGAGCTCGCTGTGCCCGCTGCCACAGCCCGGGTATTTCCCACGAGGGCTGACAAATTAAAAATACTCCTTCCATGAGTGTCCCCGGTGCCCCCGTGAGCTGGCTGGGGTCACGGCAGGAGGCGCAGGATGCCAGGGCCAGGCTCGGGGCACTTTGGGTCCGCCTCATGTTGGAGGTGTGCGGGTGCCCTGCTTGGGGTGAGTCCCGGTGCCGCAGCGCGCCGGGGCTGCCGGCCTGCTGACACCGAGGAGTTTTGTTCTCCCCTGGATGATTTGATGGCTCCTTCAGGCAGTTGTGACATTTTAATGGTTTATCTTATCAAGGAATTCGCTGGGAGGAAGTTTCTGTCTCTCCATGAGTAAATGTTTAGGAACGCTGCGGTCCCGGGGGCTCGACGGTGTGGCGTGGCCGCGTGGGGAGGCCGCTCCTCCTGAAATGTGCCCCCGAAGCCACCCCCTGCGTCACCGCCACGGCACCCTGCTGGCTGCTGTCACGCAGGATGCCTTGGGGGCTGCACTTGCATCCGTGCAGCACCCCTTTCCGCCCCAAAAATCACCACTGCACCAAGTTTGTTGGGACGGGGTGGGAGAGAAGGATTCTGCCTGTGCGCGTCTCAGGGGGATTTGGGCATCACGGGGAGCCACGCGGTGATTCTGTGGGTTTTGGATGCTCCTTGAGTGGCTTTGTGCTTGGTTTCGTCCCAAAGCCAGCCCCAGGTCCCTAGCGGGGGATGCCGGGGGTGTGCGCGTCCCGGCCCCTGGCACAGCTGTGTCCTGCCGTCCGTCCGTCCGTCCGTCCCTCCGCATGGGAGGTCAGCGGGATGTGGCAATATCCTCGGGCCTCTCGCGCGTGTGTCCCCGTGAGTGCCTTTTAACTGCTGTTTGTGTTTGCGGATGAGGAAGAGATTAAACTGCCAAACATCGATAGGGTTTAAAGATACCATCTGCCTCTGACAGTTGCCGAATTTTTTCTGCTTGGTGCCTGAGTGCTCCCGCCCCCAGCGCTCCCCCTGGGCCGGCGCTGGGGTTTCGTCCCTTCCCCGGCAGGCAGACGGGGCAGCACCGCCGTGTGCCCCTATTTCCAGACCCTATCCGGGGTATTTAGGGCCGTGCAGGGTGCTTTGTCATGGTTAGCTGGCCCAACTGTTTGGCAGCCACAGTTTTTCCAGCCATCTCTGGCTCACCCCGCCGCGTTTTGTGCCCCCTGGAGCTGGGTGCTGGAGCTGGGTGCTTTCTCGTGCCTGGCGTTGGGAGCAGGCAGCGCTGCTGCTGTCGCCTCCCCGTGCTAACCGGGTGGGCTTTCTGCAGGCTAACAAAAGGAGCCCGCTGTAAATAGAGCGAGGGCAGGCTTTGGAAAGGTTGCAGGGCTGTGGTTTGTCGGCACGAGGCAGCTTTGGCATCCCGGGGCTGAGCTGTGCATGGGGTTGTGGAGGGGACGGAGCAGCCTCACGGCCCCATGGGTGCCCCAGCAGCAGGGTGCACACCCTGAAACCATCAAAACGTTTTGCCACTGCAGAAAGGGGGCTGGCGGGGGCTGTTATCCTAAGCCCCTGCACTTACGCATCCCTAGCACGAGCTTGGTGCGTGTGGCAGGGAGGAGGAAGGTAACTCCTCATCCTCCACCAGGAGTGACCCCAGGTGCCCTCCCTGCTGCTCCTGGTGGGGCACGGAGCCGTGCTGCTGCGGGGACAGCTGCTGGAGCATCCCGTAGAGCTTCTCTGGGGGTCCTGGGGGCATTTTCAGCAGGAGACAAAAGCCAGAGAAAGGCCCGGGGAGGGGAGGAAGGAAGCTGCGGGTAAGGGGGGGATCCGGTTGCCCCACCAGCTCCGCCCAGGCTTGCTCTGCTAGGAATGCCGATGGCCTTCAGTCCTTGGGGGGCTCGTCCTGCCCCAGCTGCGGGGTTGGAGCTGCAGCTGGAGGGCTGGGGGGAGCCTCCAAGCTCTGCTCGGACCTGGGGCTCCCTCTGCTGTCTGTCCATCCGCCTGTCCGTCCATCCATCCGTCCGTCTGCGCCGCTCGCCGCGCTCAGCTTGTGGTGGGGAGCGGCCGGTGCGATGCTGCGGGGACCTGCTGGGTGTCCCCATGTCCCCAGCAGCCACCCAGACCCGCAGGATGGGGGCTGCTGAGCTCCCCGTCCCGTCCCAAAACCCTCCAGGGCGAGAGCTCAAAGAGCGATGGCAGGAGGCACCAACAAGCCCCGTGTGCTGCAGCAAAAGCAAATATTTTCCCGGCTGGGTCCCCTGTCCCCTGCCACAACCCTGGGGCTCCCCTGGTGCCCTGTGGGTGCTGCAAACCCGCTGGCTCAGCCCCGAACGCGGTTACTGGTTAACCACGGGTGAGGAACTGCAGGATGGAAACCCGGGGGCCGGGCTCTCCGGCTTTTCTTCCCCTGTGCACGCTGCGTCCCTGCTCCCAGCCCCAGGATCCACGCTGCGGCTGCGCGCTCGGTGCACCCCGGCACGGGGCCGCCCCCCGCCAGCCCCAAAATGCCCCCGGCGGAGGCGAGGCAGCTTGCTGGGGCTTGTGGTGCTCCTGCCTGGCCTTCTGACGGCTGCACATCATCTCCAGAGAGTTGCTCCTGCCCCCTGCTTTGGGGGAGAGGCCGTGGGAAATGGAGCCCGCATCCCCCCTGCGCGGGGCGGCGTGCGCGGTGCATTCCTCGGCTGCGCCCGCGCCCTGTCAACAACCCCTTTGTGGCAAAACTGAATCCCTCCATTGTCGAGGAGCCTACAAGGGCTGTTTCTCTGATTCCGGGGCTTTTCCTCGCCGACCGCCTCTGCGTTGGGCCCTTGTGAAGCCGGGGCAGAAAGGCTGCTGAGCCTGGCGTTTCCACACGTCCCTCCCGCAAGGGTGGGCAGCGCCCGGCATCCCCCGGCCCTGAGTCACCAGCGTGAGAAAGGGATTTGGGCTGTGTCCAGGGCACAGCTCTGCTGTCCATCTGTCCATCTGGGCGGCCAGGAACGAGCCCGTCACGGCTGTCCCCCACCACAGTGCCCTCTCCCTGTGGGGGCGCATGGCCTCGTCCCGGGGTGGAGCGGCCCCGGGAGGCGCAGCGGGGCCCTGTCCTGTCGGGACACGACGAGGCAGGCAGAGCTGGCGGGAGCTGCAGGGAGCT
This sequence comes from Aythya fuligula, assembly GCF_009819795.1. Classification (NCBI taxonomy): domain Eukaryota; kingdom Metazoa; phylum Chordata; class Aves; order Anseriformes; family Anatidae; genus Aythya; species Aythya fuligula. The sequence goes on from NC_045564.1 coordinate 11,098,532, forward strand.
CCCTCCCCACCCCCTGCAGGATGGGGGCACGCGGAAACCTGGGCGTAAAGGCAAAAAATGCAGGCAAAAAATGCGTGACATCGGTTGCAGGCTGCTCCGCAGCGGGGGAGAGCTGCTCCACAAAGCGCTCGTGGAACAACAGCAGCGCTGGGGGCAAGCGTGTTAGTGCGGCGTGGTTCCCCTGCCAGCTGGCACTTTCATGGGAAAACTCGCCCGTGTCGCCCCAAAATGTCGCGTGGGAAGCGTGACGTGGAGCTAACAGGCATCTGAGCCTCATCTGCAGGCTTTTTGCAGCACCTCCTGGTCGTGGAGGGCTCGGGGACGCGCGGGGCGGCCGTGTCCCCAGCTGGCTCCGACGCCGAGCTGCTCGGCGCAGGCTTTCGCAACCGGCTTCGGCAAAACCCCAGCACTGCAGGCTACAATTGCTCACACGTCCTGGCTTCGAGACGGGGCTGGCGCACAGTGCTGGGGGGGAGCTGCTCTCCCCCGGCGCCCTGCTCGCTCGCTGTCCCGCTGTAGCACCTGGGGGGTCCTGGCAGCGAAACCGATCCGGGAAAGCTGGTCTCGAAAGCACTTGCTGCTCCGGGGACTTGTTGCGTTTCCATCCAGTGGAAATGTGGATTTTTTTATTATTTTTTTTCCTCCTCCTTGCTTTGGGTGGGAAGGAGTTAACGGCGGGGAGCAGCAGCAGCTGGCTGATGCGGGGCAGGGAGCGCAAGGAGCTGGCACCCACTGCTGGCTGGGCTCCCGGCTCCCCGCCGTGTCCGGGGGCTCAGGTGGGTCCCCGGCCCGGCCTCGTGCCCCCGGGGGGGACGTGCCCACTGCCAGGGAGGCTGGCGTTTGGCAGAGGAGGGCTTGGCGTGGCCAGCAGCACGGCCACTCCTCCTCCTGCTCCGGTTTGAAGGCTCGGCAGCGCTGGGGAGGAGAGAGCGATGCGAGCACTGCGGGCGCCTCACCGGGGCTGAGCTCCTGCCTCTGCCCTCCTCTCCTTCCCCCAGCCCCTCTGTTTCTCTCCGGGAAGTGGCCGGGCTCCATTTCCCTTCCCCATGGCTCCACTCCGCCTGGGGCTGTTGCTGCTGCTGGCTTCCTGCTGCTTCTCCTCCTCCGAGGCGCAGCTCCTGGACTGGATCTGGGGCAGCTCAAAAACCACAGGAACCCCTGTGGCACCCAGCGCTGCACCCACCGCCTCCCGGCTGGCAGAGCCATCACCCACCCCGGGGACGGCAGCACAGAGGCAAGACCCTGCAGCGGGGGACCCTACGGCCACCACGCAGCAGCACCAGGAGCAGGACACCAGCACGGCAGCGCCCACGGGCCAGGAGAGTGCGGAGGGCACGGAGCAGTGGGACAGGAGCTCTGCGGGCACCGCGGCGCCGACGAGCGTGGCTTGGACGGCCGCTCCCCCCAGCAGCACGCCCCCCGCCCAGCTCCCCGCAGGGACGGGGCTCCCCGAAGCGACGCAGCCGCCCCGGCAGCAGCCCGAGGGGACGGGGGTGTCCCCGCAGAAGCCGGCGGCCGCCCGCCCAGGTAGTGCTCCTTTCCCTTTCCCACCAGGTGGCGGTGAGCCCAGGAGAGACGGAGCAGCGCCCACGCCACGTGCTGCGGACCGCGCCGGCACATGGGCACGCGGGGGACCCTCGGCGGCCCCCGGGCTGTCCTCTGCCGCTCCAAGTGCTTCCCTGCTGGGCAGCAGGGACCCCGAGCACGGCAGCAGCCAAGGCACTGGTAGCAGGGGGCTGGCACTGGCCGGTGCAGCCGGGAGCCGGAGCCCTTCTGCGCCCCACCAGAGGGCAGCTGGCGGCGTGGATTCTCGTCCTGCTGACGCCGCCGGCGCTCCCCGCTTTGATTTACTAACCTCCACCCTGCAGCTCGCTGGTGCTGGCGGCGAGGGTCTGGCTTCCACCTTTCCCGGACTGATGGCGGCGGCCGGGCGCTGCCTGCCCTTCCCGGCCAAGCTGCCCTTCTGCACCGTGCTGGGCACCGACCGCGTCAGATTGCCGAATTATCTCAGCCACGGCAGCGAGGCGGAAATTCGGGCTGCTTTGCATGAGTGGGAGGGGCTGCTTGAGTCTCGGTGCCACCGCTACTTGGAGTGGTTCCTCTGCTTGCTCCTGGTCCCCGGGTGTAGCGCCTCTGTCCCCGTAACCCCCCCGCCGTGCCAGGGCTTCTGCGAGGCCGTCAGAGACCTGTGCTGGATGCACTCTGCCGGCGGGCGCCTGCCTCTGCCTTGTGACTCTCTCCCCGAGGAGGACGGAGGCTTTTCTTGTGTCTTTATTAATGTGTCTGCAGGTAATGTGGCTGGGCGGTCTCTGTCTGTCTGTCTGTCCCCCCCAAGCCCCTCTGGGCCAGGCAGGGACGCAACTGCCTCGTCCCTGGGGAGGCTGCGCAGAGCCCTGGCCAAAACCTCCTTGCGCCCAGCCTCGGCTTTTCCAGCTCTTGGGTGGTGGCTCCTTTTGCAAAGCTGAGCATCCCTGCCCTGTCCCCGGGCTGGTCTCCACGCGGGGGGCTGCGGAGCTCACCGTGGGGGCTTCAAGGTGACCTGGAGAAGGGGGCACCAGGGCATTGCTCCCGGCATGGGGCCGGGGCTGTGACCCCGCGTGCACACCTTGGCGTGCGTGCCCCGCTCTCCTGCAGCTGCCCCAGCACCTTCGCTTTGGGGTTAATGATTTACCCACGGCTAATGTTTGATCCCCCCCTGCTCAGGAGGCACGAGAGGTGCTTTGCATCCCATTTTCACTACAGAGTGGTTTCGAGCTGTGTGTAACTTGGCCGCGAGCTCAGGCCTCCTCCTGCTGGGGGGAGAAGCCAAGGGTGGCAGCTTGGGGCTGCTCACGGGGGGCTCGGAAGCAGAAGGGGTCGGTCGGAGATGAAAGCCTCCCCTAACACCCCTCACAGCGCTGCTGAATGAGGCTGTGTTCCCAGCCAGACCCCCGTGCCCCGGGGTGATGTCCAGGGGCGGCCGAGGCGGAGGGGTCTGGGCACAAGGGGCGCCCACATGGCCGTGGTGGCTCCCCGGGCTGTCAAAGCGGCTCTGTCTGCGGGATGCCACGCGATGGGGGAGCAGGGATGGAGGCGGCGCAGGCGGAGAGCGGCTCAAAGCATCCCTGGGGCCCTTCCAAGGGCAACGGGAGCCAAAGCTTGGTCACCGTAGCCCGAGGCATCCCTGTGTGATCCCGTGCCAGCGCCACCACCAGCTGCAGCGGCGTCTGGCAGCCTTTGGCACCCAGCTGGGCCATGGGACAGGCATGTGGCCGGCTCCGCAGCCCGCCCTGGGTGCTGGCAGTCCTCCACGGGACGGAGGGAGCAGCGTTTGGGCTCTCCAGGAACCGCTCTGGAAAAGGCAGGCGGGTTTGGGGTTGAGGTGGAGCGGGGTCCCGAGGGCACCAGCCCGCGGGCAGGGTCACGGCGCCGTGTCTGGCTTCTGGCTGCAGCACTTCCCGCGGCCGGGGCGAGCACAATGTCTCATTGTGGGCAGCAGTGCCGGGGAGCCCCGTGCCGAGGCTGGGGGGCGAGTGCCATCCCGCTGTCCCCTCAGCCAAGTGGCACCTTTGGAGAGGAGGGGGGAATCCCAGAGATGGCTGAAATACCAAGGGGAACACGCTTGAAAGTTGCCTCGCTGACAAAAGCCTCTTTCAGCCTTTTCCCCCTCCACCCACCTCGAGCCCCAGGGCAGAGGCTGGGCTGTCTGCATGGCGAAATGGCAGCACCGGCTCCTACAGCCCTGCAGACCCCCGGGAGGAAGCTCTGATTTCCTCTTAGCTTAAAGCTCTTCCGAATTTGGCTTCCTCCAGCCCGCGATAAGCACAGTCCCTGCGTCCTGGCGGCATCTCTCGGCGCCGGGGCTGCTCTGTGTGCCCCCAGGGGTGGCCAGCGCCACGGGAGCAGCTTTCCTTGGGCCTGCTTGAGTAGACAAACTCGAGGGTGGCTGGGGTTGGCAGAGAGAAAACACCCCCCTGCCTCGAAAAGGGGGCGTTTCTCATCTCCCTCCAGCAGGGCCAGTCAGCCCTGGCGTCCTGGCTTGGCAGCCACGGGAGGCTGGGGATGCTCCGCTTGCACAGGTGCCCCCAGGCTTTGGAAGAGAAACCCAGGTATTCATCTCCTCCCACCATCCCAAAGGACACGTTTCCCTTCCAGGCTGGGCAGGGCTGGCTGATTTCTTTCCTTTCCTTTTTCTTTTTTTTTTTTTTTTTAGTATCTTTTTATTTTTTCAAAGAGCTCTGGAGGAAAATACTTGGCTCCGGAGTGGGGTGGGGGTTCCCAGCCTCCCATGCACATCTCTGACACAATATCCCCTGCCTGTGCTCAGCACAGGGAAGGAGAGGGGCACTGAGTTGCCTCAGCTTATTGCAGAGACCCCTCGTGTCCCTGGCTCGAGAAGGGGACAAAATCCCCGTCCTGGCTGGCAGCTTGGAGCCGGGTGCCGTGCCGCAGCCCTCGGCCATTTTGGAGCGCGGGTGGCCGCCGTGGTAGCGGCAAGCCCGAAACGGGGCCGTGCACCTGGGAGCAGCTGTCAGCTTTCTCTCCCTCCTGGGAAATCTGGAGTTAAACCTCACCGGAGCATCGAGTTGGCACCGGCCCGAGAGGTTGACATAGGAGGGGAGGAATCCAGCGCCCGTTGTGTGGGCGATGAGGATGTGCGCGCTGCCAAAACAACAGGAGAGCTCGCATCCCGAGGGCTGGCCCGCGCCGCCAGATGTTCAGCTGCGCCTGGTAGGAGAGACCGTCCTGACCAGAAGTCCCCAAAGTGCCTTGAGAAAACGAGCCGGGGCAGGAGGCGAGCTGGAAATTGAGATCAGCTGGGAAGCCGGCGGGGTGCGCGGCGGCCCGGCCGCTTTCCCAGGCGGTGCGAGGGGAGGGCCGGGAGCGTTCCCAGCCGCGGTGACCCTGCAGGGACGGGGCCGTGTGGGGGTGGCCGTGACCCTGGAGCAGGCACGGGCATGCGTGGGCACGGGCATGTGGCCGCACGTGCAGGGTCGCTTTGATTTTATCGGACCTGAGGGATGCCGTGCGGCCGGAGAGCCAGCAGCGGGGAATGGGGCACGTTTTGGGAGCTGCGCCCTGATGGTGCTGGGGGAGCAGCTTGAGGAGAGCTGCTGCATCCAGTTTGCAGCTCTGGGGTGCACAGGAAGATGCCAGCTCGCTCCCTGCTCCCCAGAACCCCCCCTGCTCTGTTACGATGCCAGTCCCGGTCCGTGGGTTGGTCCGTACGGATGTGCTGCCCATGCCCTGGCACCACCCCATCCAGGGATAAGGTTGTCCATCCGGACAACGATTCCTCTCCCTCCCTCGGGAAGATCCCTGCTTGCTCTGGGAAGCTGAATCCATCCAGAGAATGGGGCCAGGAGCCAGGGTTAGCTGCTGGGGAAAGCATCAAAACCTTCCTCTGGAGACAGCGAGTGTTGGGGTCATCTCCGCAAGGCAGAAGCGAAGTAGCAACTAATTGGAAAGGGCACGAAATATCCTGAAAGTTCACTGGCGAGTTTCCTTCTGGCCAGACGGGACTTTTAGGTTCAGCAGCTGCGATGCAAAGCGGAGCCTGCGTGTCCCTTTCCTCCCTCATCTCCATCGGGCTGCGGGGCAGCAGCCCCGTGGGAGCGCGCTGCCGCCGCGGGGAGGAGCGGGTGGCCCCGTGAGGTGTCCCCAAAGGCGCTGGGGACGGGGGGGGGGACCTGCTAAGGGTGCGTGTCCTCGCTGTGCTGGTTGTCACCGTGCCCTCTCCCTCCTCCCGCAGAGAACCTGAGCGCCGAGGTCAGCCTGCTGGAGCTGATCGGAGACCCCCCGCCGGAGGAGATCCTCAAAATCTACGGCCCCGACAACAACCCCGGCTATGTCTTCGGACCCAACGCCAACACGGGCCAGGTGGCTCGCTACCACCTGCCCAGCCCCTTCTACCGGGACTTCTCTCTCCTCTTCCACATCCAGCCCACCACCCCCCGGGCTGGCGTCCTCTTTGCCGTCACGGACTCCTCGCAGAGCATCATCTACGTGGGCGTCAAGCTCTCGGACCTGCAGGCGGGCAAGCAGCGGATCATCTTCTACTACACGGAGCCGGGCTCGCCGAGCTCCTACGCGGCCGCCACCTTCACCGTGCCCACGCTGCTCAACCAGTGGACCCGCTTCGCCATCAGCGTGGAGGAGGACGAGGTCGTCCTCTACCTGGACTGCGAGGAGTACGAGCGGGTGCGCTTCGAGCGCTCCCCGGATGAGATGGAGCTGGAGCAAGGCTCCGGGCTCTTCGTTGCTCAAGCTGGGGGGGCTGACCCCGATAAATACCAGGTAAGGAGGCCTTGGGTCACCCCAACCCGCAGCTGCCAGGGAGGAGGGTGGCTGGATGTGACGCCAGCCAACTGGATCCCAAGGCAGAAGGCGATGGGGCCGCGCCGTGGCATCCACCGCACCCCATGGCTTTTCCAGCAGCACGCAGAGTCTCTTTGAGCCTCCACTTGGCTAAAAATACCCGTCTGCTTCAGTGCCTGCTGTCTGGGCTGGTGAAATGGTCTCTCTGAGCTGGAAATGCCTGGGCTGGAGCATATCTTTGCTGGCCGGCTCTGGGCGGTATCTGCAGGAAGAGGTCTGAGAGCCAGGAGGGAAGGCGATAGCTCGGGCTGCGATTTGAGCACAGCTTGCGTGTGAGATAAGATTTGCAGAAAGTGTGGGGAAAATGCCTCTGACGTGGAAATCCCCCACTGCTCTTGGGGGGAGGAAAGCTGAGCACTGCGCTCCTGAGCTCAACCAGTGCCTTGGCCCACGACTGGCACCGCCAGGGCCTCGGAGCCATTAGACCGTGTCGGGCAGGGAGGCTGTGGAAAGGTCCCCGGGCAGGGCTTAATCATTGATGGGCTGGGGACCAGTGGCTCGAGACGGCCCCCGAGGGGTCTCTGGAGCAACCTCCTGCTCTTAAACCTGCCATGAGGGCCAAGCCATGGCCATGGAGGAAATCACCTCCGAGCTGGAGGAGGGTTTGGAGGATTTGGGAGGTGGCTGTGGAAGAAAAACCCAGAGCAGGGCGCACTCGTGCCTTCCTAGCAGGTGATGTCTCTGCCTCGGGGAGGAGGCAGCCTGCAGAGCAGCCCCCTGCCAGCCACGAGGAAGGGGAGGCTGAGACCTGCCAGCCCCCGGGGTGTCCGCGGGGCATCTGACTGCCTCATGACGCCCAGCCCACGCTCCTGCAGCCACCAGGGCCGAAAAAATCCTGCAGATGGAGGGCTTGGCCGCAGCGGGATGCCAGAGAAGAGGCCAGCCTGGAGCTTTTGGCATGGTGCAGGCTCAGTGCTGCTGCTGGGTGGGGAGGAAAGGCTTGGGACACAGCCGGGCAGCCCCGGGGAGAGCTCAGAGCCCAGACGGGCGGTGTTGGCTTGGGGGCTGGCTCTGGTTCCCTGTGTTTTTATTTATAGATAGATGCACCGCGACTGCCCTGTGGTTCTTGTTTTCTCCAACACCCCGTGCTTCCTGAGTGTGCCTCTGTCCCAGACACGGCACGCTGTGCTTGCCAGCGAGCCCCACTGTTATTTTAGGTGTCTCGCCCGGAGACGAGGCACTGCTCCTCTCCGACCTCGCCTCCCAGCACGGCCCCTGGCAGGGCGATTTCTTCCCTGCTGGGCTGGGAGCATCCCCACGTCCCGTCCCAGCAGCGGGGACCTGGGCTTAGCCCACGCGCCCTCCTGGCTCCAGATGGGGATGCTGCCCCTCTGGTGGCACGGGTAGCTCAGCTCTGGGGGCTTTTCTGGAGGTGACGTCTTTAGGGAGGGGTTTGTTGTATGAATAAGGGGTCTGAATGCACACAACTCTTCCAAAACCCAAATAAATGGGAAGGAAGTGGGGATTAGCCTAAGAAATACAAAATCAGACAGTGGCGGACAGGGGCTGGCCGTCATCCCTGGGGTGGAGAGTGCTCCGGCGATGGGGAAGCGAGGAGCACATCCAAAAAGCTCCCTGTAAAAGCCTCGCTGTCCAGCTGCCCGGAGCCCGGCCGTGACCTCCCGGTGCTGCAGCCTGCAGAGGGCTTTTTCCCATGGATCGGAGCCCACAGCAGGGAGCTGGGGCTGGGGTCAAGGTCCTACAGCCGGTGTGTCCCCCCCCAAGCTTTGGGGACACGATGCGGGGTGGTGGCAGGGCAGCAGGACCCCATGTCAGCCCGCACCGGTGTCTTGCAGGGTGTGATCGCTGACCTGAAGCTCCGAGGGGACCCGCGGGCGGCCGAGCACCAGTGCGAGGAGGAGGACGACGTTGAGGTGAGCCTTGGGTGGCCAAAACCCTCGGGGGACCCCACCCCATCCGTCAGGCTGAATCTCTCTGTCTCTCCCCGGGCACACGCAGGCATCTGGAGATTTTGGCAGCGGGGCAGAGGACAGGCGCCAGCCCTCGGGGAAGGACGGGGTGAGTTGGTGTTGCGCTCGGTGGCCGCGTGCTGGCTGGCAAGGCTCAAAGCTGGTGTCCCCTCGTCGCCGGCACAGGGTGTCCCGGGGCTGGTGGATGCTGTCCCCGTCACCTCCCCACCCGTGGCAGCGGACAGCGGGTCAGGAAGGAGTTCGGGCTCCCCACAGCAGGCGGAGAGGACCAGAGCGGAGGAGAGGCTGCGGGTGCCTGCGGGAGGTAACGCTGGGACACAGGAGGGTGGCTGTCCCCGGGGGTGTCAGCACCCAGAGCGTCCAGGTCCCTCTCCTGTGTCCGCAGGCCCCAAAGGAGAAAAAGGGGAGAAGGGCGAGCGTGGCCTGAAAGGGGACTCGGGGACCGGTGGCGTCTTGGGGACGGGCAGCACCAAGGGGGAGAAGGTGGGTGACAGAGGTGCCGCTGGGGGCTGCCTCTCCCGCTGGCTCGCAGCCGCCTGTCCACGTGTGACACCCACCCCTCTCCGTTTCTGTCCCACAGGGGCAAAAAGGTGAACTGGGCATCAAGGTGAGCAGCACCAGGGGAGCTGGGCAGTGCCGCAGGGCGAAGCTGTGCCCTGTGGGGGGGAGCAGAGGGGCCGTGCTGCTGGGCACGGGCGGACGCCTTTCCCTCTGCTCCCCAGGGCAGCGCTGGCTTTGGCTATCCCGGCTCCAAGGGCCAGAAAGGCGAGCCCGGAGAGCCCGGCCCCCCCTCGCGGCACGGCGACGGCGCAGTGCTGGAGCCGGTCACCGGCCCCCCCGGCCCCTCCGGCCCCCCGGGGCTGCCGGGGAAGGAAGGGGCCCCCGGCAGGGACGGCGAGCCCGTGAGTTGAGCCCCCAGCTCTGGCAGCCCCTCTCCTGGGGGCAGCGATGGGGCTGCTCCCCCTTTTTTCCCCTGCACACCCCGCTGACCTCTCCCCTTTGCCATCCCTAGGGTGATCCCGGCGAGGACGGCAAACCCGTAAGTAGGGGGGGCAGAGGGGTGCTGCAGGGGATGGCCGCCCCTGCACCTCGCCCACCCTCTGTGCCCCCCTTTGCAGGGCGTGATGGGGCCCCAGGGGTTCCCCGGGACCCCAGGAGAGCCCGGGATGAAGGGGGAGAAGGTGAGTGACCGTGTGGGTGCTGTGACCGTGCCCGTGGTGTAGCGGGTGGCCAGGCTGTGCTTGCAAACCACGCTCTCTCCTCCATCCCAGGGTGACCCCGGTGTGGGACCAAGGGGCCCCCCAGGACTGCCAGGTCCCCCCGGACCACCGGGACCCTCCTCCAAGCAGGACAGGCTGGTAGGTGCTTTGGGGACATGGGACGGCTATAGGGCACGGTGTGGGGATGCCTTGGGGCAGCAGCCCTGCTCTGCTGGGCACCCCGATCCCAGTGTTTCCCCGGCTCTTCTCCCCCAGACGTTCATCGACATGGAGGGCTCCGGGTTTGGCGGCGACCTGGAGACCGTGCGGGTGAGTGCGGGGCCCCTCCTCGGGGCAGGGGGCAAGGGACACCTTCAGCCATCGTCCCTCTTTCTCTTGCAGGGCCCACGAGGGCCACCCGGTCCTCCAGGGCCCCCTGGCGTGCCCGGCTTGCCAGGGGAGCCAGGACGGTTTGGGATGAACAGCACAGACCTGCCAGGACCACCGGGGCTGCCCGGCAGGGATGGGGTCCCGGGGACCCCGGGGCCGGAGGTAGGTGTGGGGTGGCCAAGGGGGAGCCGTGCCCGGTGGCCATAGCTCCGTGCCTGCCGGCACCACGGCGTTCCCCCACCCTGAAACCACCTCCTGGGCATCTTGCAGGGTCCTCAGGGTCCTCCTGGAAAAGACGGGATGCCAGGGCCACCGGGGCCCAAAGGAGAGCGGGTGAGTGTCCCCCACCCCGTGCACCCCGGGTGTCTCCGCTCCGTCCCCTGGCGCATCTCCGGAGGCCCCGGCTCCCTCCAGACCCAGCAAGCCCTGAGCTGGGGATCACCAACTCGCTCCCCTTCATCCCCTCTCCTCCTCCTCCTCCCCAGGGTGACGTGGGTGACCTCGGCCTCCCCGGAGCACCAGGACCCAAGGTACCGTGCCCGGGGCTGGCTCCTCTCGGGGGGGTCCCTTTGCAGGGGTGCCATGCTGGGGGCAGCCCCTGCGCAGACGGGGGGGGGCCGCGGGCACGTGGGGTCTTCTCGGAGCAGAACAGAGCAGGGGGGGGAAAAAAAGGCAAAAAAGCATTTCTGATTTTAGACGAGCCTCTGGTGGCCACCATGCACATTGCACGGGGACCTGGGCTGCCAGGCTGAGGGATGGCTGCGTGGGGAGGGCTCTGCGGGCTCCCACCCACACCCTCCTCTTCTTTCCCCTTCGCAGGGCAGCAAGGGGGACACGGGGCCAGCCGGCGCCCCAGGAGAGATGGGGTTAGCCGGCCTCCCCGGGCCCATCGGACCCCGAGGGCCGCCAGGCCCCCCTGGCCCACCGGGGCCACCGGGGCCGGCGTACGAGGCTGGATTCGTAAGTGCCAGCAGCGTTTTGGGGGAAAGGGGTGGGAGGAGGGGGACAGGCACGGCTCAGCCCCTTCTCCTGCCCCAGGCCGACATGGAGGGCTCGGGGCTGCCGCTCGCCGCCGGCTCCCCTGGGCCACGGGGACCTGATGGACCTCAGGTAATTTGGGGCCGTGGTGCCCCTTCCCTCCCCTCCGACCCCGCCGGGTGCTGTGCGCTCACGTCCCCTTGTCCCCTCGTCCGTGTGTCCTGCAGGGCGTGCCAGGACTGCCGGGGATCAAGGGGGAGGTCGGCAGCCCCGGGCAGCCCGGTGTGCCGGGACCCAAGGTAGGAGCGGGATGCCTTAGGGGGGGATATTTGGGGGCACCAGGGGGGAGCTGTGCCTGCATCTCGCCCTGTCCCCATGCTCCTCCTTCCAGGGGGACGCTGGCGTGCCCGGCGTGGACGGCCGCCCCGGCCTGGAGGGCTTCCCCGGACCGCAGGTAGCAGCGTGCCCACCGCACACAGGGGACACTGGTGCTGCTCCCAGCCCCGTCCCCATCACTGCTCACCCCCGCTCCCTTCCCCTTGCAGGGACCCAAAGGTGACAGAGGCAGCCCGGGTGAGAAGGTAGGTGCGGGTATGGTGCCGTGGGGCCGCCGGGGGGCAGCCGGCACGCTGACCCCGCTGTCTTCCAGGGCGAGCGAGGCCAAGATGCAGTGGGGCTGCCCGGCCCCCCCGGCCCGCCTGGGCCCCCCGGACAGGTCGTCTACGTCTCGGGTGAAGATGTAAGTCATTCCCACTCCTGGGGGGAGATAACACTATTAGGAAGGGGCTTACCCAGCATGAATTGTGCAGAAAAAAAACGGGGGGACCTCTGCTGCAGCTCAGCCCCTGCTGCAGGCTGGGCTGCAGAGCAAAGGTCTCATTAAAAACCTCATTTTAACTGTTTTTTCCAGAGGTCTTTGGCGGCTGTGCCGGGCCCAGAGGTAGGTAGCCCACCTCCCTGCTGCCCGTGGTGCTGGCAGGGCTGCGTGGCTGCAGAGCTGCTGCCTCTTCTCACCTCTGTCCGTCCCCCCGCAGGGCAGACCGGGGCACGCCGGCTTCCCGGTGAGTTGGGGGGACCCCGGAGCCAGCGGCGGGGCAGCCCCCGGGGGCCAGCTGGGGCTGGGGGCAGGCGTCCAGGGGAGAGGTTGGGGAAGCACCTGCCCAACTCGCCCCTCGGGGAATAGGGCAGATGGATGGGGAACCCTCAGTGAGGAGAGAAGCCGAGAGCCAAAATTCGTGCGAGCTCGAGGGCGCTGTGAGGGACTGATGGCTGGCAGCCTGCTGGCCAGCCCTCCTCGCCAGGGAGAGATGCTCCTTGTTCCCAAACTCTGGTTACTGATCCTGCCACGCGTTTTGGGGCTGCTGCTGGTGGCTGATGCCCCCTGCTTCTCCGTGCAGGGCCCGGTGGGACCAAAAGGGGACCAGGGCTCGCCTGGCTTGCAGGGCTCGCCGGGGCTGAAGGTAACGCTTTGCATTCCCCCACCCTTCCTGAGCCCTGGCGTCGGTGCCAGTGCATCCACCCCCAATTGTGCCTCCTGCAGGGAGAGAAGGGAGAGCCCGGCGTCATCATTAGCCCGGACGGGACCATCATTGCTGCGAACGTGAAGGGAGAAAAGGTGGGTGGGGAGAACAGGGGCCAGGCGCACGCGGTGCTGGGTGCCCCGGGTGCAGTGCTAATTCCCCGTCTGCTGTCCACAGGGGGAGCCCGGGCTGCGGGGACCGATGGGCCCGTCTGTAAGTCAGCACCACCATCCTCCTCCTCCTCCTCGTGCCCCGTGGGGAGGGAAGGGGCTGCTCCCGTGGCTCTGACCGCCCCTGTCCTCTCTCCTCTCGCTCCAGGGCCCCCACGGACGAGCAGGGCTGAAGGGAGAAATCGGCTTTCCGGGCAGACCCGTAAGACCCGCTCCTGGTTTCGGTTGTCCCCTGCTCCCCAGCACGTCTGCGGGGGGTGGTGGGCTCGGGAGGAAGCGCCTCAAGGGCAGGGGCACCAGTGACCCCGGGATGGGGACAGGGACAGGGACAGGGCTGACGTGTGCTCATCCACAGGGGCGTCCCGGCATGAACGGGCTGAAGGGTGAGAAGGGCGACCCGGCGGACATCAGCGGCGTGCTGGGCCTGCGGGTGAGCGCGCCTGGCCTGGCACAGGGGCTGTGGGGAGGGGACAGGGGACCAAAAAGAGGCTGGCTGGGGGGGGCTGCGTCCCTCCAGCTGTGGGCTCACGCATGGCAGAGCCTGCTGGGTGCCGCGGGGCACAGCCACAGCCCTGTGTGGGGACGTGTCGCACCGCCTGCTTTGCACTGGTGACACCCTGATGTGTCTTCTCTCCTCCCCCAGGGTCCCCCCGGCCCCCCAGGTCCCCCCGGCCCTCCCGGCCCTCCTGGCAGCATCGTGTACGACAGCAACAACGTGAGTAGTGCCACCGTGACCTGACGGCGGGGGCCGGCTCACCGTGCCGTGGGCTCGGCGCTCGCCACCCCCTTCCCGTTGTCCCACAGAGGGGACACGCTGGCGGGGAGGTGGCCGTCCCCGCAGCGTCTTGCTCTGCATCCCCGCAGGCTTTCAGCGACGCCAGCCGCCCTGCGCTGCCGGCCTTCCCGGGTAAGGGGGTGTCCTCACCCCAGCACCTCCCAGCGGGCTGGGGACCCCAGCAAGGCGTCCCGCTGGCCTCTGAGGCGGCATCGCCCTTCTGCTCTCCGCAGGTTTCCACCAGTTCCCAGGGCAAAAGGGAGAAAAAGGAGACGTGGGTGCCCCGGGGCCCCCAGGTGAGTGACACAGCCCCCCGGGCAGAGGGGTGGCGGGCAGCTCGTGCCCACACCGCCCCTGCTCTCTGTCTCCCCAGGCCAGTTCCCCTACGACCTGAGCCACTTCGGTGCCAGCCTGCGGGTAAGGCCTTCTCCCCGTGCCCACTGCTGGGGTCCCAACCATTTGGGGCTCCCCAGCCGCTCGTCCTAAGGACACTCTGTCCCGCAGGGTGACAAGGGGGAGGCAGGTCCCAAGGGCGAGAAGGGCGAGCCGGGTGGCACCGCTCTGTATGGCCCCAGCGTCATGGGGCCGCCAGGGCCACAGGGCTACCCGGGCCTGCCGGTGAGTACCCCACATCCCACCTGCACCGTGCTGGGAAGTGCCCCATGGTACAGGGCACAGCGAGGCTCTGGGCACTGCGCTGTGGGGGCGGCACCCCTGCCTGCTTTGCTTTAGGGACGCCCTCTCGCACCACCTAGGGTCCCAAGGGGGACAGCATCGTTGGGCCACCAGGGCCTCCTGGACCGCAGGGACCCCCCGGCATCGGATACGAGGGGCGGCAGGGCCCTCCTGGCCCTCCCGGCCCCCCCGGGCCGCCCTCCTTCCCAGGCCCCCACAGACCAGGTGAGCACCTGCCCCGTGCCCCTACCCACATGCTGGGATGGGGCATCCCATCCCCACCTCACCTTTTCCCCCCCAGCTATCAGCATCCCCGGCCCCCCCGGCCCACCGGGGCCCCCCGGCCCGCCGGGCAGCAGTGGGACATCCCTGGGGGTGAGTGTGGGCTCTTTTTGGGGCGGGTGGCGGCACGCAGGGGCTGAGCCCTCCGAGCCATCTGAGCGCCCGGCGCGCTGTGCCCGCAGCTGCGCGCCCTGCCCACCTACCAGGCCATGCTGAGCGCCGCGCACGAGCTGCCCGAGGGGGGGCTGGTTTTCCTGGCCGACCGGCAGGAGCTCTACGTCCGCCTGCGGGGGGGCTTCCGCAGGGTGCTGGTGAGTCAGGGGGGACCGGCTGGCACCGTGCTCGGGGGGGTGCCGCCGTGGCATGGGGCGGCTGCGCGCTCACGTGCCGTGTCCTTGCAGCTGGAGGAGCACACCCTGGTCCCCAGCTCGGCGCTGGTGAGTCCCCCGTCCCTGTCCCCACCACATCCCCGGTGCTGGGATCTGGGGGCAGCACAGCCCCTGAGCTCTCCTCCCTCCCCCAGGACAACGAGGTGTACGACAAGCCGCCCAGCATCCACTACGGGGGGTCCCCGCACCCTCTCCAGCCCCGCGGGCCCCTGCACCCCCTGCGCAACCACAGCCCGCCGCCCACCGCCCGGCCGTGGCGCGGGGACGAGGTGGTGGCCAACCAGCACCGCCTGCCCCAGCCGCCCCTGCTGCAGCAGCACGAGCTCCTCAACAGCTACTACGTCCAGCGCCGCCCGGAGCCGGCCCCCGTGGCCGCCCACGTGCACCAGGATTTCCAGCCTGCTGTGAGTGCCCCGGGTTGAGGCTGGGAGGGAGCTGAGGGGACTGGATGTGGTGTCCCTCATGCCGGTTTTGTCCCCCTTTGGCAGCTGCACCTCGTGGCCCTCAACACGCCGCTGAGCGGCGGCATGCGCGGCATCCGCGGCGCCGACTTCCAGTGCTTCCAGCAGGCCCGGCAGGTGGGGCTGGCCGGCACCTTCCGCGCCTTCCTCTCCTCCCGCCTGCAGGACCTCTACAGCATCGTGCGCAGGGCCGACCGTGCCACTGTGCCCATCGTTAACCTGCGGGTACGGCCCCCACCCCTTCCCCGAGCCCCTCGCCACACCCCCAGTGCCATGTCCACCCTGCCTGGCACCACGGAGAGTCCCAGCATGGGGCTGCGGGGGTCCCGGGATGGGCTGACCCCCATTTCTGCCCCCCAGGACGAGGTGCTCTTCAGTAACTGGGAGGCTCTCTTCACCGGCAGCGAGGCCCCGCTGCGGGCTGACGCCCGCATCCTCTCCTTCGATGGCCGGGACGTCCTGCGGGATTCGGCGTGGTGAGTGCAGGGACGGGGCTGCTGGTGGTATGGGATGCAGCCACGACCCACTGCAGGCAGGGAGGCAGAGAGGGGAATGGTTCAGAGCAGGCACTGGGTACCGCATGCTGCATCCCTCTGCGCCCACCCCTGGGCACTGGGCACCCTGGGCCACGTCCCACTGCGTCCACCTCCACGGGGACCGGCTGGGGACATGGCTCTGAGGCTGGGGAGCAGCTCCTGCTGCAGCAGCCTCACCCCTCTCTGCCTTCCAGGCCGCAGAAAAGCGTCTGGCACGGCTCGGACGCCAAGGGCCGGCGCTTGCCCGAGAGCTACTGCGAGGCGTGGCGGACGGAGGAGCGCGGCACCAGCGGGCAGGCCTCCTCGCTGAGCTCGGGCAAGCTCCTGGAGCAGGCGGCCAGCAGCTGCCAGCACGCCTTCATCGTCCTCTGCATCGAGAACAGCTTCATGACCGCTGCCAAAAAATGACCCCGCTCGCCGAGGGCTGCACGCCTGCCTCCCCGGGGAGGGGCTGCTCCCCGCCACGCTCCTGCCTTCGCCCCGCTGGGTTCCTTCTCCCCCCAGACCTAAAGCCAAAGAGACGCTCGCCTCCGTCCCTGCTGATCAGGGCAGCCGTGGGCTGGCAGCCTTCCTCCTCTTCCTCCTCTCGCAAACACCACTTCTCTTCTAACCCCGTGTGTTTAACCACTGCAGCTGTATCCTTGTGCCGCCCGCCCGCTGCCCCTCCCTGCTCAGATGCTCTTTTTGGGGAGGCTGGGTGCGGGGGGGACATGCTGTAGGGAGGTTTTTAGGAGATGCCGTGCTGTGTGCCTTGCTGGGAAGCCTGGCTCCGTCCTCCCCAGGAGCTGTGGCATCTCCTGCCAGCCCGAGGACCCCAGATGTCCCCTCCCCAGGTGAGTAGCTGTCCCCTGGCGGCGGTGCGGCTCCCCAGCGGCTCTTCTCCTGCAGTCTCCGTCCTCCCCCGGTAAGCTCCTTCCCAGGCAGCCCCGCACCTCATCATCCTCACCTCTGTCCCCCATTCCTCACTGAGCACGAGGTGAACCCTGGGGGTCTGGTCCCCGATATCTACCCCAAAGCTCCCCACCCTTACTGCCACCCCTGCACAGGGCCAGGGTCCCATCCCCTCCACGCGCCCTTGGGACCCCCGGCTGCGCCCGTGCCCCTGCCCTGGGTCCTTCCAGCTTTCGGCACAGGTCAGCAGGGACCGGGGGGGCTCACGGGGCAACGGGGCAGCCCCAAAGCCGGGGCAGGAGCGGGGCAGCCCGGCGTGCCCGTGGCATGTGTTTACATGCGTTTGCGTGTGTGTGCGTGTTGACCACATGTGGTACCGAGGCCAAACACCGCGAGCACCCGCCAGGCCACCGGCCTTGCACCCGGGGGGGCTGCGGCGGAGCAAAGCCAAGTTTGCATTGGTGTGGGCAAATCCAAGGTGCTAAAAAAAAAAAACAGAAAGAAAGGAAAAAAAAAAAAAAAAAGATAAATCTGTAACTAGCTTTTTATTATTGTATGGAAATTATTACCATAAAAGCTGTGCGAGTCACACGGCCTCTATTTCTTACAGTCTACTGTATTTTGTGTAATTAATGCAATTTAAAGCCTGTGGATCTTTATATTTTTGTCCGTTGTGTCCCATAAACCATTTTCTAAAGGCACTGAATAAAGAAATGTTATCCTCTTGTAGCCTGGCTCCACACAGCTCTGCAGGACGTTGGGGAGCTGGTGCCCGGGCCCCCCTGGACCCCCGCCGCTCCCCTCGCGTGGTACCTGGTGGTGCTGCCGCGGGCACCCTGCCTCCACTCTGGTCATGTTTGGGGCCACGTCAGCCTCCAAAAGGGGTGGGAAGAGCAAGCCTCGGGGCTGGCTGCTGGCTCTGCGCCATGCTAGCGTCCTCCTCCGCACCCCACGGAGCAGCTGGGGCAGAAGGTGGGTCCCTGCATCCTCAGGACCACCAGCACACGCTGCTGGTGGTGGTGGTGACCGAGCCCTGACCCGCTGCCAGGGCCAGGCGCCGTGCCAAGGGAGCCCGTCTGTCCGTCTGTCTGTCCATCCAGCTCTCCGTCCGTCCTGCCCGGCTGGGTGCCGACGCTCAGGCTTCCGTGGCGTCTGCCTCCGGGCTCTTCTCCCGCACCGCAGCCGTGGCGGGGACCGGCTCCGGTGGCTGCGTGCGGCGGCTGTGCCGGACACCCACGCCGATGGCCACCATCAGGTAGGCTGCTGCCAGCAGCATGAAGTAGCCGAAGTACACGTAGAACTGCAAGAGAGCGGCGCCTGCAGCGAGCCCTGCGCCTCCTGCGCCCCTCCTCCCCCCGCCACGGGACCCCTGCCCTCCTCGGCGCCTTACCTGGGGATGCACGGAGAGGCCCAGGCCCCTCTTGTCGGCCACGATGATGGTGATGATGGTCTTCAGCACGGTGCCAAAGAAGGTGTTGACCCCGAAGACGAGCGCGCAGAGCTCTTTGGAAAGGGAGGTAGCAATCTGGAAACTGGGAGATGGGGAGGGCGGTGAGCGCCGGCCCAGCCGCCGGTGGGGGGTGGCAGCCCCCCACGCACCCCAAAAGCCTCCCAGGAGGGGTCGGGGTAGCACACACATGGCGATGGGCACCAGGAACTGGTAGGAGCCACGGAAGAGGACGTAGGCGGCGTAGCACAGCCAGATGTTGCTGGTGGTGTTCATGAGCATCAGCAGCCCCGCCTGGACGGCCGTCACCAACCCGATCACCAGCGCCGACCACAGCGCCCAGCGGATCTTCACGTGGCCAGCCACGAAGGAGGCGATGGCCCCTGTTTTGGGGGGGGGACACGCACAGGGGACACCGTGAACTCCCACCCCACAGGGCGCTGCTCCTGCATCGTGCCCTCAAGCCTCCTCCCGGGTACTGCACCGCGTGAAGCAGCGTTACGACCGCCTTCCCCAGGGCGTGCAGCAGGATGGGGGGGCTCCCACCTCACCCCACCCCACCCCACCCCAAGCCGCAGTATCCCCGAGAGGACAGCCTACCCAGCAGCGTGGAGGCGGCGTCCACCCCGCCGTTGTACACCCGGCGGTTGTCCCTGGCCGGGTAGATCTCGTTCCAGAGGATCTGCACGTAGTACAGCACCAGGTAGTAGCCGGCCGAGTTGAAGACCCACCAGCAGGACCAGAGCTGGATCTGGGACTGCTTGGCCAGGGCGCACACCTCCCGCAGCATGCGGCACAGCACCATGTCCCTCCAGCCCCCCGCCGTCCCCTCGCTGTCCCCCCCAGCCATCTTATCCAGCTCGGTGGGCGCAGCAGCCCCGTTGCAAGCCCCCTCGGGCCGGTTGAAGAAGAGGCTGCGCTTGGGCCGCTCCAGGAAGAGGGTGAGGAGGAGGCCGAAGGTGACGAAGCCCAGCGAGACGTAGTTGAGGGTGAGGAAGGGGACGCTGCCCAGCGTGACGCAGAGCTGCCCCAGCACCGAGCTGGTGAAGACGCCCAGGAGGACGGCGGTGCGCGAGTAGCTGGCCATGCGCTGGTAGCGGGACGGGGCGACGAGGGAGAAGATGTAGGAGGAGTAGGCGATGCGGGCGGCCATGGTGACGCCGTAGAAGAACTCCATCAGCTGCATGGCCAGCACCGAGGTGCCCAGCACCAGCAGCAGCCAGATGGAGATGTGGCTCAGGCTCTGCAGCACCAGCACCGGCTTGTAGCGCAGGTAGTCGGTCAGCAGGAAGATGGGCACCAGCACCGCCACGTACGAGTAGCTCAGCACCGGCGTGATCTCGTTGGTCACCTGCGGCGCGCGGAGGGAGGCCGAGTGTGGGGCTGGGGCTCCTCCTCGGGAGGAATTTGGCCCCTGTGCGCTCGGCCAGGCCCCCTGCTGCAGCAGGAACACGGCGTTCCCACGGCAGCTGGGAGTGGGGCCAGCACTGCGAGGCGGGGGGGATCCCTGCCTAACCCCCTCGCTGCCAGAGACCCCGGAGCTGCCTCCTCCCTGCCCGTGCACCTCGGGGTCCCCCCCGCTCCCAGCTGGCACGGTGAGGGGACACCCAGCCCAGCAGTGCCTCGTCTCCTGCCCTGCCAAGCTCCTTGCACCCCAAAAGCGCTTTCCAGGTGTGCCGGGGGCAGAGCAGCCACCCAGCTCTGCTCCATCACGGGGCTGAGAGCTGCCGTGGGATGGCTTCAGCACCCCGCTCAGACGTGGGGATGCTCTGGCTGGCCCCTGGCCGAAAAGGGGTGCGACAGGGGGGGAGAAGCACAACCCACCTCCTCCCGCGTGAAGTTCTGGTCGGGCCCCAGCAGGTAGGGGGTGATGAAGCTCTCCCCAGGCCGGATCTGCGTCATGAAGCCGTAGAAGCAGAGGTAGAAGACCTGCAGCTTCCAGCGCTGGTCCGGCGCCGTCTCCGAGGGCGGCTTCTTGCCCTCATCCTGCTTGGGCATGGTGCTGGTGGCGCGGCGGTGGGACGGCAGCTCCGGCCCCGGCCCCGTCATCTAGGCGGGCGCTGCCGCTCCGGGCTGCTCCTCTGCGGCCACGGGCACCCCTCGGCACATGGAAGGACACACCGCTGCGGCGTCTGGGGAGAGAGCAGCCTTTGGCACGGGATGCAACCCCTCCGGAGCAGCAAGGCAAATAAATACCGCTACCTTCTCTCCCCGGGAGACGTTCCTGCAACAACAGGAGCCCGCAGAGATCAGAAAAAAGGCTTTATTATTGCAGAAGGAGGCCCCCCCCCGGTTCGGGCGGCGTTTTCAAAGCACACATAAAGATCTGACGGATGCACGCGCCGCGCTGCCCATCCTCCCCCACCCTCACCACCGCCCTTCCCTCCTGTTTTGAAGCCACGGGGGGGTTGCCCCCTCCCCACAGCAATGCTGCCCTTTGGGATGAGCTGCTCAGGATGTTTTCCCAGGGGCTGGGGAGGGCGAGACGGCCGAGCACCAGGCTCAGGGGCACAGAACAGGCAGTGCCAGCCCCAGCCCAGCACAAAATTAGGTGAGTTAACGTGTGCCCAGCGTGGGACTGGCTGTGCTGCTGGGGCTTTCGGGGCACCAGAGGCAGGCGATGCTCAGGCCACGCATGGCAGCGGCCAGGGCCAAGCGAGAAGTGCCCCGGGGCCATCACGAGGTTCACGGTCTGATGGAGGATTAAACGCTCAGATCCCTGAACCTGGCAGCGGGAAGGCAGGAGGCCCGATTAGCGGTCACGGGATGGGGCAGGGGGAGGCAGGGCCCTGGATCAGCGTTCAACCTGTTGGAGAGCACGTCCAGGAGCTGCCCCCAACGAGCCCACTCGTTCCACCCCATGCGGCCCCACAGCTCCCCACTCCCCTCCTCTAACACCCCTGACCCCAAAATGCCCTTTCCCTGCCTGCTTTTGTCTGCCTAGGCGGTGGGATTTTGCTACCTATTCATCCTCACCGAGAACACCCGTGGTTCCCTTCCTTCCGGCCTTTCAAACCCGAACGAGGGAGGGGATGCGCAAAACCCAAAGAGGAGAGGGGCCCGCAGGCTCCCAGCCCCTTCCTCGCCCCCGCAGCAGACGCCGTGCCCCACGCCCCGGTGCCCTCCCCGGCAGCACGCGGCGAGCAATAAAACCCACGGGCGTGAATCCACGCCGCCAGACCAAGGTCTACAAACCCGATGACCCATGGATTGTGGAACGACCCGTCGTGGTTGCTCAAACGCCCCGTCCCCAAATGCCTGTGGGTCCGCAGCACGTCCCAGCCCGTGCCAGCCCCGATGGGGAGGTCGGCACCGGGACTCGCCCGTCGGCCGCGTTCCCGTGGGGTTGCTGTGCCGGTGACTCAGCACCGTGCCCAGACCCCTCGCTGTGCCAGCAGCCCCCACCTACCTCTCACACAGGCGTATGCGGAGCCAGGGGGAGGGCGTGGATCCGAAGCAGGCGCAGAATTAGGAAAACTAAGCCGGCGGCACGACAAGCCCTCGCCTGCCCCGGCACGCCTGCCATTCCTCGAGGGATCAGCGCCGTTCCCTACGGCCCACCCGGCACCCCGAGCCCAGCGCTCCAGCACCCAGCAGCCAGCAGCCGTGCCACGCTGCGCACAGCAGGACGGGGACGGGCAGGGCAAGGGGCAAGCAGCGAACCCCCCGCAGCGCCCGCCCCGTGTCCCCAGCGCCCGGCCAGCCTGGACTCTGCCCCGGCTCGGGCTCGTCACGGCGCTGGGCTGCGGATGTGGCCAAACACGGTTTCCAGTTGGTGCCCACCCCGGGGGGCTGCTTCCCACCAGGAGCAGGTGCTCCTCGAGGGGGCTGAGCTCTGTCCGGGTGGATGCTGGTCCCCTGGCAGCCGTGTCACTGTCCCCGAGGGGGTGGCAGGACACACGGGGATCCCCAGCCCCGGCTCCATTCCTCCATCCCCCCATCCCCGCGGGATGCCCCCGGCAGCCCCCCGGAGCCCTCCCCAGAGCCAAGCGGTGCCAGGGCCAGCAGGATGCATCGCCTGGTGACCTTGGCCCGGGGACACCCCGGGGGGCACGGTGCGGGGGGACCTGCGCAAGGGGAGAGGGGAAAGCCCCCCAAAAAGCCCCCCGCCCAGGGAATCCCTTTGGGGCGCTCCCTCGGGGCAGGGGAGCTCCTTAGGACGCCGGGGGGGATTTGGGGTGCGCGAGGGCGATGGGGATGCCCGGCCCTACCTGTGGGGCAGCGGGCATGGGGGCGGCGGGGCCGGCCCGCTGCCGCCGGAGCGGGACACGAGGAGGAGGAGGAAGAGGAGGAGGAGGAGGAAAAAGATCTGGGGGTCCCTCGGGAAATGTAGTCGCGCCCCATGTGCGCGGGGGCTCTGGAACTACAAGCCCCAGGGCGCAGAGGGCAGGAGGAAGGGGAGGAGGAGACGAGAGGAAGAGGAGGAGGAAGCAGGAGGGGAGGGCTGCGCATGGCGTGCCGGTAACCCTGCAAACGGGGCTATGCGCAAACCCCAGCCCTGGCAGCATCACCCGGAGGAAGCCAGAAACGGGGCATTTCCCAAATGTTGCCCCGCGCTTTGCCAGCCTGCGGGACAGCTCTGCCTGCCCCCAGGGGCATCACCGGGGTGGGACCCGGCTGTCAGCACAGCAGGGACCGAAACATGTCCCTACACCGGGCCCGGAGGAGAGAACACGCTTAGAAGCGAAGGAGGAGGAGGTGGAGACCCCCAGGAGCAGGACCCGGGGCTGGTGCCCCCCTGTGCCCCCTCTGCGGGGACGCGACGCAGGAGAGAGCCGGGGAGCATCCTCCCGCCCCCTTCCCTCGCAGTTATTCTGCCAGAAGCAAATGCGACCTGACAGGCCTCGGCTGCTCCGCTGAAATATTTATGATGCCCCCGCACCCGCCTGGCAGCACGGAACTGGGCTCCCAGTCTGGGCACTGCTGGTGCTACCCAGCCTGGGGGGCGTGGGGGGGACAGACCCCCTTGTACCCAGGGGCTTCCCATGAGGACGTCCCAGTAACCCCTGCAAAATTCAATTGTCTACTTTTTTTCCCCTTCTTTTCTCAGCCAAACAGAGCCGGGATGTGTTGTTTGGACGGGGACGTGCCGGGTGGGTGCACACCCTACTGGGCAGCCCCCATCCCCTGCCCGTCCTGCAGGCAGGGCTCCGGCTTTGCCACGCTGCTGGGTGGTGGCTTGAAAAGCAGCCCGGGAGAAATTGGGGTGTGCACAGGCTTCACCGGGGAGTTCTTGTTTTACCTCGTCCCTTTGAAAGCGATCAGAGAGGCCTGCTGGGACTGTTGGTTATTTGTAGGGGCCGTTGGTTATCTGTAAGGGCCAGGTCCCTCCCTTGGGTGGCATCCCTGCCCGTGGCAGGGGGTTGGAGTTAGCTGACCTCTAAGGTCCCATCCTACCCGAGCCCTTCCATGATTCTCCTGTGCTGCAGGACCCGGGATCAGGAGCCCCCAGGAGCGCACCCCCTGCACCAGGGGACACACCAGCACCCTGGGGACCCTGGTGGGACCCCCTGCAGCATCGCCCGCGCCCCCCAGCCCCCCAGCCCGGCAGCCAGCTCTCAGCAGCATCCCTCCACCACCCCCAGCTCCCAGGGGAGCGGGGGCACCCCCGGCTCCACCAGCACGGGGCAGCACCCCAGGGAGCGCAGGGCTGGCATCCCCCGCTGCCCTGCCGGGCTGCCGGTGGCGGTCCCCGGGTGGCAGGGAGGGGAGGGCCGGGCATGCAGCGGGCAGGCAGAGCGGCAGGACGGGGGGGGCTCAGCTCGCCGGGGTGGGCAGGGCCTGCGGGGCCGGGCAGGGCGCACCCAGCTCCCGCAGCCGCCGCGCTCGGAGCCAGCCCCGCCGCGCCCGGCGGCCTCCCCCCCCCCCGGCCCCTTCCCCAGCCTCCCTCCCCGCTTCCCCCTGCCCCTCTCCTCCCTTCCCGGCCCCCTCCTGTACCCTGCCCCCGGCAGCCCCCAGCCCTCCCCATCCTCTCCAGAGCCCGCCCGGCCGTCGCTCCATCCGTCTGTCCGTGCGTCCGTCCGGGGGGCAGGTAGGAATTCCTCCCCTTCCCCGGGACTTTGCTCCCCCGGGGGTGCCGGGGCTGGGGGCGGCGGGGTTCCCCGTGGGCAAGGTGCGGGGGCAGCCCCCTGCTTTCTGCCGGGGCGAGGATGCTCTCCCCGGGCAGCAGCGCTCCGGGAAGGTGTCCCCGACCCCCGGCGGGGCCGTGCTACCTCCCGCTCCGCTCGGAGTTTGCTCCCATCCCGTCACGCCACTTGCCTGGGCGAGGGCAGCTCCCAACAAGCCCCAAAGTTCGCTGTCCCCACGCGGGTGCAGGGGGAAGCACGCGTGGGCCCTGCGGGGTGGCGGCGGGGATGCTGTGCTGCTGCTTTTCGGGTGCGCAGCAAAGGCACGTCGGGCCCCCCGCTCTGCATCTCCAAGTGCCTGCCGAGCAAACTCCTTGCCGTACCCACAGCTGGGGGAGAAAGAGGGCCTGGACCCCATTTTTTTTGGAGCACACATCTCTGAGCACCCTAAATCATCGGGCATCCCACCTCCTCCAGTGGCCGCAGCGCTGCGGAGCGTCCCCACCCCGGCACGGATGCTGCATGGCCCCCCGGGAATGGCGCAGAGCCCCGCGGCCCGGGGTCACAGCTCTGGTTGGGGAGAGCCCCGTGGGAGGTGAGGGAGGCACCCCAAATCCCTGTGAGCTAGCCTGGGCTTTCTAGGAGGATGTATTTCCACCTGGGAGGATGCGATGGGGAAACCCCTGCCCGAACTTGTGTCTAAACTGCGGAGGCGCAGCTCTGCCACGCAGTCCCAGGCAGGTGCCAAAAGCAGTGCCAGCATCCTCGGGGTGGGTCAGAAGATGCTCGGCCCTTGCGCTCCGGGTGCAGCCAGGACCCCGTCTTGTTCCCCTGGGCTGTGCAGAGGCCCCAGGTGAGCGTGGGCTCATTTCAGGGCTGAAGCCCACTCCCACCCACCCGCGGCTGAATTAAGACAGCACTTGGAAGTGATTGAGTCAAACGTTTTCCTTAGAAAACAGCAAAACAAAGCACTGCAAAGTGTCTGCCTTATTTTTGGGGTTGTTTCATCCTCGGTCCTAACCTGAAGCCCCCAAGCCAGCCAGACCAGGCTGGGGTTCCTGCACCGCTCTGCTGGGGTCGGGATGCTCAACGCCTCTGTGTGGCTCTGCCCTCTGATTTACCCATCTCTGGCAGTTTCTGGGGGTTTGTCACTGCTCTGCCGGGGCTCCCTGCCACCCGTGGCTGCACGTGTCCCCTCCCCAGGAGGGCGGCCTCGTCCCTGGGGTGCAGACAGCCCTCGTGGTGGTGACCGAGGGTCCTGGAGCCAGCGTCTCACCAGAAGGGGTTAACCCCGGCGCTTGTCTCGGGTGTCCTGCTGCTGGCTGCTTTGCATCAGGGTGCGGTAAAAGCTTTTACGCCTTGGCTGGCTTTCAAGGGCAGAGGCTGGAGGATGACTCACGCTCCCCTGCCGCCAGCCACCACCGAGGAGCAGCAAACCTGTTGTGCTGGCGGGCGCAAGGTGACGGCTCCCTGAAAATGCAGACGCGCCTGGAGGGCCCCCGGGGTGCAAGCAGGGGGCTGTCCCCGGGGGTTTGGGGTGCAGCATCCCTTCAACTCCCCTCCCTGTCGTCCGCAGGGCACGAGGTGCTGCAGACCCAACGCTGCCAGATGCGTCTCCGCGCCGCGCCGTGCTGGGGACCGTCCCCGGGGGTAAGAGGGGAGCAGAGGCACGGGGGAGGCTGGAGTGGAGGCCAGGGCCAGGCCACTCCGTGCCACGAGGCCGGCAGGCATGCCCCTGCCATGGGGACACGGGAAGCGGGGTGATTTATGGCGAGGTCCCTGCTGGTTTCGAGCCCAGGCTCAGCCCGTTGTGCTCCCAAAATGAGGCGAGAGTTTTGGGAAGTGGCCGTGCACGAGGGCGCACGGGCTGAGATCCTAGGCAGGGGGGAAGGACTGAGCTGCTGCTGTCTCCCTGAATGCTGGAAAAGGGATGAATACGCTTGGAAAAGGGATGAATAAACTCGGAAAAGGGATGAATAAGCTCCGGCCAAGGCACAGCCGGGCTGCTCGGTGGTGCTGGGTTGCCATCTAGTGCTGCCACTGAGCCCTACGGAGCAGGGCTGACGTCTGCCTCGGGGATGGTGTCAGAGGAACAGCAGCAGGTCCACGTCGGGGTTGCGCCTCTCTGCGTCTCTCTGGCTTGAAGGGATGTGTCCCAAACCAAAACTCACCTCCCTTTTATGCGTTTTGGGGGAACTGCTCTTGCTCGGCTTTGTGCCAGCATCTGTGCTCAGGAATTCACACAAATTTTTGAGCTTTCAGGGTGAAATAATCCCAGCCGGACACAGCTTCAGTCAGCCTGGTGTTGTCCTGCTCAGGGCGTGAGCTGGACCAGAGACCTCCGGAGATGCTCCCAGCCCAAAGCACCCCACGAGTCCGTCCTTTGTTCAAACACCAAAACAATTCACTGTGTAAAGGCTTTTACATGACAGATAACACAAAGGCAATGTTTTGGGGAGCTGTAGGAAGCAGACCCCGGGGTGTCCCTGAGAAAAGACCCTTCCCTGGGAAGGTGCCGCTGGCTGCTCCGTGGGGCCGTGGTGGCCTTGGCTGCTGCGTGCAATGCACCTGGAGGCAGGCAGGCAGCTTGGGGAGCTGCAGTGCCAAAAGGCAGCAGGCACAATCCTGACATTTATGACATCTGTCAGCTTTGGGGACGATGCTCCTGCTGCAGCTGCTCGGCGTGCTCTGTGGCTCCGGGGGCTGGCTGCCCCTCCAGGGGAGGGCAGCGGGAGGAGGAGGATGCCTTGGGGACGCCCAGCATCAGGAGAGAGATCTTGCAGGACGTGTGGGGCTGTGATGGGAAGGGTGGTGAGCGTGTGGCGAGGTGCAGAGAAACAGCCCCAGAGTCCCTGTTAGCCCAGCCTCAGTCCCCATCTCCCCCAGGACATTTTATTGCAGGTGGGCTCTGCGCTGGGGGTCCCCAAATACGATCCCCCTGTGGATGACCCCAAACAGCCCTGTTTAATGGACCTAACCCCCATCCTCCCACAAAAGAAAGGAAGGATTCTGGATTCCACTGGCTTTGGCCTGAGGAGGGAGGGAAAGGCAAAAAGCTGAGCCTCCCCCTCGTCCACCCGTTTGTCCTCTAAAAGATTAGTTCCCCTGCCCTGGCTTACGGGGATTTGCAGCCGCTCCATCTGCTCAGCCCGGCGGGGCCGCGGGTGCCAGGAGGAGCCTGGTGGCTGTCCCCGCTCTGGGGTTTGCTCCTGGGGTTTTGCAGCACCGCTGCCAATGCAGGGGCTGCAAGCAGCTGCCCTACAAGTGGGGTGGGATGTGGGGCAACGTCCAGGCACCGGGGACAGCACGGCTGCTGGGATGTGGCTGCCAGCCCGACCTCCGCACAGCTCCCTGCAGTCTGTGGGTGCCCCGCGGCTTTTTTTGCCGGTTAGCAGAGAGGGAGGAGAGGCAGAGCCTGGGAGTGAGCCCCCAGAGCTGCTCTTGTGAGCATGTAGAAGGCCACGGGGGTGCTCAAGGGGTGGGGGGCAGCTTCAGGGAGGTGGGTGCCCGCTAAAACCCCCGTGGCCAAGGGGGAAGCAGGTAGGTGGGGGGCAGGCTGTTGGAAAAGCATCATCTGCAGGGGGAGAGAAACGGGCTTTGCAGGCAGACCTGCGGTGCCTGATAGGGCTTTGGGGATAAACTGGGGGGGTTCTGGCTCACGAGTATTTTAGGGACGTGTTTTCTGGAGGTGAAGAGCGAGAGGAGCGACGAGGGGCTCTCCTCTCTCCCGCTCCATCGCTCCCATCTCGTCAGCAGGCACTGGGGAAGGTGGCGGGTAGCAAAGAGGCTGGAGGTAAGCTAGAGGAGAGCTGGTGACAAGCGGGCTGGCTGGATTTATAGGGACTGACTGAACTGGGTTTGTGGAAGCACCGGGGGGCTGGCGGGTGGTGCCGGGGCTTCACCAAGCGCCATCCCGCACCCGAGCTGCTGCGGCACCGCTGCGGTGTGGAGAGCACGGGGGGATGCAGGACGCTGGAGCCTCTGCCCGTGCCCTGACTGCGAGGTGTCAGCCGGGAAGTCTTTTACCTTCACCTCGCCTCCCCAAATGGACAATGTCTCCGCTCATTAGGCACCCACCCAGGGGGCAGATGTCAGCTCGGCTCATGTAGCTCTCGGCTTTTCTCAGCTCGCCGCTGCCGCAGCTCTGACGGCCTCGGAGCGCTCAGCTCCCATCACGTCAGGTGGCGGCCACATCCTGTATCCTCTGCCCACCCTGCCTGCCCCCAGCGGCTCCTCCGCAGGAGCTGCTCACCTTCCTCCCCTCCTAAGGAACGCGGCCTCTGAGGATGCTTCATTAAAAGGCCGGGAAATAATGGGCACCGGCGGCACGCGTGCGCGCGCGGCGCTCGCTTGGTTTTTCCTTGCCGGGCAGCGCCTGGGAGGAGAAGCCATCACTGCAGCCTGCCTGCTGAGGCTGATGCGTCCCGACAGCTTGTTCACTGGGACATTAAAATCATTGCCTCTGTCTGTGTAAAACGCACGGCGAGCCGGGTGATGGGAACACAGGTCAGGGGAGGATTGTTCTCTCCCCTTTGCACCAAGCAGGTCCCACCCGGGCAGGAGCATGGCACAGGTCCCCTCTGACACCAAGTGGGACGTTCCCTTTCTGGGGTGTGTTTCTGGGGAGAGCACCCCAATCCCACCAGTGCATCCCCCCAGTCTTTAACCAGGGGCTTTGGTTTCCCTGGGGGGCTTCAGCAAAGCGAGGGGATGCCTTGGAGCCCCTCTCTGAACCCATGACCCAAAGGCAGGCCAAGTAAAGTGGCACTACAGGCGCAGAGTGCTCACAGGTGAGGACATCAGGCTGATTTTATTCAAGGCATCTGTGCAGGCAGCTTGCACCAGTCATTAAATAGTGGTGCACTGCCCCCTCTTAGGGGTTTGCAGTCTGCAGAAGAGGCAGGCTGGGTGCTGGAACAAGCATCACGGTCACGGTCAGCACAAAAATGTGCCTTGGGCTGGGCAAGGCAGGTGACAGCACACAGCAGTACTTCCCCTCTGCCTCCTTTCCGTACCACAAGGTCAAACCATCTTCAGAGAGTGTTTGGCCACATCTCTGTGATTGCACCGTTCAAGCCCAAGTCTTGCAGGATTTTTGAGCACAGGAATGCGATGGCTGAGGCCTTCAGCACACACAGGTGGCATCAAGCAAGGAAACGGTGCTGCCAAGCTGGTATTGATGGTATCCCAAGGTACTTTCATTTATTTATATTTTTTTCCGGGAGCAATAGGTGTAATTTTGCTGGGATCTGGATGCCTTTGCTGGGCATTTTGCAGAGCCATCCCGGAGAGAGGCTCTGGGAGGTGATGGCGAGGATGGCAGTCAGCAAGCAGAACAAAATGTCACTTGGCTGTGAGCTTGTGATGCTGCCTCCTAATGCAGCCGCTGACTTGCACTGGCCACATCCTGCCGTGGTCAGGGGCTTGCCCTGCCTGGCAGCTGGTGAGCATTTGGGCAGAAGGGCTGTGATGCACGTAACGAGAAGCAGAGCTGCTGGAAAATGGACTGATATTTGATTAGGAAAACTGCTGACAAGCTCCTTAATGAAGCGTTTCCTGGATGCTTAGACTTATCTTGGGCTAAGCTGGGAATCGGGGCCTGGAAGACAAATAAACAGTGCTTTCCTCATGAATTCTCAATAGCCTTTCCCCCAAAATGCCTAAAAGAGATTTCAAGCTTAGGCCATGAATTCTCACTGGGGAAACACCCAACCAAGACCCAAGCAGCAATGATTTTGGGAACGGGCCCCTCTCCATGCACCTAAGCACATGGTGCTGTGGCTGTGGTGTGGGGCTGATAAAAGGGACCAGGTTTGTAACCTCGAGTGAGCATATGAGAGCTGGGGATTTGACCTACATGGCAGCTCAGCCTACAGCAGCAGCCGAGCTTCATTTTTTTCTTCCTTTTCTCAACAGAGGAGCTGGTCACCAGCAAAAAAAAAAATAAATAAAAATCCCGAGGATTCCCCTTTTTGGGGCTGTTTTCCTTCCCCGTGTCGGTGGGGTGTCCTCAGGGGTGCGCGGGGTCCTGAGGTGTCACGCTCTCTTCCAGGTGCTCCCCTGCTGCCCGTGCTGCTGACCCCCAGCCCTCTGCCCCACGGCCCCCTGCCAGCTGCTGCTGCTCCTCCAACGGTGAGTTGCACCCCGACACTGCTGCTGGGAGGGCTTTGCTGGGGGCTTGCACCCGCTGGGAACGCCCAGGCACTGGAGCAGTTTCCATCTGCAAAGCTGTCGGCGCCCTGGTGCGTTCAGAGCAGCCCCGAGCTCCAGAGACAAATAGGGGGCTGCAGCTCGCCTGTCCTGCTGCTCAAAGAGCATTTTGGGCAGTGGAGAGGTTTTCCTGCCCTCTGGCACTCAGCTTATTAACTGCTCGGGCTGCTCGATTGATCGTATTGACGGGTAATGCATGCCCCAGTTAACTTATTGGGAGCAGCAGCGAAAATGAAGCAATAAAAATAACCCTGCGCCCACGTCGCCGGAACGTGTGGGAATGCTTCCCCTGCCTTCGTGGCTTGATTTCTGGATGCAGCAGAGCCCCGACCCCCACAGGGGCACCTGCTGGGGTCCTGCTCCTCCACCCAGCTCTTCTGGTGCCTTCAGGTTGGGGGCTGCTGGGGCAGGAGCTGCCCAAGCAGGCTCTGGGGGCTTTGCTGCCTGCCCCACAAACAACCCCAAGGTGGTGCTCCCAGTGGCAAGAGAAGCCCCCAGCTGGCCCCATGGGGCTGTGTTTTAGCCTGATACCAATTCCCCTTCTCGTTGGGCTGGGGCTGCACCATGCCTGACCTCTCCTGTGCCCGGCCCCACAGGCTCCTGCCGCGGCCCCTGGCTCCTGCTCCATGCTCAGCATGCCCCTGTCTGGCGGACCCGGACCCGCTGAGGAATCGCTCTGGAGCTTGAGGCCAGCCTGCAGGGTAAGGTAAGGCACACTCAGCCCCTTTCTTCACCTCTGTATCATCAGCACATGGAGCCCCTGCCCGGTCCTGTGGCCACAGAGGCTCCCGTCCTGCTGCCTCTACCCCTGCTGCACTTGGCTGCTCGCTTTCTGACACATTGGTCACGCAGCTGAAGGGCTAAGCTGGGAAGAGCAGAGATGGAGTCGTGTTCATCAGCCACTCTGCTTTTGTTACTAAAATAGATCTGCTGTGGCCTGAGGCCGTCATGTTGTCCCAGGCATTGACTATTGCAAATGGATGGCAGGGCAACATTTTCCATTAGTAAAGAGGAGGTCGTGCGTCTCTTGGGGAGAAGATAGCCCCATAAAGCAGAAATCCTCTAGCATCTGACAAACCCACCTCTCTCCTCTCCTTTTCCTGATAAACGTGCCCAGGTCACTAACAGGGATTAGCACACACGCTGCTTTCTGCACGCAAAACCCCGGGAGACATCTGCCAGAACAGCACTGCATATCTGCAAAAAGATGTCAAGTTTGGAATAAGCAGACAAAATGTTAGGAAGATTTCTCAGGGGAGCTGCAGGGGTCCTGCTAAGATGCAGCTGGGGCAGAATTTGCCCAAAAAGGGCTGTCTCTTCTCCACTTGCAGGCATCCCCTGAGCACAGGGAAGGGCTCCCCGCAGTCAACTCCAGGGAAAACCAGGGCACGTCCTCACTGGGCTGCGTGTCCAGCCTGGGACCGAGCCCCCAGACTGTCCTCCCACAAGCTCTCATGGCCCCAGTCTGTCTGGCATGTGCGGTTACCCTCTGGCCTCAGTGAAGACATTTTTCTGCAATAAGTGGCTGTTAAGGCATCATTTGGATGAACATTGTGGCATCCCGCAG
Source organism: Aythya fuligula (assembly GCF_009819795.1). Lineage (NCBI taxonomy): Eukaryota > Metazoa > Chordata > Aves > Anseriformes > Anatidae > Aythya > Aythya fuligula. The sequence goes on from NC_045564.1 coordinate 11,130,375, forward strand.
CTCCCACCTCCTGCAGGAAGGTCTCCAGCCTTGATTTTCTGCCTTCCCACGCTCCCTGCCAGAAATCCCATCCCCTCTCCCAGGACTGCCACAGCCCCAACCTGGCATCCATGGGCAGGAGAGGAGCCTGGTGCAAGCCAGGAACTGTGGCTTGTTGTTGTTTTTGTTTGTTTGTTTGTTTGTTTGAAGTGTAGCTGCTGAAAAGCACAAAAAGGTGGAACAGTGTTTCATCCTTTAAATTCGGAGGTGCTACCTAATTTCTGGCAACACTGTAGATACTGGGGAAGCCTAAAAGAGGGCTCCTTCCCGGGGGGACCAGTTGGCACTGGGAATTGGCTGCTGTTCCATCCAGCACCTGGGCAGTGTTGGTGCTGGGGCAGAGCTGCCTGGGGGCTGGCAAGGTGCTCCCATGGAGGTGTCCGTGCTGGCAAAGGGAAGAGCTGGCCATGGTGTGGCGTGAGGCTGGCTGATGGCAAATGATTTCCCAGTTTGACCCTTCTGCTCAATCTGAACGTGAAGGTGAATCGGCAGAGCTGACGGCATCGATCCGGGCCGCAGGCGACCAGCGCCATGCCCCATGGAGGGCTCGGCCACCGTCGCGTGGTCCCTCTCGCTTTTTCCCTGCCCTCCCCTTCACGCCTTTCCAAAGCCATCCGTCAGAGCTCGGCACCGTGCTGCTGACCTTGCTGGGAGCCAGGGGCACGGTGTCTGCCATGTCCTGCCCGGCTGCCGTGGATGCAGGAGCCGAGTGGCCACGCCGGGTGCCGGGGAGCAGGTCTCTCGTAGGTGGGGGGAATTTTCTGCTGGGCTGGTGGCCATGTGGCACCTGAGGGTCTGGGTGTTGTAACAAGCAAGCGAGGAATTCATGGTGTTTGGTTTGGTTGCAGAGCAAAATGTGGCTGGAAGCATCTTCACGCTGCTCTTGGAGGAGTCTTCAGATAAAATGCCATATGGACCAGAAAAGTGTGTGCCTTTGACATGCTGGGAAATAAAATGTGAGCATAGCTTGGAAACCCAGAGCTTGCGTTTTCTAATACATAGAAAGCACTTTTCTGGGGGAAGGAAAGATGATGCATCTTCCCTCAGCATCTTCCTTGCTTTAGCCGGGGATTTCCTGCAGCTGAAAACAACAAACCATTTTAATCTAAGTATTGCTTGTTCTGATCTTTTAATCCAGCTTGCTTTCTATCAGCAGAGCAGCCTAAAATCATTTCTCTGCCTGCCTGCCTATTATATAATTATCCAGCAGATTACCCAGGGCCAGATGTGGCTGGGCACTGCTGAGGAGGGTGAGGGGGCCGTGAAGGAGCACTGCGGGGCTAGGTGGGAGGCGAGCTGGCTGCTTTGGGCCCAGGGGTCTGCGTCTCAGTATGCAATAGCAAGGAAGGTTATTCCTTGACTCATGTTGGAGTAAGAGGTCCTGTTGTCTGGCTGGAGAAGTGTGACCCTCTGACCTGGGCAGGATTTCACTCAAAACCCTACTGATCTGATGCCTCAGTCCTCGTGCAGAGCATCGTTCTGGGGAACAGCCATGGCCAAGAACCAGCAGCTGGGTGGGACATGGTGGTGACACCAGGATGGGTTGGAGGTGGTCAGAGCTGTGCTTCCTCACCAGAGCCTGATCTCAGGTGGTTCCTTGAGGAACCTTAGGTCTTATCCGCAGACAATAAGGCCTTGAGCCCCTGGGCAAGAGGGTGATTGGCTTCAGCTACTTTGCAGAAGCAACATGGCTAAAATTCAAGAGTTGATGCCAGAAGTGGGTTCACTCAGGGCCTTCCATTTGTGGTGGTGGTGGACAGTTGTATCATTGGCATAAGAGCATAGATAAAAGGATTTGTCAGGTGGGACTCAGATGCAATCAAATGCAGCTTCTGACTGACCCACACTGTGGGCTTGAGCCAGTAGGAGAAACAACAGTATGTCTTAGGCTCCAGAAATTCCTTTTCTCCTCAAAATGAGTGTCCTGACTCCAGTGGGGTGGTGCAGAAGAACAGCATCTAATTTAAACGTGTGAACCCGAAAACCTAGAGGCAAAAGGAACTCAACATTTCCTGTTCTCCAGTCACCCAGAAGAAAGGAGCAAGCTCCAGTGCTGCTCCATCAGCTCCCAGACAATTTGTGGGGGAGACTTTGAAGTGTTCTTTGAGCCTGGCGTGGCCATGTGGTGGGGGGAGCAGAAGGAGCCCCACCAGGAGCGTGCAGTACTCCATCTACCAGGCACTGAGCCTCTTGGTCCTTCTTCCAAGGCAGCTGTTAGAGCTGACCCTCTGCTTCTGAGGCAGGAGGTGCACTGGCTCTTGGAGTGGGTTGAGGCCACCACGGGTTAGCTGGGAGGGCAGTCGTCAGCCTAGGAAGGGTCAGAAGCAGTGCAGGGGCACGTGGTGGTCTTTTTTTGGCTATGAAATGGTTCTCACACATCCCTTTCCTTGGAGGCTCAGGGAGTGGATGTGCCAGCTGAGATCTGGGGTCTGCAGTCAGGGTTTTGACCTGGTCCTTCCATCACAGCTGGTTGTTTTAATTGCCAGCTGCCAAATGTGTGCAGCTGAACATGCTCCTCCCTCCCACAGGCACCATCCCTGGCCCATACCCTGCCCAAATGGCTCCAAATTTCCTCATTATTCACAGGCAGAGCCCCAGCACCCATCTCGTACCGGAGCTCCTTTCCCCTTCATGTTGAAAGCGCTGCCTGGCTTGTTCTCATCGCCTCGAGGCAACCTGATTTGCTCAGTGGCCTTTAAAAAAAAAAATAAAAGAAAATCAAAGCCCACTGAAACGACAAAAGCATCGGTGGTGGGTGCATCCCCCTCTCCAGCAATCCAAGGGATTTGGGAGAAAATAGGTCACGTGCTCCCCATCCCGTGCCACGTGGTTGCCATCCCAGGGCCAATGAGGTTTGGAGCCCTCTGCGCTGTACAGCAAAAGATCACTGGGATTTTTTTCCCCGTAGCATTTTTCATCCTTTCCAAACGTGAAAAGAGTGGCCATCTGTGCGGACCCGTCACGCGAAATCAGCGCTAAAGCGGCTCTTTGGAGAAGGTAAGAAGATTTAAGAGATTGTGTTGGTGGAAGTCCACCTGCCGTGTGCAACTTTTCCCACAGATGAAAATTAGCGAAGAATCATGAAATGAGGCAGGTACGGAGCTCCAGTATGGCTTAAAAGAGCCTTGAACCCTTAAGAAGGCTCTTAAGCGAATCTCGTAAGCGAATCTCTTGAGTAGAGAAAATTAAACTCCGTGTTGGATGGAGGTGGGACCATGGGAGAAAGGTAGTTAGATTAAGTTAATGACTGCTCCTCCAGTCTCCTCTAAAATATTTGGTTTTGCAGAATTGTCGTTCTTTGTTGCAGAGTGCTCTTTATTTTCGTGAAATTGAATTTCACCTTCATCTTGTGGCTAATGCTAGAAGATGGTATCGCAGGGTAGGGAAGTGCCTGTCTCTGCGCTAACTGGAACCTCCAGCCATCCCTCGCCTGTGTGATTAGCAGTGCGTGCCTTGGGCAGCGTTGGTTATGGGTGTGCGCAGGGTGGGAAAAGCAGAAATCAAATTGGCTTAAAGAAATTGATGCTGGAGTAACATAGATGTTGACTGCGTCTTGGTTTGTCAATGTCATAGCACCTCCAAATCTATTTGATTAAATTTTTACATTTTGGTTCTATTTCCATGATTATTTTTTTCTCCTGAACTGAGGAAATGCACTGAAATTGGATTTGGGAATAGGAACGCCTTTTATAATGAGGCTCGCTCTTTTTCTTTAAATTTTTGTCTTCGGATAACCATTTTACTTATGGTAGCTACGTTTTTGATACCATTGCATTTTTCCTGTTGCATTTTATTTGCTTAAAATATTTCTTTATAAGCATTAAAGTGAGCTATTAGTTTCAAAGGTTATGGAGGACTTAAATGCCGTTGAAATAAATCCCAAAATATCACATCCTTATTATAAAGGGAAAATGTTCTCAAGATGTATTTGTCTTGTAATCTGAGTTTTCTGGGATAATGTAGTTTTAATGTGAACCATATTAGAAAATCTCATTTTATTACTCGGAAGTCACGTCTGGCTTAAAAATAAACCAGAAACAGTGGATGAAGGGCATTGTGCTTAAGTTTCCATACAGTGATTGACCTTTGTTTTGACAGATGCAATGGCAGATGCTAGCCTGCATTTTGATACAGAAACCCAACCCTGGAAAACTGCAGTTTTACATAATATTTGGGGTTTCATTTTTAAGTCCAAAATAATTCAGTAACATTTCTGGAGCTCTTAATCTCAGACTTTTTCCCCCTCTCTTATGGATTAATTTGTATAAACATTTTTATTATTCCCAGATATAAAGGCAAAATTTAAGGTCTTTCTTCCGGAGTAACAAATCTCAGAGATGTTCCCTTAATCCGGCTGAATTAAAGGACATCTCTTTCTGAAGAAAACAATGCTTTTGGAGAAAAAACTTTGCTGATAAAGAACAAGGTTATTTTTTAAGTTGATTTAAGATTATTTTATTATCTGTATCTGCCCTTCAATATGTCTTAAAGAGTTCGCGGGATTTTGGTGAGGAGGACCAGAAAATGTGAACACTGCCGCTATCAGCAGTGCTCTTTGTGTGGATCAGACCTAGCAGACCCTGTCCTCTGCTGCGTGCGGAGATTTGGGGTGGAAGCGGAGGGGTTCTGGGTGCCTGTACAGATAAACAGCACTGACACCTTACAGGAAGCTCCGCCAGGTGGTCACCACCAACAGTTCTCGTCCTGGTGGTCCTCATCTGTCCCATGGTGGAGATGTGGGACCACTATTGAGGCAATGAGATAATTTTTTCCTCCCTTTTGCTTTTTTGCCTCTCACTGAATGCACCCGTCCTAGTGCTTGTAATCATGCACGCGCTCACTTCTGTCTTAATTTATTATTCAGGCTTTGCTAAATGAGTAAATGGTAAGGTGCAGGGCACCAGCCCTGCCACGCCAGGGTCAGGGAGGGACACTTTGGGGACAGGGTGGTCGTGGCCCCCTCCCCAGCAGCCCTGCTCCCCAGCCCAGCCAATGCACCGGCTTCCTCAATGTTTGGACCCGAGGTTACAGAGGACCTAGCACAGGGAGAAGGAGAGAGGAAAACACGGCTCTCCTTGATCGTAATCGAGGCTGAGGTTTAGCTGAAGTGAAAACAGATCGGGAGTGACAGTTTTGGAGCCTGCTGTCAGGGTCTGAGCACGGCGCGGCAGCGATCCACCCCCGGCTGCCCAGGGCCACCCTCCTCCCTTTCCTCCTCCTCCTCCTCCTCACCGGCGAGCGCAGGATGGAGCCGTGCTGCCGGGCTGCATCCACCACAGTCACGGGCACATCTCATGCCCAGGGCTGGTGGCACGGCTGCCGGCTTTGTCGCATGCCAGGGCAGTGCTGGGTGGGCCCCACACTGAGCACAGCCACGTTCTGCAGCCCCGTGCAAATTGGTGCGGGGGAAAGGATGGGTTCGGGTCTGTGCTGCTTCACCAAGGGCAAGGAGAGAGACTGAGGGCTCTCTGCCCACTCCCAAAGAGCATCTCCTTTGGCCACAAGTCCAGTTCCTTGCCCGGAGGCCAGAGCATCTCTGGCCACCATGGAGGACGTGTGTTTGGGTTTGCTGAGAGCCAGCACCATGGAGGAATTGAAGCTCTGGATTCAGCCCTGACCGTGGTCAGTATGGTCAACATAACCAGCTCCCTGCCTGTGTTGAGCTGCTGCCTCCTGCCACCCCGTGTATTGCAGGTCAGTCTGACTGTCCATCCGTCAGCGCCTGGACAGACAGACCCCTTCAGGGCAGCCCTCGCGCTGCAAGCCCTGTCCCTATTTCCAGGGATTAGGGAGAGAAATGGAGCTGGGATGAGATGAGGCAGTAGATTGCTGTGCTTGCAGGATGAAGAGATTTGTGGGCTGCCCCCAGATCAGTAGATTGAAAACGGAGAGAAATTATTGGGATGATGCTGCCAGTGGGATTAAAGCCAGCACGGCCAGCAGGCTGTGGCAGAGGGGAGTGAGGGGGGGCACGGATCAGGGTTGCAGGATGCCTGCTGCTCTGTATGCAGCTGGGAGCTGCGGGGAGATGCTGCATCATCATCTCTCAGAGGATGCACGGGAAGCAGATGCACCCCATCCCCAATTTTCTGGGATTTTCAGCCCAGCACAGTGGGCTGAGATGGAGAGAGGGGGACAGGAGGTCCCCCTCCTTCTTGGTGGCTAGATCCAGAGAAACGCGTGATGGGCTTTACTGCGGCTCTGCAGCAGCGGTGTAGAGAAGGTTTTGTGCTGGTTGAGTCCCTTCATCCCATCCAGCTTCGGACTCAGCTATCCCCTTGAGGCTACGTGCACAGCAGTGGGATGAATGTGCCTCTTGCTTTCTGCCGGTGGCTCCAGAGGTGGTCTCCTCTCAGCTGCCCCCATTTGCCTGGCTGCTGGAGGACAAGCTGTGTGTCCTCCGAGCTCTGCGCAGCACCACGTGTCCTCTCCTGATTTGCAATCACCCATCATAGGCCTACGGCCATGAGTGTCCTCTTTTGAGTGTCCCTTGGCCTTCTCCTGAAAAAAAGGCATGTAGAAGATGGCACACAGGGGACTGCAATTTAATAACCTTGCCCTGCAGTCTTTGGATGGTTGCATTTCCAATGTTGGCTGCTCTGGCATCCTTTGTTGAGGAAGGGGCCCTCCCAGAGCATCGCTGTGGTGTCTGCACTGGGCAGCTCTCCTGCATGGAGAAGGAGTGTGCTTGACTGAAGTGAAGTGTGTCCAAAAGCATTGCCATGAATGCCTGCTTCCTAGCATCGCACTGAACATAACCACTAAAATATGCTGTTCTGGGCTGATTTCTGCTTGATGGAGCATAGGCACGAGACAACTCATTCTCCTTGATTGTGAATGTTGACCATATCATCTGTGGGGCAGTGGGGTCCGGTGCAAGGCCCCTGTGGGATGTGTGTGTTGGAGGGACCCTCCAGGATGGGTCAGGTGGATCAAATTGTGTGGCCACTCTCCACAGACCACTATGTAGCCTGGTAATAGCATCTCCCAGCGTGAGGTGGCATCTCCTTGCTTCCTTTCCTTAGCTGGGGCCAAAAAATAGGCTAAATAAGATGCATTTCTGCAGCATGACTCCCTTCCCAGTGGCTCCATCCATGCACCAGTGCAGACGGCTACCTTCCTTATCGCAGGAGATGTTATTTTCTCAGTGTGTGGGGTCTCAAGCCCACCCAGCACCCAGAAGTCTCACAGGATGCTCTTGGTCACTGGGCAGTAATAAAGCCAGCTGGGTAGTGCAAAGAGCCCTGGCTCATCTCCCCATGGGCTGAAATCTCTGGTGTACTTAACAGTTTAACCTTCACCAGAAGTACTTTTTTTTTTTTTTTTTCCTTCTGGCAAATCATTCCAAAAGCAACTACCAGGGGGAATTAGAAGTGACAGAACTAAAGTGCGTTACTCCCACCCACCCACTTCCCCCAGGCTGACAGAGGGCTTTCATTTTGGTCCAAATGAAATGAATTCATCAAAGACCCATTATCATATCATCTCCCAGCTTGTTGAGATGGTGGTTTCACAGGTTCAAGTCTAGCATTTTGCACAGGGCCGCACTATCAATGAGCCCTGAAACCACTGGGGCGTTCTGTGCTGCACGGACACCTCTGGTAGCCTGCTCCCACTACACTGAATTCCCTTCACTGGTGTGTGTCTGGCCTCTGCTTGCAATGCAGGAGCAGCTCACGTGAGTGAATGGAGCTCCTTTATCTTATAGGTGTCTCTGGATAGATTTAAGTTGCTGTACCTGAGTTATTTTCCCTAAAACTGGTAATTCACTTAAACCTGTAAGTTTTATGTCTTCTGTGGATGCATCCAGGCAAAAAGCAGGTGCTACAGTCCTTCTGGCCTGTCGCATGGGATGAAATTATTGTTTCCTCATTTCATGCACGATTTTCATCCTGGGGTGACTGGCAGGGAAAAGCTGATGCTTCCTTCACTGTCCTTCACACCAAAGGTTACTGTAATGGCATAGGCATTGCAGCCAAACCAGTACTTCTCTTTGGATCAGGCTTGCATCAGAGACCATGGATATTAACTCCAACTAGCATGAGGGGGGCCAGTTCTGCTTTTATGTGTGACTTCACATCCACGCACCACCCGTGCCAGGGTTACACTTCTGTGGGAAGCTGCTGCTGGTGTGTGTTAACTGCTGAGGTCTGGTGGGGCAGGATGAAGCAGATGGTGTCCAGCAGATAAGCAAGGAGTCCTCCTGGATGTCCCTGCCCAGGTTTCCACTGCCCAATGGCAGGAGCTAGGGCTTGGTGCTGCTCTTAGTGGCAGAGACTCACCAGCTTTCCTCACCTGGGACAGGTCTCTGCTGGGATGTGTGTGGTGCTGCATTCATCTTCCTCTTGGTTTACCAATCAGGTCAGAAATCACTCTGAAATGCATGAAATTTAGAGTAAGAATCATTACAAAAGAGAGGTGATGTGAGCATCCCTGGGGCGGGTTTGCACGTTGTACAGACCGTCTCTTCTATTTCCTTCCCAAAAAATGGAGGAGGCAGTTTTCAAGAGTCAAGCTCTGCCACAGGAGCAGGCTCAGCAACACCACCAAAAACATACAGTTTAATGTGGGTTCAGCAGGAGGGAACGCACACGCAGTATAAACAGCCTTGGGGCTGGTCTGAGAGCAGAGAAGTGCCTTTGGTTGGGATGCAGCTGAGCCCACAGCGGGACGGCGGGGCTGGGGCCATGGCCATCACCCAGGGGTGTCTGCACCAGATGGTTCTGGGCTTTGGCTAATGCCAATGTCTAGAGGCAATATCTATCCCTGGAGGGTCACCCGGTGCGAACAGCCAGCCCTGCTCTCTAGAGGGTGAAGGATATGGGGAGCAAGCTGTGCTGGCTTGAAGGGAGGTAGGGAGTGGTTAGGAAATGGAGAGGAGCTCCACAGAGCTACAGCTAGCAAAGAATTCGGCAGCAGGAGCAGGAGTTAGAAAGCAACCAGAGGCACTGAGGCTGCAGGAGAAGCTGTTTGCAGTGATGGTGTGGCACCAAATTGACGGGCAGAGGAGCCAGAAGAGGGCAGGGAGCAGTGGTTGCAGAGGAAGGAACATTTGCTTCACTGCAGTAGCAATTGAGGTAATCGACGTAGAGGTGAGTAAGGCTGGAAGAACCCCGTGGTGCACATGTGCAGGGAGGGGAAGGCAGGTTGTAATTGCTCATCAGCAGCCAACGAGTAACACCGTGGGCTGTGAGAAGGCACACATCGCCTGGAGCAGAGCAGGGGAATGAGAACAGGTGACCAAGAATGAAGTGTCCAGAAATGCCTGCTGTGAGCAGGGAGATTCATCTCCTGTAATGCTTGGTAAGACCAAGGGCAGGTGAGAAGCTGGGAAACTATGGCTGATGTACCAAGCCACAGTGGCAGCATCTTTTTTTTTTCTTCTTTTTTTGGTTAAAATTTTCTAACATAATTTCACTGGAGCTGGTGAGTGGAAGAAACATTAATCAAAATGACTCCTGTTTGTGGAAACTGGCAGCAGCAGTGAATGCAGCTGTACTGCAAACCAATGCCAGTAGCTGATGCATTTCCCTTTGGAGCCTGGGTTCAACTGAGTACTAGACTTTGGTTTTCTCCCACATCAATTTTTATCCTTGCTCCTTCCATCCCCAGTCTGATCCGGCCAGACTGTATTGTCGTCATAATCCCAAATTCGCTGCATCGCGCTGCCCCCAGCTGCTAAAACGCAATGCTGAAAATCACCGGATTAGGTCTTAATGGGAGGATCAAGCTGCAGGGAGATGAGTGGGGAGAAAGCTCCTGCTTAAGCAAGTGGACGAAGTGGACAAGCAGATCTCAGGAAAGCAAGCTAGAAAGCATAAAATGTCAGAAAAACAGCGTATTTCCTGGGCTCCCTTCTGCCTGCTTTTCTCTACAAGTAGGGCTTGGCTTTCAGTTCTCAGGTGTCAGAAAATGCTGCGCTGAGTTTTAGGAAACAGGTATTGAGAATTCAGAGGTTTTTTTAAACATTTCCTCTCTCATGCTGGAAAATGTATTTGAGTTACAGACTTTCTGGCCAAGATGTTAATTCCCAACGTGAAATTTGGCCAGTGCATTGGAAATACGGGCTTTGATGTAGATTATGGTGGTGCGCTGAAGGGCCCTGGGTCTTTAATGCTTGGCGTCCTGTTAGTGGGACTCTTGAAGCACCAAGAGACTGTGAAACACGCTGTATGTTCTTCAGGTTGGCATTGCCTTTGAGCAACCACCAAGATGCTCCAGAGCAGGATCTCCGTGTGGTCCCTGGGCAGGTGGCATCTCCTCCACGTGCAGACCAGTGCCGTGGCCACCCCGTGCTTCGCCTGCATGCATCTGCAAAGGCTCTTGGTCAACGGGGCTCCAAGGCTTTGGAGTTTGGGTGGCAGCCAGGACTGAACAAACCCGTCAGGAAGGGGTGGTTTTCTGGAAGCCATGCAATGGGTGACGGGGATGATAGAGATTTTTTGAGTTTTACTTGGCAGTGCCTGTGAACTTTCCATCCAGACCTTTCATGGAGGGGTTGGGTTGTGCCTGTGGGATGTTTTTGCACCGAATTGTCCTCTCTGTTTGTTTTCAGACAGCTTGAGCAAAACATTGCTCTCCCTCAGAATAAACACCTAGATAAAGCTGGGAAATTTGATCTCTGTAACACTGGTGAGAATATTCCATGATGGACTCTGGAAAAGAAACTCTACCTTATGAATCTGACTTCTGGCAGGACCTGGTCCCAGAGGCACAGAAGTGACTTCAGTGCAGATTACCCGAGCATATTTTCTGTTTGTTCTGTAGTTTTCTCATCTAGCTTGTAAGATGGGTTTGAGAACAGACTTGAAAAAAAGGTGTCTGCTTAGGGCAAGGGTAGTTTTACTTCTTCATAGATCCCTAGAAAAAAAAAAAAAAGAAAAAAGAAAAAAAAGAAACACTGCATCAGGGGGTTTGCAGGTGTTTTCTTTTCCCTGCTCCCTCTTTGCAGTGGTACAAAGAGGGTTACTGCTGGGGAGCACAGGCCATAGCCAGAGCAAGGACCCCTTGACCTGAAAGGCTGGGAGGAGAGCCCCCCACCCCAGCCTTGGCCCTGGGCAGCAGTGCCAGTGGCAGGTCTCCATGGTGGGCCCAGTTTGTGAGAGCCAAATCCACCCCCTCCAACAGGCCGGCTGCTGCTCCTGCACCCCAGGAACAGGGTGCTGCCAGGGGGAGCTGCCCCAGCGCCGGCAGCAGGGGCCAGCTCCCTCTTGGAAGCAGGCTGGAGAATAAATAAAGCCCAGCCCAGGGCTCAACCACCCCCCCATTCTGCTTCACATGCTGTGTCTGTCCTGCAAGGAGGGCTGGGACGTGAAGCAACCATGAAAAAGGTCGTGGTTCTTAATTAATTAAATTAAATAATTACATTAATACACAGCGTTCAGACTTTTCATAATAATTAGATTTTGCTCGATCTTGAAGAACATCTCTATATTTGCTAGGTATATCAGCAAGCATGAAGGCAAGAACACTAAATTAGGCAATTGATCTGACCTCCAAAAAAACTAGCACGGAGAAAAGTGAGATTGTATCAGGGGGGTGGGCAGGAGGCTTCCTGCTGCTTTAGGCTTCCATTTTCATCCTTTTCTTGCTTGGTCACTGGTGCATGGGCTGTTTTTCAGCCAATGAGAATTCCTGATAGGTTAATAAAAATGCCTGGAATTTAGTAGATTTATTTTCAAAACCAAAGGAGGGGCGAAGGATGAGGTTGTTCCGAGTGTCGATGATGTCTTCTCCAAGCCCTCTTCCAAAACGCAGATGGATTTAAAAACCCTTATTTCATTCTGCAATAGGGTCATCCTTTAGAAAAATGTTCAGGGACAGATCAGCGTTGGGTATGTCTTCCATTTTGGGGCCAAACTCTGCTCTTTGGTCTCATGGTGCCATGTCCTTGACCCCCACAGGACTGCACCTACTATGCGCAGGGCTGGGGCTGGGCTCTTTGTCTGCTTCATCCACCAGGCTGCATGTAATGGTGTCCTCGGGGCTTTTGGGTGGAAGGACAAAGAAACAATTTTGAAGAAATTCTGCCATGAACTAGGCAGAGCTTGTTGGCCCTGTGAAGAGGAAGGGTCCTAGGAGATGAGTCTCTTTGGGCTGAGAATACTCTGAAATGCTCAAAATGGCGTTAGGGGGAGATTTTTTTCTCAGCACTTTGTCCATGAAGAATGAATAACGTTGTGGGGACAAGAAGGGGGGACACACGTACACAATAAATGCCTCTGCTTTATTGTTCCCATCATTTCTACTGCGTTTATGAACTCACATATAAAAGACTTACCTTTCACTAGTATGATTAAGAAAAGGCCAATGTAGCTTTCCTGCTCGCTGGAGCATGAAGCGTGTTTAATTTAATAATGCTGATAAATCTTAAAGCCAGGAGCATTTGGCTAACACATGACCCACTTTTTCAATCAATTGGAAACATTTACATAACAGCCAGCTTCGGGGTCCCTCATGTGAGCAAAGGATGGGGAGCAAGGGGCGGCAGACGCAGCAGCAGTAAGTGGCTATGCTGCAGGGCATTTGGTGAAGGCAAAGGGACACGTAAGGGACACTTTTTTGGCCAAATAAGTCCCTGCATGAGCAAAGGAAAATGCCAGATGCTTGTGACAGGGATGAAAAATCTCCCATCTGACATGTACTAAGGGATTAAATAACATGGAGGAGAATTGCTATGAATCTCACAGCATTGCACGTAGGAGGATGCTGGCACTTTCCTCTGACACAGGACCAGTCTCCCCATGCAGTAGGCTGAGGAGACATTTCATGTGCCTGGTCCTTGTGCAGGGATGCCACTGAGGAGCTGTCAGGAAAGGAGAGGGAGGATTTGTTGCCATGCTGTGATTTATTGTCCCCTGCCTCCAAAATTCCAGTGGCATTTTTCCCTCTAGAGGGCAGAGGAGGAAAAGGAGAGAATGTAAAGGGAAAGGAACCTGCCAGTGCCTGGGAAACTGGCAGAGGTTTTGTTAGATACATGAAAGGCATGTGTGGCTGGAAATGACACGTATTCCTCAGACACAGTGCCACCCCACAGACCTGGATGTTAAAAGAGAATTTTGGTAATCAAGGCACCATCGTGGTCCTTTCTTCTCCATGCTCTTGGGATCTGATGGGCGTTTCCCAGTAACTGAAGAGCTGACTTTTACAAAACCCACTGGTCCAGATTTTCTGAGTGTCCATTCATGCTTGGAATGGCGAATTTTGTTTTGCTGGGTTGGTGTCCTGGGTCTTTTAAAGTCCCAAATCTGCAGTCGGTCTTTGGCCAGGCTGCTCCATCGTGGGCCGGGCTGCAGGAGCTACCTGCTCCTGCATCCACAGGCTCAGCTGGGCACAGCTTCATTTTAGGCATCTGGCAATGCCACTTCAGTCACTTGGGTCTTTGATCCTGCCATGGCTTTTGTGTGAAGGTGGTGGCGAAGCTGTGAGGAAGGACAGGCCTGTCTGAGCCATACCCATCCTTCCCCCTCTGCCCCCAGGTGATACGGCTGTGCTGCTGCCTCCTCCTGCGCCGGGGCTCCCCTCCCGCTAACGCCGTCTCCTGTCCCCGGTAGGAAATGGAGTCAAAGGTCTCCGAAGGCGGCCTGAACGTCACCCTCACCATCCGGCTGCTGATGCACGGCAAGGTAACAGCTCCCAGGAGGGGTGGCATCCTGCCTTCCTCTCCTGCCCGGGTTATCTTTACAGCTTGCAGCGTCATTTATGCTGTGTTTGTTGTTTTTCTTTTGTAGGAAGTCGGAAGCATCATTGGAAAGGTAAGGACACGTTTTAAACATGTATTTAGACACTCTCTGAATTACCTGCAGCATTCACTGCCTCTGATGGGGTATATGCCAGTCGCCTCATCCTCTAATGTCCCTTAAACGTTGGGTCAGTGTGAAATGCATTTGTGTGACAGCAACAGCGAGATACCCACAGAGAGGCCAAAGACTGCTCCCCAAAAAAAGCAGCTTGTCTAGTACAACTCCTGGCTGCTTCACTCTGGTGACGAATAGGTGCTTGTCATCATGTTGCTTGGAAATGTAAATGAAATAGATTCATTAAGGAAGGTTAAGAAATTTGATGCAGTTAAATTTTTTTCCTCTGAGGCTTCAAGGCACAATTTATCCTGTGCAGAAAGCTTCATGAGGTGCTCTGCATCGTGGTGCTTGACATGGTGGTTTGTAATGTCCTGGCTATGTGGGATGTCTTTTTGGCCAGTTCCTGAGCTTTTCCTTGCAGTTTTCCTCCTAGAAGGAAACTCAGAAAGGAAAGTGGAAGTTGCAGTTATGCTATTTTGTCTGATTCGTGCTGTACAGACATGGGAGCAGGGCTACGAAGGGGCAGAAGTGCCTGGAGCATCAGCTCTTCAGCCCATCCATCACATGGGGATGGAGGGCCCAGCACCACAGAGCTGCCCAAATATTTGTGCTGCTGTGTATTAGAGAGATGCATGTTCAGAAAGGTTGCTTTGAAGGTGAAAGTCTTGAGTTGCCATGATGACCTGTGTCTCTGCTTCTTGTTTCAGAAAGGAGAGACCGTGAAGAAGATGCGTGAGGAGGTGAGCAGCACGGACCATAAAGTAATTTGTAATGGAGGGATGAGGAGTGGGGAGGGCCAGAGCTGTCCCGAAGGCTCATTGCCCTGTGAGAGACGTGTGGCTGTGACTCCACTTTCAGCCTTCTTGCAAGGACACCCAAGCTGGCTGTCCCCTGAGCTCTTTTGTCCAGCTTTATCCTTCCATACTCAAGCTCCCATCACATTTAATGGAAATTTTCCAGAGCCTGGAGCTTGCTGTCCATGAAACAGTGAAATATAGTCTCTTGTGAGATGCAGTTTGTCCAAGGTCTTTGTGCCTTTAGCTGCCAAAGAGTCACCAGGTCTGTAAGCAGCACTCATCTTTTTACAAGCAGTGATGCCACGAGCCAGGCTTGCCTTGATGGTATGGGTTTGTGTTGCTGTAAAAGACCCAAGGTGGGTGCTCAGAAGCCCTTTCTGAAGGTCAGGGAGAGGCAGGGCTGGAAGCACTGTGTCAGGGGGAGGACTTTCTAAGGTTAGACGGGATGTCTTCAGGTGGTGACCAGGGACCAAGTGAGTCATTACTCCTGGGGCTCTCTGAGTTCCTACGGTTGTGTGCTGAGCAGTGCAGGCAGGGTACAACCCAAAGAAAGGGCCGTGCCTCCAGCACATCCCCCCCAATTTTCCTGGCTGTGGCTGCTCCAGGGCTGCCCTTCTTTTTTGCAGAGCGGGGCAAGAATCAACATCTCGGAGGGAAACTGCCCTGAGCGAATTGTGACCATCACCGGCCCCACCGATGCCATCTTCAAGGCTTTCGCCATGATCGCCTACAAATTCGAGGAGGTGAGAAATGTGAGCCCCTTGCCTCGGGAGGGCAGAGAACAAGGTCCTGCATCCAGCCGTGGTGACCCACTGGGCAAGCAGAGCTCAGGCGTGCCCACTGCTGGGGCCAGCGGTGCAGCTGGGTACCTCCAACCCACGCTGGACTTGCTCAGCTGGTGCACAGCCTGGTCCCAAAGCCTTTCGGCTGGTCCAGGCAGCTCTAAATGGGCAAGAACTGGGATCAGCCTGGGTCTGGGGGACGTGACCCCTCTGGCTCAGAGCGTTTGGGTTGGGCTGGATGGCAGGCATCTGGTTGGGGAACAAGGGCTGATGCGTTGTGCTCTTCCTTCCCAAGGACATAACCAACTCAATGAGCAACAGCACTGCTACCAGTAAACCTCCAGTGACGCTGCGACTGGTCGTGCCAGCTAGTCAGTGCGGCTCGCTGATTGGCAAAGGAGGCTCCAAGATCAAGGAAATCAGGGAGGTAAATCAGACCTGCCTTAGTTCCTGCATGTAACCGCAGCTCCTCGGCGCCCATCTGCAGCCAAGGGGGAATGGGAGCAGCCTTGGAAAAAGGGATCCTCATGCTGGCATCGTGTGCCAGGCACTTCCCAGGATGGTCCAGCTGGCACAGGAGCAGCAGCATGGCTTTTGTCCCTCGGGACTTGCCACATCCCCGCTTGCACAGGGCAGCTGCAGCTCTCTGGGGGCGCGTGGCATCGGAGCTGGAGCTGGCTGCAGGGAGAGGGGTTCAGCATCGGGATTGCTCCTTCTCTCTCTTTCTGTCTCCAGTCCACAGGTGCTCAGGTTCAAGTGGCGGGGGACATGCTGCCCAACTCCACGGAGCGGGCAGTGACAATCTCGGGGACACCCGACGCAATTATCCAGTGTGTCAAACAGATCTGTGTGGTGATGCTGGAGGTACAGTCTGTAACAAAGGGGGTAAAGTATATAGGATAAAACCCGACCAGCACCACAACAGCGCTGCCAGCTGTGGAGCGTGTCCTTGTCACTGTTCACCACGCATTAGCAGACCACTCTCATCTCCTGGTACCTTCGTCTGAAACCCACCCAGTGTGTTTTCCCCACCGTGTTCACATGTTATTTCTAGAGTGCCAAGCTGGAAACCAGTTGGGTGCTCGAAGGAGATGGTTTGTGCCACAGCACCAGCTGGTTTCAGGAGAGAGGGCTGCTGGAGGATACCAGGCAGGCTGGGAGGAGGTGGCCAGCGCATCTCCCACACTGGGCAGCTGAGGGGGTGCAGAGGGAAGGGAGCTGTGGGCACGCCTGCCAGCCTGAGCTCCAGTGAGGCAGAGGGGAGGAGGTAGTGAGGAAGGCTGGTGGAGAGCAGGGACCACAGAGCACATGGCCATGTGGTCAGGGTGCAGTTTTCTGGCAGAAATTCTCCTCAAATACTTTCTGCTGTGGAGCTATGCTGCCATACAGATGGCTTACCGGTGGGACTGACTGCAGCCACGTGCCCCACATCCACGCCTGCAGCCTTGGAGAAGCTCCAGGAGGAGCCCACCGCAGCCACAGCACCGTGACAGCCCCGCTCCCGGTGCCTCCGAGCAGCAGACAGGCACAGGCCATCAGCTTTGCTGGGCATCTCACAGACCCATCATAGCAAGGAGGAGCCTGTTTCAAAGAATGCCAGACTGGTTGAGATGAGGAGGGACCACACCCGCCCCAGCCCTGCTCCAGCAGGGCCACCCCGAGCAGGGTGCCCAGCCCCAGGTCCCGGCGCCTCCTGAAGCTCCCCAAGGAGGAGCCCCCCCAGGCTCTGGGCAGCCTGTGCCAGGGCTGCGGCACCCGCCCAGCACAGCAGTGCTGCCTGGTGCTCAGAGGGAGCCTCCTGGGCTCCAGGCTGTGCCCAGGGCCTCTCAGCCTGGCTCTGGGTCGTGTTTGCTGCTGCAGGAGTTTCACACGAAGACACCAAGGTCTGGCGGAGACAAGGCAATGCCAAACACAGGCAGCTTCAGTTCAAGAGCAGCAATGGCCATGAGCATGTTACCAACCACTGCTGGTACTGATGCTCTCACGGACACGCTGTGCTGTTAGGGGAGCGTGGGTTTAGCTATGCAGTGGCTACAGGTTATTGTGGTAGAGGTGGGCTCAAGGTGATGCTCTCGGAGTGTGTTGTATGGTCTTGGGTGGCTGCTGTTTTCACCAACCAAAAACAAGGGTTGCAGCTCCTCTACCTGGCTCAGCAATGTGAAAGAGAAAAAAAGCATTTTTTTTTTCTTGCAGTCCAAAGTCTGGCAAGTCCCCCAGCTTTAACAGTTTGCAGATATGCTCCTTGTAATGTTTATGTCTTAAGTTATCTTACCACAAGAAATTCTTGCTCATCCCCTCCAAGATTTGTAGTGCGGTAAAAGAAAAAGCAGGTCTGTGGTTATACATGCTGTGCTTTGATCATGCAGCTTTCCTGCAGAATAGGACTGAGTGTGAAGATTTAAATATGATGCTTGGCTACAGATAGATGTACAGAAGAATGTAGAGGAAAATGATAAATTTTCTGCAAGATAGTGTAATTTATATTGCCTTTCCTTACCTATTAGTAGCAACTGAGCCATTTCACATGTGGTAGAATCAGAAAGCTTTGATCTGAAATCTCTCATGATCCCCAGAAATCTCCCAAGGTCTCCTCTGTGGACTGTTAGCTGTGTTTAAGAGTAAACCAACGTCGAGAGAACCGTGGTCAGGAGATTCCACGTGTCGTGCCGAGGTCAGCGTGTGGGCTTCACCTGCTGCCCATACTGATGGGGCACAGGTCTTGATCACGATGACAGCGCTCTGCAGTGCCTGCTGCACAGCCAGCCCGGGCAGTGAGAAACCAAAGCAAGCCCTGAAGCAAGAAACACAAGAGGGGTCGGACAGCATCATCTGGGTGGGATGCTCGGTCCCAGCATGCTCACGAGCCATGCTCACGGTGGCACGCAGCAGCTCCAGGTGTCTCGTGGGGCTGGTCAGGCTGCTGATACAAGCATGGAGTTGGACTCAACAGCCCTCCTGGGTCCCTTCAACTTGAGATGTTCTCACCTGTTCAGACTCAAAGCATGGAGGAGGCTCGTGGCATCCGGAGACAGAAAGCCCAGCCCTCGTGCGCCTGGCATTGCAGTGACACGCCGTGTTTCTCCCCATCTCCCTGCATCTTGAGGGTCGTGGTGGGGGATCTGAGGAGGATGTCGCAGACTGGTGTCAGCCTAGACCAGGAGGCTCGGTCTGTGGAGAGCAGAGCAAAGGCGGGGGACGCAGCAGAGGTCCAGGAAGTGTTTGAGAGTGCTGTGCATCAGCAGGGAACTCCCCAGGGTGTCCTCCTCCTCCCATTTAAATGCCCATTTCCCCCATGTCTTCCTGTACAGAAATGCTGTTTGCCTGGTGCGGGTGTTGCTGGCCGTGGCCCCGGAGGCACGGGGCGGAGGCCCGTGCTCCGTCGGGTGCTTTCTAACTCTCTTTTTGCCGCTGTTTCAGGAAAAGCTGTTCTAATGTTCTCTCTCCCTCTCCTTGTCCCTTTTCCTAGTCCCCACCAAAAGGTGCCACCATTCCCTACCGCCCAAAGCCCGCCTCCACCCCTGTCATTTTTGCAGGTGGTCAGGTAAGAGCCGACCCGCTTGCAGCCTCCACTGCCAACCTCAGCCTTTTACTGCAGCACCAGCCGCTGCCCGTTAGTGCACTCAGGTTTCTTGCCTTCTGACTTGCATGGTGTCATCCCATCCGTGTCACGCCACGGCAGCTGGACCAAAAGCTTTCTGCAGGCATGCTGGGGATGGGGATGGGCCAGAGCATTCTGGCCTCTCCAGTCAAATTAAAGTTTGCAAATCACTCCCAGGTGGGCTGGGCTCCTCCCAGCCTCTCCAGGGCAGCCTCCAGGGAGGGTCATCCCCATTGCTGCCACACGGCTGATCTGGTGCCACCAGCAGGGAACCCACACTGCAAGGACAGGGCTCATCAATGTCCACTGGAGAGTCTGTATTGTGTTGCCTTTGGAGATGTCATGCCATGGTAAACCTGGCTAAATCAGGGCTTGTGGTGGAGATGTGATATTTCTAGCAACCCTTGGAGGTGACAGCAGGTTTCAGTTTGCTCAGTAGCCATCAGCTCCTACGGCACATGTGTGCAATATGTGCCGTAAGTCTACATGCAGCACGTCTTCCTGGTTGCTGATGCATTTCTCAGTTAAGGTAACGAGCATTTAACTTCCTTAAAATGAGTCAGGAATGAGCTTAAATCCTGAAGAGCACCCTCAGGTTGGCCCGTTATCTGACCTGTGTCACCTGGTGCCAGCCATGGTCATCTCCTCCACCTGGCGGCCACCCTTAGTCCAGGAGAGGACTCGAGATGTGCTCGGTGCCTCCAGCCTGCACCCCCTAGCAAGAGAAGTGTGCAAACTGTGTGTGTGTGGCAGCACCAACACATTGTTCACTGATCTCCCTATCTCCAGGCACATCTGGCTCCAGCTCTTTCTGCCTGGCTTGGGACCCCCCAAATTTGCTCCCTCTCCCCCATGCCCAAGTACTCTGAGTGCAGACATTGCAGCACTTTTCTCTGCATGAGCTACAGCTGGTGTGCTCTGAGCAGTGCCATGCAAGCTATTTCATGTCCTCCCCATCTGCAATAAGTAGCAGGAGGGCAAGCCCAAAGCAGCGTGCTGAATTAGCATCTCGTAGTCACTGGGACGGGTCTCGTGTGGCCTGAGCAGCCACCCTGGGAAAGAGCTTTGGGTCCAGCTGCCTGTGAGTGGTATCCTCTGAAAAGGGAGAGTAAGGGGGCAGCGCCTCTCCTGCTGCTGGGGCCTGGTGTCTCACACAGAGGCGATGCTGCAAGAGGCAGCGAGTGCCTCAGGAAGCAGAGCTCTTCCCTGCCCACCCTGGGCGAGCCCCATGCGTCCTCTGAGCCCTGGCAGCTCCTCATGGTTGGGGCTGGAGTGAGACGCTTGAGATGCATCTGCCGAAGATACCTCCCTGCCTTTTAATTCACTGCTTCTAATCAAGTTTTCTAATCAAAACCCAAAGGCCTAAATGAACTGCCAGGAAGCGCTGGGCTTCCCAGAGCCCCTCTGCCCATCACCATGGGAGTGCCGGTGCCATCCCACAGGGAAGCTGGCTCTGCGCACAGGGCTCTGCCTCCCTCCTCCTCTGGGCTTTTGGGGCTCTTCCTGGCACTAAACACTTCATTTTTTGCAAAACAATGCGGATAATTTTCATGAGGTGCAGGGATTATTTTTTTCTTTTTGTCTTTTTCCTGGCTGTCTTTACTCTCCCTTTATAAAGTGCTGTCCATCTCTTACACCATTTCTTTCAGAATTGTATGAATAATGGGTCAACTAGTGGGATGCACCTTGCTAGCTGGTTAAGTCCTAAACATTGGGTGCTCTCGTGGCTCTTACCCACAGCGGTGCTTACTTTCAGGTTGCTTACAAAAGAGGAGGGATTGCTACAAGCAGTGGTAAAACCAGTGAGCAGTCAGCCTAGCCAGCACCCGCGTGGATCTGCGCATTGCCTTCAGCAGAGTGCTGGAGGAGGTGGGGAGATGGAGAACCCGCTGGGAGCAGTGCACCTTGAAATAGGGCGAGGCTCCCTTCACCGGCCTGCTTATTAGGATGCCAAAGTCACGTTTAGGTGCAAAGGGCAGTGGTGAAGCTATTGTGCACCCCTCGCACAGACAGCTCCGACTGATGAGCAGCTTTTGCACAGCGAAGCCTGCCAGAGCCTTGGCTTCCTCCTTGACGCAGACCTGGGACCTTTGAAGATTTGTTTGCTTCTTGTGGAAGAGCCAGACCTCTTCCTCAGGGCTGGCCAGGGGAAGGGGGAACGCTCTTTCCTCCCCCCCTCCAGCCCCAGATCCAGCCTGCATTGCTGGTGGCTGCTGACAGCAGCGTGTGCTCTGCGTGCAAGCAGCATTTGCCCCCCGTCAGACAAGGAGCAAAGCCCAGGGCGGGCAGGGCTTCGCCACCACCTCCTTCCAGCTCTACTAACGTCTTGTTTTTCTCTTGCAGGCCTACACAATTCAGGGACAATACGCTATTCCACACCCGGATGTGAGTTTTACCCTCATTTTTCTTACACCCTTTTATGTCACCTGCATGCTACTGTTAATTCACATAATATTAATATTAGACAATAATATTAATAGCATATTCTCGAAGTAACTGGCAGTGTGTAGTATCTGTAATACCTTCAGGAGCCTTTTAACCTGTTAGCACTAAACTTTATCAATTCTGAGGACTTGGCCTGATGCTAAATTGTTTGCAACGTTCAGTGCTATCCCTTTGTTATGAGACAAAACGCACTCTATGCATTTTGTGCCTCAAAATGATCAAAACTAGCAAGGAAAGGAAAAAAAAAAACAAAAACAAAAACAAACAAACAAAACATTAAGAGTTTCCCTTCCATTCCCTCCTTGTCCTTAAAACATTGGTCATCCAATGGCTTACGGAGGTGTCTCGGTGGGATGGGGAAAAAGTGAGAGCTCTGTCAGTGCATGGTGGGCAGGGACGTGTGCTTTTTGGGGGGAGTCTTCACTTGGGTGACTCAGTGCCAGGGTTGGGTTTTGCTCGTGCCAAAACCCCCTGCTTACAGCCTGCTCTGGTGCCCTGCGTTTGCTGGGGCACGCGTAGGGAAGGGTTGCTGGCACCTCCGCGCGTACAGATAGAAGGTGCAGGTTGGCTGGGCTGGGTCTGACATGGCTCAGTGTTCCTCCAGCTGGCAGCAGAGTTGGGTCTCGAGTTGGTGCAGTGCTTCTGGCACAGCTGGGCAAGAGGCAAGGCAGGCAGGCTCCGTGCACGCGCGCTCCCCTTGGTGTCGGGGAGTGACTTGGCGCTGCTTTTGCTCTGCAGGCTGGGTTTTGTTCACAGGAACGAGGGTTGCACCTGCTCCTAGTGGAGGAGCATGGGTCTTGTCTGGTTTTGATGGAGGGCAGGTTGGCTTTCCACGTGATGCCAGAATACGCATACTTTGAATATCCCCTTGTAACTGTTGCTCAGAAATCCTCTCAATCATGTGCATTTCACTTTATCTTCCAAGCGCAGAAGATAAATACAGATGCATATTGCAAGGGTAGCTCACTATATTCCTTGTCCCAGTTTTCCTTTGCAAACAGCAAGCATTTTCCTTGTTATTATACCCCTCTGTTTGACAGGATTAGAAAACCTAATAGTGAACATAGTGCTTTGAAAATATTTAGGCTTTAATCAGCACTGGAAAAACAGTGTCTGTGCTTTGCTGACTGTTCTCTGCCCTGCTCCCGGCAGATTTGCTGAGACTTGGAAAAAGTCGTGCGTGCAAGGGCCGTGCTCACCATCCTTCCTCTTGTAGCCCTCTCGCGAGGATCTGTCATTTTAAATACTTGCTCTGCAAAGAAACTGCTCTTGACTGTGGTTCCAGGGCATTGCCTTTGCTCTCACAGGTCTCTGTGTTTAGTGGCCCCCTTTTGCAGACCCGTGACAGCATTTCAAATGCCAAAGCTAAAATGTGAGCTCCTGCCTCAATCTTCTCCCTCTGGCAAAACCCACCTGGGTCAGTGGGAGTTTTGCCTCCTGAAGGGCTTCAGCACTGCCCGGGGTACTCACTTGCTAAGCACCACTATCAGCACTTAGAAACATGCTGCTTCGTTTATAGGAAGGATTTGTGTGTCTCTGTCCCAGTAAGGGGAGACGTGACAGGCTCTCCCAGAGCTCCGTGGCACACTCCTCCTCACCCAGTATCAGGAGGGTGGCAAAGATGCAGGAGGTTCCCTGTGGTGTCCTGCCAAGTGGACTCGTTGCAATGAGGAGCTCCACCTGGGTTTAATTTTGCAGAGAATGTGATATTTCTCTAATTAAACAGCAGCAAGTGTGGAAGTGAAACCAGCAAGTGGGAGGTGATGAAGGCTGCTCCCCACTAAAATTGACCTGTTCACCTCCACCTCCTTAGTTTTATTTTGTTTTAAGTTTTGGAGCAGCGAAGCAGAGCACAAAATGTATTCCAGCCAAAATCCCCTATGCAGCCGCTTCCTGGTGGGGCTCAAAAAGATAACCAGCACAACAAGGGATGCAGGGATCTGAAATACCTACTGGCCATGGCTGAAGCCCGCATTTCCCTGTGCTGCTAAGGGCTCGTGCTCGCAGGGCACATCTCCCAGCCAGCATGGAGCCAGATGGTTTGTCCATCTCCTGCGGATGTTCCCCACCAGTAGGGCAGCACCAGAGCGCTGGCTGCTGGGGAGGTGTTCACGGTGCGGCACTGCCAGCGGGGCTCCGTGCTGCTGGCACACGGGCAGTGCCTCCAAGGTGCCCCCTCTGCTCCAAAGCCACGCAGCGGTGAGCAGCAGCTGGCAAAAGCCAGCACGGGAAGGTGGAGGCTGGAAATGCTTTGCACAAAAGCCCCGCCGCTGCTTTAGCAGCTCGTCATGCGGCAAGGGAACCAAAATGTCTGATGAGCTAAGAATGGGCTTCCTGCTGGTATTGTACTTCAGACCCTGACCAAGCACTTCTGCAAAAGATTTGGGCTCTATTGCGTTTTACCCAGGCCAAGTCCTTCTGTTAGTGTTGTTTTTGCCATGTCTCAACATGGCTTCCTGGTTTCTTTTTTTTTTTTTTTTTCCGTTATAATTTTGTTCTTGATTTTTGGTGTGACTTGTTGTACTCTATGACAATAACCTTCTTAGCTCTAATGTCCCTCCTACCCCTCAGCAGTTGACCAAGCTCCACCAGTTGGCTATGCAGCAAACCCCCTTTACTCCCCTTGGACAGACCACCCCCGCTTTCCCTGGTACGTACCCACATGCCCTTTCTAGATATCCTTCTCTTCTTACCTGTAGAGTTTCTCTCTCTTTCTGAACTCATTGTATCTAATGGAAACAAATAGGACCAGTAAAACTGCAATGTCCACAGGGATAGGTTAGCAGGGAGACTAGGTGGAAGTGCAGGGCTTGCAGTCCTCACGGGCACGCTGAGCGCGTAACTGTGCACACCAGCTCTGCTTCCAGCCTTGCTGGCTTTCTGAGCAGCAGGACAAGTGCCAGCACCGCCCTTCCCCACCCGGAGGAGGCAGCATCCCTCGCCGTGTGCCTGTCCGGACCCCTGGGACATCCCCACGGTGCCGGCGGGGGATGCTGCCCTCGTGCCCACGGGATGGAGCAGGGCAGGACGGCACTGGGGAGAGCAGTGGGAAGGCGATGCAGTGACAGGAGGACAGTCAGAGCTGGCGTGGCTCACCAGCCTGGCCTGCAAATCCTGCGCTGTGTCCCGTGGTCAGCTAGGAAGCGGATAGAGCACAGGGGATGGCGATGCTGAAAGCGCCTTCGTTTGCTCAGTGGTCAAGGTGCCGAATGGAAATGCCTTTTTTGACAGTAAATGTTCATCATATTTTGAGCTTCCTAGATGAAGTGACATTGCTTATCTCCTCGAAGGCAAAAGCATTAAATCTGTTTCTTCTTTGCTCTTCAGGAGAAAAGCTGCCCTTACATTCCTCCGAAGAAGCTCAAAATCTGATGGGCCAATCATCAGGTAAAACACAAAGCTACAGGGAAATCAGTAGGCGGCTGTTGAAAAGTACTTCTGAAGTAGGACTGTGCCATTGTTGTGATCCTGGATAAATCGTCTTGTTTGTGGAGAAGTGAGCATGCTTTCTGGTGGGCAGGTAGAGACCAGGCAGCACCGTGCCTGCCATCTCCCTCCGTGCAGCACGCCCGAAGAAAAGCACCTCTAGTTCCTTACCTGGTTTTTGATGTTTGTCTATGGCTGCCATCTCCGTAATGGAAAGACATCAGGGTCCCCGCCCTTATTCTTCCATTTAATTTTGCATAAACCTCGCCCAAAAACAGTAGAAAAAATGCTTGTGGGAATGGAAATAGCATTTTAGCTGTCTCTCAGCCGTTCAAGGAGAGCTGCATTTTTAGTGGAACAGGACCCCAAGGAGACGAAGCGTGGCCATAATCTTGGAAAAATTTCCATTTCAAATGTCCCTGGCAGCTGCACATTCATCCGTATGTGCTGAACATGCTTTTATACCCCGCTGTTGCTCAGGGGGATGATCCAGAGACCTGCAGGCTCGTGAGCGAGGGGAGCCAGACCTCCTGAACATGCCGGGGTGCGCTTCCTGCCTGCCTCGAAAGCATCTGGGGGCATCGCCCAACCGTGAAAGCAAGCATAGGCCATGGAAATAGACCCCACCAGGTGGTAGCAAAAACAGATTTCTTGTTGTCTCTGCGCAGCCTTGTTCTCTGTGTGCCCTACTTTACCCCTTGCAATCACCCATGGCATTAATCCTGACCTGGCCGAACACGGTGATTCCCCATGTTGCATCCAGAGGGGTTAGATGTGCATGTCAGAGGGGAGTATCCCAGTATCCCAAAAGGAGCAATCCCCCAGTAACGGAGAAGGATGTTACGGCTGTGGTGACGCAGGGGTTGATGTGATGCCCCAAAATGCAGCTGGGAGAGGCAGTGGGGGGCTGGGGTGGGAAATAGGTGTGGAGGTGACAGCACATGCGTGGAGGACTCTGAACATCCGTGGAGGGCTCCAGGGAGCAGGCGGAAGGAGTTTTTCCAGGCTGTGGCTTGGGAACTGCTTCTGCAGGAGCACGTGGAAAGGCTTGGCCCTTTCTGCTCGCTCTGTGCATGAGCACTGCAGAGGGAGGATGAGGCACTGGTGAAGTGCCCCTTCCTGTGCTCTGCAGCCAGCGCTGAGCACTGCCTGCTGCGTGAAATGCAGGCAGGAGCTATTTTGTGCAGGCTTTGGCGCCAGCACGGCAGGTAGGGCTGGGCTTGTGTCCCCATCCCCTGCTTTTCCTTGTGTTCCTGACAAGAAATAGGTCCAAGAGACCTCCTGCGAGGGGTCTGGTGTGCAGCCTGCATGCCAAGGCGCAGTGCTCGGGAACGCGCGGCCGCCAGCAGACACCTTCTGGGGCAGGTCCAGTACGCAGGCAGGCATCGGTTCGCACCCACTGGGTGTCAAACCCAAGGCTGTTGTTGCTCTCAGAACTGATCGGAGCCCCTCTTGTGTAGTGCAGAGGGAAGCACAGACTGCAAAACCCGGCAGTGGCTTGCAGTAGATGCTTGGTGCTCCCAGGGGTTCACAAGCCCCTTGGGGCTTTTGTGAGCAGGGACTTAGTGCAGCTGAGTTATTCCACAGCAGCACAGCAGTTCCAGTCTCCTGCTGCTTTTTTTTTTCTCTGCACCCCCTTTATTCCTCCTCTCTTTGCTCAAACACACATTGCAGTCTTTTGGACTCCAGCGCACATTGCTCTTAAAAGTTTATGTTACACAGATAAGGTTTTTCTTGGTAGTTTATGTTATACAGATAAGGTTTTTCTGCTGAGGCTGCAAATTCCTATTAGCTACCAGACAGCTTCTGTCCTACAGATTTGGAATAGGATGTCCCTACTTGAGCAATGAGGTGATTTAATATGGAAACCAGTGGGAAAAGCAGGCTTAAACCCGGCTAGGAGTGCTGTGCCATGCTCTCACGTGGAGCTGCATGTGCGTGATGGTCTGCAGCCTTTCCCACCATGAAGGAGGGAGAAGCTGGGAAGAAACACCCTGCTGCATTCACTCCTTGCTGCTGGCAGTGTGCTTCCACGTGGTTTTGTAGGGAAGCAGGCTCTCCACCGGCATGTTGTTTGCCTTGCACTAAGAGGGACCGTCGGTCCCAAGTCCAGTCAGCATGCGTGTCTTAGCAAGATCTGGCTTAAGCTCAGCATTTCAGCTGCTGGGCTGCTTTCCTAAGAATGATGTGCTCAGGGAGGGCTGGAGGGTGTGTGGAAACCCTGCCTCCAGGGTTTCTTCCTTCTCCCACCCCCGCCAGCCCTCCGGGGGAGGCTGCAGCCTTGTGCTGCGCAGACCTCCCCAGAGCCAGTCTCACATGGGGACCGAGGGTTGAGGGGCACAGGGGAAGGTGGCAGCCCACTCCAGATGAGGCAGGTAGCAACCGTCTCCCTCCTCCTTGTACCAGAGTGTGTGATCCCCTTCCCCTCCCGGCCCCGGAGCAGGATGCAGCCTTTGCAATGTCGACTGCTGCGGGGAAGTGCCAGCAACCCGCTGCTGCGCTGCTGCTGCAAGCTGTAACCATTTTCCCTTGCATATGCCCAGGTCTGGATGCCAGTCCCCCGGCCAGTACTCATGAACTCACCATTCCCAATGATGTAAGTACAGTGGCGATTCCTCTGCCTGTGTGTCTATGTGTATGCACATATATATACATACACGTATATATATGTACTCTACAAATGTATGAGCTCGTTAAATACATTTAGAGATACCCCTTCACCGGGTTCACTCATGCCTTTTGTGCAGCTCCTCAGTCTGGTTGTCTGGGGTCACGAAGCACCTGCTGGTCTCTACCCTCTTGGTGGCTTTCCTAGGGGGAATCCTCCTCAGTGCTCCGTTTTCCTTCCCAAGTGAACTTAGTGCTCACGAAAGATGCCCACTTGACAGCGATCAGCAGCGGAGGGAGCTCCCAAGCCAGCCCCAGTATAACGGCCTGATACACCACTGGCAGGTCTGAGATGTTTCGGATCTGTCCTTTTGAAAGGCAGCGCGTGGCGTTTGGGTTCTGGTGGCAGTCAGCAGTTGGGTCCTGCAAGCGGAGGCATTGCGGTGAGGTGGATATCGGACTCAGACTTTTGTCAGAAGGAGGCTGGAGGTGTCATGGTCACAGAGAGGGGCAAGGAGAGAGGCTGCTCAGGGTGCTTAGATGGGAGGAGGTGGGATGCAGAGCCCTGGCAGACAGCACCCAGACCCAAGGTCTCACTTCTGGAGTGGCCTTGTGGTCTCCATGGGTTGATAGCCAGCCTGTGCCCGAACCAGGAGCAGGGCGAGTGGAGAAACGGCTCCCAGGCTCCATCTCCACTACCGGCACCCTCAGCCCACCCTTCTCGGGGGGTTCTGGATTGGGTCTGGTGCCTGTTTCCTCTTCTTCCTCCTGTTTACCCAGCTTTTGTTGGCCCAGTGAGGAAGCCCCCCTGGGAGACCACCGGGAGTCCTGCAGGTGCTTCTCAGCTTGCAATGGCCATGGCTGGCCAGCCTGGGGGACCTGGCAGCAATGAGGGCATCTTTGGGAGTGTTGGGGGACCCCTCGAAAGGGGTCTCTCCTGCCTTTTAGCGTGTTGAATGACCTGCCACAGGACACAGGAGTACTGGGAGCATTCACTCGCCAAAAACCTGGCTCACATCAGACCTGCGCTATATTAAATGTCACTGCTTGCGTCTTTTTTTCTGCCTGCTGAAAATACCTCCTGTTGTTTTGAAGGCTCTGAAATTTCCACTGTCACCTTCCCTGGAAAGAGAGCACAGGCTTGGGTGTCTTAAAGGAGGTTTTAGCAGTGCAGAGCAGACCGTGGTTGCACTGCAGAGAAAGGAGAGTTCAAGGAAACCCGGTGGTGAAATCCAGCTTGTCACTTCTGTGACTGTCGGGAGAAACTTGAATGCCGTGCAGAGACACTCAGAAGCCTCCGAATAGGTTTGGCTCCTCTTCTTCCCCAAGCAGGCTCCCAGATGTATGTATTTTTGTTCGCTGAAGCACCTCCAGCCTCTTCAAGCCATTTCTGCTCTGCAAGAACCAGGATGGGTGGCTGTTGGGCTGCACGTCGTGCTGCAGCCCCAAAGATAGTTGATACCTTCCCAGTGCTGCAGCGGATGCACATTCGGGTCCTTCAGCCTGCGCTCCAGGCAGGTGAAGGATAAGGTGATGAGATGGACATGGCTGGGACTGGCTCTGGCTTTGTGGAACCAAGAAACCTTCACCGGGGGCTGTCAGTGAAGCTTCCCTTAAGGCTTACAGAGGCACAGCATTGTGCACAACAGCATCGTCATTCCTCTGCTCTTCCTAACCCTCTGCTTTGTTGGGAGCTCTGGTGGCCTAGCAGAGAGAGTTGCAATGAAGAAGTCTACCCAGAAACACGTTGCCATCTGACGTTACGATCTAAGCACCACGTGGGACACAGCACTAAGGCAGCTGTGATCTGACAGCAGGAGGAGTGGCCGTTGGGAGCGGTCTGCACCTCGATGGATAGCGGCAGAAGCCCAGCAGCTGACGAGATGAATGAATATCCTGGGTACAAAATTCTCAGTTGTGACCTTGGAAAGGCGCTCAAATGGCCAAGCAGGACATGCAGAAAGACCTCGTACCTGTGCTGGAAATGTTGCTCACCTTCCTGTGCCTCACCCAGCTGTAGTGGTGTGTAAGGGAACTGTAGTCTGATGTACGAATGGGTGACAGCAAAGATCAAGACACCCTCAGGGACCACTGAGGAAATTCATGCCTCTAAGGAAAACTAATTTTTTCAAGAGGGCAAAAGGCGTTTTTCAGTAAAATTCTCCTTTCCTGCCACAGCCTGGACCCTCCTCCCAGGGCAGTGAGGGAGACGCTGGGGGGCAGCAGGGCAGGACGGGGCGAGCGATGTGAAGCTGTTAGCGGTGAGTGTCTGCAGCTGCTGGGGGGCACCTGGGGCCAGGCTGACCCCAGGGAGCCCCGGGCCGTGTTCAGGCGGGATCTCCTGGTTTCGTGAGCACTGAGGTCACGGTCACTCCAGGGCAGGGCGAGGAAGGCTCCGGCCTCGCGGTCGTGCTCGTGTCCCTGAGCCGCGCTTTACGCCGTCCCCCCCCCCTCCCCGCGCTTTCTTTCTAGCTAATAGGCTGCATAATCGGACGCCAAGGGACCAAAATCAATGAAATTCGGCAGATGTCTGGAGCACAGATCAAAATCGCCAACGCCACGGAAGGGTCATCAGAGCGCCAAATCACCATCACGGGAACCCCTGCCAACATCAGCCTCGCTCAGTACCTCATCAACGCCAGGTGAGACCCGGCGGCGGGGCCGCCCGCCGCCCTCACTTCAGGAGGGTTTTGCTTGTAGCCGGGCAAAATCGCTGTCTTCCCCCCGCCGAGGAGGTTGCACTGGGGCAGGGCATGGAGACGGATCTGGTCTGGTGGCAGGAAGGCGTAACTTGGGACCTTGCCGTGCAACCGGCCCTCTCTCGCTGCCTCCTCAGAGCCTCTCCCGCGTGCTTCCAGGCCTCCAAAAATCCTTCCCTCCCACCGAATGAAGTCAACCAAGCAGTCCAATAAACAGCAGACATGGGAACGGCCTGATCGCGTCCTTTTCGTCTCCCGGCGGCGCGTGCCGGGCTCAGGGATGCTGCAAGCCGGGCCGCGCAGCGCCGGCACCACCATGGGGCCATGGGTGCAGGCGGGTGGGCGAGCGGGCAAGCAGCCCAGGGGGAAGGAGGGGAGGGTGGGGGGTCGTCTCACTGGCTTCACGCTGCAAGGCCGTCCGTCTGTCCGTCCGTCCATCCGTCCGTCCGTCCATCCATCCGTGCCAGCGCTGGCAAGAAGGAAGGGGTGAGGGAGCAGCGGCAAGGTGTGCGCGGTCTCTCCCCCCCTAACCCCCCTGCCTTGCACCCGACCCCCTTCTGCCCCAACCTGCAGCCGTCTCTGCCACCCTGCCCTCCCCACTGCCTGGCCCCACGGCACCTCCCCACCACCTCCCGAGGAAGGAGAGAAAAGAAAACTGAGCGGCTCTGTTACCAGGAAGGGCTGGCCGAGCCACAGGCAGAGATGGAGGGTGGCCCAGCACCGGGGTGGATGGGGCACGGCTCAGCCTCTCCCTTGCTTTGGAAAGGCAGAGCAGGACGGGGGAGCTGGGGCAGCTTGCAGGTGACAGGGCAACGGGGCTGGTGGCAAGGACACTGGGAATGCAGCTTGCCCCCCGTAGGAGGGATGCTGGTAGGGGTGAGACCATGTGCTGGGACATCACCCCTTGTGTGTGGCATCTCTGCCAGGAGCAGGCACTAGCTGGCATCATTGAGGGTCTTCAGGTCCACACTTTAGCCCCCTGCACCCTCTACGGGGACCCCCAAGCCCCATGTGCTCAAGCAACCAGGCATCAGGCTGGTGACCCTCTGCCATAAGCTGTGCCCTACCCGAACCTCCTGAGCACCCCTAGTGGGCCAGATGCAGGTGCTGGAGGAACCCGGTGAGACATCGAGATCTGGGGAAAGAAAACGAGCACATTCCCCCAGTTCAGGATAGATCAGGATAGGTTCAGGACACGGGGAGAGGGGGGATCCATCTGCACAACACCGAGCCTGCAGGTGCATCCTGTGGGACGTAGGCAGGAGGAGCAGCGCTGCCCTGGAGGATCTGCGTTTTCTTTTCTTCTCCGTTTATTAAGCGCTTGTTTTTGTCTTCCCCCCCCCTCTCTCTGCCCCTGTCTATTCTAGGCTGACGTCTGAGGTCACTGGAATGGGCGCACTCTAATTTCCACCCACCATCCTCCACTCCGCACCACCCGACCCTCTCCAGCCAAGGGCACTCCACCCAGCCTGTACAACCTGTACATTTACCGTCTTCCCCTTACCTCCACAGATACTCTTTTCTTTACTAACAGATATATATATATATATATAAATACACACACATATGCACCCACCAGGACGTTTCTTTATGACCTCCTTACTGTGCTCCTGAGACCGCTCCCGAACTCTTTGGTTATGGTCCTTGTTTTCAGCGTACGGTGTTATTACTTCTTCTGCTTTTGGGGATGGGGGGGAGGGGGGTTTCCACTTGTGAGACTCGAGACGACGAGGACGGGTCTCTAGTGTCAGCCTAGCGTAGCTACCTAAGGGTTTGCGTTGAGCCCGGCGGCTCTCGCTGTAACCTATGGCATGGTGACACCACCCAGAGCTGTGCTCACTTTTCCTCCCCGCAGTCCTCCCCCCTCCCCAGTGCTCCCACTCTGCTCGCTTCGCCCCTCCTGGCTCCCCTCTGCCCCCTCTCCCCCCTGCCCTGAGGATAAGGCGTAGTTTTTTACCCCTGTGTTATTTTGGAAGCAGAACGTGCAGGAGCCAAGCCTACGTGCATGCATGGGTTCACGCACAGACGTCTCTCTTTGCAACATGGCAGGGTCCAGACAAGCCATTTTTAATACTCAAGGAAGGGAATCTCCCTCTCTCTCTCTCACACACACACACACACACACACACAACCCCCCCTTTTTTAACTAACGAGCAACTGGAAGCGGGAAGAATTCAGCTGTATGGGATTCACACCCCCAGGGGCCCATGAGAGCACTCTGACAATCCCCACGAGCAACCTTTGGACAATAGCTCAGGAAGCTCTGCGAGCCGGCTGTGTTCGTCAGTGTTTGTGTTCAATAAATGTCTGTGCAGCTCTGCTACCACCGGGCTCCGACTGTTCTTCTTCTGGGCCACCCCACTGCCTCCTCCACACCCTTCTCCATCCTAGCAGCTTGGAGGGAAGGTGGGGTGTATGTGCCAAACCTTTCCTTTATTATAGTTTTATTTTAGGAAAGGTACCGGTTGGCGACAATGCACTTCCTGAGTGATTCTAGGCTTTCTTTTTTTGCCAGGGAGTGTACTTGGCTTGCACGAGGTGTGGTTTTCCCAAATATTAGTATACAGCCTATGGTAGGACAACAAATAGCTCTCACAACCCCCTTGTCTGGACAGATCTGCCATGTCTGTGCCCCAAGCCCTTCCCCTGCCTTCTGCTTCCAGGCTTTGCATCTCTCTCCTGCCTCTCAAGAGAGGAAACAAATATATTTTCCCTCAGCTAACCTATTCCGTACAAAATGTCTGGCACTCATTTTCCCTGTACTCCAACCACTGCAAGACATTTCTGCACCCTAAAACATGGGAAATATATTGCTTTTCCCAGTGAGCCCCAGGACTGGATGCCGTTTCCCTCTGTCCCTCCTGCAGAGCTTCCCCCAGCGCAGGGGCGGTCGTGGCGGGTGCATGTCCCAGTCCCAGCAGTGGCCTGGGGGTAGAGGCAGAAGGAGATGTCCTTGGAGAGGGATGCTTCTCCCTGCCCAGACCTTCCCTGTCAGAAGCCCTGATCCGCCAAAAGTCTGCTCTTTGCTCTGCTACAGGCTGCTTTTTTGTTTTAGCCATCGAGAGAGCAGTAACAATGGAAAAAGCCACCTGAGCAACTCCAGCTGGGAAATGCCAGCCGTCCTGCAAACGAAGCCAAGGGGGGTGTTCTCAAGCCGGGCATGCAGAAAGTGATAAACCCAAGCTGGGGCTCTGCAAAGCAAGGGCTTGTCTGCCAGGGACCTGTCCGTGCTGGAGAGGGGCACAGCCCCATCCACTGCCCCCTGCACATGCAGGCAAGAGAGAGAAAGTGGGAAGGGGGCTGAGCCCTTCCGAGGTTAGTGTGCAAAGAAAACAAAACAAAACAAAACAAAAAACACCACCACAGTAGAAAAAAAAAATTCAAACCAAAAATCCAGTGGTATGTGGGAATCTACCAACTTATCCATCACTGTCTGGGATTGAACGAGGCCTGGAGGGAGAGCTGATTAAGCAATCACTGTAGTACCTGCTGGGAACATGCTGATGACAGCAATGATAGCAACAAAATCACAAGGAACGTGCCAAATTCAGCTTTGACTTCCCTGGTGCAACTCAGAAGGAGATGGCAAGAAGACTGGCAGCTTTCTTTGGAAGAAGCCGCAATGTTTTGCTTTTACTCGTGGTATGTCTTGGTTTTGCATTTAATGTGAGCTAAAAATGCTCCAGCAATGCATCCACAGCCATGTCCCTGGGAGAAATACAAGTACATCTTTAACACAGCAGAGAGTAGTCAAGACAACACGGATGTCACAGTTAATCAACAGAAGAGCTTCAATACGTTGCTTTTCTGTATCAAAGCGATGAATTTTATCCAGAGTGATTCAACATTTTTGGACGTCACTGACTGAGTATTACTCAAACTCTTTGGGAATGGGTTATTTTGTGGGAAAATGGGGTTTTGGCAAGAATTAGTTGGTGCAAAGCCTCAGTCTGCCCCTGTTTGTGGGGTGTGGTGGGGCTGAGGACCACTCTTTGCCCCTTGCACCTCCACTGAAGGTCTCCACTCCCCTCATATCTGTCCCAGGTCACGCTGCCGAAACTGAGTGCTGGGATTATCGCTACGTGCATTTTTTCCTAGGCTGTGTTTAGAGAAAAAAAAAAAAAAAAAAAAAAGGCTTTTTAGCAAAAGTGCTACGTAAGTGGTGTTGAAAAAAAATAGGTTGTTTCCCCTACGGGAAAGTGACTTTCACCGGAGAGACTTTAAATTTAAATGCTCTCATTTAGTTGTAATTCAGGGTGGTTTTTTTTTTTGTTTTGTTTTTGTTTTTGTTTTTTTCTTCTGCTGTTTTGGCTTTTTTCGTTTGTTTGTTTTAAATATGTAATGTGCTCATGCTAGTCACTTTTAATTATGCTAATTTCAGGCTCACGGCCCATCAGAAAGGCTAATTCCCCGCTCGGGGCCGCAGAGGCAGGGTCCCCCGGGGCAGGGCGAGCCCCCGGCCCCCTGTCGCTCCCTCCGCAGTCACTAGATGTCCCCATCGCCCTTCGCAACCCCCTCCCGTCCCCAGCTCCCTCCAAACCCAGCGCCTTGTCCCGCCCTGTGCTGGCCCCGTCCGTCTGTCCATCCCTCCATCCGTCCGTCCGTCCGTCCATGCATTCGATGGGCTGTGCTCGGGGAGTTTTGGGGTACCCTAAACCGGCGAGGAGAGGGTACCCCAAAACCCGAGGCGCGGGCAATGTTTGGGTGTTTCAAGGGGCAATGGTTTTAGACTAAAAAGGGTAGATTCAGGTTACAAATCAGGAAGAAATGATACATTATGTGGGTGGTGAAGCCCTGTCCCAGGCTGCCCCGAGGAGCTGTGGGTGCCCCATCCCTGGCAGTGCCCAAGGCCAGGCTGGGTGGCACTTTGAGTCTGCAGATGCCTTGCAGGAGCCCAGCACCGCGTCCCACTGCAGGGTTGGGTTGTCCCACCAGCATCAAGACCTTCTCGGAGACACCCTGGCCCATTTGGGCACTCGTGCATGGCCAGGCTGGCTACCAGCCCCTGGACCCCTGCCCTCGGTCACACCACACGCTCTGGTTATGCTGCTTGCACCTGGGAAGGAGGGTCCCAGCACAGCCCAGGCTCAGGCTGCAGCTGGCCTGACCCAGCACATTCGATCGTGCTGGGCTGGCGTTTCGCAACAGGAGGATGTTTTCCAGGGAAAGTCCCCGGTGGCCTCAGACCTCTCCAGTGGCAGCTGGCGCCCGTGCAGAGCTTGGGGTGGAAGGATTTGCAGGAAGGTCAGGGTCTGGGTGCAATTCCCCTGCTCCCTTGTTCAACAGCAGAGCTCTGCTGAGAGGGTTATTTTTGCTTCCACTTCAAAAAGAAAAAAAAAAAAAAGAAAAAAAAAAAAAAAAAAAAAAAGGAAAGGAAAGGAAAGAAAAGAAAAGAAGAAGAAAAAAAAAAAAAAAGCAGCTGTGGATCTTAATTCACTGTGCTATGCATCAAGCCTGAGGCCTCCATCTGAAGGGTAACGTGGCAGTGACTTTTAGGAAGTACTGAATGTACCAGATGTGCAACTCCTCCAGATCCAGATGTGCGCCCTCCCCCCCACCTCAGCCCCGCGCAGAGGAACAAGCGGCACCGAATCACTCCGAAAGCATCCCGCAGACTAAACCTAGCCAAGTGCGAAACCCGGATGGCTCAGGATTCCCACACCAGTGTTTACGCAGCACAGCCACAGGGATGTCTCTTCCCAGAAAAAGCCCTGGCGTCGGCTCCCCGCGCGGCGAGCGGACCCAGCTGGGTGAAGCGGGACGGGCCTGGTGCTGGCTCCGTGGCTGCGCTGAGAGCTGATCCCCATGCTGAACCTCGGGCTGTTGCTGATTTAAAACCCACATGCTGTTTCTATAAGGAGCTGCTTTGATCCCGAAAGGGAAAGCCGGGCTGCATATGAGGGCTGGAGCACTTGAAACCCTCCCCGCGTGCTGCGCTGCGTCTCCCTGCAGGCAGCGTCTCAGCGGCGTTGTTTGTTCCTGGAGGACAGCCTGTGTCTGAGAGCATTTGTGTCTGCACCAACAAGCCAGATAGCTGTGGGGGCAGGGATTTGTGCCACTCAGCTCTGAAGCCCCTGTGGGTTTCAGCCCTCCAGATGAGACCTGGGGTGCAGGATGCTCCGGGGGAATGCAGACATCGTGCCCCAAAGGAGTGGGCTGGAGTGCTGGAGCAGCCATCCCTTGCAGCGGTGCCCAAATCCAGGGCTGCGCCAACTGCTGTGGGTCAAAGCGAGATGGAAATCCAACAGGATTTCCAGGGCGAAGGGGAGCAGGGCAGCTTTCACGATGTGCTCACCCAAAATTTTTCGTTCAGTGGGCTGCTGTTTTTTTTGGGGGGATGGGGTGGAGGGGTCCTTCGTGGAAGAGCTCGCAGCCAGATGCTGCTGTGCTCTTGGAGGCTGCCCCGAGCAGTGCCCTGACACAACCCAGGGCTGCTGCAGCAGGAGGTGCTGTGTCCGCCTGGGGACATCTGTGTGGAGCCGTGCACCTGAGCCCCCCGTGGGAGTGCTGCAGGGGAGCACTGCGCTGTCCAAAGCCAGTTAAAATGGCAAACCTTACACCGCTCAAAAAAAATTACAATCCCTGTTTAAAAAAAGAGATTTAGTTGCATGCAAATGCTGCTACTTCTGTCTGAAATAGCTTTATATTCCAGACTGAAATGCCGTGATTTCAAGACATGCAGGACAGCACAGGGCACCTCTAAATGCAGCAATGCACCCGGGCAGCTGGAGGCCACGTGCACGTGGCTCCTTGCGGTGGGGTGTGCGACACTGAGCACAGAACTGATTCTCCTGTGTCCCTGCTTGAGCTCACGGTTTGGCAGCGCCAGCAACGAGCATCAAATGATGTGAAAGATGCGATTGCTGCCTCTTGGGCCGTGGAGAGAGGGGAGATGCTCTGCACGGCGCGTGGCCGGGGAGCGGGGATTTGTGGCAGTGGGGAGAGGTGCGTGTTGGTGCTGCAGCCCCGTGGTGCTGAGCACAGCCCTAGGGGTGCGGGTGTTTTGGCAGGGAGCTGGAGCTGCTCAGGGCGTTGTGTGGAGCTGTGCGTCCATGTAGTGTGGCTGGGGAGGGTCTGGGTGGAGGAGATGGCAGCTTGGGACCTTAGCTGAGCTCTGACCATTTCCTTTGGTTGACCCCCAGCTCTCCAGACCCAGAGACCCACGGGAGGAGCACCTTCCCTGCATGACCGGACACAGCAGCTCGCAGCCAGCACCCACGGCACCCCAGCGGTACCTGCTTCTGCAGACCAGCCTTCCTCCTCCACCCTTCGGGCTCCTGCTGCTTTACAACGCATTTCGTGGCTTTTCTGTGTAAACGCAATAAAAGCTCTTGCTGTCAGACCACAGCGAGCGGGTCCCTCCCGGCCGCCTGGCACGGCTGTGGCATTTTGGCAGGAGGATGCCGTGGGGGCAGTGGGGTTCTGTGGGAGGACCTGCAGCCCCTGGAAGGGTTAAGGTGGAAAGTCATCCCACGCAGCCCGCCAGTCAGCCTCAGCCTGCTGGAAAAAGCAGCTCAGCGCCCTGGCTGCGCTCGGCATCAGGAAACAATCACGCGCAGGAGCCGGGCTGCCAGGAGGGGAAGGGGAGTGGGATGAGGAGAAGGGGGGGGGGGAGTGCCGCGAAGAAAATCCAGAGCCCTCCCAAAAGGCAGCAAAGGCCGGGATTCATTACCCGCCGGGAGATGTGTTTATAGCAAATGTGAGTCAGTGCCCGGGGACGGGCGATTGAGACGGGTGCGTGCTGCCCATCCGGCCCCGCACAATGGCAGCTCTCAAACCCGCCGCCCCGCGCCACGCGCCAGCCCCGGACCTTGGAGCAGCCCCAGCGCTATTTTGGGGCATGCCTCTGCTCCAGGGCGTTCCATTTCTCCACCGAGGGGCCGTGCCAGAGCGCTGCCGCTCCCTGCCTTGCTGGCTGCTGGCCCCAGGGGCCAACCGTGCCCCTTTGGGAAGAGGACACTGCCCATGGGGCGGCTGGCCGGGTCCCCCATGCATTGCCCCAATGCAGTCGGGGTCTCGGCTCCAGCAGGTCCCTGAAACGTGGCCAGCAGAGTCAGCACTGGGGATGGGGAGATGAGGCCAAAATGCCTATTCCGACCTTTTCTTGTGCTTGTGGGTGGGAAGCATTCACCCCTTTTGCTGGGGTCCAGCCCCACAGCACATCCCGCCAGCCCCAGAGATTGCCGCCAGCCTGCAGGTCAGCCCAGGGGTCTCAGTCACTTGCAGCCAGCAGCATGGGGTGCCTGTTCCCAACCCTCCTGCCATCTGAACCCCACAGCATCCCCCTGCCCGGGCTGCCCACCACCAGCGCAGCACCATGCCACCTCCCCGGCCCTCCCAGCCCAAAATGGGTGATCCGGCTGTGGCAAAGCTCCCGGCCCATGGCCACCCTGGGAGGAAAAGCCACCCATGCCAACTTGCAGAAAACCAGGGAACTTCTGTGGTAAGGAGTCAGCTGGTGCCATCCTTAAAACCACATTTATCTGGCCCAAGGTGGGCATTTGCCTAGAAAAACATCACTCTGCACCTGCTCTCCTCCACAGCCCTCTTTATTTTGGATGAGGTGAGACGGGAAAGCCAACACTCGCCAGGGGCTGGTGATGCACACTGCTTGCTCTGCCCGGGGCATCTCTGTGCCTCCTGCTTTGAGCCAGGTTTTGGGGCTCCTGTGGGGGGTGATGGCCCAGCAGGAGGGCAGCAACTGAAGCACGAGGCCCCCAGAGGCACCCCCAGCCCCGTGCTGAGGGCTTGCTCCCTCCAGAGCAGGCTGACAGGAGGGTGAGTGTTTGGGGATTGGAAACAGCCTGCTTAAATTCTGCTGTTCCTCTTAAAAATAATAATTAAAAAAAGGCAGTGAAGATGCTTATCTTTATGACCCGCTGGGATTTCCCTGGCTGCAGTGTGTGCTGGTGGCCTCTGGTCTGCTGTCTGCTCCGTAACCCTCTCCGCTCTGGGCTGGAGCTGCTCAGCCTCCCCCAGAGGCTGCTGCCTTCTTGCCTCGCGTTCGGCATCACTGCAGCCACGGCTGAACAGGGAGCAGGGGAAGCAGGAGTGAGGACAGCAAAATGGTTGGATGTTGCACATTCGCTCTTCGTTGTCTGCGTGAGAGCCAAGGACGATGCTTGGCACCTCGCTGGGATCCAGCCCTGCCAGGAAGGGTAGCTGCCTTGTTTCGCACTTCTAGGAAAAGGCTGCAGGCTGGATGCTGCTCCGCGGTACGGAGAGCTCAGCTGCAAACCCTGCTGCAAGCAAGGCTTGCTCCCAAAGGGCCCAGCCACCCAGTGGGCTGGGGTGAATAAACACCCCAGGAATTCCCAGGAACAGCCTGGGAATGGGCGTGCAGGGACACAGGAGTCGGACAAGGATCCCTGCGGCAGTACGGCATGGGTCAGGCCGGCTCCAAGGGGTGCTGCAATGCGAACCCAGCCCAGGGAGATCACGGGGGGGTCTGGGTGTGTAAGCAAGGGAGAGCTCCGTGCCCCTCAGGGCTGGCTGCCCACGCAGAGGGAAAATGAAACCATGCTTGGGAGCGTGGGGCCACTCAAAAGCAGGCAGCAAGGAAAGCAGGGGTGAGCTGCTGGCTCCCTGGGAGAGGTGAGACGTGAGGCAGGGGGCTCGCACAGCCTCGGTGAGGGCAGGCTCGGTAGCTCTGTGCCTCAGAGGATGGATCCAGCCCTGTGGAAGTGCCCTTGAGGGACAGCAGTCCCTGGGATGGCCCCTGCGGGGACCGCGTGCGGCTGTGCCCGGG
Organism: Aythya fuligula; assembly: GCF_009819795.1. Taxonomy (NCBI): domain Eukaryota; kingdom Metazoa; phylum Chordata; class Aves; order Anseriformes; family Anatidae; genus Aythya; species Aythya fuligula. The sequence goes on from NC_045564.1 coordinate 11,170,315, forward strand.
GCACGTGGGTGGCTGAGGGGGCCGGAGGCGCGATCCCCTCTCCTCCAGCTCCCACGCTGCGTCCAGCGCCTCCCCTCTTGCTCTTCTCTCTGAAGAAACCCAGCCAAGCTTTCCCGCAGGCTCAGACAGCTATGAGAGAAATATGATTACCAGATGGTTTGTTTTTCCATAGGACCAGAGGCCAGCGTGAGGTAACAGGGAAAAAGTTAACCCGCCCCAAGCCAGCTCGGACGCGGGGCCGTGGCTTTGCTGACGGGGCCGTGCCGTGTTGGCACACCAGGGGTCTGCACAGCGTGGCGATGGGGGGCACTCACACCCCGTGCTGGAATCCCCCCGCTGCCAGCCCCCAGCCCCACGAGATGGCCTGGAAAGCCCGCGGTGGGGATGCTCGCCAACAGGCGTGGGCAGTGGAGGACCTCGGAGAATTCAGGGAAAGGGGAAGGATTCTCAGAGCTGCGTGCCCAAAGGTTGCTGTGCGTGCTGGGTGCCACCGTCCCTGCTGGAAGGGGAGGTCCCAATCCCTGTGCTGGAAGGGAGGGCAGGGTCCCCCAGGCTGGCTCCAGACCATGCTGCGAGGAGCAAAGCCCAGCTGGCAAACGGCACGTGGAGGAGTTCGCCTCGGGTCAGGGGAGGCAGTGGCTCAGGCGGAGGGGGAGCACTGTGCTTGGGCTGTCCCATCCTGTACAGCAAGGAGAAGCTGTAAGGGGTGCTCAGGAGGTGCCACACAGCAGGGGCTGGCTCTTCCCTGACCCTCTCTGCACAGCAGGAGTGTGAGACCCTTCCCGGTGTCACCGTGTGGCTCTGTGCCTGCCAGGAGATGCTGGCAGGGTGGCTTCGCCCTCCAAGGGCTCTGTCACTGCTGGAACCACCGCTGCCACCCTGCTCCCAGGGCTTCTCCTCCTGCAGAGATCCTCTGTGGGAAGCTAAATCACCACGTGTGGAAACACCACAGACCACACGCTTTTCGTCGGGGTTTGTGGTTGGCACCGTGCTCAGCTTGGACCGCAGCTGAGCATAGAGGTGGGACATCGGCACGGGCACAGCTGACCCCTGGGCACGCTGGCTCCTGCAGCCCTGCACCTCCAGGGGCTGGGGTCTTACAGCCACCCGGGGGAGATGCAGCCTGCGACCACCCCATGGTGACCAGAGCAGAGGAAAATCTCTCCCAGCAGACACCACCACCCAAACCCTTAGCACATCCTTTGGGCATTAATGTCCCCATTAGCCAGGGGAAGGTGCCACAGCCAGCTGGGTATCAGTGTGCTTCATGTGGTTGCAGGAGGGGCAATTTCAGCCAATTCTGGCCTCTCCCAGAACTGTGCAAATGGGCAAAGCAGCCCCAGCTGAGGCACATGGAGCTGGTACTCAGCTGTTCCCCACTTTCCAAATGAACCCTTTGGCTATAAGAGCACCAGTGGGGGTGCTGCTAGCTTTTCCTAGGGGGAATTCATGTGAGTCTGCTTTCATATCTCTTTTGGAAAGGGTATTTTACATTTGTTAGCGGGCTTGATTAATGGGAAGAAAAGGTTGTGTGAAGGAAGTATTAGCAGGAAAAAAAAAATAGAGCAGCCTGATTATTTTCTCAGAAGAAGAAGAAAAAAATCCAATTATATTCATTTTTCGCACCCTATTTTGGTCTGGAATGGGACCAAGAGTTTGTGATTTGCTTGCTGTGCTCTCACTGGGCTCTGGCAGCCTGAAACCCAGTTGGGTGGCTTGTCCTATGGACAGGAGTGCTGCTCCATGTGGAGGGGGCATTTTGGAGGGGGCTGCACCACGGGCATGGGTGAGAAGGGTCCCTTTCCTGGGTGGAGAGAGCTGAAGGGCACAGCTCCCCAGCCTCATCTGGAGAAGGGAGCAAAGAGAAACTAGATGTCTTTCACTGGCACGTGTCTGTAGTTTTGGGACGTGACAGCATACTCTTAGGCTCAATGATTGCAACACGCCTTGGGTCAGCTTGCAAGCTGCTGCTCAGCCATCAGCTGGATTCCTGAAAAATTAGCCTGAAGTTTTCCAAGGAAACAGCCGCTCGATGCCCCGGGGACCCCCCTGGCCACTATCCCTGCTTTAGGACTGCGGACCTAGAAAAGGAAAGGGGTTAAAATGCTTCTGAAGTTGGATGCAGATCCAAGCCCATGGCTGGGTCAGGCAGCAGGGGGGTGCATTTGGGACTTTGGGCAGGGCCCCCCCCCCCCGTATCCCCTGGCAGGGTGTGATGGGCTGCAGCTGTGCAGAGCCTTGTGGAGAGGAAAGGGGCTGGGTGGTGCTGGAGGAGGACAGATGAGGTGATGCTGAGGGGAAGGACATGGTCCCAGAGTGGGTCTCCATGTGGTGGGGCAAGAGGAAGAGGATGGCCCTGAACACACGGGCAAAGGGTCCTGGGGAGTGACCTCCAGCACATGCAGGAGCTCCTCTGGAAAGGCTGCCTGGGGGGAGAAGCACACCCCAGATGTGTAAGCAGGAGCGCAAACAGTGCTTTTTGAAAGTCCTTTGTGCACAGATCAGTGGTGCAGGCTGGGTTTGTGCTGGTGACCCTTTGGTGGAGCCTTCCTGTTCCTGAGTGCTTCCACAGGGTGCTCTGGCCCAGATTATGCCCCTCTCTCTGGGTTTCTGTCCACCTTCCAAAGGCAAGGAGCTCCCTTAGCCTGCATAACCTCTTAATTTGCTATTTAATGACAGCTTTTGGTCCCCTCCCGTACCATGGCAGGGTGCAAGTGCCCTGTGGGAGCAGGTTACAGCCAGAGCCAGATATGCCCTACAGCGTTTCACCTGTCTCTCCCCTGTGGCAATTAACACTGCTCTGTGATGAGGTTTTGGCAACAGCAGCTCCTGCAGCAGTGCTGAGAGCAATGCCATCACCCGGGGGGCAGTGTGGGAGGGCACCCATCACCAGGCACCCCGAAGGGCTTCAGCCCCCATCAGCAGAGTACACCTTGGGGGGGTCTCACCTCACCCCTTGGGGTCCTGACTGGGATGAGCTGAAAGCCCTGACAGCCACAGAAGAAAGTGTTTTTTCCCAAACCAAGCCTGGTGCCCCACGGTGGGTCCCCTCCTTAGCAGGGGGATGCTGGTGGGCACCAAGGACCCCCAGCTCCGGCAGCTGGGGAGCGCTCTGAGGAGGACAGAGCACTCTGCAGAGCCCAAAGAGGGGCCAGGAGAAATGTCTGCTCGCTTCTGAGTCACACTGCTGGCAGCTGCTGGTCCCTCCTCCAGCTGCAGAAGTCTCCTCCTCGCACTTGCCCTCCCTCCTGCTCTTCCTTCGCTGGGACCCAAGCGCTGAAACCACCTCTGGAGCCCGGCCTCTCCCGGCTGCCGGTGGCTCCTTGCCTTTCTCTGCCTCCCCCTTGCCCCCAGCTCGATGGGAATCTGAACCCAGCAAGATGAGGCTGCACGACTTGCTCCTCGCGCTGCTGCTGCTGCACGCCTGCCTCCTCCGGGGGGGCTCCTGGGCTCAAGACATCTCCTCCCGGCTCCACAGGGCTCAAGGTAAGCGGGAGCCAAAGTCCCTGGTGCTCCCCCTGGGGTAGTGGAGATGTTTGGGGGCCTCCAGCTTCCCCACAGCCAGCAGATTTTGGAAAGAGTCACGCTCACGGAGCAGGGCAGCCTGTGCCAGGAGAGCACCCACCAGGCGTGCCCACTTGTAGTGTTCACTTTGGGCTGTTTCTCCTCGGCCAGGTGCCATCGGGGAGGGGGGCTTGGGGCAGCTTTGTGCAGGATGTGGGGCTGGGCACTGGCTGCTGAGGCTCGGTTTTAGTTTTGCTCTCCTCCGCGATGATATTTGTGCCGGGACGTGTTGGAAAAGCATTCATTTCTTGTTGTGGTAGTTGCTGTGAGGTCTTGTTTGTTTGCTTGTTTGTTTTGAAATACTTGGTGCAGCCGCTGGTTGTTTTAAACAATAACTAATCCTGGTATTGCATGTTTGAATGCAAATGGGGGGGGGGAAGAATGCACAAACTGACGTTTTCCGGATACGTGCTCATTTGCAGTCCAGCTCAGCATTAATGCCAAAGCAGAAATGCTGAGGAAAAATGACCGTACCCATACATGCATGCTCATGTGTCTCGTGTGGGGTTAGCACAGCTACACCGTGCTCCCAGGGCACGTCCTGCGGGTGTGCTGGGGGGTAGGGAGGGCAATGCCAAACCACACCGCTCTGCCTGCCCCCAGACTGCCCCGTGGACCTGTTCTTCGTCCTGGACACCTCTGAGAGCGTTGCCCTAAGGGTGAAGCCCTTCGGGGACCTCGTGGCCCAAGTGAAAGATTTCACCAACCGCTTCATCGACAAGCTGACCGAGAGGTACCCAGCAGCTGTGGGCTCTCAGGGCTGTGCCAAGCAGAGGGGGCTGGGGATGCTGCAAGTGCTGCAGAGGCAGCAGGGCTGCAGGGGGGGGACGGGGACACCCCAGGGCAGGGGGCTCAGCCCCAGCCCTAGCCCCACCATCAGGTTATTTTGCAGGGCCAGAGCAATTCTCAGAGCCAGGACAATGTGGTCATAGGGCACCCACTGTGCTAAACCTGGCACCCACAGAGCTCACCCCCTTGCAGCCTCTTTGCATCCCCCAGGTGTTGAACACAGTTTTGGGGGCTCCCTGTGGGGTGCCCCATCTCCACCCCTCTGCCCAGCCCTTTGCCTGGCTCCTCACCCACCAGGCTGCTCTCAGCCCACACCCTCGCAGCCACCAGCCCTTGATCTAACCCTGATTTCCCCAGGGTGAGGGCACCTGGGGGTGCACCAAACCCAGAGCAGCAGGGGGCCAGGAAGGGCCTCCCCACATCAGCACCACATGAACAGGAGCCTTGTGCTTGTGCACATCCTATCGATGCAGCCTGGCTCCTAAACGAGGCTTTGTCCTGAGACCCCCTTCAAGCACACAGATGGATGGATGGGGCTTCCCATGCCCCCCAGCATCTCTGTGCCTACCTTGCTGCTCCCTGCAGGGGCAACCCCCTGTGAGCCACCAACCTGCCCATGGTGCCACCAGGCGGTGTGGTGGGCTGGGATGGAGGGGACAGAGATGTTCAGGAGTCCTGGGGAGAGGCCCTCATGGGCAGGGAGAAGATGTCTGAAGGCATGTGTCCCAGTGTCCCCATGTCCCCACGCAGGTACTTTCGCTGCGACCGCTTCCTGGTGTGGAATGCCGGGGCGCTGCACTACAGCGACTCCGTGGTGCTCATCAAGGACCTGACGGCCATGCCCAGCGGCAGGGCCGAGCTGAAGGACAGCGTGTCGGCCATCAGCTACATCGGGAAGGGCACCCACACCGACTGCGCCATAAAGCAGGGCATCGAGCGCCTGCTCATCGGGTACGGCGGCGGGGCTGAGGGTGGTGGCACCGTGGTGGGTGGTGGCTGGGGACGTCCCCGTGCATCCTGTGGAGCTGTCCCCAGCATGGGGGAGGAGGTCACCCGGGCACAAAGCAGGTGCTGGGGTGGCAGGTTGCTATCGGCCTGGCTGTGCTGGGGTGAGGCTCCACCAAATCTGTGGTGGAGGGTGCTCCAGCCCAATCTGTGCAACCCTGCACTGATCCCGGTGTTTAAACCTTTGCAGTGGCTCCCATCTCAAGGAGAATAAATACCTGATCGTGGTGACAGATGGACACCCCTTGGAGGGGTACAAGGAGCCCTGTGGTGGCCTGGATGATGCTGCCAATGAAGCCAAACATTTGGGGATCAAAGTGTTCTCCGTCGCCATCTCTCCCAACCACCTGGTAGGGACCACACAGCAGGGATGCTCCCTGCAGCTGCCCTGGGGATGGGGTCTGGGACAGACAGCGGGCTGGAGGGCTGATGCAGGTCCCCAGGGTGGCCAGTGGACACCTGTCCCCATCATGTACCCTGGGCACATCCTACAGGAGTACCCACAGGTCTTGCTCTGCCCCCCCAACCCCTAGGACCAGCGGCTCAACATCATCGCCACGGACCATGCCTACCGCCGCAACTTCACCGCCACCAGCCTGAAGCCGACCCGGGACCTCGACGTGGAAGAGACCATCAACACCATCATCGACATGATTGTGAGCACCGCCTGTCCCCCCGTCCAGCCTGCCCCCACCGTGGGCCCTCTCCTCCCTCACAACCCCCATTTCTCCACTTTTTGTCTTGCAGAAAGCCAACATGGAGCAGTCGGTGAGTGTTCCCCCGTGTCCCGTGCCCATCCCCATGCAGCCACCCCCAGCCACATGGGGGCTTGGTGGCACTGCTCTGCCCAGCCTTGGGGCTCCCCCTGAGCCCAGCACAGCGCTGCCACTGACTGTTTTCTCCTTCCCTTGGGCAGTGCTGCTCCTTCGAGTGCCAGGTGAGTTTTCTTTTCAGGCCTCCACCCCTTCCCCCTGTGTCCCCACGCTGTGCCTCAGTGGCTCGGTCTAACCCGTGAATCTCTCCCGCAGCCTCCCCGAGGGCTCCCTGGACCTCCCGGCGATCCAGGCCATGAGGTGAGGGGTCAGCCCCCAGACACAGGGGGACGGGCTCCGTGGGGATGCTCGGGGACCAGCGGGACACTTGCCTGCTGGGCAAGGGGGTGCAAACCGCTGTCCCACGCAGCCTCTGCCCTCTGCTCCCTGCACCCATGGGGAACTGCTGCTACTGCCTTCCTGCTCTCCTTGCAGTCCTGCTTCACTCCTGGGGGGGGGATCAGATCACTTTGATCCACTAACTGTATTTCTGTCCTGTATTTCAGGGAGAAAGAGGCAAGCCAGGTCTTCCCGGTCCAAAAGGAGATGCTGGAGAGCCCGTAAGTAAAGGACCGGACTTGGTGGCTCCAGTCAGGGGCTTTTTATTGACTTTCAGGCAGAGCTCTCAGGCACATCCTCACTGGCAGGGTAATGGGGACCTGTACCCGATGCCAGCCCCCAGCTTTGCACTCCCCATCCCCACACCATCCCCAATGCCACACTGGGGTCCCGGCCAGCTGTCCCCGGGGAGATGGTGACACAGGGCCATCCCCTTGCATCGGCCAGGGCTCCCAGTGGGCGGTGTCATGGGCAGCACGGGGCAGCCCCTTCTCCTCTGGCACTACAAGGCCTCCTTGTTCCTCGCCCAAAGCAGCTGCCCCTCCTTCAGGACACCTCTCTGACTCACGGGGTGTACCCCGGGCTCCCTCCTGTGTCCAACAACACAAGCACCGCAGTGTTACGGGGAAACCTCCAGTAAATAAGAAGCTAATAGCATAAGGAAACTATTTTCCTCCTCCTCCTCCCTTTTTTACTAGGTACGTTTATTTTGGGAGATGTTTCTCCCACACACATGAGTGTGCAGTTACTCAGCATGTGCATGCCTGGTTTGGAAACCTCATGGCATGCACGTGTTTTTTCCTTTCCCAAGGATTTTCTGCCCTTCACCTTCATCCCAAATGACGTGGCCCCAAGCACATCGGGAAGGGCTGGGGATGCTGGAGGTGCCAGCAGTTCCCCTCCACCCCTGCAGGCATCCCATGCCACCAGACCAGGCAAAGGAGGAGGAGGTCGGGGGTGAGGGCTGGAGGAGGGGGCAGCATGGCCTCTGGGGCTGAGAAGCCCGTCCCATAAGGGGGTCTTGCCAAGAGGTCTTACAAAATCTTGTTTTAAGTGTTGGTGAGTGTGTATGGGACAAGGTGGGTCTGGCCCTGGGTGGAGAGCCCAGGGGAACTGGCCCCCTTGCTGATGTCTCGTGCCTCCATAACTCCATGTTTCTGTCCTCCAGGGCAGGCCAGGGGACATGGGACCTGTTGGCTACCAAGGAATGAAGGTATGTGGGGCTGCAGGGTGGTGGGCATGGCTTCTGGATGGGCCACGTGCTGTCAGCATCTTCATCCTCTGTTTTTTTCTCTCTTCTTTCATCGCTAGGGTGACAAAGGAAGTCGAGGAGAAAAGGTGAGTGCAGCAAGGACATGGGGGGGCTCAGTGCCCCCCTCCTCATCTGGCTGTGCACTGGGGCTGCCTGGCATTGGGGCTGAGTGTGCACCCATGTCCATGCATCCATGCATCCCCCCTGGAAGCGCCAGTATCCAGCCAAGACAACCGGTTTGAGGCTGATATGACTGTGGGGGGCAGGCAAGCACCATGCCTGTTGGGCACAACGGGGGCACCGGTGGAGTGCGGGGCTGTAGGAACACCCACACCTGGGGCCGAGCCAGCGTGGGGGTGGAAGCGTGGTGAGGGGACAGGTGTGCTCCACGTGGGGTCTGACCTCTCTCCTTCCTTTTGCAGGGATCAAGAGGAGCCAAAGGAGCCAAGGTCAGATTTTGCACTGCTTATTCTTCCCCGTTAATGCTTGCTGTGTTGGGGGGAGGAAGGGTCTTTGCAAATCGCTTCTTCACAGTTTCCTATCTGCATTTTAGGGTGAGAAGGGCAAGCGTGGGATCGATGGCATCGATGGCATGAAGGTAAACGTCCCCTCAGGGCCCCTTGCTCAGCCTGAGGACCCTGGGTTTTGCCCAGACACCTCGAAAACCACTGTGGGGCCCAGGAATGAAGGCAGCTCCCCATATGGGGCTCATCCCCTGCAGCGGTGTCCCTGCCTGGGATGCTCAGGGGCATCCTGCAAGAACCACTGACAGCAGCACTTGTTTTGTCTGTCCCACAGGGAGAAGCTGGATACCCCGGGCTACCTGGCTGCAAAGGCTCTCCTGGATTCGATGTATGTACCCTGCGGGTGCCCCTTGCTTGGAAATACTCGGAAATGCACCTCTGCATGTGCAGCCATCCCTGTGCTCTGCTGTGGTCCAGCAACCACCTTTTCTGCCTTTTTCCTCAGTTCTGCAGCATTTCCCCAAAGCAGCCACTGTCTGACGCAGCCATCCCCCTGTCACGGCGAGCACCTGTACCCCCCATGCTCCCCACCGAGGGGCTGGGGGCCAGGCTCTCTCTGTGCCATTTCCTGCAGGTAGTGCTGCTGGATTCGTTTTCAGTGACGCTGTTCTTTGCTTTCAACAGGGAATTCAAGGCCCACCTGGACCAAAGGGTGATCCTGGTGCTTACGGACCCAAGGGAGGAAAGGTGAGCCCGTGGCACCTAGCCGGGAGGGCCATGGGGCTGCCCTTGCTGTGCCCAGCCGGGTGCGGGAGGAGCGGTGCTGGGCAGGCTCCCACCTTCAAGAAGAAGAAAAATTCCCTTTCTGGAGATAGGGAAAAACCCGTGGGTTTGTCCAGAAGAGGCAGATGCCCAGGTTTAGCCAAGAGAGGCAGTGACGGACCCATTGCTGACCTCCTCATGCTGCTTGGGGGCGAGGCCCTGCTGGAGGATGCTGCCCCTCGCCCTCGGTGAGGCCAGGCTGGCAAGATGTGAGCTGTGCATGGCATACTCTGGGCTGCTCCTGCGGGTGCCTGCGAGCCTGCCACAAGCAGCCTGGAAGTGCTGGGGGGCTGCTCTGAAATGGTGGCTCACACCTGGAGGGGGGCACAGAGGCACCTGCTGGGCTTGGGGCCCTCCGTGAGCTGTGGAGGATAGGGGTGCTCAAGCTTCCTCAGCATGGGGCTGAAACCCACCTGCTGGTACTGATGTGTCCTTGTTCACCCTGTCTTGTTGTGTCCTTGTGAAGGGGGAGCCTGGGGAAGATGGAAAGCCCGGCCGGCAGGGGATCCCCGGCAGCCCTGGAGAGAAGGTCGGTGCAAGGTCCCCACTCCACTCTTGGCCCCAGAGCTGAGCTTGCTCCTGGCCCCGCTGGCACAGGGGGCTTTGCTCCAAAACCCACTGATTTGCCTTGTCTTGCTCGCTCTTGCAGGGTGCTCCTGGCAACAGGGGTGAGCCTGGACCCACAGGGGAGATGGGGGATGAGGGCTCCCCAGGCCAGGACGGTCCTCCTGGAGAGCGGGTGAGCACGGGAAGGGGCTGGGACCTGCCGAGGAGGAGGAGGGCTGGGGCAGGTGATGAAGGTGGGGTTTGCAGGACCAGGAGTGGGTCCTGAACCTGTGTTTCCACCATCTCCTTGCAGGGCAGCAATGGAGAAAGAGGCCCCCCAGGCTCGCCAGGAGACCGCGGTCCACGAGGAGATCCCGTAAGTGCTGCCGGGGGGTGGCTGTGGATGTCTGTGTGAAGAGGGGGGAACCAGGGCAGCCAGGGCTGAAATAGGTGGCCAGTGGCTGCCTGGGCCAGCCTGTGGGCCAGTGGGCAAGCTTGGTGCATGCACCTGCCAGCCTGGTGGGGACCTGATGCCATCCCCAGCAGTTGTCCCTTCATGCTGGTGGCTGAGCAGCAAACAGCCAAAATCCAGAGCGTGCCCAGAGAGCCAAGAGCAGGTGTGGAGCAGCTGATGGAGAGCAAAGCAGCAAGGTGTCCTCAGGGGGTGTGCAGGCACCGGGGACTCAGCAAGGGGGGCACAGGGTACCTGGGTGAGGACAGGACACCCCTGCCAAGGGTGAGCACTGTTGTAGCCGGGGGGGAGTCACTGGGAAAATATTTGTTGTGCCTGCCGGGGCTGAGTCACCCACTGTGAGTGTGGGAAGGATGAGCAGGAGCCCTGAGTGGGACAGGACAGATGGAAAAAAAACATGTGGCAAATGTCAGAGGTGCCACCACTGCGTGGGGCAGCAGGGCCGGGGCTGGCGGCCAGCCCTGCCCTAGCATTGCTGGGAGAAAGGGGACGGGGCTGCTTGGGGTGGGGATGTATGAAGCCAAAGGAGCCAGGAATTGGGAGCCTCCCCTTCCCTGCTTCTGCTCAGGGAACCACGGCAGCATCACTGTGCAGGGCAGATGTGCGTGGGAGATGAAGGCACGCCAGTGTCCTGGAGTTAAATGGTTCAGCAGACGGTGGGCTGCTTCAGTCCAAGTCTTAACTCAAGCACGAGGTTCAGCAACCTAGCCAGAAACGTCTCCACCAGCATCCAGGGCCCTTTGGAAGTTATTTTGTATTTACCGTTTGGCTTAGGCAGATGGGAGCTTCTAGCTTGCAAAGGAGAGCTTTGGGTTGCCGAGATTTCTGCCTCTTTCCTCAGTGTTTTAAGTCAGGTGCGACCTTCCCAGGAAGTTTCTGAACACCTCCCTTCCCAGCGGGGCTGCAGGCAGAGCAGTGCCTTGCACCAAGATGCTTGTCTTGCAGCTCATGCTGCAGAAACACCCACGGCCAGGTTTTCCACTGCTGCCCACCGTGTGCAGGTCCCATCACACCCTACACGTGCCCCTCTCTGTTTCTCATGCCCTCTGTGTGTGTTTTCAGGGAGAGCCTGGGCCACCTGGCGACCAAGGTCGGGAAGGACCCCTCGGACCACCCGGTGACCAGGTAAGGCTCTGCATTAGCCTTCTGGATCCCCTGTGGGAGTGCAGACTGGGCTTAACTGGTGCCGCAGCATCCTGGGGCAAGGTCTCGGCACCTTCCAGGCCAGGCAGCAAAGCCAGCGCAGAGGGGCCGGGATCTCTAAGAGAACGTGAACAGAGCTAGAAAATGGAGACTTGGTTGCTAGGCTGGGGACAGAGAAACCTCTAGGTCATTTCCCAGTTCTGTGGAAACAGATGTCAACACATCTGACAGGCAGATTTGGAAGCTGGCAAGTGTGAGCTGCGGCAGCGCACCAAGTATTCAGGTCTGGGGCCAGATGCTGCTGGCCTTGGCCATGCGAGTTGATAAGGTATCACATGTGAGCAGGGACAGCCCAGCAGGGCCTTCACAGTGTCACCAGCACCCTTCATATCTGCAAACGATCTGTTCCAAAGCCGCTTGCTCCCCAGGTCTGCTCACCTTGAGGTCTAGCCCTCCTGCTCTGGGGTCCGCTTGTCCTTGTGCACCCCAAGAACCCGCTGGCTTTCTGCAGAGCAGAGCTGGCTACCTCCAGCCTAAGAAGGGTGGAAAAAGGTTTTTGACCAACTGTTGAAGAGCCCTGAAGTAGATCTGTAGCATGGGGCTGCTGTTGGGTTCATGCTGTCCCCAGCACGGCAGAGCTGCCTTCGAGCCTGCCTTGTGCTCGTGAAGAGCACTGAACTCACCCAGAATTGCCCAGATCCTTCTGTCCTTAGCCCAACTAAGTTCTTCCACAACCAAAGAGTGCAAGGCAGCACTCAGCTCGGGTGCTGAGGCAGGAGATGGTGCTGGCTGGAAGGCAGCTGCTGGGTGTGTGCATGCCATGGGCTGGCACCAGTGGAGGAGGGAGGCTCATCCCCAGTTTGAGGCAGAAGAAACCAGAGTTCAGGTGAAGATTTTACACAAGCCTGGGTGCCAAAGCGATGTGAGCGTGCTGGGGCACCAGGCTGGGCAAAATCCTGCCTCCAGCCCACTGTCACTGCCAGGGAGGAGGGGAAGGAGGCTGCTACCCGGCCTCCGTGGCAGCAGAGCGGGTGCCTTCCCTAGAACTGAGGCTGCCCCAGCACCCCTCTCACTCCAGGGAGATTGCAAGATTTCAAAAGCAGTTGCAAAGCAAATATGTTGTTTTCCCGTAAACCAAGGAAAAAATATTTTTGCTTGGCCAAATTAAAAATGAATGTGTAATTGGACTTGGGCAAGGGAAGGACTTTGGCAAATGTGAGTGTTTTTCATGCCATGTTATCTGCAAGCTCTGGCTCTCTATAAGGAAATCATTTCACTTGGCAAGGATAAAGGGCTCCCACTAACCTGTGGCCCTGTTTCACCCCCCTTCTGTCTGTGAGAGAAGCTAAAGGTCTGTGCTCTCATCCCTGACCTTCTGGGTGGGTTTGGTGGTCCACCTCCTCCTGGTTGTGGTGCCCATTCCTGCTGCAGTTCTTGTTGCACCCACAAGGAAAGCGATCAGGGAGCTGTTAAAGACTTTCCAACCCTAAGTCCTCTGTCTTCACAAACCCCTACAGGGCTGCAAGGGGTTTGGACTTGTTTGCTACACAGGCCACCTACAGCCAATGCGAGCCAAGTTTGTCTGGGATCCAGCTTTGGCTGGTGTGAATGGTCATGAGCTCCCACCCCTCCTTCCTAGCTTTCCCCCTTTGGGGCTTTTGTGCAGATAAAAGGGTCACATGCCTTTAGGCAGCCTCGTGTTCTGCACTGCACTACGTAATTTTGAAGTCCTCTGCGTGCTGTTCCTTGGAAGAGCAGCGTGAAGAGGAGCAGGAGGGGCAGCTGGATGGGACTTGTGCTTCTTCAGCTTCTGGGTGGTGAGAGACAGTGGCTGCAAAGCTGGGCTGCACTGAATAACGTGCAAAGACAGCATCCTGCTCCCCAAAAACCTCAGCAGTAAGGAACATCTCTTCTGCCTCCACCAGCTGTGGACTGGCCACACACCAGCTCCACATGGGGCTGCTCGGGCACTTGGAGCTGCATGGCTACCCAGCCGTGCCTTGCCATCACTGCCAATCTCCTGGCAAGTAAACCATGCAGAGCACTGAGGACACTGGGCAAAAAATGAGGGGCCTCCCCTGGGCATCTTTTGGCAAAAAAAAAAAAAAAAAAAAATTCTCTCCCTGCCTTCTTTCCTCACACCTCTTGTCTCTGCATGTCTCTGGCCAGCCCTGCAGCTGGTGGACAGGAAGGGGGTGGCAGCTCTCACCCACCACGCTTGGAAATGAGAAGTCCAGCCCTTCCCAGCATGGGCAATGCCAAGGGCAAAGCCCTGTGGTGAGAGCTCTCTGTGTTCTCCTAGGGTGAACCTGGACCACCAGGACCGAAGGGTTACAGGGGAGACGACGGCCCCCGCGGCAATGAGGTCAGTGTTGCTTCATCATCTCATCTTCTCGGGAGGAGGGAATTAAGGGGAAAGCAGGAGATGCTGCCCGTTAGGGCTATCCCCAGCTCTCCCAGGCCTTAGGAACCCTTTGTGGTTACAAAGCTAGGTGCTAGCTTCCTGACAGACACCTCAAGGGATTGCCCAAGGGATGGTGGGCAATGCTTGACTGCTCCTTTTGCTCCTTCCAGGGCCCAAAGGGATTGCCTGGAGCACCTGGGTTGCCTGGAGATCCTGGCCTGATGGGAGAAAGGGTGAGTGGAGTTTGTTTGGGGTGACTGCACGCAGCATGGAAAAGGTCTACAACTGGCTGGTTGCACATAGAATGGTCCTGGTCAGAGAGGAAAGAAATAGCACTCCAACACAGCTAAGATGTGTTCAGAAAAGTTGCAGGCAACTTCCTTTGAACACATGTGGTGCACATCTACAAGTTCAAAGAGCTGTGACTTGGATGTACTTTCCAGCAGTGGCCCTCGTCCTGCCCAGTGTTCCCAGCCTGTGATCATATCCTGTTCTCTGAGAGGCACCGTGTCACCCCCAGAGCTTCTGGGGCTTCCCTTTCTCCCTGCCCCAGCTCGCTCTTCTCCTTTTTCCTTTAAAATAAAGAACAAGACTTAGTCTTCAGGAGATATACTGGCAGTTTGTGTCCCAGTTCCCCCTTCTGCTGTGCTATCCAAGGGGTCTGCTTGTGTGGTGGTTTTACCACTTCACGTTGTCTCAGCTATTTCTCTCTTCCTTCACAGGGGGAGGATGGCCCTCCTGGTAATGGCACGATTGGATTCCCAGGCGCCCCTGTGAGTTTCATGTGCTGCTTTGAAACCACAATACCATTATTTCTGCCTCCCTGACCTAACATACATCCTTTTCTTCATTCCCAGGGGCAGCAAGGAGACAGAGGGGACCCTGGCATTAACGTAAGTGTGATGCTTCCTCCTGCACCTAACAGAGATCATCCTGGCCAGTGTCCTCTGGTGGTTGGCTTGTAGAGCCTCTCCGCCTGCTGCATGGTGAAATGGGCTCCCTGAAACAGCCTGCTCACCCAGAACCTTGTTTATCTTATGTCCATCTATCCCTGCAGTGGATGCTTCCCATGGAAATGTCCTGCCTTGGTGCGCTGGTCATAACACCCAAGGACAGCAGCTGGGGCTGGAAGTAGCTATGACAGTAGATATGACAGTGAATGCCACCTAAGGAGGCCTCTCATTTGATAACACTGAAATTTGATGCTAGAGAGCCTACAGATAGCTCTCTGCCTCCTCCCCAAGCCAGCTCTCACAAGGTCCCTGCACCAATCTGACTGCTTTCCATACAGGAGCTTCTTCTGTTATTTTTCAGGGAACAAAAGGCTACGTTGGCCCTAAAGGTGATGAAGGAGAAGCTGGAGACCCTGGCAACGATGTGAGTAATCTTTATAAAGCTGTATGACTTTTCTATGTGAGCACAGTGTAGGAGTTTGGGGCTGGATCTAGAGCTACCTTGCCTGTGGGTAAGAGCCCATCAGATTTTGTAAGACCGCAAGTGCCCTTTGCTGCTGCGCAGTGTCTGATGGCAAGTGGGGCTCTCTCTAGATGTTCGGTTTGCATCCTACAGCTTATTGCCAGTGAACCTACAGGTCTGTTAGGCTGAGGTGGGTGTCATCTGCACTTGGTGTTGCATGCTTCCAGATAGCGCTGATGTTTGCTTTCTGCTGCACCATTGTCCCATGGAGAGAGATTTTCCTAGTGCCTATCCCAGCCCTCTCAAGTCTTAACTTGCTTGCTTGGGCACAGCATTCTCAGCTAACTTTTCCATGGTAATATTGCTAAGTAGGGTTCAGCAGGCATCTGGAAGGGGAAGGTTCTGGACCTCACCCTGAGACATGAATTTGTGAATTTTGTTTCTGTTTTAAATCCAGAACCTAACCCCTGGCCCCAGGGGCAGCAAAGGAGCGAAAGGCCACAGGGGTCCTGAAGGCCTCCCGGTAAGTAAGCATCCTGGAAGGGCTTGCACTGACTAGCACAGCATATATATGTGGCTGAAGGAGAGTGACTTGCTGTCTCCTCATCACCCATCAGCTGGGTACCCAGGTGCTGGGTACCAGGCACCCATCAGCTGGGTGCTGTGGGGGCAATGCATAGCTGAGCAGACACACCGGGTGTGTGTGCACTGCCCGCAGTGAGGCAGATTGCCTTCTCTGTGAGCAAGCAGACGTACCTGCCCAAAGTTCAGGATTTGGGAAGCCAAGCAATGTTTCCAGCCTCTGCATTGCTTGGCAAGATATTGTTACCTCTCGCTGAAGATAGGACTGCCTGCTCTTGTAAATGCTCTAACTCAATGCTTCTGTTTGACAGGGGCCACCCGGACCTATGGGACCTCCAGGACCAGATGTAAGTAGGACAAGGTTGGGGTACTGCTTGTTTTCTGGGTCAGTGCTTCTGGAGACCACTGCTGGGGAGCCTTGTGCTCCCAGGCAGGGTGGTGGCTGCCCCTGTCACTGTCCTAGTGAGGCTCCCTGGCCAGATTTCCTCCTTTCTGTCACCATTGAGTCCCCTCTGCAGTGCGAAAACTTCCACTCTGACAGGAGTGGGAAGACTGGTATTATTCCCAGTTTGGCCGTTCCTCTTTGCTTTGAGTGCCGTGACATTTGCCCACCAAGCAAGGACATGCTCTGACCATGGTGTCACCAGGACTCAGGTCTCCCCACCTTGTGGTAAGCTCATAACGAGAGCAACCACTACGGATGGAGGAAAGGTCCAGCAAGCTGGGTGGTGAACCAGGACTTTCCATGCAGCTTCTTCTGCATGGGCAGTGTAATGGGTGCACTTCACTGCTGGCAAAGCCTAGCCCTTGTCTGCTCCAAGGGGACTACATCACTAGTTCCCAGACCAGGATCTATTTTGAAGCAACACACAGCAACAGCAGGGGCAGTGGGCAGCAGCACTTGTGGGGCAGGCAGCTGCCCCTGCCAATACACTAAGAGTTTCTTCATCTCTGTTTTCAGGAATGTGAAATCTTGGACATCATCATGAAGATGTGCTGTGAGTATCCCTGTGCTGCTCCCCCTGCCCTGCTTGGCTCCTTGCTGGGTGAGGGGTGGCACCCAAGCACCCCGAGGTCCCCGTGTCCTGCCATGGGGGAGCTGCAGCAGGTCCCAGCCCTCAGCCAGTCATGAAGTGCTGGAACAGCACAGGGTGCTTAGGGGACTGGATGTGAGCTCTACATGCAAACAATTTACTCAGTCCCTCCAGGATTTCTTTAAGTAAGAATACAGCTGTGTGTGTGCAGAAACAGCTCTGCCTTGTGCAGTGGTTTGGGTCAGGCATCATGATCTGGAACAGGAGACAGATCTGGGCATGCCAAACAGGAGGGAAACCTCCACAAACGAGTAGGAGCCTGGATAATCTGTGTTGCAGAAACACAGACCTGCAGTCTGCATTAGTCTATGAAAAATCTTCATCTGCAATGTTTTAATGGTCTCTCTTTCTCTCCCTTCTCCTCTAGCTTGCTGTGGTGAGTGTTACTTGGCAAAGTTGTTCTGCAAATGTTTGCTTGCGCTTCTCCTTGCTTCCTCCTCTCCATTTCCCTTGCCTTTTCCCCTTTCCTTGCCTCGCGCTGTGGAGGGATGGTGGAAGCCCAGGAGGACTGAGCAGGAGGGAGGCAGGGGAAAGCAGTAAGTCCCCCTCCAAAATCAGCTGTGGCTGGTCCTACAGTCATGGAAAATGGCGGTGGAGGTGTCCTGTGCCAGCAAGGCTGCAGGCCGATGCTCTCCACCCTTTCTGCAATGGGGAGGAAAGTCAGTTCAGGGCATGGTGTGCATCCAGCTCTGTTGCTTTCTCCCAAATCCCACGCTGGTCTGCAGAGAAATGTGCCTTTTTTTTTCCATGATACTGTCTGCATGGGTAGGGTTTGCAAGCCAAAAACTTGAAGCAAGGTTCCAGGGTGCGTGATGTCCTTCAGCCACAGGCAAGAGGGGAGAGCAAGCTGAGTCAGCCTCCTCCAGCCCACCAGTGTCACCTCTGTCCTCCTGGGCTGGGCAAGTGGAAGGAGTGAGGAGGCTTCTGAGGAAACGGGTTTTGGAAATAGTTACTGGGCGGTTTATGGGTACTCACAGCTTGGCAGTGTTACGTGTCTTACAACCGGTACTGAGAAAAAGTAAATGGAAAAACTACTAAACTGGCTCTCATCGCTCCTATGCAGCTATTTTGCCACTTGATTTTGCACTGGGTTTTGGTGGGTCCACTCAGGACTAACAGCAGGCATCAGTTTCTTGCTTGGGCGTGCCTCCTTGCTCTGAGAGCAGCTCAGAGAGGAACCACAAGCCCTCCCATGCCTGTGCTTTGCTGCAGAGTGCACATGTGGTCCCGTCGACCTCCTCTTTGTGTTGGATAGCTCAGAGAGCATTGGCCTGCAGAATTTCCAGATTGCCAAGGACTTCATCATCAAAGTCATTGACCGCCTAAGCAAGGATGAGCGCGTGAAGGTGAGGTTTCCTCCGAGCGCTAGGATGCATTTATTTTTCACTGTATTTGGAAAAACAGGGAGATGCCTCCACTCCACAAGAGCCTCCACAAGGCTCAGCTTCAAGCACATAACCAGGGTGGGTCTCAATTCCTCCCAGATTTGTAGGAGGAGTTTGCAGAATTTGTTGTCCCAAAATACATGTGTGTCACCCTCTCCGGGCAGCAAGACTCTGTGGTAGTTATGAATTATTCCTCTGTGCCCTGGAACAGACAGCTCGCTGTTTGCCTAATCAATCAGTTTCTTGGTCTCTTCCTTGTCCTGATGAGCGTTTCAGGTGTCTGGAGTGGATCACACACGAGGTGTTGTAGCCCCCAGGCAGCCTTGCCTGCCCCCAGGGTTTCAATTAAGGTTTCCAGTTAAGTACATTAGTAAAAGGTATCTTTGTAGCCCAGAAGAGTGATCCATAGCACAAGGGCTGTAAATATATGATGACCTGCTCTCGGAGGCTGCTCCCCTATACGTTGTCTTTGGGTGCACGCAGGTCTCTGGCTGGTAAAGAACTAATAAAAAGCCTGAAAGATTAGTGCTGGGCAGAAAAACTACTATTGAAGAAGAAAAACATGTTTGCTTGTTTTTGTTTGCTTGTTGTTTTTGTTTAAGAAAAAATTAAATTCCTAGCCAGCCAGCATAGCCAATGGCTTGTGTTGAGACCACTGAGATGGGAAACCTCTTTTTGGGTCTTGTTTCACTGGGCTGCATCTGCTCCTGTAGGGGCTCCTGTCTGGAATAAGTAGTGCCCCTGAGGAGCAGCAGCAGTGCCCACCGTGAGGACATTGAGCATGAAACTCTCAGAATGTTTCTGATCCCTCCAGGGCCCCTGGAGGTACCTGGCCCTAAATGGCTTCTGTTTCTCTCCAACAGTTTGAGCCCGGGGAGTCCCGAGTGGGCGTTGTGCAGTACAGCCACAACAACACGCAGGAGCTGGTGGCCATGGGGGATGCCAACATAGACAACATCGGGGCACTCAAACAGTGAGTCTGTAGGGTCTTGGCACACCGTGCTCACATCCCATCCTCCATCTTCAGGCCAGCACTGCCTGCAAATGCAAAGATGCTGAATGTTCCAGTGGATGGTGGCTTTGTAGGTTGTGCTGAGGCTAAGGAGCTTGCCAGTTACCTGCCCAAAGCCCTGTGCAGGCAGGATTTTGCCCTGCCTTGCAAGCACATTGGTGTGTCAGCGAGATGCGTGTTCCTAGCTGTCCCCATGATATCCACAGGGTGTGATGGCAGGCTCACTGGTGTCTCTGCTTGCAGGGCAGTCAAGAACCTGAAATGGATAGCTGGGGGCACCCACACGGGAGAAGCCCTGCAGTTCAGCAAGGACAACCTGCTGCGGAGGTTCACCTCCAACAACAATGTGGCCATCGTCATCACGGACGGACGCTCAGACACGCTGCGGGACCGTACCCCACTGACCTCCCTGTGCGAGGTCACCCCGGTAAGGGCACGGTGGCACGGGGGGCTGGCAGGGAACAGGCCGTGCATCAGAGTAGTGCAGGTTCCCTGGGGGTCTCCATGCCTCTGCTACCTAAGGCAGGGCAGGGAGGTCACGTGTCACTAGAAGCTGTCTCGTGCAGTGACAGGCACTCAGGATTATGGATGCATTAGGTGCCAGTGATAGACTCTAACTTTCCTGCAGGTGGTTTCCCTTGGGATAGGCGACATTTTCCGGAACAACCCGAACCCAGATCAGCTGAACGACATCGCTTGTTTAGGCATGCCTACAAGACAAGGACTGTCCATTCAGAGGGACAACTACGCTGAGCTCCTGGATGACTCCTTCTTGCAGAACATCACCTCATACGTCTGTCGAGGTGAGTGAAAACCTCGTGCGGGGGCAGCTGGGTGTGTGGGATGCCATGGCCCCAGGCTGTTGTCTTGCTCCTCAGCCCTAGAAAGCTGCAGAAGCAGTAGGCCTCCGGCTGGGGACATTAAGGACCATAGTGAGGGTTGTGGAAGCCAAAGAGTGAGGGATGAAAGCTGATTTCCCTGCTTTCCCCTGGTCATGCTCTCAAATTGTACTCATGTATTGAGGGAAGAGAGTGATATTCAAGGTTTAGTTAATGAGCAGCAAGGATGATGTCTCATGTCTCAGAACACTTCACAGCCACATCCAAGTCCTCACCTGCTGCAGGACATCTCTGTCCACAGCATCTTTCAAGCACGCACTCTCTGGTGCACGCAACCTTTGCACAATACCTTGCACAATGTGACCACAACCGAGACGAGCATTTTTCCCTACTGAGACGAGCATTTTTCCCTACGAGCTCTGTGGGAAGCTGAGCTACAGAAGAAGCAATTTTCCTAGGTGAGCTGCTAACATTACTCTTTTTAATTTTTCTTAACAGAGAAGAAATGTCCGGACTACACCTGCCCAAGTGAGTACCTGCTCTTCATGCCATAAAGCACACAAAGGGATCGTGGGTGCTGTGGTGTGGGGATTGGCAGCTGGTGTGTGTAGGAACACAGGGTCTGGGCTCTGCTGCAGGAGCACACATTGCCAGGCACACAGAGGGTCTCTTGTGGACACCCCAGCCCAAACACCTGAGGGACAGGGGTGAAAAAAGCTTGGATAATGGCTTCTCTGCTGCCTCAGGCCTGGACAGGAGCCCATGCCAGATTTAGACCTTGCAAGCTTTAGATGAGGCAAGTAGTGAGATCTGTTGCAATACAGCGGGAGGAGCACACAGGAAAATCAGCACTGTGGCAGGATATTTGGGAAAGGTGGTTGAAAAGGGAGGAATGTAGACAGATACATCTCAAAGTCAGAAGCATATACAATCCTTAGACTCATCATGGAAACAGGCCAGCCTTGATAGAGGATATGGTTCTCCAAGAAGGGACAGTGTAAGTCAAGGAAAACATCCGCTGAATTAAATAACAAGAGTCACCAGATTGTCTAAGCCAGATAAGTACCTGGGAATGTAGCCTGCCATAAACCAAATAAAAGAAAGAATGAAGGGGTAAAAGGACAAGAGAGGGACAGCATTGGGGTAGGGGAAACCAAGGCAGCAAATCCCCACAGGCTGGGGATTTCCTAAGTCTAGCAAAGCAGGAAGCGTGCGAGACAGCTGGTGACCACACCGGCTTCCCACGGGAAGAGGTAGGAGGAGAAGAGCAGTGTAATGAGCCCTGGTCTGTCCCTATGCAGTCACCTTCACCAACCAGGCGGACATCATGCTGCTGGTGGACAGCTCCACCAGCGTGGGGAGCAAGAACTTCGAGACCACCAAGAGTTTCGTGAAGCGGCTGGCGGAGCGGTTCCTGGAGGCCAGCAAGCCGTCCGAAGACTCCGTGCGTGTCGCGGTGGTCCAGTACAGCGGGAAAAACCAGCAGAAGGTCGAAGTCCTGTTTCAGCGTAACTACACGGTCATCGCCAAAGCCATCGACAACATGGAGTTCATGAACGACGCCACAGATGTCAACGCTGCTCTGGAGTACATCATGAGCGTGTACCAGCGCTCCTCCCGTCCTGGGGCAAAGAAGAAGGTGCTGGTGTTTTCTGATGGCAACTCGCAGGGGATCACCGCGAAGGCCATCGAGAGGACTGTGCAGGGGGTTCAGCGGGCCGGTATCGAGATCTACGTGCTGGCCGTGGGCAGCCAAGTCAACGAGCCCAATGTCCGTGTCCTGGTCACAGGGAAGAGCGCAGACTACGACGTTGTCTACGGGGAGCGCCACCTGTTCCGCGTGCCCGACTACACCTCCCTGCTGCGTGGCGTCTTCTACCAAACTGTCTCCAGGAAGATCGCTGTTAACTGAGCAGCCGCACGGGTTTCTACCAGGGCCGTGCCTGCTTCTCTCTCACCTAAACATGAAAAACAACAAAAGCAAAAAGATTAACAGTATTCTTGACCCACCTGAGGAACTCATGTCTATACAGATAGCTGTTGTGCCGCAGTCTGTCTGTGCAGTCCCCTTCCTTCTTCACCTGCTTCTTCATCTGCACTTCTTCCTCTTAGCCTCAAGCTGCCTCCCTGCCCTGTGACTGCCTGTGCCTTGCTCCCTGCAGCCGGCAAACACCAGTACACCTAGCAATAAGCCCCACCAAAAGCAACCTCATCCCACTGTTGTTTTTTTTTTTTTTTGCCAAGAAAGAACCAGGATGAGGGATGTTGCACCACTAAGGACTTGCTTGGTCTTGCAAGGTTGATTATGCCCTTTTTAGATATTTTTTTTCTTCATTTGCCTCTTTCATCCATATGTAAGCTGAGCGCTTGCCCAGCTCACAATGGTCCTAACCAAGGCCGTGCTTCAGCACTTCAGCAGGCTTTGAGAGAGGATCATTGTCCCAGCTGGCCAGTGTGATTCACATCTCCCCTGTGGGTGGGAAGGGCTGGACTTCATTACCTGAGCCACCCACGCACTAGGTGGTGTTGGAAGCATCTCCAAGCACCTCCTGTGCCATGGGATGGGACACAGACCCCCAGGGATGAGCTGGAGAGGAGTGGTGGAGCCCACCTCAGCCCTGACAGTCCTACCCAGAGCAGGGGCCTGGGCACCGGCTGAGAGAAAGGTGCTCAGCAGCCACTGGGGAGGGGGAACCCACGAAGAAGCTACAGAACCGCGCTCCTTCACTAACCAGTTTCATGGTCCTACAGTGAAACCAGGAACCTCATAAGTAACCTGATGACTTGCCTTATGGTCCAAACTCCATGCTGGAAAATCTCTCTGAGCCCAGTTAGTGGGATTTTTATTTTTATTTTTCAAAAGTGCCAAGCTGTCTAATTCCCAGCGAGCTCCCTGGGGGAAGGTTTTTGCAGGACCATCTAGGAGTTAGACACCTAGGCCCTAGGGAAACCCACTAGCTGCACTATATATTGAATTAGGGCCTATTCCACAGCCCAGCTGAGTCAAAGGAAAGGCTGCCATTATCTGCCAGGGGCTTTGAATCACACCCTACAGATATACTGACAAAGGTGCTATCACTACATGGGTGATGTGGGCCCTTGGTGTTTACACAGTTGTTTCCACGACCGCACTGAAGATGTGGTTTGGCTGGGTGAGATTTTTGTTCAGTGCTTCTGTTGGTGCTCTTGCTACAAATTCATGCGCTTCTGAGAAAGCAACAGTGATTGCCAGGTACTGACATCCCAAACTCTTTATTTTGTATCCGGAAATCCATTGTACAAGTTACCTTTATTTTATGCCTGTGTTTTACTAAAATTGTCCACTTCAGAAATTTGTCAAATAAATTGTTTTCCATAGTCTTGTTGGAAGCTTGTCTGTCTTGAATTTCAGAAGCTCTTGAATGGTTTTAAAGCCACTCAGTGAAATAGGGGCTGCTGCGATCTGGGAGGACTTCAGCAGAATTTCTCATATGAAGTTATACAGGACAAAAGAGAAAAGATGTATTGCTTTTACTTCACAAATCTGGGTATTATTGAATGCTGTGGATTTGGGAGATCCTGTCGATTATTTTAATCTATGACTTAATACATTTGAAAATGGCATAGAAAAGTACTGAGCTCTGAAAAGAAGGGAAGTGCTAGTTTTTTTTTTCTGGTTGCAATGCGTTCTGTGATATCTCACAGCCTGTTCCTAAACTGCACAGTTTGGTACCATTTTCCAGCAGACCATTCCTCACTGGTGCAGAGATGGAGGCCATCAGGTGAAGAAGTAATCCGTGTTTGCTTTCTCCTTATGTTTGGGGTCTATCCTTAGTGCCTCATTTTCCAGGCAGGTGGGGACTCTGCTCAATAGACATGGCTTGTGGTGAGGGTATTGAACATCTCATCCAGCTTTACCAGGCTTGGTGCTCCCTAGACATTTGTTTTACAGCCAAAAACAGGCGCATTTTAGAGCTGTCTTGGGGAGAGCTGCATGTCCTGGGGGCTCATTGCAATTCTTTTTGCATGCACCCAAAGCCACTTGCTCCCCAGTCACTGGGCTACATTCCCATCGTGTTTCTGCAGCAGAGAGGCGCTGCCTTGCTCCCTCCCTCGTCTCACTTTCTCCTCTCACCCATGCCCTCTTTTGGCCAAGCACCTCAGCTGGCAGCACTGGGCACACCTTGGTTGCAGCTGGAAACTCTGAGGAGCACCTCTGGGGAGGCTCCAAGCATGGTTGCACTTTGCGTGGTGCCCTCTCTCTGGAGGCATTTGTATCAGATGTCCTGCTGTCCCTCCCCTGGATGTTAGGAAAAAAGCCTTCACGTCTGCACTAATAAAGGCTGCTATTGTAGCAGAAGCATTCCTTGAGGCCTGCTGCCATCCTCTGTGTGATTCACTGGCGAAGGAGGGGAGCAGGGTACAGAGACTGCATCACCTACCCACCCATGCCTGTGGAGCTTCCTGGGGGGTGGTCAGAGCCAGCACCAGTGACAGCAAGGAGCAGAGCTGGGGGCTGGGAAAGGCCTGAACCCCCCCTCAGGCTCCCTCCCTGCACTAATAGGAACCACACGCTCAGCTGTAGCCACAGGAGCAGGTGGTGGGGAAGGGGACGAGGCTGCCCCTCATCCTGAGGGATGCTCAGCCTCTCTCCAGGGACTCAGAGAGGCTTTGTGCCACCCTGTCCCCCAGGCTACACGAAATGGAGGAATGTAAGAGACACCTAGGAAAAGCTGGGGAAAACTCGCTCTTCTCTTGGGCTGGTTGCAGCACGTTGTCTCTGCTTTAAGCTGAAAAAATAAAGGGTGTCAGGAGGGATTTTTCCTGCTCCCGTGAGCTTCTTTCCACCCTTAACCATGCCCTTGCTTCTTCACTTTTATGAAACGTGGAAGAACATCCCAAACCAGCAAACACTTTTGGTTTCCAAGTCTCAGTTTTGAAGTGTTTGTCAGTTTTCCCATGAGAAAAACTGAGCATTTCCTTTAAGCTGCCATTTTCCCAGAAAAAGCTCCATTTTAAACAGGGCCTGCCGGGAAGCTGGCTTCCCCAGAAAACAGGGACCAGCAAGGATTTTCCAGCAGCACCCAATGTGTGGCATTTACAGCCGTTGCCTTCTCTCTCCCCACGCTTGTGTGCTGTCCAGGCAGGATCGCAGGAGCCCTTGTCAAGTGTTTGAGCCAGAGTTGGCCCCTGTATGCTGGGCCCATTTTGTCTTCCATTTCTGGTTATATTTACTCCCATTCTTTCATTCTCATTTTTTATGCTTCCATTACAGGGAAGGCCAAAAATGCCTCTGCCTGCAGGCCTGCTTTGTTAAACTTCAGATGTTCTCCAGATGTTCAGCAAGGGGGTTTATGTAACAACAACAGAATTTGGGCCATATTTGTGTTTTCCTCTGACTAAACACTCCTCATTTGAGGCAATGCTGATTCACAGCCCTTTGTGGGAAGGTGATGGCTTGAGGAGGAGGGCATCTCCGAGGCTGCTGTATCAGTCTGATGGGACTCCTGAAACACATACCCTAAAAAATACACATGAAAAAGTCCCAGCAGCACAGCAGGCTGGGACAGCACAGGGCTGCAATCCTAAAGGACAAAGCAGAAAATTGAAGGGGGGGAGATTGCAAACAGGCCTTGAGGCTTGCGCAGTCAGCTGCAGAAGAGTTTTATCACTCCTGAGAACAGTCCTTGCAAAAGATTCCTCTTCTCTGTGGGCTTCTCTGCTCCTTCCTTGCTGCTGGTGGTTTGAGACCACTTCACAAGTGCGTCAGGGCAACTCTTCCCCCAGCCTGCAGCCCTGTATCTCAGCCAAATTGCTGTTAATGATGCTGGTGCAAGACCTCAAGCTGTATGACAATAAATATCTGCTCTAGGATGATTTTGAACTGCGTATTCAAAATTATTTAATAGCTATTTCAGTGCCTACAATTAATCTAGGGAGCAGAGGACCATTGTCTAGCCTCTAGCAAAATAACTGAATGTTCAAATGCCTCTTGCTTATCCTGTGTTTCGGGACTTGTTTTAACTATATTATTCTCAAATGTGTTTTAGTTTGAGTTTTGTTCTGTGTTTGTCCAATTGCATGGCCCTCCACCATGTAAGCTTGTAGGCAAAGAGCAGAGGAAAGGCTGGAACCCATTAAGAAATACAGGATTGACACACAAAAGAGATTCTGAGTGGACTCAAGACCACGGAGGAAGACGTGCCCCAGCACATGGTATCATCACCATCCTTCTCCAGGTAAAGGACTCGAGAAGCTGATGGCCTCCCCTAGCAATGCACGGGATGCAGGAACATCACTCTGGGAGACTTGCCCATTGCAGCTTCAGCTACTGCTAATTCCCATTGAGAATTAAGTCATTTGGATTATAAGGATCTGTAACTGGATTAAATTAGATGCTTGTAGTGTTCTGGTTAGGCTGAGAAGATGTTAGGTAAACAATGAATCTTGGGTTGGCTCTTCACAGTGTCTTCCTTGCTTGCCTGTAGCCAAGCTCACAGGCAAGAAGCAAGCAATAAGCATGCTCTGCCAGGGTCTTTCTCCTCAAATTACGTCCTCACTGTTTGTCAGGAGATCAGGCTGGCTGTACAGTGTATGCTTTCCCTGCTTTTTTTGCAGAAATAATATGTCGCATCAGCCTAATACCTGCATCACCCACAGCAAGCTGGAGAAGAGCTCTTGGGACTCATGGCAATGAAAGGCTCTGGAAGGCATACGGCAGGAGGGAAGCCACAGCCAGCTGGCCCAGCAGTTGCCTCTCTGCCTCTCCAAGAAGCAAAGAGAGGACTCCAGAGGACTGTAGATATACCTCTGAAATGAGTAATTTTTGCTGTTTAATTAATTAATTAATTATTTTTTTTCTGTCTTCCTGCTTCATTTAGTTTCTCACACTTGTGGATCTTTGGGGGTGAGGAAAATCAGTTCACAAACAGAAGCTTGGCAAAAGGAGCTATTAAAACAGCTCATTCTGCAGAAGCTAGAGCTGCTGTTAGCAAACTTCTCATTCTGCTTAGTAATTGCATGCCGCTTGGTATGCAAGTGCTCATTTTCAGCTACCTGCTAACCCTGCCATAAGGCAAACCCACTCAAAGTGCTCCACTCTGCTGAGAGGTGCTGTGGACCCCGGGCGTTGCAGGCACACGGGAGCAGCTGAGAGAAGTCCTGGAGACCTGAGGGCCTTAAAACCTCCCGTGAAGCATGGTGAGACAGCCACACAGCCTTTCCAGCAGGGAACAAAATGCTCGGCACCACTTATCCCATGACACATGGCTGCGGCCACTCCATTAGCCTGTCTCAGCAAAGCATCAGTCCCCATCCCACCCATTGCTGCAGGCACCCGCAGGAAACACTGCTTGTCTTTGTCGTTCATCCCACTGGAAATGCTGGTGTTTAACATGCAAGCTGCTGAACCAAGCACAAAACACAGCTGGGGAATCTCTTCTTGATAGTAATATATTAAAAGGGAAAAAGAATGATAAAACAGAAGCTGGAGGCAATGCAGACACATCCTACCCCTGCTATGCTTCTGGAGAGATTTCTGATTCCTTTCTGGCCAAGGACAATTTTTGGTTATAGTACTTTTTTTTTCTGGGAAAAAAAAAAAAAAAAAAAAAAAGGAGATTAATTATTTATTGAAATAAGATGAGTTAGTGTTTCGGGTAAAAAAAAAAAAAAAAAAAAAAAAAAAGGAGATTAATTATTTCTTGAAATAAGATGTTTCGTGTTACAGTCCTTCTTTGCCTGTAACACAGGCACAGACTGTGCTGCCCTCTGACTGTGTCCTGGAGCCAAGAAATCTGCTTTGGACACTCCTTTGGATTAGTGTCAAAATGGCAACGAAGCTGAGCCTCTGTTTGCTACAGCAGAAATGGTGCCTGGCTGCTGTACTGTTTTACAGCTCCTCTGCCCTCATGGAGCACAACTTCTTGGTCACCTCTGTGCACCCCACTGATCTCTTTTCCGGATATCCTGAAAATCACGACACCTGTAAGCTTGCTAATTTCTCCATCTCTCTGAAACATGACATGAGGCTGTCTCCTTATGTCAGACACCAGCCGCAGAGATTCCTTCCTGCTCAGCCAAGTTGCACAGCGTGTTTTCTGTCTGTCTTGCTGCTGGGATGCTGCACAGTGACAGTCAGGTTGGTGAGGTGATGCCAAGAAGAGCTGAAGGAGAAAAAAAAATCAGAATTTCCAACCCACGGGAAATTCCAATGTGTTGATGAGTATTTTTCGTCTTGGGCTGGCACAAAGAGTCAAAGTCCTAACCTGGTCCTGTACAACAAAATGGTCAAAAAAAAAAAAAAAAAAAAAAAAAAAAGGTACAAAGATACTGATGCATTTTACCTCAAATCCTTCCATTATTAGGAGGCACCTCCTGGCAGGTGTTTTCACATCCCCCAACAACAGACCTGCCGAGAGTTTGAACAACACAAATGTTAGCTCCTGTGAGAAGAGGTGCGACTGGCTGCGATGACTGTTTGAATGGAGTATTTGGAACAAGCAGAAAATGAAAGTCCTTCAGCTCTCCAGACACATCAGGGATACACAATGCCTCCCGGCAATTGCAAGAAACCAGAGTAAGTTTTCCATCGGGAAAATAAATAAATAAATAAATAACACCTTGGGAAGCCATGTTCCTGACACCATCATCTGAATTGGCTTCATAAAGCACACATTTTAGCAGTCCTCGTATAGCCATGAGCTTAAGACCTTGTTTCTTTATTCTGTTTTTCAGAGTCTGCAAGCCAAATAGCAGCTAGTGCCTCACCAAATTTAGATTTCTTTAGTCACAGAAGCACCTAGAAATAAACCATGAAGAGATTTCAAGAGGTCGTTTAGCCCATTTTCTCACTTAAAGGTATGGTTTGCCACACAGACCACATATTTGTTCCCCTGTCAGGTTCAGCAAACACGTCCTAATGTCCAACCTAAATATCTCTTGTCTAATTTTGAGACCTCTACCCAAAAAGATGAGTCCATGGTTGTCTGTCAGTCGGTTCCCCCATGTCCCTGGCTGCCTCCATGGTCTTGCAGGGACAGGACAAAGCTTTTCCAAGCCCCTGTGTAATGACTTAATAACCAAAACTCGGCTTCTGGCAAGGAAAAGTGAGATCCTCGAGACTGTTTTGCACGGTTGTCCTAGAGACTGGAAAGGCATTAAGGCACAAGCTGTCTGTATACAGGCAGCTTTGAAGCAATTAACTGGCCCAAGCAAGCTGTGGAAGGCAACCTCTGTTTTACATGTGGATCAATAGGCTATGCTCAGTTAGCCATCTTCAATAGCACGCTATTCACAGCCAGCAACAAGTCATTTTCTAAGCTGAAGGTTGAAATCCGAGCTGGCATCCCAGAAAATACATGCCTAATACTGCTTGCAGTCGCAGAGGCAAGGCCAGGAGGTGCTTGACAAGAGCAAATAAATTGCATCCTTCCACAGAAAGGAGCTGAAGAGAGCTGGAGCTGCCAGACCACGCAGCTGCATGCACAGGAATGCACCCGCAGACATGCACGGCAAGGCGCAGCTGTGAAATGAAATACAGCGAGCAGGGAGACCCAAAGCAGGCACACACCTGGGACAGGCAAAGCCCCCGTCCTGCCCAAGCTCCCTCCCTGGGAGAGCCTGTCCTTTCTCTGGGTGATCTCAGCACCTTCCCTGCTGCCCTGCTTTTTGGAAACAAGCTTTTCCTGTGGCAGGGCAGGGGGATTGACTCCTCCTGGTGCCTCAAACCCCAGGCACTGCTGTAAACCACGAAGGGCTTTCTGCAACAGCACAAATGCATCTCTTGCAGTCAGACTCAGATCATTTTTCATGGCATAGGACAAAGCAAACAGTGCAGGAGTAAGTGTGCCAGGTTAGCACCTAGAACCCAGCTCCTCACTGCTCCATAAGCCTGGAGAAAAGGCATCTCTGTCAGGTCCTGGCTGGGGTTTCTCTCCTGGCTCTGTTCTAGGCAGCAGTTCAGACCTTCATACTCATGGATATTAGCTCAAAGTGCTTGTCAATAGCTCCTGAAATCCCCACAAATCCCTCTCTTACCCTAAAGAATCCAGGCCCTAAGCAGCCTCAAAGCATTTGCTGCTTCGAGTCACATGTATTTCTGCATAAATGGGAAATTAAGCCCAGAGTGCTCCTGAGGATTCTGGGTTTCTGATAGTACCTCTGGCAATAAAGTTATCCCTGCATAGAATATTATGTCTTGCCTAATGTGAGAACGAAACACAGCTACATATGGTGTTTTCCACGGGACCTGAAGTACATGAGATTTTTCAAAGGCAGCTTGTAAAAACAGCGTGTTGCTTTTCTGATTTTCTAGGGCAAGCCAGTCCTGGATAAAGATCAGGCCGTCAGCTTTTCTGGCTGGCGTGGAAGCGCCGGGCACGCACGTAGCCGCGGGCGGCTGGACGCCTCCCATCTGGATCCCCGCAGCTCCTTTGAAAAGTGTGTCAAAAGGGGTCGGGGTGGGGGGGGGAACACGAGCATGTGGCGGGTTGCTGAGCCGAAACCCGCTGTAGCAGCGTGCTGAGCCAGCCCAGCACTGCCCCTGAGTCCTGCTGGATGTGTCATTCATGGTGCACAGCTGGCAAAGCCCCCATGGGCTTGACCGAACACTTTGTACCCAACGCATAGCACATGTCCAAGGCCCCTTTTCCTTCCCCCTGCCCTGTTAATGCAGCGTTGAATGTTACTTCCCGTAATGAAGCAGCCAGCTCCTCCCTCGAGCCACTCAACTGAGATTTAACACCAGGATGATTTGTGGAGGAAATTGGTGTTGGTTTTACTGGCTGTGGCAGCAAGGAGGGAGACGACCATGTGGGGCAAGGTGGGAGCAGGCTAAGCTGGTGTAATTTCCCTGTGCAACGCCCGTGGGTCTCACAGGCCCCTTCCTGCAGCTCCTCGCAGTGCAGGAGGAGAGCTGCACGCAGCGATAGCAATACTGCTCTGAGGCCAAGTGTGCTCTGAGCTTGTGAGAGCCATGCAACCTGGCCTAGAGTCTCTGAGTCTCCCAGGGGTTTCCAGTTTCAGTTGGTGTCTCACGATTCTGCCCACGCTGTCCCTTTGCTGTGCAAGCTGTCAGTTTGTCCAACTCATCTGCAAGCAGGCAGGCCCTGGGAATGCGGTGCTGTCCAACCCAAATGGAGCCGCTCCTTTTGCATAATCACAAGGGATTTGGGATTTCCTGCGCTTTCGGGTTCCCTGGGGCCCAAAACATTATGTATGTAGGGTCTGGGAAGCCCCTCATACAAATGGCAAGACATAGACAAAAAGAGCACTGTGATGGTAAGCGCTTCACAAGCAAGCAGTGAGTCAGTTATGGCATTGCCACATCTCTGGAGCTGTGTCACCCAGCAGACACCGTCTGGCTGGCAAACAGGGACCACTCAAGCACTGAAGGCAAAAAGTGTGCTGGCTAGGCAGCTTTCCTGTACCCCCTTTACTGTAGGGAGGGGAATTCACACGAGGAGACAATGTGCCATGAGAAACTATAATACAGAAGGGCCTGGCCTGCACAGTAAGGACAGAAATGACCGTGTCAGGATCCTCGGAATTATTGGGGTGCTTGTTGCCCAGGAGGTGTTGCACAATTCAATCTCTTCTGTTTTGAAATCAGAGCAGTTTCTGGTTGTCTTGTGCCTGGTCTCCAGGTAATGCCGGAAGATAACAAAAACCAACTTAGTAAATAAATGTGTTTGTATAATATTTGTTGACTGTGATGTCTGATGACTTTATTAGGTAAAGAAAAGAAAGATAAACACTTTATAGGAGCTATCATGCTGGTGAGGAATTGCAAAACACAGACATTACGAGTTTGCCCAAGACCATGACTTAAGGCTGTAGGAGAATTAGGAACTGAATGCCTCCCCCTGTTTTCCCTGGGGAAAACAGCCTGGATGCATGGGGGACACAAGCCAAAGGCAGTGATGTGTCATGAAGCCAAGCTTCTGTTCAGACACACTTCTGGCTTAATGTTGTCTGTTCTTCCTTCATTGTGCAGGAGCAAAGGAGAACTCTGCTGGGTCACCTATACTAGCTGAATGCTGTGCATCACTGCCAGGATAGGTGCCTTTGTCTATAAGTCATTTGGAGATTATTTATTTCCTATAGCTTGAGCTATCTTTGTTGAAGTCTCCATCTAATCTAATCAGTCTGGATCTTTCCATAAAAGGGACAATAAGCATGTCTGGAGTAAAATCAACTGGAGCCCTGTCAGACATGCCAGAAGGTGACAAACTGGCCCATACAAGCCCCATTTCACTGCACTGGCTACGAAGGACATCGTGGTGCCTGTTTCAGAAGTGTATGGATACTTGTGATCGTAAGAGCAGACGCTACCATTCAGCCCTGGTAAACTGTTATCATATATTTCTGTGAGCTCAGATAGCTCAATCAAGCC
This sequence comes from Aythya fuligula, assembly GCF_009819795.1. Taxonomy (NCBI): domain Eukaryota; kingdom Metazoa; phylum Chordata; class Aves; order Anseriformes; family Anatidae; genus Aythya; species Aythya fuligula. Next base: position 11,202,628 of record NC_045564.1, read on the forward strand.
TACATTGATCAATTTTTTACACTCAATTGATTTTGAGAGCCCGATTTGAAGCACATGTTCACTGTGCAGTTGTGAAGTTGGAACCGAAGTGCTCACAGCTGAAGTTGACCCACAAACACAGTTTTTTATTGCTCTTTAACTAGTGATTGCTTGTTATCCACAGGAAAGGACATATGTGTCACATTAGTAAAAATAGATGTATTACTTTGGACATCTTTTCCAGAAAATTTGCACTGGAAGAGTCAAAAAAGCCTTTATTGTGGTAAAACATTTGAAATGTAAGTCCTATATGTAAAAAATTGTTTCAGTGAATAAAGGCCTGATAGTTTTCACTGCTGTGTTAGAAGAAATTTAGTAAGCAAGTGATTTTAGTACAGTGTTGCAAGGAACTCTTTGCCGAATTAAAAAATAATTTTCTTATCTGAATATTTTTGTTCATTTTCTTTCCAAACCTGAATGGTCTCTGCCAGAGCTATGCCTATCACCATGCTTTGTCTGGGGGTGGAGAGAGGAGCAGGGGCAAGCTGCGTGTTTTTTGTCTGTGTGAAAGAGCAGCAGCTTACAGAAAGTCCAGTATCTTGCACTGATTTTGCTGCTTAGTCATACTGCAGTAAGTAACTTGGCAGCTGATCTTACCCCGTTCCTCGCAAATGTTTCCATTTAAGGCAGGGGATTTTTATTTCCCTTTGCCTCCAGTCTCCACACAAATGGAAAGCCTCCAAAGAGGGAGGCCATAGATTTACATTAGAAGAAACCAGATCTGTGTGCTCATAGTGCATGTTTCAAGCATCTCTTTATGGGAGCGCACCCCCCAGGAGGCCCAAGGGACTGATTAGGAATCATTTTGGCCAGAAGTGGGTGCTGTGCCCACCTGGTGACAGGAGCACGGATGTCATTGCTGTTATCAATATTTTCCCTGCCTGGGGCTCCGAGATGCTGTGAAGGAGAAAGCCGCAGCCGTTTGCCCTGCTGGTCCCCGCTGGCCACCAGGAGCAGCTGGGTGCTGTGCCCAGCCCTGCAGGCAGAGCTGGTGACCTCCGAGGCTGAGCACACCAGCAGCCGAGAGGGGAACGGGAGGAAAGCCTACGTGCTCCCTGCTGGCCCCTGGGAAGAGAGGCTGTGGTTGCTCATGTAGCAGTGGGCTGAGAACAACTGAGCAAAATAATATCTATCTTTTCCTAACCCGTAGCACTGGGTTGGAAAAATCACTGATCTTTCGCTTAAGCGAGACTTCAGCTAGGCACTGAAATCCCTGTGCTTTTTGCTCCCGCTCCATCGACTTTTGTGGAAATGAAGTAAGTGAAACCTGGGCTGAGATGCCATACATAGCTTGTTGAAGGGTGGGACTCCCTTCCCAGTCCTGGCAAGGTAGAAAGGGTGCAGAGACTGCAGCACTAGACTGGCAGCTCCCACTCTTCAGCAGGTTATGGATAACCTCTCCATGTCTGAAATGTTTCCTTTCAAATGTTTGGCTCAGTTCTAGGTATTCTGTAGAAATATGTGATTTCTGGAGAAATCTTTTGAATACAGAACATTGATTTTTCCAGCCAAAGAGCCTAATCTTTGCCAGAGCCAATTCCTCTACAATCAAAGCATTCAGCTCCTCTGTCCAGAAGAGTCCTGGTTGTGATTAGAGCCACTGTGGGAAGAACAAATGTGTTATTACTGCCCGGATCTGTTGATGAACTCCTGTCTATAGCTCTTGGCTTTCAGGCCTGTGTTATGATAACGCTTGAAGAGAAGATGGGAGCCATTTAAAATCATCATGCTGTAATGTAGCATCCTTCACCCCAAGTCTTGGGAGGCAGAGTCAGTGTGCATTATTCCTTTCTCAGGAGCTTGAGTGAAGGAAAAGAAAAGAGGAATGCCTACAGCTGCTGCCCCAAGGAGATGCTCCAACAGTAGCACTGGAACACCAGAGCTGGAACCATGCAGCAGGGTCCTGGGGCCCGCAATGTCCTGTGCAGGGGAGAAAAGCTTGGGGAGGGACCAGCGGAGGGATATGTGGAGCAGCGGGCTGACACTGCTGCTCCAGCTACTGGGGTGTCTTCCAACGGAGGGACAACACAATGAGCGTGCTGTGGGTGCACGTTCAGATGGCTGTCATGTTCTGGGATGCTGTTCTGCACAGGCAAGGGATGGAGGTTATTACCCCATAAGCTCTCTATCCTGCTCCGGGGGGACGAGGGATGGAAATTGCCATGTGTCTGTGTTCAGACTTGTAGCCCTCTTAGTTCCAGTGTTTTCTAGGGTGAAGGCTGTTGTTTTACAGAGCGTGTGCACATGTTGTTATCCTGTCTGGCCAAACTGTCTGGAAGGAAGCATAGAGCATAGCAGGTATAAGTTAAAGCTGTGATGATGTTGGAGGAGTTTATAGTGACTCTATGTTCAAATGATGGCTCTGAAATATGTGTTCCCATGGAACGTGGGCTTCAGGCTGTGTGAAAGCAGCTGCTGGCTCTGGAAACAAGTTCTCCCTGAGAGCAAGACTCTTAATTTGGGGTGACACTACTGCAGCAGGGGCCGGTGCTGCGCACTGACCTCAGCAGCTCGGATGTAGCAAACCCAAGCTCTAACCATGATTGGCATTTTTGGTTCGGTTCCTCTCTGGTGTGCTCCACAACCTCTGTTGCTCATCCCTGCTCTCACTGCCGGTGGGCAAGGAGTGCACAGGGGTTCCTGCGGTGGCTGCAGCACCTACACCAAGGCTGCAGAGCAGCAAACACAGACCTGGTGCTGCTCATATCTCTTATCAAGGGTTTCAACAGCAAAACCCCAGACCAGAGGTGAGCTTGATATTTGCTCGCAGAGATGAAACATGGCAGAGGCTTTGTAAAAAAAAAACTGCTCCCTGCTGTCTCCTGCTATCAGATGCAGGCAAGCCCCAGTCCTCCCCCCGAGGAGACTTCTGCTCACTGCCGGCCAAAGCAGCGGTCTCTTGATGGGATCCATGTGTTGCTGATGAGAGGTCTGGAGAACTTAATCACCCCTGGTCTGGGGTTTTCTGTAAAGCATTCCCACAGCCTTCAATTATCTGGATTCTCCAGAAGAAACGTGGGAGGCTGATTTCCCCACAGGGTTTCCAGTGACTTCCACAAATCCTTCCTTCCCCATTTCCCTTTTCTAGACCCTTTCATCCTTCTCATTGTGCTTGTCCTTTTGCCTCTATGCGTGTGGACTATGCTATATCTTGATCACAGAAGTGCCTTTTAGTTTTATGTATCCTACAGAAATGACATTGAATCTGCCCTCATGAGGTGGGGAAGAGTGCAAGTATGAGCAGGCTGCTTTGATGGATGTTCGTGTTTGCCTGACCTAACACACTGTTTAACTGCTAAACCTTTAAACTCGTCCTGAATGCAGACTGTTGAGCCTGACACGATCACTGCCGCGTTTTTAGGATAGGCACAACCTATTTACGTTGTGACTTCCTTAGGCCTTGGACCAGGGCTGGAGAAATGGCACGTTTTTAATGCAGTTACACTAGTTGTGCTGCTGCACACCGAGACACTCAGGGAGGTAAGGCCAACCATTTCAGGACCCTGAGCTGTATGTCAAAGAAAGTGAGTGAGTGCATGCCTGCACTTTCACCTCTCCAGTGTTAATTTTGTTTATCACACACTAGAGCTGGAAAATCTCAAGCCTGTTTGGGCTGGAGATGTTCCACTGGCAGTCTTAAGGAGAAGTAGTTTAAACACAAGGTGCTACTTATCACTAGCAGGTGATCAAAATTACTTCGTTTGATGTTGCAAGTTGGGTTCAAATTAATGCTCAAATGAAGGACGTGGGCATTCAGTTAAACAGGTAACAGGATATGTCAAATCCCCAGAGAAAAATCTTTTAATTTTCTTGTGACCCTGATCTCTTGGGCTGGTTTGAGGTATTGTCAAAAAAGAATCAAGGGAATAGTGGCAATACTGCCGTCCTTCTGTACCTCTCTATTGCTGACTTGCTCTGCGGGGTATTTGCTTATTTTGTCTCAGTAACACATTAATAATGCGACCCATTAGGTTTGCTTTGCAGGAGGACCTTGGAACCAGGTCACAGAAGAGTTTTTTATTTTATTTTTATTTTTATTTTTTTAACACTGACGGATCTAATGGTATTATATTTTTTGTGTGCATAAATCTTCTGCTTGAATTTTTACGACACTTGGTGGAAATGTCATTTCCTTGTCAGTCATAGCAGGTTCACTGATGATAGACTTTTATTGCAGTGTTGTCTTTGGCTGAGAGGAATCTTCATTATACAGCTATACATTTCTTGATCATCAGACTATAGCTACAAATGAGACGAGGTCCTCTGATGTTTTACGCTAGAGCAAAAATTGGAGTATTGTAAGGGAAGAGGAGGTGTTACATGTTGTGCCAAGAGCACACGCACCCTGCTCTGCTGTACGTGACCTGAAGAGCTGGGCTGGGAAGTTGGGAGCTCTGGAGGGTTCCCTGGAATCACATCAAATACGTGGAAAGCAGCAGCGTTGAACAGTGGAAAAGCTTCACAGCTGAGGAACAGTTCGTTCCCTGTGCTCCAGCTGGAGGCACATCTCCTGACATACCCTCTCAAGAAGACACAAATTAGCTGCAAATTGTCTTTATTAGTAGTTTTTCCTGTGGCAAATTTGGCCTTGCATTCAGGTCATGAATGAGGTCTTGATGGAAACCCTTGCTCCAGGACTTCACTCATCTTCCAGAGGGTTTGGGTGGCAATGTTGTCAGTAAGTAGCTAGAAATAGTTGTCACCACTGCAGAAACACCAGGGAGATTAATGTTCAGTCTTACTTGTTGTTGTAGTTCACCTGTGCAGTGTCTTCTGTCCCTCTAGTGACATAGCTACAGTGGGTTATCTCAGAGCTTGTTGTCAGGCTTAGGCAAGACAACAGATCCATGGATTTCTGTTTCACTCCCTGTTTTCTGTTTTAAAGTGTCAGTTTCTGTCAATGCAAGAGAAACAGCAATAGCAGTCCTCAAAAGGAGACATGCAAACCTTCACACCTGCTTTACCTGCTAGAGAAGAAAAGTGCCCCTCATTGGCTACACTTCTTGCTTCCATTGTGACAGCAGTAGTGAATCCCAGTGAAAGTCAGGGTTTTTTTTTCTGTTTTTTTTTTTTGTTTGTTTGTTTGTTTGTTTGTTTTCTGTGAATTTTAAGAGAATACAGTACAAAGTATAAAAAGGAGGAATACAGTAAATTCTATGACTCTGTGACTCCAAATTCATTTAGTTTCAGTCAGTACATCTGTCTCCAGCTGGGATCCATCAGCTAATGTGTGCATTAATCAGCTCCTCTTCTCAACCCTTGTTGGCCTCCTTTCTACCTGCATCCAAAAGCTCCTGTGTTTTTGGAAGGAGGGGGATTATATTTTCCTTTAACCTCTTTCAGATAAAAATTAGAAGCTTAATGTATAGGTGGGGAGAGAATCAAGGGAAGGGTTTTCAGAGGTTTTGTGCTCCTGGGAGGCAAGGCTCTCTTGGGAGGAGCTGACAAACCTTACCTTCTGCCTTCAGTACTGAGCTGGGCTCAGCCTGACATCTGTGCTAGGGCACTGTGTGCTGAAGCATCCCAAACAAGGGCAGCCACGCTCAGTTCTCTGGGAGGTTGTTAGGATTCAAGTTTCCCAAGAAGCCAAACATAATACCTTCTTTTGGTAAGTGTCTTTAATTACAAGTTGCATCCTTGAAGTCCAAATTTTCTCTTAGGAAGACTCAGAGTTTCCTAAAGCCAGAAAAAAAAAAAAAAAAAAAAAAAAAAAAAAAAAAAAAAAAAGTCCCCTTTGTGGCTTCAAGGATTTTTGCATATTTCCTTTCTAATTCCTTTTTACTGGTCTCCTTGAAATGGGAATTACACATAATCTGTCCCAAGGATTCATCTGTATAGAAGTGTTGATACTGGAAGCATTCACTGAAGACCCGAGGGCAGCAGAACAGTGTGGTTACAGAGAAACAAAGCTGGGATTAAAGACAAGATTAGCATTTCAAATAAATCAGCTCAATTGTTGAGCCCTAATGTGTCCTTGCCAGGCCACCAGACTCCTGAGGGAAGTCACTCCAACCAGGGCCAGCCTACTCCCAGCCCTGTTGTACCCCCACATTAAGGGGAAAGCCTTTTTATTTTATTATTTTTTCCTATCTGAACCCTTTCAGCCCCCTCTTTTCCCAGGCAAAGGCACTAATTAATTCCTTTCCTTTCTATTTATACCTATTACTCACTGCAGAACAGTGTCCCCCAGTAGATTTATGGTTCAATATAATGAGTATGTCTTGAGGGAATATTATTCATACAGTTAGCTGAAATCTAACAGAGAAAGTCTATATTTTATTTGTAACCTTAGCCAGAGTAGTCATTTCATAGGGAGGCAGTACCTCCAGGCTCCAGCAGTGAAAAAAGCAAATGTTTAGATAGAAGTTCATCGGCAGAAAAAGGAAACTGAAATCTCTTTCTTGTACATGGAGCTAAGGACCTTGGGTGCGGCGGGATGTGACTAAGTTCAAAAATGTACATTTTTTGAACCATCACTGGTAAGAGACTGTGGAGGGGAGTGAGGTTTCCTCTATAAACTATGTGGCTTTTTTTCTCCTAATTTCATGGAAACACCACTGTAAATTTTTCCTTCTTGTTTCTCTGGTGACAAGAAAATAAAACAAATGCAGCTGGGTCATTTTGCTCTTGCTGTATTTCATCATGAAGACCCAAAAATGTGCATTTTTAACTCTTTCGCTACCGTGGGCTATGCAACTAAAGCTCATCTGAAAGCCACGTAAAGATAGTTAAGGATTACCCAGTGTGTACTGCAGGTCACAGTGGCATTAGTTGCTCTCAGGGTCCTGCCTCACCAGGAAGCTGGAATGCAATTGCCTCACTGTGCAGAGGCTCTTCCCACTGATTTGGCAAGCCTTGGGACTCAAAGGTCTTGCCTGGCTTAATGGAAAAATGCTCTGCAAGAGATGTCAAAAAGCACGGGTTGTGAAAGTGGTAAAAGGGAAAATGTTCTGGGAGAAAGGGCTTCAGTCTTGCTCTCTGCCCACACACCCCTTGGACGGCTGGACTCACCTATGCGTGTTGCTGCTGTGCAGCATCTCTGGGAGAGCTGCGTCCACCTGCACTTAAGCTGGTACTGAAATGGCTGAGCTCAACGCCACACAACAGAGAGGAAGGCTGAATGGGAATATTTCTGTAGTCCCTAGGTGCCTTTGCACAGGGGTATTCCCAAACTGCCTGCCTTTTCCATCTATTGCACAGTTGCAAGGAGAGACAGGTTTTCAGAAATACGAAGTCGGAAGCTCTGTCTAATGGCTGGAGTCTGTGTGAAGACTGCCCTGCTTGTGAAAGTGGAGGTGTCATCCTAGGTGGTACTTGCCTGTGTCTGTGACCTATCGCTGCAAACCTGCCTGGCTGTTCAGTGGAGACAGACGTGACTATTAGCGACATTGGTGTTAGGGGGTTGATGTTAGGGGTTAGGGTTGGTGTTAGAGTTGTTAGGAGACAGAAGTGGTGAGCCATTAGGACACTGTAGAAAGGGTGACTGTAGAAAATGTGCCTGATGTCTGACTCTGAAGGTGAAGTAGTAACAAGTTTACAAGTATGGTCTCCATTTCAAAATGGTCAAGAATTCAAAGGAAATGTGCAGCAAGTATAACTTGCCATAGGAGTTCTGGAGAAGCGCTGCAGTTTATTTGAGACAGACTTCTTAAACTGATCACAGGAAATGAGATCTTGAGCAGCGAGGAAATAAAACTTGGAGCAAGGGTCTCTGCACAAGTGAAGCATAAACAAGCACTTCAGGAAGTTGATTAACCGTGGTCTGGAAACCAACGCTGCCTGAGCACAGCTAGACACGAGGCCTGCAGTCCTGCTGGCAGTCCGCGTCAATGTTACCCTGATACAGGAGATGGCAACAAAAACTGGAACACATCAGTGCCCTGCTGGTGGCTTTAAGGGTGTCTCCTGTAAGGTCCTCTGGAACTTGTGCAGTATAGGACCAGAGGAGGAACCAACACCTCCCATTCTGGCTGCTCCTTTTTGCACTGCCTTGTCCAAACAATGCAGAGTCTCTGGGATATCATCCTATGGGGATCTTGAGCTCTAATGGAAAAATACATGGTCATAGACCTGGGTCTGCACCTGGCAAGGCTTCAGTAATGCTGTAGGTTGGGAAATCCTCAAAGCTGTTTAAAACAAGTTCCTGGAAACTCCAAACAGTACTTCTTTATGTGCTAGTAAACAAAAAATTATGGGCACACAAATGCTGTGTATAAAAACTGGGTGTTAAGTAAATAAGAATTGCAATAGCATAGGGGACTTAAAAGATAACACCAGAATATTAAAATAGGAAAAAGTATGCAAAGCCTCAGATTGCACTTTTATGTTCATGATGACTTTCTAAACATCCTGGAGCAGTTGGTTTAATGGCTTAAATCCCAGGAAATGCTGATAGAACACAGAGTCAAATTAACGTTTGCTTTTCCTTTGAAAAGATTGTCCTTTATGTCTCATTTTACTGCAATTCAAGACCAGCAAGAAGAGTGGGGGCTGTTGCTCAGGTTTGTACCCTTTTTACAGATGCATGAGTGTGTTAGGTCATTGCTGACTGGGCCATGAAGCAGGCACAGCAGTGTCTGTAAATGCACGGGTGATGTTGTCAAAGGTGTCTGCTGCAGAAGAAGAAGAGGATGAAGCTTTCCTTAGGAACCCGGAGGAATCCTTACAGACACAGGCCCAGGTACTCAAGACTGAATTTAACCACCTCATTATCTGCTGGGAGGGCAACGTGGCTGGGCATAACTCTTACAAGAGGTTTCTTCAATTGTTCAAAGGCAATTTGGGGTTGGAGGTTGTCAATGAACTGACTAGGGGAGATGCTCTTTTGGACCTGCTACTTGAACACACGTAAGAACTGGATGAGGATGTGAAGGCTGAAGGCAGCCTTGTCTGCAGGGTCTACAAGACTGTAGAACTTAAGATCGTGAGGGAAGAGAGCAAGGTAAACATCAGAATTACAACCCCAAGCCTCAGAAGAGCAAGGTTTTACCTGTTTGGGCTAGGCATACAAACACATTACCTGTACATGTACAAATTGATTTACGAAACAAGAATTTTCAGAGAATGGAAGCTATAAAAGGGTGTAAATTCCACTGTCTGGTTTCTAGTCAATGAAAATGCTGAGATTATCAACAGCATAATTGAAAATATTTGAAAACCAGTGTTCATTTTTTCACTAAGAACTTAAAAAATCTTGGACTCATCTTTGGTCTTCTTAACATATTTAGAAAAGAAGACTCTTGGAGACCAATATATAACCTCAGAAACACATGAAGGGTAGATGGAGTTGCAGACAGTCAGGGCACGAAGGAACTACAGTAGTTATTTTTCCAGAGAGCCACACCAATCACATGAATTTGTTTCAGATTTATGTGGTTTAAAACCAAAAGTCTGCATTTTACTGGGGGCTACAACTCAGATGTAAAAAAAAAATAAAAATAGCAGCTACGCAGTTTAGAAAATAACAACTATACACATGTATCACATTTAAGCCTACAAGTGTGGGAGTGTAGCCATGGGGGTCGACAAGCCCCATGGTTGGTGATACAAGGGGATGTAAATGAAAAAATAGCCATCTGTGTCTGACTGACTCCTTTGCTTCAAACTCTATGCAGTCACAGATGAGAGCAGAAAATCGATCAGTTTTTTCCTTCTCTTTCTGGTCTTCATCTTCTCACATTTCCTGTCCCTCCATTTTAAATATGTTTGAATACTAAATGTCTGTTCAATATGCAGCATTCGCTGTGAGCAATAATAATAGTATCTATCTCAGATATATAGGGGACGAGCAACTAATCCACATCAATGCACATTCTGTGCAAAAAAAATATATATATATATTTATATATAAATATACATATGTGTATATATATATGTTTCCATGAGATTTGCAATTCCACTGTAAAGAGAAAAAATAAATAAATAAATACTGAGACGCTATCTTGGATTAGGAACAGAAGCCACAGAAAAGTTAGAGATAGTGGATGAGGTTCTCCTGAGTGAAGGGGAGTGATTCTTCACCTGGACAGACCTCCATACAGAAGCAAGCACTATGTACAAAAAAGGATCACTGAGCATAGAAAAAAAAGTCTTTGCCCTTCTTTATTTTCCTTTCAAAAAAAGGAAGATTAAAGAAAAACAATGTTGATATTGTCTCAAAAAGTTAATGCTCCGTGTTCTTTTTCATCTAGTGCTTCCTACATTCTAATGCCAATCAGAAGAACAAAAACTCAATGACAGAGAACTAGCTTGGGCATTTAATTCAGCTAGTTGTAAAAGAAGATTATAAAAAGCCCAACAAACCCAGGAAAAAAAAAAAAAAAAAAAAAAAAAAAAAAGAAAAAAGTGTTCCATTTTGAGGTTACTTTTTCTGAGTTTCTGTGTAAACAAGACATACTAAACCTTCATTGTTCTTGTATGTTAGAACACCATATCTTAATACATGTACTGACCAGATATGGCCAGCCATGCCATAGGTGTGAAGATAATATTCCTAAAAAAAAAAATCAAAATGGATACCTAGGTAGGTGAGAAAGACACAAATTAGCCTTTTAGTTGAAAAGTATGTGATATGAGGTGGTTTTGTAAGATATACAAGAATACTCATGGGAACAAGGTAGTATATCATGTCAAGCTGCAGAAAAAGGTTTTGGCTTGACATTAAAAAGTTCATGAAGTGTACAAAGGAAGTCAAAAACCAATAGGTCCTTTGGTCAAGGAACTACACACAAAAGTCAATGTCCACAAGTCAGTGAGGAAGAAGAGGGAGGTACAGAGGTCTGTGCCTGTGCCTGCCTCCTTTTTACATTTTTGGCATTCTTGCTGAAGAAAGAGCTTCTGCAGGGACAGATACACCTAGAAATAGACATATTTCTAGGATTTGAAGGATTAACTCTAAGTCTTAGGATTATTTCATGGATAAGAAGCAACATTGATTTGTACTTGCAGACACAACAGAGCTTGGACACAGCAGCAAAATGAGGAAAAGAAATGGCATGATACACAATGTGCACTGGATTACTGCAAGGTGAATGCGTTGCTTGGACACCTCCTGTGCTATTCAGTTAACCACTGTTAACAGCAGCTGGAACCCTGCTCTTCACTAAAGATGCTCAAAGGGGAAATTGGCCCTCCAGTCTGGAGCTGCAGCAGGCTTCCTGGAATGGGATGGCCCATGAAATCCTTCTTTGGTGTTCCAAGGAATCTGTAAGAAATGTCTTTTTTTTCTCAGGTAAGCTTATTCTTCAGTGTCCCTTTGTTCCAGAATGATTCCAGAATGAATCCAATGATTGTGTCAAGGTGCTTTGAGACAAACAGGGAAAGTGGCATGCACAATTCTCACTTATGGCTGTGGTTCCTATAGGCATTGCTTGAGTCTTCCTGATGAAGATGCTGACACAGAAGATACTCCAGAAATGTACCTTTTTAAGCACAAGCAGCTACACAGAATCAGGTTTATTATTTTCAATTGACTGTTCAGATATTTTTCACAAACACAATCGAGTTTCCTGAGCAACTTGTTCCTGTGGATGAGGACTAGTGGGTTAGCAGCTTACTCTGAGAAGATCTCCTGAGACAAGTCTTTCCCTTCTGTCACTACATGGGAGTAGAGGTAAATGAGAGTTAGCTTTGGTTTCCCCATTGTGGGTTCACGTTGCTCAAAGTTTGAAGACAGAAAGTCATGGTTCAGAGGATAATGGCCACGTTCCTTGAAGTCCTTACTGTTCTCCCTGTTTTCGTTGGATATTTCCCCCATCTTTCATTTAGTAGAGCTAAAAAATTACTCGTGAAATTAAAAAAAAAAAAAAAAAAAAAAAAAAAAAAAAAAGAATGAATAGAAAGAAGCAATACGCAGACATGGAGACTTGGATGTCTCTAAGTAAGTCTTGGCTATTTGCGAAGGGTAAGATGCAAGTTACTCTTTTTTGAAATGTTCTTGACTTATTTGTTCCACTCAGGACACGTTACTAGGATGGGAAGAGGAGGAGGAAGGGGAAAAAAAGAGGAACACTATTTGATGGTATAAGTATGTGGGGCAGCAATGCCAGCCATGAAAAGGGGACTCTCATCATGGAAAAATGAGACTCTTCCAGCTTGTTTTAAAAAATTCCTTCAGCTCCAAACACAAGCGGCCTCACCCCACCCCAGCAGCAGATTGGTGGAGGAGACTGTCCTGGGGTGTTGGTAGACCCACAGTGACTCTCCGTGGATATCTCCAGCTACTGCAAACGAGGGGCTGCCTGACACGGTTTAGAAGGCGGGGGAATATAGAGGGTAGTTTCCTGCCTGAGAGGGAATAGAGGAACTCGGCTGGAGGAGGCTCAGCTGCTCCCAGCTGCTCCTCTCTGCTCCCCTCACCATACACACCCCGGGCACCCAAAACCAGGGAGCAACCCCTCCCCTCCAGGGATGCAGAAGCCTTCTTGATACAAGCAGTTCCGCGGAGTCTTTTTGCTGACACTTCTGAGGCTTTTTGGAGAAATTTTGATGAACCCGTTTTCCAGGTAGGCAGGATTTTCCTCTCCTTTTATAGCGTTTGCATGGCTACTGACGGTTTTCCAGCTGCAAACCGGAGCTTCTGAAATCCAAGCCCATGCCCTTCTGGGTTCCACTGCAATTGCTGCTGCCCAGGGACTCTCCAACAAGCTACTAATTTTTCAGACACATTGTGTTTAGACAGTACCTGCTGTAAAACAATACTTATTTCCATGTGGCTTTCAACTTTTGGATATCTCGGGCACTTTTCCAATTCAGGAGTTTATTCAAGGTACAGGTCTTGTGAGCCACAGACTCTCAGCAGCCAGGGCCAGAGGTCTAGAAAATCGCTCTATGGGGACCTGTAGAACTGATTATTTTCCCTGGGACAATTTAGTTGAAATCATCAACTACAGCTGAGTGAAGTGACTGCAGTGGTAGCGGCTTGGTATTTTTCTGCAGCTGTGAAGCAGAGCAACTGATCTGCGATACGACTCCTCCTTGATTTTTGGATATTCGGCGATAAAGATACAGATTCCAGATTAGACTAGCCTGTGATCTGTGTCCCCCGGTTATGGTGGTTTTCATCAGCACAGGCTCCTCTCTGTTCCGAAGGAGAACGTTAGTTACTCCCAAGCTAGTTGGAGCATGCATGTGTTGTGCTTGCTTCGTTGGTCTGCTACCTAAGGGGATGTTGGTGGTTGTTGGGGTCTGCACAAGGACTGTAAATTGAGCTGTGTGCTCAGTTCTGGTTGCAAGAGCTGGAGCTCCAGCAGTTCAGTCGTGGCTGCGGGTGCGGCTGCAATCACCAAGACGGTCCTGCAGAGGAGCCTGCTCTTACACCCGGGTGGAGACTGGCTCCTCCCAGCCTTCCTATGGTGCTGGCCTCCTGTCTGTGTGCTTTCTCCTGTATATGTCCCACTGTAATTGCAGTAGGAGAGCTGTAAAAGAGCTTAGACTACCTGCAGCTGTGGGGAAAGCTTCCAAATTGATGGCAGAGGAGACCCTAAAACTGTGGGACTCATTTGAGTGGACACTGTGACAAATGCGTTTATTCCAAATGAGACACATTTCTTTTGGTTTTATTTTACTTAGCGAACATCCGAGAGGAGCAAAATGCTGCCTGCACATTGCATGTATGGATAACACCACGGGCACTGCCCACTGATCATGGTCGTGAAAGAAACTGGGACTGAAGCAGAAGTTCAGTTTCAACCTAAATTCTGCATATGACATAATTAATACAATTCTTCCTTCCTTGAGAGAAAAACACTTTGTGTGTCCATAAACCAGCTCATTGCGGACAGACAGAGTTAGCTTAGAGTAGAGCAACAAAATTCATGTAAATATGGGGAAAATTTGCTCAGCTATAATAGGAGTTGTGGTTTTGAAGGAGAAATACACCATGCACCAAGAGGAACTTCAAAAATTTTAATGTGTAGAAGACAGGCCATGGATCTGCCAGACACATGAGATGGCCTTTATAGAGCATTAATATCTGATCAGTCTGATAATCTGCTGTGGGCATGCAACTAAGTGAAAAGTAATTTGCACACTCAAAAGTCATTGCAAGTCATTTGTTTGCCATAATGCTGCATTTGATTCAGTTACTCAGGGTCAGAAGAGGAACCCACGAGTAGAGGACTCAGGACCTCATGCAACACCACAATTCTTGCAGGGCTTTATCTAAATAACTCCATATATTTTTGCAATGATCTTGGTAACAGCCATGTCTCCTGGAGTGTGAATGTGGGAGCAGCAAAGGCCTTGTTTGTTTCTGCTGAGCACTAGAGGTAACATGTAGGAGCACAGCCCCTAATGCAGGGAGGATGGTGCAGCACAGCCTAATGCCCTCAAAATCTGCTCAGATGACCCCAAACCATTGCTTAAGATTCCCCGTGTTTTTCTTTCTCCTGGGGAAAGTGATGCATCACTTAACAATACAAATACTGTCAGAAGAAGATTTCAAGAGAAATCCTTGTAAGGACGTGCTCCTACAATGTCGTGGTCCTACTCTGGCAGAGAGAGAAAGGAAGTCAAGGAGGAAGAGCATGGCCAGAACCAAGTATTCAGGCATAAGGAGCTCCCAATTTGCATGATCTTTTTTTTTTTTTTTCAATGTTCAAAATTTTTCTTCAACGTCCAGAAAATGTGAAATCTGAGATTCCCGTCCAAGCATTTCACAACAGGAGGTGGGGCTTTGAGGAAAATGTCAAATATTACAGGATTTGCAGCAGAACCACCCTGATAGCACGCAGGACAGAATAAGCAGCATTCCCTACCCCAGTTCTAGAGACCCTTCAGATGGGGAGAGAGGCTGTAGCAGCCTTGCCCACATGCTCCCAGTCACTGGGATCACTGGGTGGGGAAGGATGGAGCATGCTGCAGCCCCTGTCCCCTGCTCACACACAGCAGCTGGCACTGCTGAGCTGTGCCTGGCCCTCATGTGGGCAAGGCAAGAAGGAGAGCCACAGGGGTAGCTGGAGGCACTGGGATGTTGGGCAGGGCAGCACATGCTGCGGGTGAAGGGCTGTGGTCCCTAAGAAGGAGCCTGCACGCGATGGAGCAGAATAAAGGAGACTGTGTGCTACAGGATGACAAAGGAGTGAAGTGTGCCTGGTGCTTTGAGCTACAGTTTTTCTGCCTCACATCTCTGTGTAGAGGCAAAGGCTACAGTGCTTCATGGATGCAGTCCAAAGTCCCAAGGGCTGTGGGCACAGGCAGGCCCGTGCCAGAGCTAGGCCTGGTTGTCCATGCAATTTAGCTGCACCCTCCAGCTACGTGGTCCTGCCTGCAGAGCAGCTCTTCTGCACGGAGCCTTTCTCACCCACGCACACATGGCAGGAGGAAGGGAGGTGGTTAAACCCAGGGTGCTGTGATCCGTGAGTCAGACACTTGGCCAAAGCCTCCAGTACTCCCAGCCTCTCCAAAAGCTGTCGTCTCCAGCTTCCTGAGCAGTCACTGAAGACTGGCTCTAAAATGGTGCTGTCTGAAGCCATGTCACGTCTTCCAAGGGATCAGGACCTCCTGAAGCTCTGCTTTGTGGGGAACGAACAGGATGCGGAAGGCCTGTAGTAAACTTAGAGAGAGAAAGCTTGATCTTATTAAAATACCCCCTTAGCATTAAAGTATTTTATCCTTACAATACCTATTCTGTTCCATGCAGCACAATGAAAACCAAGCTACGCTGACCTAAACGTGGACTTTATGAGGCCACAGCTGCGTCTCTTTGGAAACAGCTTTGTAACCTCTCTTGAGGGAAAGGAGAAGGACACATGGCCAAAATTATTGACAGAGACATTTAGGTGCTAAGCTGGAGGCACATGAGAGGTCCCTTACCATCAGAGGGTTTTTCTTATCTATGTCTGTGAAGCACCTCAAGTTGGTACTCCTTGAAGCTATAAGGTACTCCTTATATCTGTGCTTCTTGTCCCCTCTCCAGGAGCTCTCCAAAGAGCATGGAAGTGTCTTCTTCCCCAGTCTAAAATCCAGCCTCAGCAATGGCTCTTGCAGGCTTGTTAGCATAAGCCTTAGCACGAGCCTTAGCAAGGAGGAAGGCTGTCTGTATTGTAAGGATACTGGTGGCACTGATAGAAACTAGTCTTTCCAGTATAAACAAGATTGCGGAATCATATGATTCTGTAAACTAGGATGGAGTGTGTCCAACCAGAGAATAACTGCTGACTAGCCACATGGAGAGAGCTAAGGAACTGCCAAGGATGCTGAGCTAACTGTAGTCATCAGGTAATGCTGTTTTCCCTGCAACTAAGTCAGCAGCAAAGCAAAAAAAAACAGAAAAGTAGGTGTCTGGTCTGTGTACTGTGAAGCTGACATGCTAATCAGTACAATTGTCCTCTAGACATAAAGCTGAGCATTGACTGTTCCACCATGTTCCTTACTGTCGATTACTGTCACTTGTATTTTCTCTGTGAATGTCATTTCAAACCCGTGGCTCCTCTGAACACCTATATACATTCCCAAGAACTTTTCAGACTAGATCTCCAACTTTGCTGCTGCTTAGGTTATTGTAACCCTACAAAAAACATATTCCCATGTGCAGTTGGACTTCAGAGGCCCAGCAATGTGTTGAATGCTGAAGCTGTGTTTTCCTTCTAATGCTTCTTTATTCACTCCTTTGTCCATGGGTTCAAAGAGAGGGATTTTGTACCCTTTTGGTATACTCAGGCATCACCACACTCACATGACAAGTTGGAAATGGAAAGGACCTGCTGCGTGCCTTCACTTGTGGTCTGGCTGAATAGATGAAGAAAGTGTGGATGGTTACACCCACAGGGTGACAGGATAGGAACTATGAAATCAGAAGATCCCAACACAGTCAGCAGTTCCACCACCTGATCTTTTCCCTTAGACAGAGAAGGCCAAGCATTTCTAAATCATTTGCACTGTTTGCACCAGCAAATATTTGAATTGCTTAGCTTTCAAGTCCGTATAAATATCTATAGTAAGGGGCCCAGTGATGCATTACGGTGATGGAGAGGTCATATTTTTCACACAGAGTTAACAGTAAGCATTGTCTGGCTTTATGTCTTTCTGTCAGAGCTAGGAGTTGGTGTATTGTCTTTAACATGTAACTTGTTTTCCTGCAGGCATCTAAACGCCCAGAGGAACTGCTGAGATGTTCCGACAAGCGTTTTTTTCCACTCTTCTTTGTTTGGCTCTAGTTTCTCTCCATGCTCAGTTGGAAGAGGAGCCTGTTGCCTCCTGTACAGGTATTAACTGAATAATTTGGGTGTCCATCTCCTTTGTAGGCAGCAATCTTAAAGCAACAGCCATGCTCAGCTGTAGAGCCTTCTCACAAGGAACTTACAATGGCACATTATACTTCTCCTGCCCCTTTTGCACACCTGGGCAGCACCCTGGAACAGTCATCTGTCTTTCTGTAGGGAACCCTGTCCTGCACTGAAACTCCCATTTCTTATCTTGAGTGCAGTGCAGAAGTAGAAGAGCTGAGCTCTGCCAGTGGTGGCTGCTCCCAGCCAATGCAGTGCTAAATACCGATGAGTCTTCAGAACTCAGATACATCTCTAATGTCAGAAAACAGCCCATTTTGAATTTTGCAATTTCAGCACTTCCTAGCTGCAATGTGGAAGAGATGATTTAGGCATCCAGACAGACATTTACAAAAAAAAAAAAAATGTTTTCAAGGTTGATTCAGTAAGGAGCAGATCTGAAGTCCTTGACATTGGAGTCTTCTGACCTGAACACAGATACTGGTAGTGGTAGATGGGGCTTGTGCTTTTTCCCGTATCTCACTTATATATCTCACTATAATCCTTTTGAAAATGTTTTTAAACCAGAGAGAGCAACAGCAACTTAGTGGGCAGGGCATTCATCTATTGTCCAGGAGAGCAAAAGTCATGTCCCTGCTCTTCTTAGTTCAAACCTGGCATTTAGTCCTCAGCATCCTCATTTCCTCCAGTCTAGTTAGAAATAACTCCTGATTAGAGTTGCAGCACCGTTGGAGGAAGCTGAACCTCATGCCCTGTGCTGATGTTTGCTCTCTTCACAACTCTATCTGCTCTAATCTCCTCGGTCCAGCTTTCCGGGGAATAATGAAGGGGGTTCCGCATTGCATAAACTGCTGTGACAAATTCTGAAAAATTGTCTCCATGCAGAAAAGACGGACTGCCCCATCAGTGTGTACTTCATCATTGACACCTCAGAGAGTATTGCTCTGCAGACTGTGCCAATCCAGAGCCTTGTGGAGCAAATAAAGCAGTTCATCCCTCAGTTCATTGAAAAACTGGAGAATGAGGTCTACCAGAACCAAGTCTCCATCACTTGGATGTTTGGAGGACTTCATTACTCAGATGTGGTGGAAATTTACAGCCCTTTAACAAGAAGCAAAGACACATACCTCACCAAGCTGGCTGCTATTCAGTACCTTGGCCGGGGCACCTTCACAGACTGTGCTATCTCCAACATGACACAGCAGTTCCAGACCCAGACGGCGCGTGATGTGAAGTTTGCAGTGGTCATCACTGATGGCCACGTCACTGGCAGTCCCTGTGGGGGGATGAAGATGCAAGCTGAGAGGGCGCGTGACATGGGGATCAAGCTCTTCGTCGTGGCCCCCAGTGAGGATGTCTATGAGCATGGACTTCGGGAGATTGCCAGCCCGCCGCATGACCTGTACCGCAGCAACTACAGCATCACACAGAAGAACGCCCTGACCATCGACGAGAACACTATTGAGAGGATAATCAAAGCGATGGTGAGGGACACTGACCTGTGCTGCCCCAGGAGCAGAATGTAATGGGGGATCCACCAGAGAGGGGTGACAAGAGTGGAGGTGTCGGTGGGGTGGGGCACCTCATGGTGAGGCTCTAGAGAGCCCCCCTACCTGGGAAAATCATTTTGCTCCTCTTCCTTTTTTTATGTCCTTTCAACATGAAGGGGTCATGTATGTTTGAGCATGTATGTTTTCTCTGGCTAGATGCCTATCCAGGGCCCCTTGTTTTGTGTCTCTGCTCCCCTAGGCAGGATCCATCCAAGCCCTGGCTGCTGCTCAAGCCAGACCCATGCCCCACCTGGGGGCACATGGAGGAAGGGGCAGCACTGGGACCTGTGAGGCTCCCTGTGCCTCCTGCCCACTGCTGGAATGGTCCCTGGGGCCCCATTTGTGAGGCTCTATCAATGGGGGACTCTGCCTAGGCTATGTTTAAAGCTATAGGACTGTAATCACCTCCTTTCCCCTACCATCAACCATCACATGCATTGCCAAGAGTTTGATGCAGTTGTTCTCTCAGAGCTGACTGCCTTAACTGATTCTGTTTATCCTGTTTTCTCCTTTGCAGAAACATGAAGCCTATGCCGAGGTGAGTGAGCAGCATCTGCATTCCATTTCATAGTTTTAGTTGCCTTGCTTGCTAATGAAGACCAGCTTGTACCCCGAAGGAGCGGGCCTGATTTTGCATTGAGCTGCATGGAGCGGGGCTCTGCCCACTTGGGGACCGGTGTGGAGCGTGGGGACCCATCCCTTTACCCAGTAGTTGAAATGGCATGCTGAACTGTTCACCTTCTGCCTTCCCCTCACCTGTGATTTCCCTCATGGCAATGACTACAAGTCTATTGAAGAGACTCATTTCATTATGTTGTACTTGAAGGCATGTTTTATAGGTGTTCTGCAAGCTAGAGTTCCTGCCCAGCCATGTGGACAGGAGAGGAGTGTGCAGAGTGGTGCTCCTAAGAGCAAGCCCACAACCCCGTGGCTGACACTTAGCAAGTCCTGTTCTTTGAGCTTGGACCCAGAGCCAAAGCCGTAATGAATGTGCTTGTGGCAACTTCTAACACATGGGCAGAATTTTTCAACGTGCTTTTTGCTGCCTCAGCTCTGACCCAGCTGGAGCCCGTGGTAGCTTTTACTGCTGCAGTCAGGGGGAGAGGCGTGGAGAGTGCATGCTCTGGGTGGCTGAGAACGTGCAACAGAAGGCTACACTTTGTGTTTAATTTGGTGTATTTCAGTGCTACAAGATGAGCTGCCTGGAGATCACAGGTCCTCCTGGTCCCAAGGGATTCCGAGGGCAGAAGGTAGGTTACTCTAACCCGTTAGAAGAATAATACCAGTGACCGTTGCAGACACTGCAGAGCCCTTTAGATCTCACCTCAAGTGGGCACAGACAGGTCTCAGGCCTCAGATAGAGCTCCCACATAGGAAATAGTTGCCCAGCATCTGACTTGACCCTGGGAGACTGCAGGGCCGCGCTGAAAGGAGCACACAGCCAGCACCAGGGTCTCCTCATGTCCATGCCATGGCCAAGGGACCAATGCGTGCAAAGAGACATCCGACCATCAGCCATCAGGCAAGGACCTTCAGCACCTGAGAAGCTGTGCAGGGACAAGAAGAGCAAGGCAGAAATTGTTTCCAATTCTCCCACTGCCCACAGCAGAGCCGTCTTGTATGCAGGGTCTCACTCTACCCACACCCCAACAGAGCTCCAAGCTCTGTGGAGCCATGCTGTGTTTTCCCACCCCCATGCAGCTGCCCCAAGTTCTGTAGGAACCTGATGCTACCAGAAGTTGACTTTTTTCCCCAGTCATCACCAAGTCCTGACCTGTGGTTTGTTTTTCCCTTAGGGTGCAAAGGGAAGCATGGGTGAACCAGGCTCCCCTGGTATGAAGGGACAGCAGGTGAGTTGTAAAACTACCCCTCCATCGCAGTAAGGAGCGCAGTCCTGGTGCCAGCTGGGGTTGCATCTGTGCCTTGCTTGAGGTAACACTTGGTGTCTTCTTTCCTTAAGGGTGACCCAGGTATTGAAGGTCCGATCGGATACCCTGGTCCCAAGGTAAGAATCATATAGCCAGAAGCTGAGCGGTTTGCATTCATTGTATTCTTGGTAAAGCAGGGGGTGACTCAGGCTAATTTCCCACTGCTCGGCATTGCTTCCCTTTATGTCACTCCCTGACATCCCCTCTCCTGGGGAAAGCAGAAAACACCCACCAGCCAGCCCGAGCTGTGCACTTGAATGCCGCTGTGGCCTCCTTTAAGGGGCTTTAAATCTGGCTGCTTTACTTCTGGCATTTGGTGTGACTCCAGGAATTATTGCTAGACTTTCCCCCTGGAGAGTATCAACAGCACTGGGATCCTTCTGCTGCCTGTCGGTAGGCACATGTCAGTCTGGGCTGGTGCAGAGAGCTCTGTTCCTCTCCTCCACCTGCTCGTTCCCACCCGAGATGCCCTGCGTGCCTACCGGCCCTGCTGCCTTTGCTTCAGCTCGTCGCAGGCACTAAACAAAGCATCTTCCCTCTTCCCTTTTTATCTTCCTCCAGGGTGTTCCAGGGCTGAAAGGAGAAAAGGTGAGAAAGAAGAGCCTGCATGGTATGTCTGGGCACTGGGGGGCACCTTTTTCTGCAAAGAGGGAGAGTTTAGCTGTGATGGGGGGAACAACAACCTCCGTTGTATGTAGCTGAAGAAATGGGGAGGGATTTCAGGCACTGCTCAGAGTCCTGTGACATGCTGATGCGAAATTGTCTTCTTGGGAAGTGGGGTAGCCTGCTTCCAGCGTGGAAGGAGCAACTGCACCCAGTGATTCCTCGCTCGGGCACAGGTTGATCCTGAGCTGGTGCAGACCTCTCTTCTCCCTGAGAGGCCAGGGGAATACAGCACTTGGCACAAGAAGAGGGTCTGGAGACTGAGGGGAGCAGCTCCCTGGAGAAAGGGGTCCTGGCTTCCACTTGTGGGAGGCCAGGGAGAGACGAGGAGGTTTCAGAGTCATTTGCAGAAAATGCTGCCTGAGAATCCACAGTCCTTGTGCACCTGAAGGAAGGAAGGAAGGCTTGTGGGAGCACAGGCTGGTGTGGTGAGCGAGCGTGGCTGACTCCTGTCCTCTTCTGTCCCTAGGGTGAGATTGGATCCGATGGACGGAGGGTAAGAGAGCACCTTTTCTAACTTGCACGTTGTTCCATCTACAAACCCTTGAGTGTGTCAACACATCCCTGATCCCTCTTTTCTCCCCCTGATCCTAGGGAGCAGCTGGCTTGGCAGGCAGGAACGGCACCGATGGACAGAAGGTAAGAGCATGGAGTGCACCCGGTAACACCACTGCTGTTTTATTTGTTTACGTCCCTTTGTCCCCACAGGTTGTTCCTTTCCTCTCACCCCCCACACTTGGTTTTTGGCTCCTTCCATACCAGTCTGACTGAGGTTTCTAAAAACTGATTTGCACGTTATTCTGCATGTCCTGTAGAAATATTTGAGCTAGCTGAAGATGCATTCATTCAGGTCACAGGAGTACTATCCCTTAGTCAGAAAGCTGTCTGCAGGAACTCGATATACGTGTACATGTATAACACAGGGTGCCCTCCAGCTGCAGGATGATCTGGGTGTGGATAGCTCATCTTGAGTGTTAGTGACCCCTACAGGACATTTGCACAGAAATGTTTGCAGAAATTTGGTTTCTAAGGCAGTTCCTCAAAGAATATGAAATTTTCTCTCTGAGCTAATGTTTGTTCTTAATGTTAAAGCCCTAAAGCTGCATTCAAGTACCTCATAACAAAATCCCTGAAATCCTCTGTCCCTTCTCAGGTGAGTGCAGAGGGATATGACCTACCCCATATTTACATGCTATGCAAATGTACCAGAACAGGCTAGCCTAAATTTATACAGTTTCAGCTGGCTTTGCTCACAGGCCAGCACATTGGTCTTTCTCTGTACATTATCTTACATCCTCAACAAGTACATCTGTGAGATCATATCAGGTCTCCCCACTTCTAACACGCCTGCTGAAGCTGTAAAACAGAAGCTTAACACGTCTGCAGGAGGAGCCCAGGACAACACTCAAGACTTTCTAAAGCCCCCACACTTTTCTCCTTCTCCACTTATTTCTGCACACCACAGACAGCAACACTCCTACTTAAGGAATTAAGGAATACTCTTACTATTTATTCTGTAACTGATCTCAGGTATGGCCAGCTAGTGATGTTAAAAATTACTAACTGTTAACAGGAAAAAGCTGTGTTTTCCCTGCAGACACTTACAGCTTTTCTGTCTTTTTCTTTTGAATGCTATTTCTCCAGGGCAAGCTGGGTCGAATTGGACCACCAGGCTGCAAGGGAGACCGTGGTGACAAGGTAGGGATGCTTTGTTCTTTTGTTCAGCACATCAAGCGTGCAGCCCTAGCTCTAGCTGCACAGGCAGGAAGATAAGACTAACAAGAGGTTACTGCCCCATTTTCCTACCTATTGCATGATGTGATCCCAGGTCTGGGATCCCCAGGCCTGCCTTTTTTGTGCCTCCTTTCCATGGGCAGGAAAGCTGGAATCTTTCCTCTCCATATACAGAGGAGCAGCTGCTCCCCTCATCAGCGCTAGCAGCAAGCAAAAACTGAGTTTCAGTCTCTAGAGAATGACTTTACCAGTGAGTTGGTTTGTTCTGCAGAGAAAATGCACATTGTTGCCACTGTATGTATGGTTCTTTGTCCCTTTTCTCCCTAGGGCCCTGATGGCTACCCAGGAGATGCAGGAGACCAAGGTGAAAGAGGAGATGAAGGCATAAAGGTACAAGTACTCTGAATGGCCAGCAGAGAGTATGGACAAAGACCACCAGTGGCAACAGCTACACACCACTGCCTGTATTTACTCTTAAATCCTTCAATACTCATGGAGTAGATAGGTTCTGACTGCCTGGCTTTTGGATCCCATCACTGGATGCAGGAGCCAATGACCATTGCTCTCTTGTTTCAGGGAGATCCTGGTCGGCCTGGCCGCAGTGGACCCCCAGGACCTCCAGGAGAAAAAGGGAGCCCGGTAGGTTTACACAGCACTCGTGTGTCTCCTGTGTCCTCCTAGGGACTGCTCCATGTGGCATGGAGCAAGAGAAGCAGCAGCTGCTGGTCATGGGACATCTGTGGCCTGAATACAAGTGCACCCGGATGATTCTGGAAACTAGCCACCAGCACTGGGAAAGCACAAGGAGTTAAAAGGATTTACCTTTCTAGCTGTGCATCTGTGCTCCTCTTCCCATCTTCCCAGGTAGAAAGGCTATAGTGTGCACCTTGACCTCTCTTCTGACAAATCCTATTTCTTTTTCTTCTTCCAGGGAATTCCAGGCAACCCTGGAGCTCAAGGACCTGCTGGAATCAAAGGAGGAAGAGGTGAACCAGGACCCCTAGGACCCAAAGGAGAGCCTGTAAGTGCCTGAATAGCTCCCTGGAAAGTGGGCATGCTGTGAAACCTGACCCAGGTTCATGAATGATTGCTGGACAAGTCATCCTCCTCAAAGAGGAACGGGAGTGAGAGAGTCATTGTGGTGGAGCTCAGCTGCCCACTCGAGCGGAACCACCACAGGAAAGGAAACAGAAACCTATTTCTATGATGTCTGAGCCATGAGGTTGAAAAACTACCTCATTTAGCCTGCCTGCCCTGCTTTCTGCATCCCAAAAGTCATGCAGATGCTGATGGCCTTGTCTGCCACTCCTGATAAACCCCAGTGTGAGGAGCTCATCCCAGTCTGCACATGGGGAAATAACCTCTGAGTTTGTCCTGGCAGTTGGCACCATGTGGTCTCTATCTGGCAAGGAGCTTAAACAGCATAACAGCACGGCTCCACCAGCACCACATGGCAGAGCCCAGAGGGTGTAGATCAGCTTGAGTCCTTGTGCAACATCCAGAGGGGGAAGCACAGCCAGATGAGCTGGAAGTAAAGCAGAGCATTTAATCTTGAGGGAATGAACCATGAGTGTTTGTGGTCACTGTGGTGACCACCCTTCTGGAAGAATAGTCTGTATGTGGCTTCCTAAAATCCAAAGGCAAGACTCCCCCAAGCAGTGCCATCATGGGCATCCCTGCTGCCCTGCTGCCAGGTACAGGCTGTTTAAGGGGGCAGGGAGATGTCTCTTGGGTCAGGAGGGAGAAGGCAGGGCAGCCAAGTGTCACTTCAGCTGGAATCCATGTTGACATCCTGTTTATGTGACCTCTTTCTGTGTTTTCCAAGGGTCGACGTGGAGATCCAGGGACGAAGGGCAGCAAAGGCAGTCCAGGGACCAAGGGAGAAAGAGTGAGTAAAGCAACTGCCTAGACCATTGCAAATGAGCCCAATATGCACAGGACTGACACACATGATGCTCTACTGCCCAGACATGAATGCCCAAAGCTGGAGCTGGGAACTGAAGATGCCAGTGGGCTCTGCTCCTGCTGTGCCTGATGCCTGATCTCCCTTTAACGAGTTGTGACAATGACCCCCAAAAACAGCATATATGGCCTCCACTTCCAGGACTTGATCCAGAGATGAGTGGGGATGAAGGGCAGTAAAGCTGCCTAAGAGTCGTGTTTAGAGAGCGCACTGCCCTGACACTGCTTCTTGAGCCAAGATCTGAGAACAGTGTTATGCCTCCTCACTCCAGAGAGGACTGCCACACAGATAGACAGAGCTGGAGACAAGCCTGACAAGGAATATCTTTATCTTCCTCACAGGGAGATCCTGGTCTAGAGGGTCCTCGTGGCCTGCCCGGTGAGGTTGGAAGCAAAGGAGCAAGGGTAAGCACAGAGCAAGGGTTCACGATAGCCAGGAGGGAGGGAGAGTGCTGCTGCCAGCCGAGGCAGCTCGCCAGGCTTTGCTCCTCACACACATCCCTGGCAAAAGGAGCAAGATGGGCTGTGTGCAGTGAGAGCTGCAGATAGGAGGCCAGGACACTGCTGCCTCCAGAGGTGCCAAAGCCTGGTGCACCACTCAGAGGCGTCTGCCTGTACCTGCTCCTATGTATTCTCACCCCTTGCTTCTTGCTTTGCTTTGTAGGGAGACCAAGGACTGGCAGGACCTCGAGGCCCTTCAGGTGTTGTGGGAGAACCAGGCAAGACGGTAAGTCATTCCAGGGCATCCGTGTGACCGTGCCCTCCCTCTGCAGTGACAGCTGGCCCTGCCAACATAAGCTGGCTGCATTATCCCCTCTGAGGGATGCCTGCATGACCTGTCCTCGGGGAGGCTCTAAAACTGGCCCAGGGGCTCCCGGCTAGTCCTTAGTGGGGGCAAGGAGAAATTGCAGGACCCAGGAGCCCCTGCTTTCGGAGCTGAGCTGAGAAACGCTTCAGGATCTCCCCATAATAACTGCACCGGAGAGGATCATACAGCTGGGGAAGATGGGGGGAGGTCACCTCACATCGCCTTAGCAGCCCATTTCCCCAGCGTGGTCCCTGGTGCAGGCAGGGAGCTGCAGGAAATGTCCTCACCCACTCTCCCCAACTCTGCCCTGCAGGGATCACGTGGGGACCCTGGAGACTTGGGTCCAAGAGGAGACGCTGGACCACCAGGACCAAAGGTAAAGTCCCTGAATGCAACTTGAGTATTTGAAGGAGAGTATCTTTGTGTGGTCTTTTTTTTTTTTTTTTTTTTTAAGACGGTTTCTGCTGCAGAAATTTGCTGACCTACATATGTGTCTCAGAAACAGGAAGGCTTGATCCTGAGCCTCCCTGTGGACGGTGACTTAGGTCTTGCTCCAACCAAAGCAGCTCTGATTGCATCCCTCACCCTCCACAGATTCAGGGTTGCTCCAGGGCATGTCATGGCCCCAGGACCCCATGCCCTCTGGACAGCCATTCCCATTGTTTCAGGAGCAAGAACAGAAGTGATGGCTCCTGGGGGTGTTTCTCCCCAGGGAGGGGATGAAAATGGCTCTGGTCTCACCAGCATTGCTAGGGTTTGTAACTCAAGTTTGAATTCTGACAGATCTTTCTCTTTATTTAACCAAAGGGTGACAGAGGCAGGCCTGGCTTTAGCTACCCTGGACCCAGAGGACCACAGGTATGTATGCTTTGTCCAGTGAAGACAGGCACACTGCAGCAGCATTGGAGGAAGCCTGTTTCAGTGGAGGATAACATCAGAATTGAGCAGCCTGGGCGAAGGGGGAAGGAGGAAGAAAACTGAGGGCCACAAGAAAGTGAAGTGAAGGGGGGTGAGGAAGCGGCATTTCAGTGCCAGTTCCAGCATCCCATCCTTGTCCCCAGTCCTGACCCCCGTGTTAGGGAGATCCTTCCTTTGCTCCACAGGGGTTGAACCTGGCCACAGATCCCTCAGCCTCTCATCGGGGGCACTGGGGACCCCAAGGTGACCACAGTGACATGGAGGTGGCTGTGCCCACCGCCCCAACCACCACTCCTATGTTATGCCTACTGTTTAGCTTTGTGCCCCTCATCACAGACTTCAGGTGTAAATGTGAAGCCCGTTCTTTCTGACCCATCCATTCCTCTTCCCTCACAGGGTGACAAGGGTGAGAAGGGTCAGCCAGGGCCCAAGGTGAGTGCGTTTGATTTCTTTTGTCCTGACCCAAATGCTGAGTAGTTGCCTCCCAGCCCGTGGGGTGAGTGGCTGAGGAGATGGTCTTCCTGCAGAACCTGCAGCTGCAGAGCCTGGGTGTATCGTCCAAGCTTGTCTCCTGTGGAAACAATGTGAAATATGTTTTGCAAAACTTCCTTATTCTTCAGTTAATGGCTGTGTAAACATCATTTATTTGCTCTGTACAGAGCTGCTGGTTCAAAGGGTGCTCCTCTGGGCCAGGCAGGCCTGTGTTTATGATGGGTTCGCAGCAGTTGTGCTGCCTGAGTGCATCCATATGTGCTCTGATGCATCTGTTTTTCCCTTCTCCAAACAGGGAGGAAGGGGTGAGCTTGGACCAAAAGGAGCTCAAGGGACAAAAGGAGAGAAGGGGGAACCGGTAAGCAGACCTCTGTGTCACCAGTGCACACCTGCTTGTGCATGCCCTGGGTGTGTGAGATTAATGGATGCTTGAGACACGTGGCAAGGAGCCACGTCCTGTGTCAGTGCTGCATGCTGCCAGCATGCACGCTTTGCTCTCTCCTACATGACCAACGTAGCCACATGCTGGAGATATTCCCCTGGCTCCAAGCTCAGCAGTGGCAGGCTGGTGACCATAGCTAGCAGGGCTGTGCCCTGACGAGTGGCTCGGGAGGAGCCCCTATCACCAGCCTTGCCAAGAAAACACTCAACCCTTCTCCGTTTCTCTCCCAGGGTGATCCTGGCCCAGCAGGTGAACCTGGATCTCGAGGCCCAACTGGTGAAGCAGGCCCAGAGGTAACGTACAGTGCCGTCATGCCTGAGCATCTGCTCTGGCACCCTTTTCCCTTCCCCTCTCCTCTCGCTCCCATGCAGCTCTAAAGCCCAGGGGGCCCCAGCAGCTCTCCCCCCAGTAGGACTTGCTGGAGGGGGGTGTCTTCTGGCTCCAAGAGAGGCTTTCCTACCCTTCCTATGGCTGACCTCTGCACAAAGCCAAATTTTTGATGGTGCTGATGTCTAGTTCCCAAAAACTGTGCCTGAAATCCTTGTGCTCTTCCTACAGGGGACCCCTGGCCCACCAGGAGATCCTGGCCTGACTGTAAGTAGGAAATCTCTGCACCCCCGGGTGCTCTTCCACGCTTAGCAGCCTCGGTTTTGCCACGTGCAGGCTGAGAACGAAGCAGGGCACCAAGTCCTGCTGCTGCTTGGTGTGGGAGCCACCTTGCAACGAGCAGAGACAGGGTTGACTGTGGCTTCCCACGGGGACAAGGAGAGAGGGGAGAGGGTGGCCAGGTGGGAAGGGAATGGGGAACCTTTCCCTTTGGGAGGGAGGGAGGCACTCACCCTGCACCCCTTTGCTGGCAGGATTGCGACGTGATGACCTATGTGCGAGAGACATGCGGGTGCTGTGGTGAGTGGACTGTTCCCTTTCTTCAGAGCTGAGAGCCGTTGTTGGGCAGGGGGACAACAATTCGATAGATGGTGAAAGGGGCTGGCTAGAAACACTGCCTTTTTGCCCTCAGAGGCATGCAGGGGAAGCTGGACTTATGTCCCAAAATAGGTTAAAAAGGTTTCTTTTGCTATGTCTTGACAGAAAGATGCATGTAAAATCCCTATGCTGTCAGCTGCAGGCAGCACCATAGATCCTGTGGATGGCTGGTTTGATATTAAATGTCTCCATCTTCTCACAGATGGTCTCTTCTGCCATAGCGGCTCATTTGCACCATTCCTGACCTTTGTGATTTCCTCCTTCTGTCCCTCTCCCCAGACTGTGAGAAGCGCTGTGGTGCCCTGGATATCATGTTCGTCATAGACAGCTCAGAGAGTATTGGTTACACCAACTTCACCCTGGAGAAAAATTTTGTTGTCAACGTGGTCAGTCGGCTGGGCTCTCTTGCCAAGGATCCTAAGTCGGAGACAGGTCTGGAGTGCATGTGTGTGTGGTGGGGAGTGGCAGAAGGGGGCCCCGGGATCAGGGTCTTGGATCACTCCAGCTTCCGTATTTACATATTTATCTGTAGCTGCCCTAGTCTGCATCTATATGCTCAGCATTTTCACAACAGCTTCTGCGCTTCTCTTTCCAGCTTTGTAGGCCAATTGAGCAGTTATTTGCTAATATGAAAGTTTGCTGACTTTCTCCACTCTTCATTTCAAAGCCAAGCAATGTTGACGCTTCATTGGCAGGTGCCCGTGTTGGAGTGGTGCAGTACAGTCATGAGGGGACCTTTGAAGCCATCAAGCTTGATGATGAGCGCATCAATTCACTGTCAAGCTTCAAGGAAGCAGTGAAGCGTCTGGAGTGGATTGCTGGAGGCACCTGGACACCTTCTGCCCTGCAGTTTGCCTACAACAAGCTCATCAAAGAAAGCCGTCGAGAGAAAGCCCAAGTGTTTGCTGTGGTGATCACAGATGGGCGCTATGACCCTCGTGATGATGACAAGAACCTAGGAGCTCTTTGTGGCAGGGACGTGCTCGTCAATACCATTGGCATTGGAGACATATTTGATCAGCCGGAACAGAGCGAGACCCTGGTCTCCATTGCCTGCAATGAACCCCAGCGAGTCCAGAAGATGAGGCTCTTCTCAGACCTGGTGGCAGAGGAATTCATTGACAAGATGGAGGACATGCTTTGCCCAGGTCAGTACCTGTCCTAGCACTTATGGGAACTGGAGTTTTCTAGCAATGGGATTTGCAGCCACTGTTTCCCAGCAGGTCCCAACTCACAAGTTGGGTCATTCATGGTGGGTGGACTGACCTTTATGCAGCCCTGAATAAACAGTCCTTCCTCAGATAAGAGTTGGCCTTTTGGGCCGTTGTCCTTTCCTCTTATGAGAAACCTACCACTCTGATTATGCAAGCAGTGAAGGGGGATGGTTGCACATCATTCAGTTTTCCTTGTTTCTTTTCCTTCCAGATCCCCAGATCGTCTGCCCTGAGCTGCCCTGTCAGACAGGTAAACATTACAAATAGCTTTGTGCCATCTGCACATAGTTGTAGGTCCAGGGGAGAGTGAACAAGGCTCAAGAGTGGGAGGGAATGTGGAAGGCTGTTCATTACCTTTGCACAGCAGGGAGTTTGGGAAATAGCATTATTTCACATCAGGAGAGGCTCTGGGTTTTCATCCCCTGGTCTTCCCTGTCCCTCTGAGTTCTCTTCACAGGTAGGTACTAGTGTATTGTGTTAGTATGTGAGCATTGCTCAGCTCTGATATTTCTCCGTGTCCAAATTCGTGGGAGCCACCAGGTTTTGACCTCCAAGCTCACCAATGAATTTCTCACTTGCTCCGTGTCTCTGTTACATACTACCCCTTTCTAAACTCTGCCATCCATGCAACCTTTGAAATCCAGAGTACAACTTGCAGCACAACTTGTGAATGATGAGGGCAGAACAGAGGGTAGGGAGAGTTTGGAAAACAACACTATAGTGGACTGAAAGCTTTGGCTTCTCTAACACTGGCTGTATTTTAATTAACAATTAACTCAGGGTGTTGGATCAAAGGAAAAAGGCTGTAAGGATTGATCCTCTGGTATAAGAGATGGCTGCTGCTTGCTGCAGGTGGTTTTACTTGATCACATTTTGCTTATTAAAGGGCAGATCTGCAACTCCTAGAGATACTGTCTGAGTCTCCACACCTGTTTAAATACAGATGCACTCTTTGCAGATATACACAAAGCTTATAGGGGACAAAGTTTTGCCAGTTCTTGCAATTTTTTAAACTCTACTCTTGCCGTGAGCATGTTTTTCTGAAAGCCCACACTTCAACTCAGTATTACACAGAATTTCAACTTTAATTTTCGAAGAAGTCCCTCCATTACCATACAAAGCAAAGGGAAAAAGGATCGTCCCAGAACAATCAGAAGTCTGAAGACAGAAAAGCTGTGTTATTCCTCTCTAAAATCTCTGACTGCTATTCTCAATATTTGCACCTGGCCATGCAGAGAAAGCAGTGCTAAACCATGGTGCTGAGCCGTCCACACACACTCCTCTACAGTGTCTTCTGAGGAGCTTTGTCCTGTGGATCTGTGCAATGCAGGTGACTTCTCCATGCCACACTGGTGATTGCTCAGGTATCTTTGAAGGTTTTAGTCTTTGTAGCCTGCCTATTTGAGGAAAACTGTAGGAGAGACTGACCTGAGCAGCTGAGTTCATGTTCTCCTAGGCTTTGGCCATCAAAACCTTCCAACGCAAAGCAAATTTGGCTGTCCTTTCTTTGTAGCGCACTTGTGTGTCTCTGTTTCTGATGCAAAGTGAGAACACTACGCTGTACCTGCTGCCACTGAGGACCAGAACAGAAATGGTAGCTGGGGCTCAAGGAGGCATCTGAACATGTTCCCTCTTGGGGTAATGCTTCAAACCATGCCACAGGCAGGCCAGGACAAGCGCAGGCACTACAACTGGACCCTAGAGGACATGGGAGGTGGAATGATATGCCTGGGTAGGTGTGGACCTCTGAAAGTGCCACCACACCCTTATCTGGAAGGCAGAAGTTACTCTGATGTGCAAGGATCTGTGCTAGGCATGGTAGGCCAAGTTTTAAGTGATACACAGAGATTCAAGGGCCCTTGGGCAAAGCACCATCCGGCTGCTGCACTGGATGGTGCATAATGTGTTGTTGTCATGAACCCTTCTAGATGAAGGGTTTGCAATGATCTCATTTGCATAGTGGTAAGGAAAGGTGTTGGATGAATTATGGCATAAGGAGTGCAACAGAGCCTGGGGGTTCTCTGCCTCAGTGTTCAGCTTCCTCTTGTTTCCTGAGAACATTTTCAACAGTTGGTGCCAACTTAAATGCAAACCTTTGGAATGGAGATGCTGCCTTTTGCAGGACACGTGTGTGAGCTTCATGCATATCTGTTGGATGTGTCCAGCTGCACATGCATCAGACAGGTTCAGGCTGCAGGGGGCTGGGGAGCCATGCTCTACCTTGGTCTTAGGCTTTAGGCCTTAGGTTGTCAGAATTGCAGTCCTGGCACTTCAAAGAGCAAATCAATTGCTTCTGCCATGTACCCTAGCTCCAGCCTGTGTTTTGTCAGCAGGATATGGCAAGGATGAGCTATTACATGCACCCAGCTTCCTCTCCGCTGCCTTGCAGAGCTGGGCATGTCATCACTCTGAGTTCTCATCTGCAGGTGAAGGCATGCTGCCTCTCAGTGCTTTGACTAAGGAAATCCAGGTTTTCCTGTTTTCAAGGCAGACCCTTGTCTTCTTTTAACCTTCCATCAACTACTTTGGTGCTTACTGGATGCTGGAGTGTTTCTTGATCTGGGCTCGGTTAGGGTTAAATGCTGAGCAAATATGAACTGACCACTTGCTTTGATGGAAACCGCATGATGCTCTGTGAGGCTCTTTCTAACCCATGCAAAAGGGCTTTGAGCTTTGGGATTTTATTCAAATTTAAGTTGAGCACAGCCAAGTGGAGACTGAGGTTCTCGGGGTCCTGAAGAGTTTGGAAACCACACAGGAGCACTGTACACCACAGGACAGTAACTCCAGCCAAAGCGTGGTGGGCTGAGTGCCAGGCAAGTTCACATAATGCTCTCTCTTGGAAGTCTTTCTGGCTCCCTGGCATGCATACAATTTGCATGTGACAGAGTTCAAAGCCACATGGTGGCTGGTATCAATGAGTCCCACGTGCAGAAAGAAGTTGGACTTCGTGGCCTTCTTTGTAATTACTGTTTTGTCCATTGTGAATATGCTGGACTAGTAGGTAGGAATTGGGTGGTTAAATTTTCATGTCATTTTCTGAGGTCTGTTCATTGATGTGCACTTTAAGTCAGTGTGAATCCCGTGGTTCCTCGATCATAAACATGGCAGAAAGTTAGTTGCCCTGCCACCAAACTGTGAAATGCTGTTCCTTCTATCACACCTGTAAGATACAATCATTTGGTCATAAGCATAGTGAGTTCACTTCTCAGAAATAGGCAACTGATCAACTTGTCTTACTTATTCTGTGCTTCCCGGGCTCTTCAGGATTTAGTAATTCCTCGTTCCCCAAGTCAGATGCCTCAGGCAGAGTCTGTACAAATATCTGGTTTGTCCCCAGCCTGTGGAAACACAGATGCATTAGGGTCTGTACCCCCTTGTCTGGCCTCTCTGGGGTAGATCCTTTCCTATCGATGCTCTATCCCAGATCCCTGTAAGGGCTGTTTTGCAGCGCACTGAGAGCCTTCCCTTCTTCACCAGTGATCTTTGGCTCCAGCCCTTCCTGTGAGAGCTGCAGGAAGAGTTCGGTTTCAGTGAGGGAGCCATGTCCCACTCTGGGACCTATATTCCAGCACCACTGTTGACACTTAGATCTTGAGATTTAAAATCTGGCTCTGATTTTTACATCTCTGTCCCTCATAAGCTCTGTTCTCCTGTGGTGCAGTGTGCGTAGGAAGCCAGGTAGCATTCAGAGACACGGCCATTACTAGAAAGCCCTGAAAATATTCTTTTGACGCTCACTTGCAGATGACAGGAACCCGGGGAACGTAAACCCACTTATTTTCCGCCCCATGGAAGAGGGAGTCAACATAAATATCCCCAGCACCATACATTCGATCGCCCAGTTCCTAAACTCCACGCGGGAAACCCAGGACCCCAGAATGTACACCCAGCTGGTGGCCACTTTGGCCTTTACCGCCGAAAAAGCCAAGTTTGCCACTGGAAATGAGCGGCAAGAGTGGATGGACCTGTTCATTGACACCTTCAAAATGGTGCACAGCGAGATTGTGGGGGACCCAGAAACCGTGCTAGGGCTTTGCTGACATCTCTGTTCTAGATCATGCAAAGTGGGTGGAAGCAGAGAGTGAGCGGGGATGGAGAATTGTTTGGAGCTGCAATCGTCTTTCCTTGAGTGCCTGTTTGGCAGAGGGGGCAGGTACATTGGCAGAAGCTTTTAGTTTAGGAGAAATGCAGGCAGTGAAAGAGCTTGGCTGGGCTCAGCCAGGGATGTGACAAAAGTGGCAGACCTCTCCGGCTTGGCTGGATGGCGAGCATGGCAGCTTTCTCCAGAGATGCTCTTGCTTTGCCTGCTGCTTTTCTGCAGGGGAGCTGCCAGGCCCTGGCAGGATGGCAGCACTGCCTTGGTCTCTGAGCCAGCCATGCCGCTGCTCTTTATTTTCCTGCTCCTGCCATGCTCTGGCAGCCTGGTGCATCCCAGTCCTCAGCTGCAGGTGAGTGGGAGGCCCCACTGCAGAGACTGGGACACACGTGGCTGTGGGCCAGAGCCAGCCTCTTGGTGGCAGTGAGCCCAGTGATGCACTTTTCCTGCTCCTTCCTACGTTTGTCTTTGCTGACTGCTTCTGAAGCATCTTCTGTGTCCTCTTGCTGGCTTACTGTGAGGGCTCTCTTCAGGTCCTGCTAACCAGTTGTGTGGCAAGACTGGCAACGTCTCTTCTCTCTGCAGTCAGAGTTCCTGTACAAGCACTCAGTAAGCAGTTAGGATTAGCGAAGGGGAAGAGCAAGGAGTACAAGAGGGGAGCATCCCTGGCTTTGCATCAAGAGCAGCAAAACCTGAGGAGTGCTTCTGTCAGAAGCTGTATAAGCTGTGTGTGCCTTTTACTCTGCTTGTACACTCGTGTTTCCTTTGTCTTCATTAGCTATGTGTACTATTCATATCCAGGAGACAGAGGTTATATAGGACCAAGAAGTCCTAAGCAAAAGTCCATGACTGCACAAACCTCTGTGATACATTACATAAGCTATTTAAAAGCAAGTATTTAAACTTGATGTAGTATAGTCCGTGAAATCCATACCCAGTGCTAGTTCAGTTCAGAGAGTACAGACCCACCACTAGTGCTGTGGATAGATTCACTTAGATGAGGAGTGGTATTTCCATGAGCTCAGCTACCACTGGTTTTCACAAAAAGTCAGGTAGATGACTGCCATTTGTGCCTCCAGAATATTTACTGACCTCTAAACCTGTAAGAAGAAAACAGAGCATTTTGCATGCCCATGCAAGTGTTTACTGCCAGCAAGTGGATCTTGCAGTCTCTCTAACTGACATGGTATTATTGCAATAAAGTATACTGAGCAAATGTCATATTTAATGGGCAGAATGGAGATGTACAGTCTTCAAAAATGTGGCTGGGCTATAATGAACTCCGTTGCAAGGTGTGTAAAGGGGAGCCAGTTGCCATACTGTAGCCAAGTTCAGAAACAAGCACTGGAACAAGGAACTTGCCCACTTTGAACATTTTACAGTGTTTTATTTCAGCTCCATTTCAACATCTCACCACTTTGGTTGTTTCATTTCCTTGGAAATATTTCCTAGCAAAGCAGGACAGTATTAGAAACAAACTTTTTTACCTCTCAAAAACCTACAGCGAGCTTCAAAAAAAAAAACAACAACTGAGAGAATGTCTTTGCCTAAGCAGTGTTTTGAGACAAAGGCATGTGGGTGCACTGGTGGTTTGCTAACATAATCCTGGCTAATCCTCTGACAAAACCGGTTAGTTGTCATCGCAGCTGCAGTTCCTTCAGTGATGGGGCAAAGCTGTTGTGCAGAGGGGTCAGGTGAGAGAAATTTCTGCAGTTCTGCTTCTTGTGCCACTTCTGTTAGGCAGCCTCAGCTGTTTCCTTGCACCTGGTATGCAGTACGGTGAGCTGCAGGCATCCGTGCCGTGCTGTGAGACGCATTACAAGGACCAGTGCTCCAATTAAAAGCACAATGCGAAGATTTTAGTTGGGCTAATCTGCGGTGGTGCTCCCAAGAGCTTATCTCACAGGACCACATACAGTTAAGGACAAGAATCTTGTTCCTTGCTGCAGGAAAGGGAACTCAGCTCCATGCTGCCCAGATGTGGGAACCGACGCATGGTACTGAACAGGTTTTGCTGTCACTGTACTGCCCTGCTCATCTATGTTATATCCTCCTGGGATCACACAGTCCACAGGCAGCCCTTTCCAGTTGTGAGGAGCATTGGGGAGTTTTTCTGGGGAACACGCCTGCAGTAGACACTGGTAGAGAGCTGCCTGGAGAGCCAGCCACGTGT
This sequence comes from Aythya fuligula, assembly GCF_009819795.1. Lineage (NCBI taxonomy): Eukaryota > Metazoa > Chordata > Aves > Anseriformes > Anatidae > Aythya > Aythya fuligula. The sequence continues at coordinate 11,238,859 of NC_045564.1, forward strand.
TAGGGGGCTGTGGGCAGCCTGATCTAGTGGGAGGTGTCCCTGCCCACGGCAGGGGGCTGGAACCAGGTGGTGCTGTGATTCTGTGATTCTGTTGGCCTCACCAAAGCTCCACAGAGGGACTCTTACGTCTGCTTAACTAGGAGCTACTACTGATTGCTTTAGGTCATTTTGGAGTGTGAGGGGGCAGTTTGTGCTTGTAATCACAACATGGCTATGTGTAGGCAAACACCAGGGGAGACAGACTGGTAGCACTTCTCTGAGTCAATATGCAGCCCTTTCTTCCACCTGCTCACTTCCACTAGCTTTTCAGACCCCTACCCAGATTTCAGACTGTGGCTGAAGGGGGCATGCCTTTCCACCTTTCCCTTTTGTGACTGCACAGAGCAGGGGAGCACCTGGAGTTCACTGGTGCAGGCGCTGCCAAGGCAAAATTTCCTTGTGGCAGCAGCACCTGCATGCTGGGAACTGCAGCATCTATGTACCTATAGACAACATTTCTCAAAGAAGGTTGGCCAGAGGTGAGTACATAACTTTATTGCTTTAAAGGAATGAAGTACTGCAGTTGAATTTGGAAATGTGCTATTAAAAAAGCTCACGGGGAAAAACAGAATCACTAAGAGGTTGCTTTCTCCTTCAGTCAGAATTGACATTGCAGAAGCCTGTCATTTGCAGTAAGTCAGTGTACAGCAAGCACCATTCAAGACACACCATTATTATAGGTATATTTTACAGTGTGGGCTAAGAAATACAAGTCTGCAAGGTCAGGGAAAATGAAACAAAAGCAACCATGGGCTTTAGCAATGTCCAGAGAGTTTGATTAAACTACAAGTACCTGTATCAGGTGTTTTATTATGTTTTATTATGGAAAGCAGTGGTATCAAATAGTCTTCGAGTTCAACAATATGCACACTCAGAGTGTCTACTACGCTGGGAGTAGAGTCCTCTGTTGCTGAATTCATTGCACACTGTCTAGTCTCAAGAGCACATGTATCCATTTTGCTTCAAGTACAGTTTTGCTGTTTGCCAAGTGTTGACTACACATGTATATATATACACACATTGTACTTTCATACTAAACAGTGATTTGTTTGTTGTTCACCTCATACAAGGAGTTACAAAACGCTTTGGTTCAGCATTCCACCATGCTGAATGCAGCCCCAGGTATAACGGCACTCAGCACTGAGGAAGCGCTTTGTCAAGTTGGATTTGTTCACTGTACAGAAATTCAACCTAATGTGATGTTCCTATCGTGAAGGTTGCCCCTTGATACCCAAAATGGATATTCAGGCTGGAGTTGCTCCAGAATCACCCTGTCCTTGCCAGTCATGCAACACAAGAGGAGATCTGCTCCAGTGCCTTTTTGAGAGTCAGTCTCAGTCTGCACCGCAGAATTGCTCTACAGTGCAATATGGTTTTTGCCCTGCTGCCACCATGCAGGAATACCTCAGGAGGTGGACAGCTACAGCACGTACATCACAAACCAGTACTGATGTTACAATTGTATTCCTGACTAGGGTTTTCAGTAGAGAAGGAACTCAGAAGAATTATTACACCAGAATGGAAGAAAATCCACCATAGCAAAAGTGGAGGTCTTTCTTGAAGAAGCAGTGCATGCACATGAATGTCAAATGCATTACACACAACCACGGCAAAGTGACGAAAGAATGGTTCATAACTAGCACCTGGCTCCAAATATTGTAGTTTTATACCACTTTTTTTTTTTTTTTCTGAGTTTACTCACTGCATATATTCATATGCCTACATGCCTTACTTTATGGACAGGTGCTGTTCTGAGTGGCTGAAGGACAATGTCCCACTGTGTTTCATTTAAATGTTGGTCTTTGTTATTTATTACAAAAGCTGCTTTACAATGTGCAGGTGCACCAGCAGGGTTAGAGCCCTGTTTTCCAACCATATGACCCAACCTTTATATAAACTCTTCAGGAATCGGTAATTACAGATTAAACTAATTTGGGTGAAAGGTATGAAATCAGCTTTATCCCTACAAATCTTTGTGTGAAAACTAACTCTGAAAGTAAGCCGCTCTCTAGAAATTACCGAGATGTAAGACAAGCACTGTGTGCTGTTGATCTTCGTATAGACCCCTTATATATAAAAGCTGGGCACTGCTCTAAGAAGGTGGCTGTAATTCTAGAGCTGAAATGCACAAAATGCTCAGACCTGTCTAATGCTTGGATGCTTCTGAAGGTCTATCCTAGGTCCTGGAATTAACATTCATTCCTCATGCTCAGGAACTGAGGGAATTGGAAGCAAAAGCCCAACATTACCAGCCACAAAGATGGGCTTTGGCATCATCGTGAGGCTTGTCCTTCTTTGGAAAAGTGTGCGCAGAGGCGACTGGAGCCCAAGCTGCATGAGGCAAGCCCCAACCTTATTCTGTAGGCTTTCTCATGCTCCCAACTTTCTTTTTTTTTTCTTTCTCCTGCAGAGCTTGCAGTGGCCCAGTGTACACAGCGCCCCGTTGACATTGTCTTCTTGCTTGATGGCTCTGAAAGAATCGGGGAGCAGAATTTCCACAGGGCCCACAACTTTGTGGAGGAGGTTGCCCGACAGCTCACACTGGCCAGGAGCAACAACGACAACATGAATGCCCGGATCGCACTGCTGCAGTATGGCAGTGAGAGAGAGCAGGACGTGGTCTTCCCACTGACCTACAACCTGACGGAAATCTCCAATGCGCTGGCACAGATCAAGTATCTGGACTCCTCCTCCAACATTGGGTCAGCCATCATACACGCCATCAACAACATCGTGCTCAGCCCAGGAAACGGGCAGCGAGTTGCCCGGCGCAACGCTGAGCTCTCCTTTGTCTTCATCACCGATGGCATCACAGGAAGCAAGAACCTGGAGGAGGCCATCAACTCCATGAAGAAGCAAGACGTCATGCCCACGGTAGTGGCTCTGGGGAGTGATGTAGACATGGATGTCCTGCTGAAGCTTGGCCTGGGGGACCGGGCAGCCATCTTCCGGGAGAAGGACTATGACAGCCTCTCCCAACCCAGCTTCTTTGACAGGTTCATTAGGTGGATATGTTAATTGAATAGAGTACACATGTCCTCCTCTCACCAGTATACACACCCCAGATATTACCTGTTCTATTTTCTTCTCTCTGTACGGTTGCTAGCAACTCTGAGCTGGCCTAGAACAGTGTGTATGCAGCTGCCCTCTGGGTCCTCCTTTCTGGCCAAAATTCAGACCTCTCTTTTGATTTTCATGATGAAAAGTCACATATCTTACATTTATGGTGCTAATTAAAACCAAGATCTAAGCAGGATACAGAGCCATATGAAGTATGTCTGTAAAGCTTTACACACACCAAGCCATGCCTTGTGTATGAACTGTTACCCTTGGAGGGCTTCTCAGAGAAGCGAGAAACGTTTCCAGTTTAGTAGGACAAATGATCATCTCTAGTGTACAAAAACTCCCCATCTCCTTGAGCATCCTTTGAGGAGATTTATAATTGTGCCATCACCCATTTTTTTAGCAAGCCCTTTTCCCAATTATATCATCCTTTTTGTCCTCTTGGGATTTCTGCCCCTGAGAGGACTGAGCAAGTTTCTGACACATCCTGTGCTGCTTGAAGCGCTCAGTGACTTGCTTTTCTTTTGCATGGCCCTTGGTTGTTTGCTCCTTTTTCCCTGGGAGCAATGGGATGTTTAGAAGTTTTGCTGCCTTCAACAGCTGTCTGCAGGTGCTCCTTTTGGTGCTCTATCAATCCTAAATTTCACAGGTCAGCTTAAAGACCTTCATTCTCCTTCACTTCTTTCAGCCATTCCAACTGTCACCAGAACCTGTTCATTTATTATAGCACCCAAAATACTGGCTGAGAGGGGCAGCATGCCTCCCAGCAACTCACAGAATACTGTGCAGCACGTGGAGCTGCCTTCGTGTCATCCCAGAGTGCTCAAAGTAGCTATGGTGCCTTCTTCCCACCAGTATCTCCTGAACAATACCCAGATTTGAACTTGAATTGTGCTGCCTGCAAAAATAAACAAATAAACTCTTCTCACCCTATTTTGAAAAAGCCTCTTTATCCTGTAGTTTATCTCGTCTCTCTTTTTTTTTGTTGTTTGTTTCTAAAGAGCAGCTGATGCTCCCCTCGGTGTTAAGCTGGTAAGTCAGGATAAGTTTGTCTTCTTCATTTCCTTGAAAATGCTGGAGCACAAGGCCAGGGGTCCATGCAGCACAGGGCACTGCTGAAGTCCTGAAGGACCACAGGAGGCTAATGGGTCCCCTCCAGTTCTCCTCACTGCCCAGCACCTCCAGTTCCCTCGCAGATCTGTTCCTCTGCCCCAACCCCACACATCCACAGTGCCCATTGAGACCCTCATCTCCCAGCAATGCCTTCACCCCTCCCCAGTTCACGTTCCCTTGGCGCAGGGCTGCTGGTCAGGCACGTTAAGGGAGGTGAAGAGCAACAAGAGCTCAGCCACCTCCTCCAGCTGCTCTGGCCCAGGGATGGCACCACACAAGGTGCCCTTTCCCAGCCTGGCTCTGGGAGCTGGCACAGAGGTTCACTCATCAGACACAGGTTTCACCCCCAGTAGGCATTTAATCATCACAGCTCACATAAACCACAGTACAGAGAGTGCAAACACACGGGCAGAGTTAGAAAAATGATTTAATGAGCAAAAGATGTAAAAAGAAAGGACAAACGATGGTGATCAGGCAAAGGGCTTAGCCAGACAAGCATGCTGACCGGCCGCATTTTACATAAAACCAACCCTTTTTTACCCTTTTCTACCTGTCCCTCCTCTTTGGTACTCCTGTTCCCCAGGCCCCCTGCACACCTCCATGGGCTTGCAGAGCTCTCTGTTTTCTGCACCCTCCCAGTCTGGGGCCACTTGGTTCACAATCTTATCAGCTGCAAGGCTCAGCCTTCCTGCAAATGGCCCCTGTAGTTCATTAGCTCACCAATTAGTGGGAGGTTTGCTTATTGTGATTTCTTCCCACCTGAGCAGTCCTCCCTCAGATTATTCTGCTGGAATAAATGTTCCTATATTTTCATATGTTCTCATAGGTTAGTGTAACTGACCAGAGCTGGTTCCTATCACTTCCTCTCTTTCTTATTACCCCGTGTTGCCTTGGAATGGGGCCCTTGACCACTATGCAGCTGGCATCATGCCAGAGGGACAAACAACCACCGACTGCTGACCAGCACGTGAAATTTTGTGTGCTGTTACCCACAGTCTTGGGGATGGCCCTCAGTGTGGGATGAGAGCCCCTTCGCACTAAAGACAGGCCAGAGCTGCTGCTTGTCCTCTTACGGTGATTCCAGGTCAAACAATTTACAAACTAAAAGCAAGAAAATCACTCAACAGGCAAAATGCAGACCACAGAGACAGCAGACAGGGGCAGAAGAGCAAGCAGGTAGTTCCTGTGGGATATTTGTCTTCATATGCTGTCTCCTCCGGGGCTTCACCACCGTGCGGGTGGAACGTGTCCTCTTCAGTCGGAATCGGAACTGCTCGAGCTGCTCGAGCTGCTTGAGTGCTGGAGAAGGAACAGATGAAACCGGTTCAGGATAGCACAGAAACAACCCTCCTCCACACCACTTCTGGCAGGTGCTAACGGCTGCAGGCGTGAGACCTGGGGACTTGTCCAGGGACATTTTGGCTCCATGAATTCCCCCCAGTGCAGGGTGCCCACCGCCTACAGCTGCTGCGGGAAGAAGGGTGCCTGTTCGTAGAGCCCAGCTGGGTCGAGGTTGAGCTGGAAGCAGCCACAACGCACGCCCACAGTTTAATCACCACCAAAAGGTGTGCCCTCAGGTGTGTACACAGACTGAGCTGCAAGCTGGTAATTACCAGCGGCAATGCCAGGGGCTGTGGCCATGCAGAGGGTCGTGATCTGCAGCATCACGGCCTCAGACAGTAAACCTCTGCCAAGCTACCTTGGCATTGAGATAAAGTGGCTACTAATAAAATGATGCCGGTGTTTATTGCAGTGCTGTCACATGACATATTTTTGAGCTAGGCACTGTTGTATTTCTGCCACGGTGCTTGGCAGATATGATTATGAGCACATTGTGGGAGGGCTGTTTTTTTATTGTTATCTCTCAAGGCTGTTCAGGACAATTAAACAAACCCCAGAAGGGTTGTGGTCTCTGCCAGCAAAAGCAAATGTCCAGGCAAATCACCTTACAAGCAATCAAATATCAAAAGGAGCTGAGGGTTTGCATTGTCTGGGAATTGCATCTACCTTGGATGGTGGAACTGGCAGCCCTTCACTCAGGCCTGTCTGGATAGCACCCATCCCTAGGAGATTATTTACTGCAGCATCTCCACCCAGCACAGACACAGAGCTACTGACTACCCTAAGATTTTTTTTTCAATCTTTTTTTTTTTTTTTTCTCATCTTCTGGATGGGGAGGATTTTTGAAAGGGAGCTGCACTGGTCCTCTGATGTGGGACACTGAGCAGACGTGGTTCACAAGGTCTGGGTAAGCAGAAGGAAGATGTGGGACTTAACACACTGCATGGTGCACCCTGAGCTGTGGCATTCCACTGCTCTGAGTGGCTTCAAGGAACTTCACAGATAAGGTATCTAAAGACTCATTTGAAATGACTCATGCTTGCCTATTTATAAAACAAAAGGGAGTCTCCAATTAAAAACAAAACCAAAACAAAACAAGAAGTCCTTGGCAGCCCATGAGCTCATTCCAGCTGTAGCAAGGCAAAGGGGAACATGCACGGGGTGCAGGGGACCACGACAGAGAGCTTGGGGCAGCTGCGGCCACCACACTCTTACCTTGCCACTGTGGTGCTTGTGGGACTTGGAGTGCTTCTTCTTGTGCTTCTTATGGTGCTTCTTGTGGCAGCCAGGGTGGGCTGGTGGGCACCCCGGTACCCCTGGTGGGGGATGCTCATGGTGGTGGTGTCCCGGTGAGTGGTGGCCTGGTGGGTGGTGGCCCGGTGGGTGATGTCCCGGCGGGTGGTGGCCCGGTGGGTGGTGGCCAGGTGGTGGGGGGACACAGGGGAAGGCAGCTGGGTGTCCTGGCTGACAAGCCCCAGGGACGCTGGGGGGCACTGCCGGGTAGCCAGGATAGGGCCCAGATGAGTTGCAGGACCCTGGGTATGGGTATGTCGGAGGGGCAGACGGGCAGATCTGCACCTGCGGAGGTGGCGCTCCTAGGAGGAAGAGGGGGACTGTAAGTGAGCAGAGCCTGGAGAGGCAATGTAGGGAGCTGGGGTACCTGTGCACCCTAGGGACCCCACCTGGTCTACCCCCTCTTCTCAAACGATGCCCCACTCCCCTTTGATGCACAGGCAGTCCTTTGGGGTGCCTGTGGTGGCTGCACTGAGCTCCTCCTCAAGCCCCGGTGACTGTACAGTACCCAGGGGCAGCCGGCCCCAGCCCCACGGACACTCACCTTGGTTGGGGTTCCACATCCTTCACTGGCTCCGAGCTGCAAAGGAAGGGACAGGCACAGTCAGCACTCCCCAGCAGTACACGGCCACGGTGTGGGGCTTCCCCTGGGGCCACCCTGGAGGGGACAGGGGGAATCCTGTCCTCCCCAGGGATCCTGAGAGTGGCTGCCACCACCGCCACCACCACCACTCCCAGCATACGATTTCCATCACGAATAGAAAAAAATGCACCAACTCCAGCCCAACACAAGTCTCCCATGTGTCCCGGAGCAAGCCAAACCCATGCACCCAGCAGGAGCATAAGGGGTTGGGGACACCGTGTCCTGGCCCTGCACCAGCTCTGGTGCCCCCCAGTGCATCCCAGCCCCACCAGTGGGGACTGCCTCTGCTCACCCGCCGTGCAGAACAGAGCCCTCTGTAAGCACCACAGCCCCGACTGCTCTCCTCAACGTGGCTCTCCTGAGGCAGTGAAGCCAGCCCGTGGGCACCCCTTAAATACAAAATACAGGGCCCTGCCCAGCCGGGGTGACACCGGAGAGCAGCGAAACCTGCAGTCACCATGGGCACGGGGAGACGTCAGCACACCGCTCCCACCCAGCACAAAGGTCCTGCAGGGCTGGAGAAAACACGGGAGGGTGCTGGCGTCAGGTGATGGGTGAGTCAGGCGTCCCTGCCTTGAACCCTGGCGCAGTGCCCCCAGCATGGGTAAAGTGCCCGGGGGACAGTGTGGGGATCACGTCCCCACTGGGGCTGCTGTAGGGCTGGGGGGCTCGGGGCCCTGCCGATGACCGCTGGGAAAAGGGGGCTGGGGGTGAACAGGTTGAGCTCAGGGTGCTGCGACAGCCTGACATCTGCCACCAGACCCAGCCCTTCCTCTCCGGGGAGCTGTGCAGAGGGGGTAGAGCTCCCCCAGTGCCACCCAGTGCCATCCCCGCCACCTCCCAGTGCTGCCCCGTGCTTGGCAGTGCTCCCTCCCTGCCATGCACCAGGCTCATCATGCGCCGCCGGGATGCTGTACCGCTAGGGACATGGCCCTGGTGCCTGGCCCTGCCCTAGCCCCGCGTCAGGAGGGTGTCTCAGGGTGATTCTGGGCACAGAGACATGCAGGCAGGTGAGGGCCCACACCTGCAGCACCACAGGGTCCCCGCTTTGGTCAAAGAAGGTCCAGCGCAGGCAGAGGACATAACACTGGGACTGGTCTGAGCGGAGCAGCTCCCCTGGGGCGGGTGCCGAAGGAGCCCAGGCAGCAATGAGTGTGTTTCCCAGCTGTATTTGCGTATCCCCCCCACCCCGTGCATCTCCCGGCCCAGCCCTCAGCGCCTCTCAGGCCACCCGCTTCTCCAGCAGCGCCAGCACGAGTGCCAAGCCTTGCTTCGCCTCCTCCAGCAGCCCGGAGACCTTCTGCGACATCTGCAGGGGAAGAAGACGGATCATTTCCAGACAGAAGGACTGACAAGGCCCCCACTGCCCACCCTCCAAGCTCTGCCACGTCTCAGTGCCCATCCTGGCACTGAGGTGTCCTTGTGCCCACAGCCCCTCCACACGGGGTCCCGGGGGCCACATCTCCCACTCTGTCCAGCCTCATCCCCACCTCCAGGGCAGGCGCACACTTCCAGCCCCTGCTTACCGCAAGCTTGAACTTCTCATCCGTTATGTCTTTGAGGTTGATCATGACATTGAAATAGGCTCCAAACACAGCAGCTTCCAACATTTTGGCTCCCACCTATGAAAAGAGGCTTCTGGAAAGCTCTCCTCCTGGACCAGCTGCACTTCATGGTCTGGCAACAGGGCAGACCCTCGCGTTACAGTTTGGATCTCTGCTGCCATGACAGCTGCCCTGGCCTGCCATGGGAAGCAGCACCTTCCCACCACGTTCAGGACATGGCTTTGCTGTGGGAAACATTTCACGACCTTGCCACGGATGTGAAAACTCAGGCAAGGGCTGGTGGAGATCAGCTTTCCATCCTGAAAGGCTCACAGTGTGCCAGAAAGTGAATAGGTAAAAAGCAGTGGCCAGTTTGGGAAGCGATGCTGGCTAGATGTGTCCCCTGCACAGGTCAAACTGTGGTGGAAAATCTGGTGTGGACAGGCAGTGAGCTCTGAAGCCCCAGCCAGGACAGTGTGTGAACCCTGCGGCCACAGAAGGTCCTAAGCATGGGGCTGTACCTGGATGTCGGATTTGCAGGCCAGGTTGCAATGCTGTGCCAGCTCCTTCAGTGGGGGCCAGAGCCTGTTCACCTTCTCTGCCAGGGTGAAGGGCACTTTCACAGCTGTCTTCAGCCCCTGCTGCATGGCAGCGCCACGCCTGGGATAGAGGATAGCCCTAGGTGAGCACTGGGACGAGCCCAGGCTAGGCGTGCTTGTGCAAAAGCTGGGGTGCAAGCTGGTGTGCAAGCTCCCACCACCACCACAAGCCCTCACCAGTCTGAGGGCTCACCTTTCCCTCTCTTCAGGGGTGTTTTTTGGCAGCTTCATAGCTTCCTGCAGGCAAGGAAAAGGAAGTTTAGTGGACTGGGGTGCTCTGAGATCCCATGTGTCTTCCACCAGGGGCCACAGCGGAACCAGTGGCTCCCTCACTTGTACTCAGGCTCCCTCCCCAGGTGATGCCCCTTCCCCCAGTCCTGCTCCAAAGGGCACCAGGGTGCAGTGCTGCTGGCAAGCCCCCCTGTTGCCCACGGCAGGGCTGCTCTTGGTGAGACCTCACCATGTAGCTGCTGAAGGCCTGGGAGTCGGCGTCCACCATTGCCACCAGCTCGTCCATGGCCTGGTGGAAGGGAGGGATCAGCTTCCTCATGATGGGATCCAGCTCCTCGAACTGCCGCTTGCCATAGCTCATCAGCCCCACCATGCAGCCCAGGGCTGCTCCCTGTGAGGGCACAGTGCTGAGTTCTCCAGCAGGGCACAGCCACTGCACCAGCTCTCCTCACCGAAGAGCCCCCCGGGTGCCTGGAGAAGTACCCAGGAGGGCAGGGAGGGACCCCCTTGGGGAGAAACCCCCCTGTGGGCAGGCCACGTACCAGAGCGGCCGCAGCTGCAGCCACCGAGCCTCCTCCTGGTGCTGCTGTCCTCCCGCCGACTGCTCGCACAAAGGCTCCCAGCGGCTTTGCCACCAGCCCCTTGTCCTCCTCTCCTGCCTGCACCAGGTACCTGTGGCACACCGTGGGTCAGACCACCCCTGTGCTGGCAGCCACCACCACCCAACCCCTCCTCATCCCTCTCCGCTGGGTTTTCATCTACCCCTTGGCCTACGGGTGATTGGAAAAGGGGGGACAGCGCTCTGCTGGGAGTCCCAGAAAATCAGCAGGAGAAGGAGCCAGGTAGCCTCCTGGTGATGGCAGGGGTTGCTCTGCATGAGAGGAGCATCTCACTGCAAGCAGCATTTGATGGGATAGAAATGCACCCAGATGCTGGCTTGGGCTCTGAAGCCATATCCCAGGGCAAGGGGACAAGGACTTATAAGCGCACGCCCTGACTTCCAGGTGGATTTCACTTTCCCAAATCAATCTCAGCGCAAGAGACTTGCAGCAGGATCCCCCGGCCTGGGCAGAGATGGGGACAGTGAGGAGCAGCAGGAAGGGCCCCTACTCGATGATGCGCTCCCGGGGGTTGAACGGAGACAGGGAGTCCAGGCCCAGCCGGCTGACCACCTGCAAGGAGCAGCACCACCGTGTCAGCCCCAGCCGGCTCCGTGCGCCCCGCCAGCACCTCCCGCTGCATCCTCTTGCATCCTCACGCCCTGATTTTAATTAATGTTGGGTGGTTTGGCCCTGGGAAAGGGCTGCAGGAGTGACCACCCGAGGCGAGGAAAGCTGGTGCCACACGTAGCTCCCACCCCCAAGGTAGGGGTGGTGTGCGGCCGCCCACGAGTGCCTGAAACTGCACCGATAAATGTTTAGCTCACTCTTATCTAGCACATTCCTGATAGGGTGGTAAAGTCCCTCCCCACTCCCTTCCCTGCTGGAGCTGAAAAGCAGAACCTGCCTCCTTGTTTCCAGCTTATACCGGAGCTGGGACAGTGCCCTTGAGCTGTGGGGAGGTGTCCTTTCCCTCACAGCCTCTGTGCAGGCAGGCTGGGCAGCTGCTGCCTGTAATTTGTCCTCCTCAGATGGGGTCTCTGTTCCCCTGAGCATCCTCAGGACTGTAAGCCAGTTTGTCCCAGTCACTATCCCCTCACAGATTTCTAGGCACCATCCCTCAAGCCAGGTGTTACAGGTCACCCAACATGCCTGTGGCTTGTCCTGGTCCCAAGTCCCTGCTCAGCGGCATTTTTGGAATCTGGGGGGTCTTACTTGTACTCCCGCCCTTGTCTCAGTGTTGGGAAGACCCACTTTACCAGCTTGATCTTGTGTTCCTCCTCCAGGATGAAGAGTTTTTCCTTCTTGATGTAAAACTCTGCTGCGTCGAGCATGGCCTTCTTTGGGACAAGCCCTACCAGCTGGGACCCCACCACAGGGAGATTCAACGCCTGCAAAGGACATCAGAAACAGGAGAAAAAGGACATCAGATCCAGGAGAAAAAGGCCCCAGAGCTGCCTTTCCTGCCTCCACTGCCACCTCAGCCTGGTGGCTCCTATCCCTTCCCAGGACCTGGGGGGCTCATGGAGAGCCTCCGATGTGGCTCCTGCCGTGTGGAGATAAGCCAGAAGCTGAGGTTAGCAACAAGTTGCTGAGCTTTTGGAGTTTACATGTGGGTCAGGTCTCTGCCCAGCTTGGATGAGCTGAGTATAAGAGAAAGCAGAGCCCAGCTGTGGGCTGAGCACTTGGAGGGAGAGCACCGTGCACTACCCACCTCTGCGTCACGGCAGACCTCCTCATAGACAGCGTGGAGTGGCGTAGCCTCAAAGTCCAGCAGGTTGGTGGAAACCTGGGCTATGTTCTCCTCCTCCAAATACCAGCCGATGCCCTGCACCTTCTTCAAGCGTCCAGGCTGCGGAGAACCCCTGTGGTCAAGGTGGCAGCCCAGCCCAGGAGAAGCGGGGTCAGCGGGCAGCACGGGGGTACCTGGCTGGAGCCGCGGCCCTGCTCGCGGATGTTGAGGGCGATGCGGTGCGCCAGCTCCTTGGTGCACAGCAGGTTGATGTTGTACGCGATGAGGAAGGTCCGGGCCCCTGTCACTGTGGCCCCCCACCGGGGGACAAAGGTTGGGGGCCCAAAATCGGGAGCCCACTCGGGTTTCTTGAGCTGGGGAGGGAGGAGAGCACGTGGGTGCTGGTGGGCAGCATGAGCTGCCCTCCTGGAGGTGGCTCCTCCCAAGCAATCACCCAAGAAAGGAGGCTCACTCCCCCTGGCACCAAGGTTTGGCTGGAGCAAGGCTCACATCTCCCGTCCCACAAAGCCAGGCTCACCTTCTCGGGGAGTGCCTCGTACTCCCCGGCACGGATGGCAGGTAGGGTTCTCCTGCTCTCCTCTCGGGCTGCCTCTCCGTACAGGTACACTGCAAGGCAGGGTGGTGGTGAACAAGTTGTCTACCAGGGTCTGAATTTGCCTACTGGGGGGCAGGCCCCCTTCTGCCTGTGGTGAAGCTTTTGTAAAAGAAGCGCTGGGGGTATGCAGGGGGACAGGGGCCCAACTGGGCGGCCCAGCTCTCACTCACCAGGCACCCCCAGCTCTTCCGACAAGCGCTGCCCGAAGACGTGAGCACAAGCAACGCACTCCTCCATGCTGACGTTCATCACTGGCACAAAGGGGCAGACGTCCAGGGCCCCCATGCGAGGATGTTCACCTAGGGCCGGGGCAGAAATCAGGATGGGAGCCCAGAAGGGCAAGCAGACAAGGAGGGATGAGGGCCCTTTCCCTGCTGCTTTTGCAGTCTGAGCACTGTCACGGCAAGGAAAGTGCAGTTTGCAGCAGCAATGCCTGCTCCAGCCTAGGGACAGGACAGATGCAGCCCCTCTGGATTGGGAGGATGAGCAAGAGCTCGGTGTGGTCTCACCAGCATCCCTCCTACAGTGCTGGAAACACTCTGTGCTTGCCCTCTGGCAGCACTTTGGTGCCTGCTCTTCCTTCCAGCCGAGGCAGGGGCTCTGCCCAGGCTGGGTGCAGAGGGTTGCTCACCCGTGTGCTGGCTCATGTCGATGAGCTGCCCGGCCACACGGGCTGCGCTCAGCGCCCCTTCGACGACAGCTTCAGGGGTCCCCACGAAGGTGTAGACGGTACGGTTGGTGGAGGCACCAGCGTCCACATCCAGCAGCATGCAGCCAGGTGTCCGGGAGATGGCCTGCCCCAGTGCCTTGATCACCTGCCAATGGGGGCAAGCTGGCTGGGCTGGCGAGGTTTCCACTGCAGCCCCAGCAGCTGTGCAAGGTGAGGATGCCTTTTCTCAGGTGTCTCCACCCTGCTCCCACCGGTGCAGGGGATGCACCTATCGTCAGGCTCATCAGGAAGGAGGTGAGGATGCAGGACCTAGGGGCATGAGCATCCAGATCCCAGCCAGGGGATCTGGGACTCTGAGACAGCCCCCAGGTAGCCCCAAGCCCTGGGAGAGCTGCTGTGTGACAGTGAGCTCCATCACAAGTTGCTGTCCCTGAGGACACTGTCCCCTGCAAGCTTCAAAACAGATTTGGCTCCAAAAAGCCCATTCCCCAGGGGAAGCAGCAGTTTTTCAGCAATTTTAGGTCTGCTGACCTGCACCACTGTCAGGGGCAAAGTGCAGCCTGAAGCGGGTGCCCAGCAAAGGCAACATTGACCTGGCTGGCATGTTTGATTTCATTTGGCCCAGAAATAATGGAAAAGTACCAGAGAAGTACAGGAGTACTGGAAAACTATAAGCCAGGCTGCAAATCACGGGGCAAAACCCATTGCAGGACATATGGGAGCCCAGCTGCCCACCACCCACCACTGCCCACCCCTCGACCCTCACCTCCTTATTGCACCCCTCCGAGAAGTTGGGGACACACTCCACCATCTTGGCCATGGTCCTTGGCTCTGCCCGAACCCCGTGGCCCCAGGCTCGGCTCCTCAAGCTGCGTGGGTTTTTCTGGCTGTTCCAGTCCTGCTGGGAAGCAGCAGTTTTCCCAGCACCCAGCCGGTTGCCTCTTGCCCAGCACCAGGGTTTCTCATTAACTGCATTGATCTGCAGCCAGCAGACAGAAAGGGTATTGGATCAGCAGCACGGGGGGGCTAGGACTGAAATGCCCTTGTGGGGCTTGAGCAGCACGTCCTCAGCAAGCTCCAACAGAAATGACCCGTCAGTGCCCACTAATGACTAGGACAAGGTGGCACAATGTGAAGAAAAGCAAAAGTTCCCCACTCCACCCATCCCCAGGGACTGCCCCACAGGACTGCCCCTGGTACAGGCAGATCAGCAGCAGGCCAGTGGCGCCTGCAGGGCTGAGACCACAAGGGATGGGGACACGGAGGACAGGAGCACAAAGGCACAAACGGGACGAACAGTACCCAGCACTGGTGGGGGGCTGCTGCTCCCATGGTGAAACCAGTGTGAACCCCCACCCACAAGCTGATGGTAGTATCAGTCACTGTGAGCAGGATTCACACCTGCACACCCTATAGGATTTCGAGCCCACTCCTTCACCCCTCAACCCTCATATGTGCCACAGGAACCTTCAGCCCACGGCGTATTAGAAAGAACACCTTTGCTGTGAGGGTGATGGAGCACTGGGACAGATGCCTTCAAGGGTGGTGGAATTTCCCTCTTTGGAAATCCTCAAAAGGTGCTGGGACGTGGTACTGGGCAACCTAATGCAGGTGTCCCTGCTGGGATCTCCCGGCAGTGCTGAGGAGGTGTCCGTCAGCAAGAGTGGGGGTGCAAAGGGGTGCTGCACCCCGGCTCGTTGGTCTAGGGGTATGATTCTCGCTTTGGGTGCGAGAGGTCCCGGGTTCAACTCCCGGACGAGCCCCATCTTTTCTGGCTCCGTGTCCCAGAGAGCATGGGGGGACAACCTTGGATTGCACTGGGGAGCAGGGCCAGGACAGTGTCCGCTGTGAGGGGAGAGCGTTTGGTTTTGGGGTGTGTGTGTGTGTCCAGGGGGAGGAGGGCTGTTGAGAGCATGTTGAGTAGTCAGGGGTGAGTGTGTGGTGCTGCAGGTGTGCTTTGTGAGGCAGGTGTGTTGTGGAAGAGCAGGGGAGGTGTGCTGATGTGTTGGTGAGTGGTGTGGTCTGAGGAGGAGGAGGCAGGAGGAAGGCTTTGTTAAAAGCAGAGCCCCCCAGGAAGGCCCCCATGAGTGTGGGGATGTAGCTCAGCGGTAGAGCGCTTGCTTTGCATGCAAGAGGCCCTGGGTTCAAGCCCCAGCATCTCCATGCTTTTCCTCCCCACGCAGGACAGGGCAGGGCAGCTCTTGGGGGCTGCAGGGCCTGGGGCTGTCACAGGGCAACAAGCACGTGGGGCAAATGCTGGAGCTGCCCCAGCAGGCGTGAGAGCTGTGGGGCACGAGGGCAGAGGGTGCAGAGGGCCCCATCAGCGTGGCTCGTTGGTCTAGGGGTATGATTCTCGCTTCGGGTGCGAGAGGTCCCGGGTTCAACTCCCGGACGAGCCCCCCTTTTGAGATGAGCACAGCTGCTGCGGGCAGGGGGCAGACGCAGGGGGGCTGGCTCTGGGCCCTTGTCCAGGGGGTCAGCGCTGCAGGAGCAGGGGGGCATTCCCCTGGCATCCCCCAGCAGCCTGCAAGCGGCACCCCATGCTGGGGCCGGAGGCTGTGTGGGGCAGCACAGCCGCCTTTGGCCAGGCTCAGCCATTGCCAGTGCAGCAGGGAGCGCCCAGCTGCTGCTGCCAGGGCCTGGTCCCCCTGGTGGGCACTGGGCAGGGGATGTAGCTCAGTGGGAGAGCGCTTGCTTCGCATGTAAGAGGCCCTGGGTTCAAGCCCCAGCATCTCCAGCCTTTTCCTGCCTCACAGCCCGTGCCTGGGGAAATGCCTGGGCAGTGGATGATGCCCACCAGGAGCTCCTCTTCCTTCTGCCCTCTGCAGGCATCCCCAGAGCCCCTCTCCCCCTGCTCCTGGCTCCCCGATGGCTGCGGCACTCAAGGCGGCCTTGCCCAGCTCCTGGCTCTGCCCTGTGGGTCCCCGCTCTGCTGCCCCTGTCCCAGTGCAGCCCTGGCTGTGCCCTGTCCCTTTTGTCCCTGTGGCACAGGGCAGCACAGGTCTGTGGTGCAGGGTGGGGAGGGAGGCAGCAGGGGGCTATGCCCGATGTGTCAGGGCTGTGGGGCAGCAGGGCTTTTCTGTGTCTCTCCAGGATGTGTCTGCAGGCCAGCGGTGCCCAAAAGAGGGGCTCGTCCGGGAGTTGAACCCGGGACCTCTCGCACCCTAAGCGAGAATCATACCCCTAGACCAACGAGCCGCGCTGTGCAGCTGCCCAGGCCCCCTCCCTGGGCCACCCTGGCAGTGCTGGGGCAGTGCCGCCACTGGCCCCTGCTGGCCTCAGGCCCTGCCAGCAGCACCCAGGTGCAGAGCGGGCCCAGGGCTGGCGCTGCAGCTGTCCCTGCCTCTCCAGCAGGAATGGGGGCTGGGGGGGCACCAGGGGCTGCCCGGGGATGCCCCTCACAGACCACGGGGCACAGGCAGCCCCAGCCGGGGGCTGTGATGGCCGAGGGGTGAAGGCGTTGGACTCGAAATCCAATAGGGTTTCCCTGCGCAGGTTCGAATCCTGCTCACAGCGACAGCTTTTAGCCCTGCTCTGGGGCTGCAGGGGGCACGCTGAGCCCACACAGGGCTCTTGGCTGCCCAGGGCAGCCCCTTCCCTGTGCGCTGTATGAGGCCAAGGCAGGCCAGGGGTTTTGCTGGGGGCCAGCTGCACACCAAGGCTCGTTGGTCTAGGGGTATGGTTCTTGCTTAGGATGTAGCAGAACCGGAATTCAGCTCTGGACCAGCCCCTCTTTTGGGCATCGTTGGCCTGCAAACAGCCCTTGTTCGTGGCATGGAAGAGGGCCCTGATGTCCCACAGCTGCCTGCCACACCTCGCTGCCTCCTGCCAGCACCCACCTTCCCCCTTCAGCGATGTATCTGGGCTGTGGCTTGGCCACAAAAAAAGCATGGAGATGCTGGGGGTTGAACCCAGGGCCTCCTGCATGCAAAGCAGGCGCTCTCCCGCTGAGCTACATCCCCTGCACAGGGGACTCTGCCTGGGGGGTCTCTGCTGGTACCCACAGACCAGCTGCCCCCATGGATGCTGCACAGGGGGCACTTGGCGGCTGTGCCCACTTCCCTGCATTGGCCGCACAGCCCAGGCACGCCAAAAAGGACCCCCGTATGCTAGGCTCTGATAGGGACAAAAGACAACACCATACAGGAGGATGGTCCTTCGATAGGGTGCGAGAAGTCCTGGGTGCAACGGCTCCTGGATGAAGCTCCCCTTTTGGGCAGTGCTGGGACACGGCACAGACGGAGCCCCTGTCCTGGTGGGACACGGCACAGACGGAGCCCTGCTGCCCCACAGCCCCAAAACCTCAGGCACAGCCCCCTGCTGCCTCCCTCCCCACCCCCCACCACAGACCCGTGCTGCCCTGTGCCACGGGGACAAAAGGGACAGGGCACAGCCAGAGCTACACTGGGACAGGGACAGCAGGCTGCGGGCTGTGAGGCAGGAAAAGGCTGGAGATGCTGGGGCTTGAACCCAGGGCCTCTTACATGCGAAGCAAGCGCTCTCCCACTGAGCTACATCCCCTGCCCAGTGCCCACCAGGGGGACCAGGCCCTGGCAGCAGCAGCTGGGCGCTCCCTGCTGCACTGGCAATGGCTGAGCCTGGCCAAAGGTGGCTGTGCTGCCCCACACAGCCTCCGGCCCCAGCATGGGGTGCCGCTTGCAGGCTGCTGGGGGATGCCAGGGGAATGCCCCCCTGCTCCTGCAGCACCGCCTGGGGGGACAAGGGCCCAGAGCCAGCCCCCCTGCGTCTGCCCCCTGCCCACAGCAGCTGGGCTCGTCCCAAAAGTGGGGCTCGTCCGGGAGTTGAACCCGGGACCTCTCGCACCCGAAGCGAGAATCATACCCCTAGACCAACGAGCCACGCTGATGGGGCCCTCTGCACCCTCTGCCCTCGTGCCCCACAGCTCTCACGCCTGCTGGGGCAGCTCCAGCATTTGCCCCACGTGCTTGTTGCCCTGTGACAGCCCCAGGCCCTGCAGCCCCCAAGGGCTGCCCTGCCCTGTCCTGTCCTGCGTGGGGAGGAAAAGCATGGAGATGCTGGGGCTTGAACCCAGGGCCTCTTGCATGCAAAGCAAGCGCTCTACCGCTGAGCTACATCCCCACACTCATGGGGGCCTTCCTGGGGGGCTCTGCTTTTAACAAAGCCTTCCTCCTGCCTCCTCCTCCTCAGACCACACCACTCACCAACACATCAGCACACCTCCCCTGCTCTTCCACAACACACCTGCCTCACAAAGCACACCTGCAGCACCACACACTCACCCCTGACTACTCAACATGCTCTCAACAGCCCTCCTCCCCCTGGACACACACACACACCCCAAAACCAAACGCTCTCCCCTCACAGCGGACACTGTCCTGGCCCTGCTCCCCAGTGCAATCCAAGGTTGTCCCCCCATGCTCTCTGGGACATGGAGCCAGAAAAGATGGGGCTCGTCCGGGAGTTGAACCCGGGACCTCTCGCACCCAAAGCGAGAATCATACCCCTAGACCAACGAGCCGGGGTGCAGCACCCCTTTGCACCCCCACTCTTGCTGCCCCACACCTGTGGGCAACCTGTTCCAGAGCTCTGAAATGAAGAATCTACCCCAACAGTGAAGAATTACCTCCTAATATCTAGTTTAAATCTATCCTCTTTTAGTTTTAGACCATAACCCCTTGTCGTATCATTGTCTACCCGAGTAAAGAGCCCTTCTCCATTCTTTTTATAAGACCCCTTTAAGTACCGAAAGGCTGCAATGAAGTCTCTGTGGAGCCTTCTCTTCTCCAGGCTGAACATCCCCAGCTCTCTCAGCCTTTCTTCATAGGAGAGGTGCTCCAGCCTCATCTTTGTATCCCTCCATTGCATTTGCTCTAACAGGTCCACGTCTTTCTTGTGCTGTTAGCCTTGTTGGCAGCAAAGAACACAATGCTGACTTATGTTCACTTTGGTGTCCCCCAGGCCTCCAGGTCCATTTCTGCAAGGCTGCCTTTCAGCTGTGCGGCCACCAGCAAATCCTGGTGCCTGGGGTTGTTCTTCCTCAGGTACAGGACTCTGCACTTCTCCGTGTTGAGCTTTATGAGGTTCCTGTCAGCCCAGTTCTCCAGCCGGGGAATGCTGGAGGTGGAACCCAGGGCCTCCCGCATGCACAGCAAGTGCTCTGCCCATGAGCTGCACGCCCGTCATGCCAGTAGTGATGGGGCACCTGTGGTTTGGGAAAGTCTCCTAGCCCACTTCTTTCTCCCCCTGCTGGCTCCTGTCAAAGCTTCCTCTGCCCTACCCAAGGGCTCTTCTTTCCCCAGCACAGTCCCAGGGGGTTGGGGCTCACATGGATCGCTCCCATCTTCAGGCCTTTTGGTGCCCGCAGCAGCTCTTTCACCCAGATGTGGCCACCTCCAGCCCCGGTGCACAGCCCCAGGCCCCACAGCGAGCAGCACCAGGGTGCTCTCGGGGGCACCCCAGCTGTGGGGTAGAGCCCAGGCAGGCTGCGGCCCCCAGCACACAGCGCCCAGCACCATGGCCCTCTCGTTTCATGGCTGTGCCCCCATCACAGGCAGAGTCTGGGGTTGGGTGTGTGTGTGTGCCAAATGTGGGTATTTGTTGGGTAGGGGAAGCGGGAGATGCTGCATGTGGAGGCAGACTCCTGCCCCTACAAAAATGAGGCGGGTTGTTGCCTGCCTTGCATTGCCAGGCTGTGCTGCAGACATAGTGGGGTGTGTGGGGGTGCCTTTTGTCCCTATCAGAGCCTAGCACACAGGGGTCCTTTTTGGCGTGCCTGGGCTGTGCGGCCAATGCAGGGAAGTGGGCACAGCCGCCAAGTGCCCCCTGTGCAGCATCCATGGGGGCAGCTGGTCTGTGGGTACCAGCAGAGACCCCCCAGGCAGAGTCCCCTGTGCAGGGGATGTAGCTCAGCGGGAGAGCGCCTGCTTTGCATGCAGGAGGCCCTGGGTTCAACCCCCAGCATCTCCATGCTTTTTTTGTGGCCAAGCCACAGCCCAGATACATCGCTGAAGGGGGAAGGTGGGTGCTGGCAGGAGGCAGCGAGGTGTGGCAGGCAGCTGTGGGACATCAGGGCCCTCTTCCATGCCACGAACAAGGGCTGTTTGCAGGCCAACGATGCCCAAAAGAGGGGCTGGTCCAGAGCTGAATTCCGGTTCTGCTACATCCTAAGCAAGAACCATACCCCTAGACCAACGAGCCTTGGTGTGCAGCTGGCCCCCAGCAAAACCCCTGGCCTGCCTTGGCCTCATACAGCGCACAGGGAAGGGGCTGCCCTGGGCAGCCAAGAGCCCTGTGTGGGCTCAGCGTGCCCCCTGCAGCCCCAGAGCAGGGCTAAAAGCTGTCGCTGTGAGCAGGATTCGAACCTGCGCAGGGAAACCCTATTGGATTTCGAGTCCAACGCCTTCACCCCTCGGCCATCACAGCCCCCGGCTGGGGCTGCCTGTGCCCCGTGGTCTGTGAGGGGCATCCCCGGGCAGCCCCTGGTGCCCCCCCAGCCCCCATTCCTGCTGGAGAGGCAGGGACAGCTGCAGCGCCAGCCCTGGGCCCGCTCTGCACCTGGGTGCTGCTGGCAGGGCCTGAGGCCAGCAGGGGCCAGTGGCGGCACTGCCCCAGCACTGCCAGGGTGGCCCAGGGAGGGGGCCTGGGCAGCTGCACAGCGCGGCTCGTTGGTCTAGGGGTATGATTCTCGCTTAGGGTGCGAGAGGTCCCGGGTTCAACTCCCGGACGAGCCCCTCTTTTGGGCACCGCTGGCCTGCAGACACATCCTGGAGAGACACAGAAAAGCCCTGCTGCCCCACAGCCCTGACACATCGGGCATAGCCCCCTGCTGCCTCCCTCCCCACCCTGCACCACAGACCTGTGCTGCCCTGTGCCACAGGGACAAAAGGGACAGGGCACAGCCAGGGCTGCACTGGGACAGGGGCAGCAGAGCGGGGACCCACAGGGCAGAGCCAGGAGCTGGGCAAGGCCGCCTTGAGTGCCGCAGCCATCGGGGAGCCAGGAGCAGGGGGAGAGGGGCTCTGGGGATGCCTGCAGAGGGCAGAAGGAAGAGGAGCTCCTGGTGGGCATCATCCACTGCCCAGGCATTTCCCCAGGCACGGGCTGTGAGGCAGGAAAAGGCTGGAGATGCTGGGGCTTGAACCCAGGGCCTCTTACATGCGAAGCAAGCGCTCTCCCACTGAGCTACATCCCCTGCCCAGTGCCCACCAGGGGGACCAGGCCCTGGCAGCAGCAGCTGGGCGCTCCCTGCTGCACTGGCAATGGCTGAGCCTGGCCAAAGGCGGCTGTGCTGCCCCACACAGCCTCCGGCCCCAGCATGGGGTGCCGCTTGCAGGCTGCTGGGGGATGCCAGGGGAATGCCCCCCTGCTCCTGCAGCGCTGACCCCCTGGACAAGGGCCCAGAGCCAGCCCCCCTGCGTCTGCCCCCTGCCCGCAGCAGCTGTGCTCATCTCAAAAGGGGGGCTCGTCCCGGAGTTGAACCCGGGACCTCTCGCACCCGAAGCGAGAATCATACCCCTAGACCAACGAGCCACGCTGATGGGGCCCTCTGCACCCTCTGCCCTCGTGCCCCACAGCTCTCACGCCTGCTGGGGCAGCTCCAGCATTTGCCCCACGTGCTTGTTGCCCTGTGACAGCCCCAGGCCCTGCAGCCCCCAAGAGCTGCCCTGCCCTGTCCTGCGTGGGGAGGAAAAGCATGGAGATGCTGGGGCTTGAACCCAGGGCCTCTTGCATGCAAAGCAAGCGCTCTACCGCTGAGCTACATCCCCACACTCATGGGGGCCTTCCTGGGGGCTCTGCTTTTAACAAAGCCTTCCTCCTGCCTCCTCCTCCTCAGACCACACCACTCACCAACACATCAGCACACCTCCCCTGCTCTTCCACAACACACCTGCCTCACAAAGCACACCTGCAGCACCACACACTCACCCCTGACTACTCAACATGCTCTCAACAGCCCTCCTCCCCCTGGACACACACACACACCCCAAAACCAAACGCTCTCCCCTCACAGCGGACACTGCCCTGGCCCTGCTCCCCAGTGCATTCCAAGGTTGTCCCCCCATGCTCTCTGGGACATGGAGCCAGAAAAGATGGGGCTCGTCCGGGAGTTGAACCCGGGACCTCTCGCACCCAAAGCGAGAATCATACCCCTAGACCAACGAGCCAAGGTGCAGCACCCCTTTGCACCCCCACTCTCGCTGACCCACACCTCCTCGGCACTGCTGGTGGTGCCCCGCACCACATTTTGCCCCTGCAGAAGCACCAAGTTCTCTATAGTGCAAGGGACCTCTGCACATCACCTGGACAAAGCCTCCTGCTCAGGCAGGGACACCCACATGAGGTTGCCCAGGACCATGTCCGTTGCCCACTGCCCAGTTCGGCAGTGCCTCTGGGGCAAAATAACGATATGGCACTGTAGGCTGTGCTGGTGTGATAGTCCACTCCTGGGGCTCATTTTAACCCCTGGGAGCTGAAGTTAGGTCAAGAGGAAGGAACAGCCCCAGCTGTCCTGTAGATTATAGGGCCGTGGGCAGGGGCAGGCAGGGTGTGCTTCTCACCCATGATTACCACGCTGCAAAACATCCCCACGGCAGCCTGGCTCCATCAACACCACAGAAGGAGTGCAAGCAAGAGCAACCTTACCCTCAATAAGCAGATCAATGTCCTCTTCTCTGGGAACTGCACAGACACCTGATTCTCAGTAAACATGAATCAACAGTCTTGGAATATTTGACTTAATAATTAGTGAGCTTGAAACTGTCATCCCAGGCTATTTCACTCCAGGATGCTCTAAACACTTTGGAGCTGGGCTGTGCTTCCACTGCACAGCACATTGTATCCCGGTTTCCCCACTCCTGGGGGGATAAACTCAGAGGAGGGTCTGTGGGGCAGCTGGGTGTGGTGTCTGGTGCTGGTTTGGGCTCGGGATGCAGCGCGGCGCTGGTAGGGGGAGCAGGGCTGCTGGCTCACCAGGGTGCGAGCCGTGAGAGCTCCATTCCCACGGGTGGCACCAGAAGGACCAGACCGGGATGCCCGTGCCTTTTGATTTGTGTGCTTCTTCCCCTGTGACTCAGGTGTGTGGTGGCCTGTGATTACCTTGCTCTATGGGATTTTCAGCCCTGAGGAAGAACCGCAGCCCTCACCGAGGAGTCCCCCACGGCTGGAGTCATCGCCAGTCTGGCTCCCCGGGCCAGCGCAGGGCCCCTGCCCTGCGGTTGGTCCGTGGGTGCAGTGGTGGGTGCCCGGGGCAGGGTGTGATCTCAGCAGTGCCCTCTCCTGCCTCTTATCCCTACCACGCGACCTCTCTCTGTCCTTCCTGAACCCTAACAGGAGGCACCCACTGTGCCACGGTGGGAAATCACAAGGCGAGGCACAGGGTGAGACCCGGCGGGTGAGGAAGGAGGTTTTATTGACAAATAAATCCCACTGTCAGCTGCCACACCTGCAGGCTCCCAGCTCCAGGGTCCCCATCTCTACCCAGCTGACTCCAGGCGTGTGTCCCCAAGCACTCTGTTCAGAAGTCCTTTGCCCCAGCGAAGATTGGGAAGCTGCCTGTTGAGACCACCTTGCACCCTATCACTGGCCCCAGGCCACCTGCGACTTTCACTCCTGACAGTCCCATTCACTCACCATTTGCACCAGTCTCCCCTTTTCCATGATAACCCTCTCTGTTTCTCCACTTGCTGCAGCCCAAGATACGACTTCATCCATTCTCTCTCTCTTCTTCTTCCCCAGTGGCCAGGCACCCACCACTGCACTTGCAAAGAGCTGCAGGCTTTCCTTGTGTAGGAGATGCTTGCTGGCTGCTTCTGTCAGCTTCCCCAAGCAGAGAAATGTAGAAAAAAAAATGAAATAAAAAATGACGGAGCCCATTTGCCAAGTGTAGGGGTGTATGCTGGGGTGTCCTTGTGGATCTAACCAACTCCAAAGAGGAGATCAGCACTCCCATGGACGTGATCTCATCATAAAAGGGAGTTGCCACCACCACTGTCCCATGCCAGGGTGCTTTGGCTGCTCACTCATACACTGTAATTTTTACTGATGCACTTGTGTTTGCCAAAGCAAGGGAGAGAAGAAAGAAAAAGAAGGGAAATGGGAGTCTCCAGGAAGCAACGACTGCTGCAGGAGGAGGATGTGTGATGGCAGTGAGGAGGTTTGTACCAAGGACACGAGCAGGTGAGGGAAGATGGTGGAAAAGCAGAAGTCATGAAACTCGACAGGTTTGGGTCTGGGCTCTGCTCCAGGCTTCTCTGAGAACTGCTGCTGTTGCTACTGTTGAAAGCCATGAGTGAGCGATGCTGGGACCAAACCCCAGGACCCAGCTATTTCCCTCGCCGTGCATCCTTCCACCTGCTAAGCTTTATTTTTCACCCCAGTCTTGGTATGTAGCTCCCAGTTTCTCACCAGGGCCCTTGGCTGTGCCGTCTTTGTGGGAAGCTTTATTTTAGGGCCTGATTAGCAGGTCTGTGGGGTCCTGCCTGGGGCAAGCACTGGCTGTGCAGTGATACGTGGCGGAGTGAATTCAGGGCAGCTCAAGTCAGGAGTCCCAGCACCCAGAGAGACAGGGTGGCAGGTCCCTTGGGATGGGGATCCCTGCAGTGCCTCAGGTCCTCCCTTCCCTGGCTCTGTCTGCACTAAGGGCATCGCAATTTTCAAGTCAAATTAAGGACCTGTGTGGATTTCAGTCTCCTTTGAGTCACTGTCTCTTCAGAATAAATAAATAAATAAATAAATAAATAAATAGATCTCTATGATCTCACCAGAGGAGTCATTGTGAAAAGCTGTAGCAAAATGTCATTATCATTTTCCCCTGTTCCCTTCTGGACTGTTCTATGCATCAGACTGGTGAAAGAAAGTTGCACAAGCCCCAGATGCCTACAACTTATCTAATGAGGCCTTTTCTAGAAATCCAATGCTTTTCTTTGCTGCAGCACTCAGGAGAATTTTACACCCCCTCACAATGGAAAAATTTCTGCAGCTGGGATAAAATTATCGGAACAGTCCTTGGAGCAGAGATGTGAACCCACACCTCTCTTCTCCTGGTGCTCTGACTGCTGAGCAAGTGCCATGCAAATTATTTCCAAATTAAGAGCACTTCTGTGAAGATCTGAGCCAGAAAACCAGTTGAGCTTGGTAAAAGAGTTTTGAGGACCAACATGCTTTCAAGCTCAGCATAATCCCTCATTGCTAAAACACTCATAAACTCTATGCAAATTTTCACACTAACAAAATGTTCAAGGAATGAAAGAAGATTTAGACAATGCCCATGGAGGACTTAGTCGCACTCTTATTCCTCCTTTCATTAGCTAAAAATGTTCTGCCTGATGTTATATGACAAAGGAAAAAGAGGCTTACTCAGTGCCTGGCATATTTTTCTAGAGATGCTTCCATCTGCACACAGTTTGCATCGCAGACACCCTTCTTCCTCTTATGGAGAGGTGCTAACATGGATTTGGGCTTCTCAGCAAAGTTCCTGCCCCATCCAGGGTTGGTATGGCATTCCCTAACCCATCATGTGGAGCTAGCACCAGAACCCCGGGGTATTTAGGACACGTTACTCCTGTGGTTGTGAGGCAAATGCTGCAGTCAACGCCTGCACAAGTGCATGTCTATGTGTACATGTAGCAGCAAAGAACAAAGTGTTTTCTGCTACTACATTCTGCAAATGCACCAGCCACATTCAGACATACCTCACAGCTCGCTAGCACCTGTGCTGTCTAGGTTTAAGTCATTGCATACTCATTTATATAAGGCCCCATGCATCCTCCATAAAACAAAAAATAAATGAATAAAAAGAAACTGCTGCAAAAACAGGGAAAATGCCATTTTGAAACATCCAATCTCCATGTTGCCACCTCCTTGAGGTAACAGGCAATGAGACCGTTGCATGTCTCCCTACGCAGACACTTGCTCTGGGGCAGCAATAAAAAAGTCTTCATGCTGAGAAGTCTGCCTTTGGGCCGGACACAGCAAGCCACATGGCTCTGTGAGCAGTGTGGGGCTGAGCAGCAGAAATTCCCATTTCAGACCCGAAAAAAAAGAACCTCCACACAGCAACAGGTTGCTTCCAGAGCACATCACCATTTCAGACCAGAGGCAAAAGGAACACCAGAAGACTCAGGCTGTGATGTAGCATGTCTTTAATGAGAAAAAGAAATAGAATAAACAAGTTGAGACTATGAGAAGCGCATTTCCAGTGCTCACTAAAGGAATGGACAAACCAACAAGGTGCTGCCCCTGCAGCCCGTGGCAATCACCTTCTGTCTGCAGCCAGCTAAAAGCGTTTTCCCCCAGCTAATAGCAAATGCCGTGTAGCACCGCAGGTTGTGACACCTACATGGAAACATACAGTGAGGCATAGCAAGAGAAAGGCGTACAGAGGCGCGATCTTGAGTGGCGCGTGCTCGCGGCTCCCTTCCTGCTGCGGGAGCTGCGGATGCCCTCCACAGCCTGGAAACACACGGGCATCTCCTTAGTCCTCTTCCCCAGCCTTCTTCCAGTGCTTCACTGTTCCTTCCCTGTGCCCTGCTGGCATCGGTGGGACGAGGTGACAGGCAAGGACACCCTACAGCCCACCACCGAGGCACAGCAGTCCCGCCTTCCCCAGCCCCCGGGCGCCGCTGGAGGCCACCGGCACCCCGCAGCACCGGAGGTAGCTCCCAACCGCTGCCGACGCCGTGGAGCCCACCACTGTGTTCTGCGGGTAGGAGCTGAGGATGGGCCCGGGCAGGGTCACTACCACGGTGGGAGGCTGGATGACGGTGGTGGAGTCCCCGCAGCGCCGGTAGCAGGGCTCATTGCAACTGGTGGCCAGTGGCCTGGGGCCGCAGGAGGAGGGCAGGCACAGGTCGTAGCAGGACATCGCCGGGTGAGGACGGACACCTGGAAGGCAGAGCAGGGCGTAAGCGTGAGGCAGAGACCATAGCCATCCCTGTGGAGCCCTAATTCTATGGCTCTGGCAGCCAGAAGAAAAGAGGAGTAGCCAGAGGGTGCACTGGGATAATTCAGTGTGGGTTAGATGGTCTGCCCTGGAAGGCGGAGCTGGAGAGCTGACAGAAAGACTTTCCCAAGCAAAATCCTCACTGAAATGCATCTGGTTGTTGTAAAAAATAAATTAAAATAAAATAAATAAACCAATCAATCAATATATACTTTTTTTTTTTTTAAAGTAATCCATGCAGGTTGCACCTGGCTGTATGGTTACAGACTCTTGAGGTAGGTACCCAGTACCCCCTGCATCCCACACCCCCTTGCACCTGGAGCCCTGACTCCTCATTTTGCGACAGAAATAAACCCTTCTGGGGGCCTCTGCAGGCAGAAGACAGGCAAAAAACCTCAACCCCTTATGGAGGAGCAGGCAGAAGACATCGGTGAAAGCAACAGCTCAGGCAGAAGCCAAGGAGCCAGAGCCCGCCTTTACTTACCTGGGTGGCAGAGGCGGCAGCAGCTGGGAAGAGGGTGGCAGGGCCAGGTTCCGTGTGGGATTTTATAGGGTGCCCCATCCCTCCGGGGAGCCAGCGCATTCCTTCTGTGTGAAACTCTCCGGCAACCAGCAGTTTTCTCCTGGAAAGCTCCCTCAGCTGATTAAACAGTTTCCTCTTTCATCCGTCATGTTTTGCTTCCATTTAGTACTGAGTAAGATTGAAATGATTCGAGCTACAGGTAGTAATTATCTTACCTCCTAAGGCCAAAGTACATTTTAGGTCTTATGCTACAAGGCAGGAGAGCATTTCAGCAGAATTTAGGGCAGGCACATCCCCGGTTCATCTCCCCTCCCTTCCCACCTTCCCCTCAGCACAACCACAAATCACTGGGGAAGCCAGCTCCCAAGTGCACCTGAGGTGAGCCGGTGAGTAAGGGGGTTTAGGCTGAGCATGAGAATCGTTTATCTGTGCATAAACCCAGCAAAAGCAGCCAGGCACCTGCGCTGCCTCAGCCCCACACGGTCCCATTATGAAAATCAGGGATGCTGGAAGTGTGAAGGGCAGTGAGGGACCTTGCACAGCTTGGAGAAAAATGCATGAAGTGTTGTGTGGTGCTGCAGAAGGCACCAGGCAGCCCTCCTCCTTCCGCAGCTGCCCAGGTAGTACAGACAGGGACATGACTAAGGGTAAGCCCAGGTAGCTGAGCTAGGGTGGCATGGCCAAATTTTTATGCTTTTGGATTCGCTTAGAGGATTTTGCATGTTGTTATCCCCATGCATGGTGTTCAAATTCTGCTTGGAAAATACAGCACATTATGAAAGCAAACTAATCAAAGACACAGAAAGATGTTAAAAAAGACTCCAGAGTCCATCCCTGAAGGTGACGCACACCGTAAGTAGCTAATTTTGCTCACTGAGCTGAATTTGGAGGCCAAGAGCTTTCCCAGCCAGGTCTTTGGATATGCTAAGAGCAGTGAGCCAGAAGTTCACGGCTCTTCTTCCTTGTGATGGAGCAACATCATCAAGACATTCTAATTACAGGTGTGACACCGGATTGCTCTGCTGGAATCCTGCTAGCTGCTACAGAGCTGAGGAGTCGCAGAAGTCCCAACCTGCATTTAGACGTGAATCAGCAACATGTTGGTGAGAGGGAGCCGCTGACGTGGTACCGAGCAGGGGAATGAGCCATCAGGCTCCAGGGGCAAGGAAAGTTTGAAGGTTTTTCATTTCATGCCAGCAGAGCCTAGATGAAGGTATAAACTATGGCGGTACTGGGGCACATGTACAATGCATGTGTGGAGCCAGGGATTCTCAGTAAGGCTGTTAAAGACATGCCTTGTAGGGGTTTTCAGGGTCGCTTTAGTTACTGGGATGACTTGGCCTTGCATGGAGCCAGGCTTTATAGCACTGAGTTATCCCTAGTGACTCCTTCCTGCCCTGCCTGCCAGGGCAAAAAATGCTTTTCAGAGGTGATGGAGTCAAGCCCAGTTCATTTTAACCTCACTCTGGAAGGGAAAACAGAAAATCAGCTTTTCTGAGGTGCGGAGGAAGACACATGCTTCAGTCAGCAGCAGTCCTGCAGCCTGCTGGAGTAAGGGAGGGGGCTGGAGGCTCGTCACAACTTCCTAAAGGGCCATCTGGGGAGCAGAAAAGGATGACGCTTTATTTTAAGCTTTTCCTTTTTGCCTTTTTGCAATGACAAAATGATGCCATAGGTGCACCTTGGACTCACAGGCTAAGACTTAAACCCTTCTTTTGCCAGGCAGGATTTCTTCTTCACTAACCATTTTCTACCCCTTTCTTCCGTGCTTCTGTGATTCTTGGGAGAATGACCTTTCTGAAGGACTCCCTGGCTTCCAAACAGAGGCTTAAAAAAAAAAAAAAAAAAAGTCCTTTGCCTGGAGATGGGAACAGGGAAAACAAAAGGCACATGTTGGGAAGCTAAAATAATCAGATTTGTGTAATGAGAGAGATTAAAACAAAGGAAAACCATAGGGCAAAGAGATCTTCCTGAGAATGCAGGTATCTGGGAGAAAGGCAGGACTGGTTTTACTAACCCCTATTCACTTCAGGAAATGAGCAATTTCTGCCTGAGACATGACTTTCTCTGGGAAAACCACAAAACCAAGAAAATATCACCAGAGAAAACATGTCAGGCCCATTTTTTTTGTAACTTTTGCAATGGATCTGGGATGCGTGCACATTTCAGCCCTGTTTCTTCTTGCAGGTAAGAACACAGGGAGAAAAACGGATCAGGACCAGTATTCACCATGATTCCCTTTCCATCCCCAAGCCCCAGCGGCACTTTGCAACTCTGATTCACTGCTCTGCATCTTGGTTTCCAGCAACCTCGTCTCTCTCTAGATGTCTGTGATGCCAGAGGAAGCATCCCCTGCCCCAGGACCTCCTGAGAGCCAAGGTGGAAACCCTAATGGCGGTTGTATTCCCCTAAGCATCTCCTGTGGAGGCTGCTGGACTTTGCACAAGTTCCCTACGGAGTTGGTGGACAGGGACAACCAGCCCCCACAGCCCCACCACAGGACAGGCCCATGGCTGTGGGGACACAGACATTAGGAGCCCTGTCCCTGCGTGCAGCCCTGGGAGTGCAGCCTCGCCGGTGCCACCAGGCAGAGCAGGCCCCGGGACTGGGGGAGGTCTGGTTTCACAGATCCTCTAATTGCCAGGTCCATGTCACTGAGGCTGGCACGTCCCCCCAGCAGGCCCTGTCACCAGGTGCCTGGGCAGGGACAGGCCTGCTTCTCTGGGGCTGTAGCACGTGTCCACTCCTTGTCCCCAGGACACTCCTCTTGGGGCAGCCTGGCTGGCCCTGGCAAGAGCCGGCCAAGTGCCATGGTGCCCAGCAGCAGTGGGCGAGGACAGGGTGGGCACCCATCCCCATTGTGGCTGTGGACAGGCTGCTGGGGCAAGCAGCTCCCTGCTGGCCACCAGGGCATCCCTGCAGGCCCTGGAAGGAAGAGTGGCCCAGGGGAAGGCCAAAAACCTGCACAGGGCCTGCAGTATGAGTGTCCCTCCCTCCCGCCCAAGGTGTCCCGGTGTGGCTTTTCCATGTCCTTGTCAACAGAAAAAAAAAAGTCAGGTCAGGGAAGACACCTGCAAGGCTGGAAAAACATGTTTCCCTGGCTGTGGCAAAGCACAGGCATGCCTTGAGAAATGCAGTGCTTCCCTTCCTGCAAGACCTGTGGGATTTGTGAAGAAAAAAAAAAAGAGGGGGGGAAGGGGAAGGGGAAGGGGAAGGGAGCAGAGCAGAGCAGAGCAGAGCAGAGCAGGAAAAAGAGCTCTCCTAGCAGCTATTTCTATGTTTTTTCCATCCTCTTGATCTTGCAGTGTCTCACCCTTGCTCTTCCCTGGCCTCCCCAGTGAGCACAATTTCAAACACAGGAGGGAGCTGCCACCACGCAGCAGCCATGCCCTCCTCAGGAAAGCACCTCGCAGAGGTGGCGATGGCTCATGAAGGCCCAGCTTTACTCAGGGCACCATGGGGATGCCCAGGGTTTCCGTGTGAGATGTGGAAAGACCCAGGGTGTGCCCATGTCCCTCCCCAGCCAGTGCCGCTGGTTTCTTTCCACCCCCAGGGAGGCTGCCCGTGGCCGGGCACTTTGCCACCGCCAGGAGAGGAGCACAGGGGGCACCCAGCGGGTGGGCTCGGGAACCAAGGCTCTGCCTGTGGAGGGGACAGCTCCCCACTCCTGTACAGCAGCGTGGGGCCCAGCACGTTGCCCTGACGTGAGAGGGCAATGCAGCTCCCTGGGCAACCAGGAGCAGGTTCAGCAAGTGAGAACACCAGCCCAGATGCAGACATATATTTATCATGAAAGAGGAAAAGAGACGGGAGAGAGGAAGCCAGCCAGGTATCAATTTGCCACCAGTGCAGCCAAGTGATGCCTGATCTCTGTTCTGTGTGGCTCTGGCAGGGAGATGCTGGGGGCAGGAGGTGATGGCATTCGGGTGGCACAGCTACCTGCAGCTGCACTGAGGAAGGCTGCCAAAAGAGGGGGTGGCTAGGAGGGACTTTCTGGGTTTGGGGTCTTGTCCCTGCTGCCAAAAGCCTCCCTGTCCACAGAGGATCCCCCACACAGCAGCCAGAGAGCCGACGAGGGTGGGATTCGAACCCACGCGTGCAGAGCACAATGGATTAGCAGTCCATCGCCTTCACCACTCGGCCACCTCGTCCCCTGCTCCAGCCCACATTTGGGGATTTTTTTTTCACTTTTGAGCACAGGTTGCAAACCCACAGATGCTCCATCAGGGTGTCCCCTGTACAGCTGGGCCGTAGGAGTGAGCTATGTGCCTGCCTGTTGCATGGCTGGTGGCAAGCAGGGCGGTGGGGGCTTTGTGGTTTGTTTGTCCCTCTCCATTTTCCCCCCGGTCCCTGTGTTCAGAGGACAACAAAATATAGACTGGGCAGGAGACAGGATTTATTTATTTTTGCTTAAAAAGTGTGTGGTCTAGGCTTTTGTTTGTTTGTTTGTTATTGTAGGTCTACATCTCCTCTACCCTCTCTCCCACCCCTGACCTATGTCCAGAGGGTTTTTCTGCATGATTCAGCACCAGTCAAGCTTGTAAATGAAAGGAGAAGATGGATAGGGCAGCCCCAGCCAGCAGGATATGTACCTCTTTATTTCCCAAATACTCCAGGTTTGGAGACAGTTTGGATCACCTCACAAATGTGAGCTTCCCAGAGATGTGGGTTAGAAGGAAACTGTAGTTCTTCCCAAGAGCAGGGCCACCAGAGAAATGAAGGACTCTGTTGTCATTGCCTTCTCTATCGGGTGTTCAGTGCTCTCATAGCCCCTGGATCTGGTGGTTCTGTGAAGAAAAACAGCCCCCAGGCCAGGCACCACTGGGAGTTGAACCCAGGATCTCCTGTTTACTAGACAGGCGCTTTAACCAGCTGAGCCATGGTGCCCACCTGGCCACAGTGCTGGGCCCCCTGCCCATGGCCTTCAGGGTAGCCGCAGGAGAAACATGTGCCTAAGGCAGCCAAGCACTGTGGTACTGGAAACCAGGAGGAAAGCTGAAATGCTCAGGGTGAAGAATGGCCCAACATCAGTCAGGTGGGGATAGCCCTGACAGATAGGAATGTACCCAAGGATGGCAGCTCCTGGCCAAACAGATGCTGCACATCTCTTCTAGATGCACTGGAGACTGCAGGTAAATTGGCATTAGCTACCACCATCCACATGGGGCTTCCTTCAAGGTAAAAGAAGAGAAAAGTGCAAATGAGAAGCAGCACCTTCCATATGCTGCGTTGTGCTGCTACCAGAAGCAAAGGTCAGGATGGGGAAGCAACGCAATGTACAGTGGCCACAGGGGCTCTGCTGGGGATAACCTGCACACCCTGGCTCGTTGGTCTAGGGGTATGATTCTCGCTTAGGGTGCGAGAGGTCCCGGGTTCAACTCCCAGACGAGCCCCTTTTTTGGCACCGCTGGCCTGCAAACACATCCTGGAGGGATACAGCACAGCACAGACAGTGCCGCACAGCACCACAGCCCCATAACCTCAGGCACAGCCCCCTGCTGCCTCCCTCCCCACCCCGCACCACAGACCCTTGCTGCCCCGTGCCACAGGGACAAAAGGGACAGGGCACAGCCAGGGCTACACTGGGACAGGGACAGCAGGCTGCGGGCTGTGAGGCAGGAAAAGGCTGGAGATGCTGGGGCTTGAACCCAGGGCCTCTTACATGCGAAGCAAGCGCTCTCCCACTGAGCTACATCCCCTGCCCAGTGCCCACCAGGGGGCCCAGGCCCTGGCAGCAGCAGCTGGCCACTATCTGCTGCACTGGCAGCGGCTGAGCCTGGCCAAAGGCGGCTGTGCTGCCCCACACAGCCTCCGGCCCTAGCATGGGGTGCTGCTTGCAGGCTGCTGGGGGATGCCAGGGGAATGCCCCCCTGCTCCTGCAGCGCTGACCCCCTGGACAAGGGCCCAGAGCCAGCCCCCCTGCGTCTGCCCCCTGCCCGCAGCAGCTGGGCTCATCTCAAAAGGGGGGCTCGTCCGGGAGTTGAACCCGGGACCTCTCGCACCCGAAGCGAGAATCATACCCCTAGACCAACGAGCCGCGCTGATGGGGCCCTCTGCACCCTCTGCCCTCGTGCCCCACAGCTCTCACGCCTGTTGGGGCAGCTCCAGCTCCAGTGTTTGCCCCGCTGCTGCTGCTACGCATGGGGCCAGGCCAGGAGCTTCCTTCTCGAGGGGACCTCCTGTGCCAGCCATGTAGCCCCCAAGGGCTGCCCTGCCCTGTCCTGCGTGGGGAGGAAAAGCATGGAGATGCTGGGGCTTGAACCCAGGGCCTCTTGCATGCAAAGCAAGCGCTCTACCGCTGAGCTACATCCCCACACTCATGGGGGCCTTCCTGGGGGGCTCTGCTTTTAACAAAGCCTTCCTCCTGCCTCCTCCTCCTCAGACCACACCACTCACCAACACATCAGCACACCTCCCCTGCTCTTCCACAACACACCTGCCTCACAAAGCACACCTGCAGCACCACACACTCACCCCTGACTACTCAACATGCTCTCAACAGCCCTCCTCCCCCTGGACACACACACACACCCCAAAACCAAACGCTCTCCCCTCACAGCGGACACTGTCCTGGCCCTGCTCCCCAGTGCAATCCAAGGTTGTCCCCCCATGCTCTCTGGGACATGGAGCCAGAAAAGATGGGGCTCGTCCGGGAGTTGAACCCGGGACCTCTCGCACCCAAAGCGAGAATCATACCCCTAGACCAACGAGCCGGGGTGCAGCACCCCTTTGCACCCCCACTCTCGCTGACCCACACCTCCTCAGCACTGCCGGGGACACCTCATGCTGCGTTTTTCCACTGCCAAAGATCCCAGCAGGGACACCTGCATTAGGTTGCCCAGAACCGCATCCCAGGACCTTTTGAGGATTTCCAAAGAGGGAGGTTCCACCAGGCCTGAAGGTAACTGTCCCAGTGCTGCATCAACCGCACAGCAATAATGTTCTTTCTGATATGCAGTGGGCTGAAGATGGCTGCAGCACAGTTCATGGGTACTGCCAGGTTGGAGCCCCTGGGACTGTGATGGCTGAGGGGTGAAGGTGTGGGTCAGCGAGAGTGGGGGTGCAAAGGGGTGCTGCACCCCGGCTCGTTGGTCTAGGGGTATGATTCTCGCTTTGGGTGCGAGAGGTCCCGGGTTCAACTCCCGGACGAGCCCCATCTTTTCTGGCTCCCTGGCCCAGAGAGCGTGGGGGGACAACCTTGGATTGCACTGGGGAGCAGGGCCAGGGCAGTGTCCGCTGTGAGGGGAGAGCGTTTGGTTTTGGGGTGTGTGTGTGTGTCCAGGGGGAGGAGGGCTGTTGAGAGCATGTTGAGTAGTCAGGGGTGAGTGTGTGGTGCTGCAGGTGTGCTTTGTGAGGCAGGTGTGTTGTGGAAGAGCAGGGGAGGTGTGCTGATGTGTTGGTGAGTGGTGTGGTCTGAGGAGGAGGAGGCAGGAGGAAGGCTTTGTTAAAAGCAGAGCCCCCCAGGAAGGCCCCCATGAGTGTGGGGATGTAGCTCAGCGGTAGAGCGCTTGCTTTGCATGCAAGAGGCCCTGGGTTCAAGCCCCAGCATCTCCATGCTTTTCCTCCCCACGCAGGACAGGGCAGGGCAGCTCTTGGGGGCTGCAGGGCCTGGGGCTGTCACAGGGCAACAAGCACGTGGGGCAAATGCTGGAGCTGCCCCAGCAGGCGTGAGAGCTGTGGGGCACGAGGGCAGAGGGTGCAGAGGGCCCCATCAGCGTGGCTCGTTGGTCTAGGGGTATGATTCTCGCTTCGGGTGCGAGAGGTCCCGGGTTCAACTCCCGGACGAGCCCCCCTTTTGGGACGAGCCCAGCTGCTGCGGGCAGGGGGCAGACGCAGGGGGGCTGGCTCTGGGCCCTTGTCCCCCCAGGCAGCGCTGCAGGAGCAGGGGGGCCCTGGCATCCCCCAGCAGCCTGCAAGCGGCACCCCATGCTGGGGCCGGAGGCTTTGTGGGGCAGCACAGCCGCCTTTGGCCAGGCTCAGCCGCTGCCAGTGCAGCAGGGAGCGCCCAGCTGCTGCTGCCAGGGCCTGGGCCCCCTGGTGGGCACTGGGCAGGGGATGTAGCTCAGTGGGAGAGCGCTTGCTTCGCATGTAAGAGGCCCTGGGTTCAAGCCCCAGCATCTCCAGCCTTTTCCTGCCTCACAGCCCGCAGCCTGCTGTACCTGTCCCATTACAGTACTGGCTGTGCCCTGTCCCTTTTGTCCCCGTGGCACAGGGCAGCAAGGGTCTGTGGTGCGGGGTGGGGACAGAGGCAGCAGAGGGCTGTGCCCGAGGTATCGGGGCTGTGGGGCAGCAGGGCTGTGCTGTGTCCCTCCAGGATGTGTTTGCAGGCCAGCGGTGCACAAACGGGGGTTTCTTCTGGGAGCAGTTGCATCCAGGACCTCTCGCACCCTAAGCAAGAACCATACCCCTAGACCAATGAACTTGGGTGTACAGCTGGCCCCCAGCAAAACCCCTGCCCCGCCTCGGCCCCATACAGCGCACAGCCTGGCAGGCCCAGCACAGGGAGGGGGCTGCCCTGGGCAGCCAAGAGCCCTGTGTGGGCTCAGCGTGCCCCCTGCAGCCCCAGAGCAGGGCTAAAAGCTGTCGCTGTGAGCAGGATTCGAACCTGCGCAGGGAAACCCTATTGGATTTCGAGTCCAACGCCTTCACCCCTCGGCCATCACAGCCCCCGGCTGGGGCTGCCTGTGCCCCGTGGTCTGTGAGGGGCATCCCCGGGCAGCCCCTGCTGCCCCCCCAGCCCCCATTCCTGCTGGAGAGGCAGGGACAGCTGCAGCGCCAGCCCTGGGCCCGCTCTGCACCTGGGTGCTGGTGGCAGGGCCTGAGGCCAGCAGGGGCCAGTGGCGGCACTGCCCCAGCACTGCCAGGGTGGCCCAGGGAGGGGGCCTGGGCAGCTGCACAGAGCGGCTCGTTGGGTCCACATCCCCTGCACAGTGTGTGGGTCTTTGTGAAAATCTCATACACTCTCACACTGCTGCCCCACACTGCCTTGTCCCAAGGGGCCTTTCACCCAGACAGGCCCTCTGAGATCCTATTTTGCTGACAATGTTTGCTGCTAACCGGCTGTCTCCTGGCTATGCCCACACCAAAGTTGCCAGCTCTCCTCCTGTCACAAGCGACTCTCCTGACTCTGCTCCCCACCACGAGCTGCAGCTCCACTGGTCTGCCACGGCTGGTGGATGTCCAAAAGAGAGGGCTCGTCCGGGAGTTGAACCCGGGACCTCTCGCACCCGAAGCGAGAATCATACCCCTAGACCAACGAGCCAGACTAGTTTGGATTGGCAGAAGTCCCATTATTCAATGTCAGGTACTCACAGGATTGTGATGCTACAGCAGGAACTGGGGAAGTTCCCTTGAATCCTGTGATTGTCTGTAGCCGGGCCATCCCTCTTGTTCTTCCCAGGCTGTCATGCTGGCACATCCCCAGGGCCATAGGTACAACAGAACCATGGGGTTTGCAGCAGGGCCAGGTACATCAGACAGGGGATGAAGTTCAGGGGGAGAGTGCTTGCTTTGCATGTAAGGCCCTGGATTCAAGCTGTAGCATCTCCAGACTTCTGTTCCCCTGTAAAGCATCTCCACACCGTGGCTGTGGTGGTAAACCACACTTCTGCATTCCCCAAAGGAGTTATGCACTGTATTCTCGGAGCATCATGGCCTTAGACAGACCTGCCTGGTGGGGACATGGTGCTGGTATCACCCAGCTGTGCCATCCCTCACCACTTCCACCAGCCCCTTCCCCACTGAGGAGCAGTAGCTCATACTGTCATTGCTCCTTTTTGTCTCATTTTTCCCCACAGCACATCATTCCCACCAGTGGGACTGTCCCAGAAGCCTGGGTGTCCCCAAACCTGGAGAGGCCACCTGTCCGCATGGTGCCAGGCAGCAGAGCCCCATCCCTACCCTGCCCAGACAAGCCAGGTTGTGGATGCCCAAAAGAAGAGTTTATCCAGGAGTTGAATCAGAAATCCCCCAGGCCATGGTCCCTAGCCCCCTGCCAGCAGCAGGCAAAATCCACCGCTGTGAGCAGGATTCGAACCTGCGCAGGGAAACCCTATTGGATTTCAAGTCCAACGCCTTCACCCCTCGGCCATCACAGCTCCTTGCTTAGTCCCATGGGTGCCTCCTCCCCCCTTGCTAAGTAAGGGTCTGGCTCCAGGGAGGGAATCCCCATAGGCCAGGATGGAGCCATCCATGCTCTCAGCAGCCCCAGTGCCTACAACTGCTTCCCCATGCCATCAGCATGTCCCAGGGCTGGGAAAAAAAAATAAATGATGGGGGATATTTCCTGACAGCTGGGCAAAAATAGCCAGGCCCAGCAGGGAGCCTCACCTCAGGGCAAGTAAGGGAAACAGCCTCCAGCAATGCATCCTGTGGAGGCAAAGGGCTTCAAGGGGAAAAGGACAAGCAGGTGCTGGGGGTTTAACCCAGGTGCAAGCACTCTCCTGCTGACCTACATCCCTTACATAGTGGGGGGCGGGGGTGGGGGGGGGGTCTCTGCTTTAGGACAGTCTCCACCCCCCGGGACCACATAATGACCACATAATGACAGAATGGCTGGGGTTGGAAGATATCTCAAGGCTGTCCCTAGGCTGCTCCTGGCCCCACCAGCTGCAGGGACATGACCATGACTGTCTCTCCTCTCCCCTGCCCGGCCACTGCAGGCAGTGGGGCACGTTGTCTCCTGTCATGGTGAGCTCAGCCTGCGTGGGCAAAACTTGGTGCTGGTGGGAAGCAGCAAGGTGTGAAGGATGGGTGTCAGGGGGTGGGTCCCTGTCCCCGTCCCATCCCCACAGGGTCTGTTTGCAGGCCAGCAGTGCCCAAAAGGGGGGCTCGTCCGGGAGTTGAACCCGGGACCTCTCGCACCCTAAGCGAGAATCATACCCCTAGACCAACGAGCCAGGGTGTGCAGCTGCCTGTCCC
The DNA here is from genome assembly GCF_009819795.1 of Aythya fuligula. NCBI lineage: Eukaryota > Metazoa > Chordata > Aves > Anseriformes > Anatidae > Aythya > Aythya fuligula. The sequence continues at coordinate 11,277,706 of NC_045564.1, forward strand.
TGCCCTGTGCTGATCATTGGGGTGCTGGTGTAGTACTGCCTCTCATCCCCAGTGCTGGTTTCCAGAAGGACCCTAGTGATGTCCCTGAGGAACAGAACAACACCATGTCCTGGGCATGGGGAGGACTTTCACCCCTCTTGGTTAGAGTGAAGGATGTTCCAGGCTCAAATCCCAGAGTACCCCGCTCCTTTTGGGAACCACTGTCCTGCTATGGTCCAGCAAGTGCAGGAGTACCAGGACAGGGGCTGGGCAGGGGTCTGATTTCCCTTGGGAAGATCCCAGGGGACACACAGCACCCCTTTTGGGCAGGGGTAGGTGGGCACCATGGCTCAGCTGGTTAAAGCACCTGTCTAGTAAACAGGAGATCCTGGGTTCGACTCCCAGTGGTGCCTGCCCTGAGGGATGTTTTTCCTCCCCAGCCCCTGGCTGGGGGCTCCGCTGAGGTCTGCACCCCAACAACGGGCACCCCCCCAGGTGCCCCTGCTCCTCTGCCTCACCACCCCCATTTGCCCCCTCCCAATGACCAAGGTGTCCTGGCAAATTCAGAGTGCATGTTTTTACTCCAAATCTCATTTCAAGGAAGGACGAGAGACAAGAGACCATCATGGAGACAGCAGGCAATATCTGGAAGTCTGGGTGGGGGCAGGAAGGACTTGGGAGCTGGGGTTCATCTCCGGGGATTGGGGTAGGTGTTGGGGCACCTGTAGCGTGTGAGCAAGGAAGGGCTCCATGAGGATGAAGGAGAGGGCATCACCTGCTGGACTCGAGGTCCCACAGGTTTCCAGCACCCATCACTGGCAGCAGGAGAGGCGCAGATCATTTAGGGTCGTGTTGTCCCTCTTCAGCCCCCACACAGGCGTAGGGCACTGATGGCTCCAGTGATGGCTCCACCGAACCCCAGACAGCCCCCAGCCCCCTCAGAGCACGCAAAGCGCGCGTTGGTGGCAGCCGCTTCATCATGCAGCAACCCGTATGCCACCAACAGCCGCCAGCAGCAAAAGGCCCCGACGAGGGTGGGATTCGAACCCACGCGCGCAGAGCGCAATGGATTAGCAGTCCATCGCCTTCACCACTCGGCCACCTCGTCCCGCCCCACCGCGCCGCCTGCCCGCCCCGAGCCCGCCGCCCCCCGACACGGGCCCGCCCCGCCCCGCCCCGCTGCAGGCCCCGCATGGGGGCACCGCAGCCAGCGCCCTCTTAGCGCAGCCGGCAGCGCGTCAGTCTCATAATCTGAAGGTCCTGAGTTCGAGCCTCAGAGAGGGCAACGCATTTTAGTCTTTTATTTTTTTATTTATTTATTTTCTGTGGGCGGCTTTTTGCAACACCCCGCGGTGCGGGCGGTAGTCCCAGGGCGCAGCAAAAACAAAACAAAACAAAATAAAATAAAACAAAACAAAATAAAACAAAACAAAACAAAACAAAATAAAATGACACGCCATGAAGGCTGTGCAGCCATTCAGTGAGACCTAGACCAGCTGGAGAGATGGGCAGAAAGAAACCAAATGAGGTTTAATAAGAGCAAGTGTGGAGTCCTGCACCTGGGAAGGAACAACCACATGTATCAGTACAGGCTGGGGACAAAATGCTGGAGAGGAGCTCTGAGGAGAAGAACCTGGGGGTCCTGGTGGATGACAGGTTGACCATGAGCCAGCACTGTGCCCTGGTGGCCAAGAGAGCTAATGGGATTCTGGCGTGCATTAAAAGGAGCGTGGCCAGCAGGTCAAGGGAGGTGATCCTCCCCCTCTACTCTGCCCTGGTCAGGCCTCACCTGGAGCACTCTGTCCAGTTCTGGGCTCCCTGGTACAAGAAAGACAGGGATCTCCTGGAAAGAGTCCGGTGGAGGGCCTCAAAGATGATCCGGGGCCTGGAGCATCTTCCCTATGAGGAAAGGCTGAGAGACCTGCGTCTGTTCAGCCTGGAGAAGAGAAGAGTGAGAGGGGATCTCCTCAGTGTATATAAATATCTGAGGGGTGGGGGACAGAAGGATGTAGCCAACCTCTTCTCAGTGGTTTGTGGGGACAGGACAAGGGGCAATGGCTGCAAGTTAGAGAACAGGAAGTTCCGCACTGACATGCAAAAGGACTTCACGGTGAGGGTGACGGAGCACTGGAACAGGCTGCCCAGGGAGGCTGTGGGGTCTCCTTCTCTGGAGATATTCAAGGCCTGTCTGGACGCCTACCTAGGCAGCCTGCTCTGAGGAACCTGCTTTGGCGGGAGGTTGGACCCGATGATCTTACAGTTCTGTGATTGTGATTCTGTGAAATAAAATAAAATAAAAAAATAAAAGACTAAAATGCGTTGCCCTCTCTGAGGCTCGAACTCAGGACCTTCAGATTATGAGACTGACGCGCTGCCGGCTGCGCTAAGAGGGCGCTGGCTGCGGTGCCCCCATGCGGGGCCTGCAGCGGGGCGGGGCGGGGCGGGCCCGTGTCGGGGGGCGGCGGGCTCGGGGCGGGCAGGCGGCGCGGTGGGGCGGGACGAGGTGGCCGAGTGGTGAAGGCGATGGACTGCTAATCCATTGCGCTCTGCGCGCGTGGGTTCGAATCCCACCCTCGTCGGGGCCTTTTGCTGCCGGTCCCCTGCCCACAGGGGTCAGCTCTGGCTCCCTGCTGCCCACCACCCCCGGCTGTCCGCAGCCAATCTGCTGGATTAGAGATAAAATTAAAAAAAAAAAGCACAGTAGTTGTAGGTTCTATGTAACAAAAAGGCAAGAGCCAAATTCAAGCCACAGAAAGCATTTATTAGGTACAAAGGACATTTACATGAAACAAGTCAACAAAACTCAGCCCAACAAACCCCGGCAGTAGGAACATCTCAGAGCACGGCTGCTTCAGCTTTAGCTTTCTGATTTCCACTGCTAGTAGCAATTGTGCCTTAACACTACATGTAAGAGAAACAGCAAATACTATATGAAAATGTAACATTATTTTGGGGAAGTAGCTGACAGATGTGGACCGAATTTCAAATGAAATTAGAAGCAAGTCAGACAAATGATCTCACCTGTCCAGTTATAAATCAGTGTTTACAGTGACAGCAGCAGTGATTTGTATTTCACCAGGTGGCAATGAGAAAAATCTGCTGCTGTTGCAATTTTTTAAAAAAAGATTACTGTACTAGAGTACTGCAACCATGAAGTACATCTTCACACTATTTACATGGAATCAATATTAAACTAAAACCAAAAGGTCTTCAATTTTCAAAGCTATAGCTGTATAAAAACTAGAGAATGACGGGATTCTGAGCTCTTCCAGAAAGGAAAATCGTTCTTCCGTAGCTGTTTAATGAAGAAAATGCCTTGCATTCCAGGCATGACAATTAGTCTGTAGAATAAGCAACTGATTTAGTTTTAATGCTATACATATTTAACATAACAAAACTGGGGCCCAGCAGCACGAAAGTCCTTCTGGATTTGCATAGAGCACTTAAGTACAAACAAACAAACAACAAAAAAAAAAAACCATCAAAATGTTGTAACTACTTCAGAATGATCACTGATATTCCTAAGCAGCTAAAAACCCTTCAAACCAAGGTGCTGCTGCTGCAAGGTAGCTTATGCATCAAGTAAACACAGAGCTGGGACAGCATCCTGTGGACTGTGTGGAGACCGATTGCTCTGATGCTCTCAGGGGTCCTTGCTACCTTATTGTTTTCTCCTGGTGAGGTTAAATATAACTACATGCTTCCCACAAAACTATTTTCTACTAACTCCTCACAACAGTATTCTCATATCCGCATTTCTATAGAAATTGAGATCTGATCACAAACAAAAAATCCTGGTCCTACAGCAGCATTGCTCAGCTTCTTGCAGTGTTATGAAGGCAAGGGAGAGAACAAAAGCTAGGTACAAGGAGAGCATCACTACTCTGCACAAACTGATACAGAACTAATATGGACAACCAACTCATCGCCTCTTTCCTGGCTGATTGACAATTGATGAGAGTTGGTAGAAAGGAACAAAACACCGCTGTGTCAGTTTACAGCTTTCCATGACCAGCATCTGACTTGTCTCCACAGCTATGAAACAAGTCAGCTTAAAAGGAAGGGATCCCAGACCAGCCAAACCTCCGCTGTGAGCCAAAGGGACACAGTGAATGCCCCTGTACATCCTTTCTATGCAAGGCAGCCATGCAGGAGCGGCCCAGACCCTGCACCTGCTATGTTCTTCTCCCAGGACACGTTTTTTCCTCTAATGTTAGGCAGGAGTTCCTCTGTTGAATCACTCAGCCCTGGATTTCTTTACCAAGTTTCTTGGTCTGCACACGTATCTCATTTCTGCTCAGATATCCACCATGTCCATCAGAGTAGACAGGTGGAGCTCAGAAGCAACCTCACCCTCCCTGTTAGCTCTGAGGAGCCTTTGCAAGTGTTTCAGTCTGTCCGACAGTATGGGGCTTAGGTTGTCCTCCAACAGCTCACATCCTGCTTGACTTCCAGCCTGGACAGAAAGGAGAGAGAGATGAGACTGAGGAAGTTGCGTTATCTAGAACCAACAAAGGACTTCTCAGCTTACTGTTCTGCTACTTGAGGATAACCACAGAGGTCAGCCCTCCCCCCCTAATTCCCAAAGGATGTATGATAAAAATAGCATGTTCTGCTATTTCTGGACCCAGTTTTCCTTTAACTGGGTGAAGCTGACTCGCAACAGTGATTCTCAAAGTTCACTTGTGGCATTATACTGTTAGAGCTGCCAGCAGCAGACAGGAGTTCATCACACATGTTAACAGTATTTCAGGTCTACGGAAAATACTCCCCTTTCTGGAATTACCGAAGTAATCCCTCCTTATTTTCAAGGTACAATTTCTCAATTCTTCATTTCCCAAGTGTGTCCAATACCACCCAGTCAGGTTATTCCCACTAATGGTTTACAATTACAGCAGGCTTGATGCCTGCACAGTACTCTTCACAGCTACAGTTAAGTTCTCAGCACATTCTTTCTTACCCCTTGAACAGGTGACATGGAACTCCTGATCAATGGACCAGTGATAGCTGGGGTGGAGACCAGGGATTGGGGAAGGTAGAGTGGAAGTCCCACGAAGTCTCCAAGGGGCTCAGTGTCCTCAGTTAGACATTGTTGCAACTGTTCTTCAAACCTGCAGAGAAAGATCAGGAGCACCAGTCATGCTGCCACCTGGCTTTGCTCTTGTAACCAGAAGGTAAAATAAGTGTTGGGGGTTCAGAGGTGTCTACAAGAAGGATCTGATGTTAGCAGTCATTTCCAACACTGACTGACATCCCCAACTGCTATTAAAAAAAAAAAAAAAAAAAAAAAAAAAAAAAAAAAGCCATTTTCCACTCATTGTATTGTACTTTTATCTAGCTGCATGCTGGACATTTTGCCCAGAAGGGTACTCTGAGATGCATTATCAAAATCTTTACTGAAATCCAAAAAATTACATCAACTAGCTTTCCCTTGGTAAACTACATGGATGACCTTGTCATAAAAAGCAATTAAGTTTGTTAAGCAGCACCTTCCCTCATGAACCCATGTTGGCTGTGACCAATGACCATATTGGCCTTCAGGTGTTTTTTAATAATTTTCTCCATAATTTTACCAGGTACTGAAGTAAGACTGACAGGCCTGTAACTGTAAGAAGGACAAGAAAGACAACCCTGGTAATTTGGAACTGATATGCTTGATGAAGGAAGATGAATCTGGAGATAGTCTAAGAAACAACCTAGTTTCTTAGCACTGTTGGAATTCAGCTTCCCAGTGCATTCAGGTTAAAAATTGCTAACAATTGTGGGCTGGAGCTGCAAGGAAAGGATGTTGCTCTGATAACTCACCTTCTGCTTTCCATTTTTTCCTGTTGCAACTGTCTTAACAGCCGCTCCGGGAGAAGGTCCTGGGCCGAGGTTGTGTCTGTGAGTGGATCTGCACTGGGAATGCTCCTTTCTTGACTCAAGAGCATGTTCATGCCAGCACCATTTTGTTCTGGCATCATGGAGACACTACGGGGTTTCTTAAAAGAGACAGTAGATTTTATCCTTGACCTGAGAGGGAGAGGGGAACAAAAACAAAACACAGAAATTGTTAAGAGTTTGTTTTTTCCCTACTAGCATAGGAATATCTGGGAGTAAAAAGCAAACAGAGATATAGACTATAGTACAGGGTCTAACAAACCACCACCACCAAGTGGGACTTGAGAAGAGCAAATCTGACTGGGATTCACTTCAAAGAACTGTACCCATCCAGTATTTGCTATACAAAAGAGCAACAGATAAGCTTCTGAGACAGAAGAGAGGTTGGCTTTACTCTGAACAGGGCTAGAGAATTGAGCTAGGCTCCTGAGAGCTCTCAAATCCATTAATACCACATGGACGTATAGCTTTAAGGCAGCCTCCCCCCTCAACCATGCATTTTCCCTTACATCCTACAAGGAGATGTACAAAAGCACGTTCTAAGAGAATGTCACATACTGGTTCATGACATCACAATAACAGGATATGACTGTGACAGAGGCCCTGAGCAACCTCCTCAGAATTCACCAAGCAGCTCTGGTGGCTTCATGGGCAGCTGGATGCCAATTGGGCAGCGTCAGCAGCCATCTCACCTCTCATTGCCCTGCCGGATCTCCTCCTGCGTGCGCAGTCTGGCTTGTTCCCACGCGTAAGGGATAGCGAAGTTCTGTAAATGCTCCTTGAAGAAGTACACACGAATCTGTCCATCTTCACTTACTGCTTCTGTGAATAAACAGCATTTATTATCAGTACAGATTTTCTCTTCAAAAGGAAAGCTTTAGTATTAAAAAGCCAATATGAGGGAAAATAATGTGTTCCCGTTCAAGTAGATTTTTGTTGTACTCAGCATGTAAAAATAAGGGTTGTCCTGAGCTATTTTACTGCTCAATATACCACATTACTGAGGAAGAGCATAAAATGTTCTTTCATCTTCATTTTAAAAATTCTGGTGCATCTAAGCACAGTGTTCAGCAAGTTCAGTAACCATTTCAAAGGAGACTCTCTATAATTAAGCCTAACAAAGCATGGAAAAAAGTCCACACACTTTTAAATTGAAAGTAAACAGAATTAAAGACAAGCTTCATTAATCCACGGAAGTGTTCGTTAAGAGTGGCAGTCTGCCATCTCAGATGATCTGAGCTGATGTGGCTTGTCAAGTACCAATTCTCGGTCTGTGGGTGAATCTAAACACCCTCTGCTCTGCCTGGGAGAAGACTGAAAGACTGACTGTATTTCTCCACACAGAGAGAAGTGTGCTGAACACAAGCTCAAGTCATCATCAACAATAAGTATACACTGAATAGCAGAAAGACATGCAGTAAGCACACTGTCATTCTGCAACACGAAAAAAAGATCAAGACCAAAGCTCCATCCCTGCTACATTGATACCCACTCACTCCGATGCATGAATGCACCACTGCCAAGTTATTAAACGTTTATGCAAGAAGTGTCATCCTTGCTGTAGAAGGACATAAGATACCTGGTGCAACAGGCAGTTTTGGTGGTTTCCAGTCTCTTAGCTTATGATCAATGCAGACTGCCAGAATAGCATCCCAAGGGATCTCATCAACAGAAGGCCCGTCAGAGCTCCCCAGTGTCCTGTTTCTCCACTTCTGATATGTTTTGCTCAGCAGATTCTCCACTTGGGACTGGATCAGTGGCTGAGTATATGAAGAATTAGCGATCTGAGATACATACTGAAAAATCATGTGGCAAACAGGACTCCAAGGAGCTACAGGAAACAAACAAAAACCAAGTGGATTGTGAGAATTTGTGACATAGCCAGACCGCACATATAAGAAGTTGATGGCTCAACACAGTGCAGACACATTTAAGAGAAATGATGCGTGCATGTTGCAGCAAAGATGATGCCACAACATCAAGTACGTACCACCTAACGGAGGCAGGTCTAGGTAGGGGATCTGGAAGGACAGCACAGCCTTTTTCAGCCAGGCTAGGTGATCAGGCATGTTCCACTGCAGGTGGGGTAAGAGCTTGTTACCCCCAGGCTCTGAAAACTCAGTAACAGGCCAAGACAAGTCACAAAGATGCTCTGAGGATGCTGCATCTGAAAGAAACTGCAGCACACTGTTGTACAGCTCTATGATGGCCCCGGGTTCCTGAGATGGCAGGCCAGCTAAACGTCTCTCCTTCCAGTCAAGGTAGAAGCGCTTGCCAAATTCACCATCAATCCCATCCTCAATGTACTCCTGAAGGGTCTGACTGCAGATCTTAAGGGAGTTAGGGCACTGGGAAACCAACCAGCCCACAGCTGCAGCAATCTACGACACACAAAACACAAGTGGTTGGAAACCCAACTTCACAGTGATCAAGACACTAATGATCCAATCCCGCAACCTTGCGTTTGATGTAACAGAATTTAAGATTCTATGCAGCAAAATACAAATAGATTATCTCTCAACATTCTCATATGTGCAGTAATTGTTCTCCAGCTAGGTGGTCTCAAATTTAATTCACATGCAGTGGTCTCAGGAGCAGACAGGCAGAGGCTGTTCATATAAGGTGCCATTTTGCCATGAAATTCTCTGCTCCAGAATGCTGGGGATGTCAAAAATTTATCTGGGGTCAAGAAAAGATTTGGCAGATTCACAAAAGTTAGCTCACAGGGACTAAACCCAGAGAAGTCAAGCCTGATCCTGGCAGTCCATAAACCACAGAGATGCCAGCTGCAGGGGTTTGCAGGGGAGCATCACCCTGTGCTTGCCTCATTCCTTGCACATTCTTTCCCTAGGGACCTTCCTCAGCCACTGTGATCAAGGAATACAGTGGCTGGAGCTGCAGTCACATCAGCTCAGCTGTTCTCAAACATTAACCTCACCCACCTCTCCAACCCACCCTGCTATGTCTCTCACACATGACACTTAGTGTTAAATATCCAAGGCATTAGTAATTAAGGAAGGTTAATGATAAACCAATTGAGTATGTTTTCATGTTCCAATCCACTGTTCTTACCCTTTTTGTTCCTTGTAAGTCATTGATAGAACCTGATAACTCAACAATGATGTAGTCTGAAATAAGCTGGGCTGAAATCAAGTCCTGAAGCATTAAACCTTAAAAATAAAGAAACAAAAAAGAACAAAAAAAACATCACACATACGCAGAGAAAGAACACAATATTTATCTTCTACTCTGACCCAACTGCACGCACTGTATACGTTCCCAGCATGTTTTCCTTCTACATCCTTCCCCTAGACTCTCAAGATCAAATATTGTGTGCTAAGAACAACTGGAAGCCAAAGAAGAGTTCATCACTTTCCATCATGATCAACTGTTAAAGTCTTTGGATTTCTACCAAAGCTGTGAAAATGCATTGTACTTTACCGTCTGTCTGCTAGGCTCTGTATTTGAGATTACACTAGCCACAAAAGTTCTACCTTGGGCATTCACGTTATTTTTATGTCTTAAAAAACAAACAAAAAAAAAATTATGTACCTTCTTCAACTTCTTTCTCTATGGCCTCTTCTGCAGTGGGGACTACAACCACCAAAGGAACTATTGGGTGGAAAGGTTTGACCTGAAGCAACTGTTTCAGCTGCAGCAAAGCTGAAAGCCAGTAGACATCTTCTTCTGCAACATCTTCACTCCTTACTCTAGGGGGCAGGAGAAGAATGAGTCCACTGGTTCCAAGTAAGTCTTTTTGCATGTTTGCTGCATCAAGCTCAGAGTCAGAGAGCACACCATGTACCACCTATACAAGAAACAAAGATGACAACAGTAAAATAACTAAGCAAAGCAATTTTCTGAAATTTACTGAAAACCGCAGTTCACTATTAGTAGCATTCAACTTTGATATTCATTACCAGGAGCTCTGCAAGTCTTCAGACAATGATTGTAAGAAAGATGTCTTCAACAGATGCATGTGCACACAGAAGTGTACTTCAGCACCTGATGTACCTGATTTGGCATTGGAAATTGAGAAGATTGAGGTTCTACTGGTAAACCGTATTTAGGCAGGTATTACTTGATTGACTGGAAACAAGGAGAAATACACACTTTTTTCCAGACCTTTTCAACAACCCTATCCCTGCCAGTATTATCTCTCTCTGACAGGACACAGCATGAGAAGCTCCTAAACAATATCCACTGGAAAAGAGCACACCCCCTTTTACAGCCTGTCACGTATCACAAAATTGCTCTCACTTACCTTAACACACACACTGACGTTAATGCTTCTGCTCCCTTGCATGCCAGGAGAATTAAATAATGTCAGTGTTTGAATTCTACCTTCTGCACATGAAGCGTTTTTCTTCCAGCTTTTGTCTCCAATAAATTTGGTCTTAAACCAATCCACCAATACTCTAGCAAACAAGAAAGTGGTTTTGTTTGTTTGTTAAATGGCATTTTGAAGTATTTAGCAACAACAATTCTCAGATACCAGAATCTATTACAACCCTCATAATGCCTGGATTTTGCTACGCGTCTATCAGATGTCCTTAAATTCTCCATAATATTACCTAGCTAAAGGTTTTCTGTTTTCAATATGAGCAAATGCTATTCAATGAACAACAACAGAAGACAATACGGACCACTGCCAAAATTCTAGCTGTATCTTTCAAGTGCTCTGGAGAAAAAAAATACAGCGGTTTGATATGGTAGAGTAAAAGCATACATCAAGGGCTGCATACTACTATTCTTCCATTCCACTGCCATACTTGAGAAAGGGACTCAGAAAATAATCTCTTCTGCTTACCTGTTGAGATCATCCTCTGCATATTCATCACTTGGCAAAACCAATAGCACTTTCCAAAATATCTGATCTTGTTGAAATGGTATATGTTCAGTGATTAATGAGGTGAGATCCAGGGGAGTCCAAGCTAAATCACTTAAAGAGAGACAGAAGCTGGTTTAAAAAAAAAAAAAAAAAAGACTCCCTAGAGCTACATCCCCCTCCTGGAGAATGTTCTTCTTGCCTCGAACAACTTACATTACTGCAACTGGTTACTGTCTAATTCAAAAAGCTCTGAAGTTGTGTTTCATCTTTTAGCTTTGTTGCCCATATATTTCACCACACCCCAGATTCCTTCCTTCCCCAGCTCTCCTTCAGGAATTGCAGCTGCCAAGTCTGTTAACTGAGCCTTGCTTTGGGGATTGTGGGACAATACACATATCACTTCACCTCCACACTGCTTAAATACCCATCTCCAGTGAACACACAGGGCACTGGAGTGCATGGCAAGTCATGAAAACCAAGTCTCCTGCTGCACATTTAAAACCAAGGTCAATCCCTTTGTGTCACAACCCAGACTGATAACTGCTTATATAATCATCTCTCCCTATACCCCTCCTATCCCACCCAGGGGCAAAATTTAACAAACACACACCAGATCCTCCAAGTTATACCCACAGCATTAGGATAAGACAGCCAACACTTCCAGGGATTTACCATCCAGTTCCCTTATCTAGAAAATACTTAGAGAAGCAAGGCCGCTAGTGGCTACTTGAGTATGATCTGCCACTCTGAGATGACACCTTCAGGATCTCTGGCATTTCTCTTACAGTTTTCTTAAAAAGAAAACAAGGATCAAACACTAACTTACCTTAACAATTGCTGGTAGAAGTGACGAACTCTAATTTCATGCACTGTCTTGTTTCTCATCCAATTCAGCCTGGAAACAAAAGATCCTTTGTTGTGATTTTTTGGGTAACTATAGCTAAAGATACTGCTTTTACAGAACACTAAGACCTGAGAATTACTGCATATGCTTTAGAAAGATGCAGTTAATAGAAGAGTGATTTCTTTGGGTTTTCAGTCTTTCATGGCATTTGTGCAGAAAGGGTCTTCTGGGAAAGGTATTTAAAAACAAGTTGTATTGCAAAAACATTAACTTTCACAATGGAAGAAGAGAACTTACTTTCCAAAAATCAGACTGCCACCCGCTCTCGTAAGTATCCTTACCTCGTGCAAGAGATTCCCAGCTTTCCTCCATTCCCCAGGTTTACAAGTCTCCTGCACAAGTTCTCCATGGCTATAGGCCACTCAGCACTGGGGGACAAAGCTTTCAGTTTATTTTGGGGATCTGTGCAACAGGGAGCAGCTGGAAATGCCCTCATTTGACGTTTCAGCTTTGTTCGAGCTGCCACTGCCTGCCTCCACCTTGAAAAGAGAAAAAATAAGGTCCCATTAACGAACTGCAGTCCATCATGGTGTTCATCTTTGCTCTTCAGACTGGATCAGGCTCTCAAACACCTCACAAGTCCCAGTCTGCCATGGGAAAAAGGTGAGGTGGTGTGTGTGGGTAGTGCAGCAGGCTCTGGCTGTTGTGCACACAGCTGCTAACTCACAGCTTGTGCACTGGATGAGACCTGCCCACCATACATGTTCAGCATCCAAAAGGGTCAGCCTTACACGTATTTCTAGCTAGAATGAAGCTGAAGTCTCCGATGAAGCTTATTACCTGACTCTGATGAGACATGTTCCACTCCCTACGTAAGGCTGAGCAACATTAGAGACCGGTAACAAAAACGTAAGCCTACCCTTCTACCAAAGCCAACCAGACATCAAAAACTATCTCAAAAAAGAACACAGCCAGGCAGGTGCAGTTTAAACCCTATTAACCACTCCCTGCCAGGACTCCTGAATAAAACAGTTGTATCAGAGGATGGCCACTCACCGTTGCAAATATTTGCAGAAACACTGGAGCTCCTGAAGGGTTTCCTTTGCAATCTGGAAAATCTCATCCTCCAGGAAGTGGTCCATGACATGACCACAGACTTCTTCCGAACAGCGGGCAATACGGGCTTGCCGGTCTCTTTCTAAGGCACATCTAATTCAAAACAAAATAAAATCAAGACCTCTAGCGAGGTGAACACCAGAGCAAGTACTAAAACAACTAGCTGTAGCACAAACAAGAGAAACCACCAGCACAACTAGCAAAGAGGAGGGATTTTCCTTGTACTTTACAGCCCGTCCAAGTAAGGCTTGTAACCAAACCTGAAGTCATTCAAGATTTCACTCTGATCACAGACTTCCAAAGAAAGGTCTGCAGCTGAGCCGTAAGGGAGGCAGAGTAAGAGCAAGCATATAGGGCAGCCTTGTCCAAGAGAAAGCCTCTATCACCTCCACCTGGGAGGATTGCAACTGAAATGGCAAACTGGCAATATGCTGCATGGCAAGTACACTTCCCCTCTCTTTAAAGCAGTTTATGGAAGATGAGCTTGGAGAAGGCCAAGCAAGGAGCTCAGCACTCCCTTATACCCTTACCCTTTAGAAAGCACCTACAGCAAAGCATAGCATATGGGATGTCGTACTTACTTTAACTCATTGGCTGAAGCTTCTTGAACAGTCTCGTTTATTACTTCTTCCATTAACTCCATACCCACCAACTGACTCAGCTGCTTTATTAACTGTTCTCTTTCCTGCCTTTGCCTAGAAGGACAGAGAAGACATTTACACAAGTAGCACCTGGCAAGCCTGCCACTTTGCTACAGAAACACTACACGCAGACCCATGGTTAACTCACCTAAAATGGAGCTCCCCCTAGCTGGTTTCTCCCTCTAAAAATTAAAAACTGGCTTGCGCGGAGCCAAGTCTTATCATCATACAGGTAAGATTTGGGTTCTTTCTTTCTTGCTTAAAAAGCCACAGACAAGTAGCAATCTCAGTAGCATACTCACTGCATACAGTGGGGCCAGAATGCATCTCCCCCTCTGGAAGCTCAGGGTGAATAAAAATTCCTAAACATGCCAACCCACAATTTTAACAGTAGCTCCGTGAGGCTAACACACACTAACTAGCAGATTACCTCAGAACAGAGAAGGGACAGATTAAGTGACCCCAGGGCAGTTCAACATGAGACAAACTGAGCGGTATTGACAGCTGATAAAGTCACAGGGCTTGGGTACATGGCACAAGGACTCACGTTGGCACCTGCTGTCCTCACGGAGCCTAAGGATAGCTGCAGCCCACCCTGCCCCACAGCAAAAGCAGCAGCTCACCTCTCTTCCTCCACTCTGCGCCTTTCCTCCTTAACACGCTCCCTTTCTGCGCTGAGCGTGCTTCCAACCACTTGTCGGAGGACTTCCTCCATCACTTCAGCCACCAGTTCCTCCACAGTGGTCTCCGAGGTACTGCATGGAAACAGCAATTCTCTTCTCAATGCCAGGAAGCCGCAAGTGGGAGCCTCACGGGGAAGGCACCACACACCTGTGCTTTTCTCAAGCACGCCCTTGCTCTGCTGTGGCAGGCAGATCTCAGCCAGCAGCCAAGCGCCTGCCTCACCTTGCTCATTCCCCACCCCACAGCAGGGCATGGGAGAAAAAGATGAAAACCAAGAAAACTGGTGGATAAAGACAACTTAATGAGGAAGAGGAAAAAAAAAAGAAAGAAAATACACTCAAACACGCAGACAGCCTTGGTGCTGCGCAAGCACAGCTCAGCAGCAGCCAAAACTCTGGCGTGTTATCAATACTGCTTTCGTCACAAACCCAAAACACAGCACCATATGGGGTGCTGTGAAAAGAGTTAGTTCCATCCCAGCCAGACAAGAACATCTGTAAATTTAGTATCTACCCTTGGCTAGCAAAAACACTTGCCATGTGCAGACCTCACATTCTGTTAAGATCAAGATTTCTCACTTTAGGAGAAGATCTAAAATCCACACAAGGACGCTGATTTTAATTTAACATTACTAGGAATAATCAACAGGAAAAAAAAAAAAAAAAAAAAAAGAGTAAATCTTATTCATTTTCATATTTCTTTTCCCTAAAAAAATAACCTAAAATCCAAAGAAAATAAGCCATACCAGAGTCTAGCAGCCAGTTTATTCCTTGCTCACAGTCTCTACCACACTTAGCTCACCCCATTTCAGATATTTTTATTATTTTTTACTATTATTATTTCTAGCCAAGAACAAAAGTTCAGAAGTTTACTTAGATGGGTAAAAGCAGTGAACTTTTGCTGGAGGTGTTTCTTGGCAAGGACTAGCACATAATTTTTTTTAAACCAAATTCCATTTTGGCAACTCAGTTCTGGATTAACAAAGTTAATTCTCACATCAGCCTAGTGAATCAGGGGTCATAGGGAGCTAACCACCCCTGCTGGGACTGAGCAGCACAGACAGAATAGCACGTGTGCATGTGTAAGTGATCCTATTTATTATCAGAAAACATCACCCTACATCTTATTGTCTAAATACTTACTGCTAAAATTGTGAGTAACTTTCCTAAAGCCAAGTACAGATTGGCAACCAACCAGCAAGAGCAGGAGGCTGCACCAGAGACATACAGATGCTCCCTCCCACCAGCACATCCAGCAGTCTAGCAACTGCCTTGGAGAAGAAACATTTTAAGCAGAGAAGCAGAGCTTCCCTTCAGTGTACCAAAAAGACTGTCTCTGCTATAGACCTGGCCTTGCTCAGTTTTATGATCTCCACACATGGTGCTGCTAAGGTAATTTCTAATTTTGTCAACACACTCCAGGAGTACCAGCAATAAATGTTCT
The DNA here is from genome assembly GCF_009819795.1 of Aythya fuligula. Taxonomy (NCBI): domain Eukaryota; kingdom Metazoa; phylum Chordata; class Aves; order Anseriformes; family Anatidae; genus Aythya; species Aythya fuligula. The sequence continues at coordinate 11,293,124 of NC_045564.1, forward strand.
TTACCAGATTGCTGCAGTCACGTAGTCAGCTCCTGCTCTGCCAACTTCTCTGCACTCTCCTTTGAGAACATCATGCACAAGCCCGTCCACCACCTCGGCGATGTCCTACAACACAGCAGGGGAAGCAATTGAAGCAAGTTGGAGCCCTGCTCAGGACAGCTGGTGTGCACGCATGAATTGGGAGTAAGGTCCTCCAGCCTTGTTTAAGTGATTATAACTGGCAACTGCACGATTTGTATTTCTACTTACAGACTAAACTAAGTTAATCAAGTACAACAGCCTGGAAATTCAAGGTTGAGTTTAACAACCAGTTTAGAACCGTACAGTAACACCTCAGAGACAGAAGCAACTTTTTGTGTTATATACAGACAACACAATTTATGAAATAGGGTAAGTGAATTTTGAGAGTAATTCTTATTTTTGTACTTTAGTTTCTTTTAGAGTTGCACTGCTCTACAAGTATTAGCTGACGTAATTTCAGGTGACCAGTTCTAGTCTTTACTGAAAGGTAGCCACATCCAGGTAGAATACAGCAGCTCTACTCCACAAAGCAGTGCAACACTCCAGAACAGGTTCAGCATTAGTGCATATCCTAACTTGCATGAGGGAGAAAAAAGGTGAACACCAAAAATACACAGGGTACAGTTTCAAACTTGCATCTGAAATTACACAATGCTTCTTTTCAGAATAGTTCAAGGAAAGATCTTAAAAGTACCCGCCACTCTGAACCAGGCAGAGTCCATTTTTGCCTCTACATGATGTGAAGATTCTGAACAACTAAAATAACCTATCAGTCTCACCTGCTTTACATCATATTTTCAAGATTTTTCCCAAATATTCCATTATGATTTTTGATTTCCTTACTGTGTCTGTGTATACAGGCTGAGGCTTTGAAGAAAGAGGCTCAGGCTGTCCAGCAGACTGGGAAATTGCCTGCACAGGAGGTAGTATTGGCACAATAGGACGAGGTAACAGTGAGGGCAGAAGATGAGCTTGAGGCTGGGCTCTTACTGCTGTGACATCTAAATCCACACCTTTGCTTTCCACTCTTACTTCTTTAACAGGTGAGTCAGCAGAGAAAAATAAAAATGGAAACACATTCAGATACAAATAGCTCAACTATTCTTTGCTGCTTGTTATATTTTAAAGCTAGCTTGTCTGACAAATCTCATCAGGTCATAAAACAAACCCACAATGGCAGCCTGCTGCCTTGAAGATATATAATTATATATTGTGGAAACCAATTTCTAGGCATAAATATTCTATAAAAATATTTTATATATTTATAAATATATTGATATTTATATAAATATATGGAGAGATTATATATAAATATATAAATATTTATATACTCTATTACTATGTATATATTATATATAATACAGGTAAAAAATTAAATGTTTTACATAAATATTCATAATTACTGCACATTGCCTCCAATATCAACCATATACATTTCCAATAACAAAACTTGTTTTAAGACAACTATGCCTAGCACCTACACACATGCTTCTTGAAAAAACAAAAACTATCTGTACTTTCTGCAACGACAAAGCATAAATCCAGACACCTTGAAAGGGAAGATGATTGCAAGCACAGGGGAACAAACAGCATATAAAACCTGGAAGCTGAAAGGGGAAGTCAGCTATCTGAAACAGCCAAATACGTAGTTATTTCACCTATACTGGTAAAATTAAGCTTATTGTCATCAGAGTATTTTCTGTATTTATTAATCACTGAGTGTTTTTTTTTGTTTGTTTGTTTTTAATTTTTACACACATGTAAGTACATTTAAATCAAAACATTATTTCATTACACCCAAATTCCCATGCAATTTCAACCCAGATGAGCAAAGAACAACTTCTGCTTTGAACAACAAAACTACTCATAGAACAGACATAGCAGCATGTTCTTGAGAAGTACCTAAAATGCACATTCAGTCTTACCTGTTGCTTCTACACTGGACTTTTGGCTACTGCTAGCTTGATCCACAGAGATGCTTCCACCAGTATATTTGTTCTGTCCATTAAAGCTAGACACAGGCACGTGGTGAGGCACTGATGGTAATGGCCCGCCATTTACAACTTCCCCAACTGAGACAGTTAGCTTCTGGCTGACAAACAGCGATTTACGGGGCTTGGGTAATCCATCAGGCTCCAAAAAAGCTGAGCGATTCAGCTCTACATAAGCACTGGGGAAAAATAAGAAGCAGGAATACATAGTCAAAGTTCCAGTAACCTAAGTATTTTCAACCGTACAGCACAAAAATAAAAATGCACAGGCCTGAAAAAAAGGGTATGGTAGGAAAACCATAGTACTTACAGGGAATACGAATCCCGTTTCTTGAGGGAGAAAGAATTAAAGAACTTCTATATGTATTGATATAATTTTGAACAGAGATTATTGAAGTTTGTGCTCATCACTATCCCAGTGCTTAACTTACATAGAGCTCAGCCTCTAACCTTTGCCTGTTGTTTTCTCCCTCCTTTTCTCATTGCAAACTCCAGGGGTGGCCCATCCACTTAACGTTCTGCTTGACATTGGTCTAACCCCAGTAGGCATCTTCAGACTGATGCTCTGTTCTTTATACTTACCCATCAGATACACTCAGGCCATAGTAACTTATAAAATCAGTTGCTTCTTCACAATCCTTGAACAGCAGCATGCGGACCAAGTGATCCAATGGAAACACAGTGCATCTTTGGGTGCTTACAGTGTAGGCAATATTAAGAGACTTGAGAGCATCTTTACGAATCTGCAGGGGCAGGAGGGATAAAAGCAGGAGTCACATAAACTGCTAAGTGCACTCTAAAAACAGAAATATTTTTTTACAAGAAAGCAGCACTTTGTCATCAGACAGACACATAAATAACTGTTTAGATTTAGCTTTAAGTGCTGTGCACTTTCTTTCCAGTTTCCACCCCTCTTCAGCACTGCTCATTTTGAGCATATCCCTTTGCAACTCCCGTGCAAGAAAAAAAGCTTGCAAGGGCTTCTGAAAGCACATGTTGATGTTTTGTTTAAAAAAAAGTCTCAGGCCCACTTCTTTGCTCCCCAAATTATTTTCAGGGAAAATATATATTTATACACAGTCATGGAAAAAAATTACTAAGAGCACTCATCTTTAGTACTTGCCTTTTATAACCTAGTAGAAAACTTGATTTTTTAGAAACACTTAAGATTCAAGAACAAAACTATTTTTAATGTTAAATATTTACTGAGTTGTTTGCTCTCTGAACTGATTTCCTCCTGAAAAACTGTTTTACAGGTTAAAGCTTTTTTAAAATATCCATCTGCTTTTTCTTACCTGGTTGAAATAACAGTGTAAGAGACAGGCATTCAGATAAGAAGCTGCCTGCACTAACTTGAAAAACCTCACAAAATTGTTGCTGTTTAATGCAGCAAAAGCTTGAACCGCAAATCTCACTTCAGGGGAGTTTCTAACCTCTGGATGAAACTGCTGCACTTCTCTGTGGAGATAAAGACAGAGACAAACCTGAATCAATACAAACAACTGGATAGCAACCTATAACAAAATGGAATTACAATCAGGAGCTTCAAGTGAGACATGCAACTTTCAAGTGTCAAGACCAAAACCAATGTCTGTGAGTAAATACTGCAGCAAAGTTAACTCATCAAAAATCTTCTAAAGACACTTGCATAATCAGCATGCTCTGATTTAGGTACATCATTCCAGCTTCTAGGGAAGAAGGCAATTAGGAGACTGACCAGAAAAGCAAAGTACAACACTGCCCACAACATTTTTTTTTTTTTTTTTTTACTTGATTCTACTAGAGATAAAGGCGTGAAGATTGTACACCTCTCTAGTAAGAAGGATCTCCTTGACTGAGGAAAGTATTTAATTTTTACACTTGCTGTGCAGAAATTCTGGTGAGGTATTTAAAAATCAGAAGTTTCTTCTTAAGAAAAGACTCATTTTAATGACATACTACAAATTAAAGCAACATTACTACAGTACACCATAGTCCTTCTTTGGCAAAAGCAATTGCAGCTAAGGTCTTCACTTCCATCACAATTTTTTTGGGACTTAATTCTAATTTCTTCCCAGAGACAAGAGAGAAACTAAGTGATATCTATCATTCCCACCTGAGAATATCACCCTTGTTGAGGTTCAGCAAAACATTATAACCTCTGAATTCCGCTTCACTCTTGCAGTAAATTCCCTTGTTAGCCAGGTCATGATACATCTCCTTCAAGCTCTGCAGACATTTTGTCATATTCTCGTTGTTGATTTTGGCATCAAAGGAGGACATTGGCTCTTCACACAAGTGGTGAGCACAATGGATGTGAAAACGAGCGCATTTCTCAATCAGAGATACCATCAGTGGGTTACAGAGATGCTGCTGGGTTATATCCTAATCAGGACAATAAACAAAGCATTTATGTGCACCTTAAACTAAAGCTGAAAAGCATAGTCATCCTGTCCTACTTTCGGAAAATTCTGTGCTTTGTGTCAGTTTTCAATTCAAGTATTTCAATTACTATTGGTTTTTGCTTCACTTTTTACAGTATCGTGATCATTTGCTTTCTATCATCTAACATCTCCATCTACTAGAGCTTACCTTTCTTATTCCTCGAGTTCTGTTCCAAACAAAGTCATACCATTCTCGGTAATTTCCTTCCCCTTGGTCCATAATATTTGTCACTAAATAGTCCATGGTCATGCTCAACACTTCAGAGGGTCTCAATTCATGGGGCAAAGGCTCCTCCTGGTCTGCTGAAGACCTGCTATATTCCTTGATTGCTGCTGCATGATCTACCTGCAAGAAGCAGAGAAAATAAATGAAAACCAAGAAGTCTTTTTAAAATAAAAAATAAAAAAAAAATCAGGAGTGTAAGATTTCATCACATTCATGCCTTTACTTTAGCAAGGAGCAGACTATTAGAGGAGTTTTTCCACTGTTTACACTAACAACCCATGTAGGTTCTGCTATGATAGCAAGTAAATTTTATTTTATGACAGGAGCTGACTTGGCAGTCCCTCACTCGTCACCTTCAGAACTTGTACGCTGCTAAGCACAACTACATACAGATCTAAATGCTTTTCTGGAATGAAATAGAAAAGGTTATTGCAGTACTTAAATAGCAAACATCCACCATCCATTTTTTACAATGGGCAATTAGAAGCCAGATTAGTGTGTGTCTACAAAATTCCCCACCAGAATTAACCCTGTAATTAACTAGATAACACTAACAGCTTTATATAAGGAGCAAATGAACAGATGTGCTGAGAAAAGCAAACTCTTGCTTACAGAGGATTCATACCTTGTCAGATCCCAAAAGCAACTCAAAGGTACTGAGCTGGTTTCTCGTCTCCCTCATGTAACGCTCCTTTTCAGGACACATGTCGGGACAAGTGCCAATGACAGTTTTTGCTTTGCCAAGATCAGTCCTTTTTATTCGAGCTAAAAAAAAAAAAGTTACAAATTAAAATAGTAACATTAAGCATCTCTCTTTTAGATTTCATGACAAGCTATTTTCTTAATGTGCTAACACACCCCAAAGCACAGCATCTGCCTAAGCTGAGGTCCATACACTGTCAATGGATGGACATCAAGAAGCAGGCTGCCAAGGCAAGGGTTCACTGAAAAGCAGGTATGAAGGGATCTCTAGAGGCTCCCAACCAGACTCCCCTTGGAGCAGGACCCTGGCATGGCTGGAAATACACAAGGATGGTTTTCCCCCATTCTGGGGCTGGTCCCAGGGCTGCACTGTTCATCTGGGAAAGCTTCTTATACTGTCCCACCCAGGTATGGAGAGTTTCTGTTGAAAACATCAGACTCTAAACCTGATAACTCCACGTTTTGTATCCCAGAAGCCCAACTTGTTTGTATCCTAAACTAACACCATCAATTTCACAACTCCATGTCAAGTGACAGAGAAATGTGTTTGCTGATGTTAAAAAATAACACCTTAAATAAAAAAATAGAATCCGCTTTGAAACAGCAAGAATAGGATGAAAGGGTTTACAACCCAGAACTATGAAGCGAGAGGAGATTTCTTGAATTTCATTTTTTTTTTTTTAATAGTTTGCTTTCAGAGAAACACTGTTAGATTTTGGTTAGCTTTCTCTGAAGAACCTACATTGGTGCACATCGCCCTACACAGCCTCCCCTAGGGCTAAGGAAACCAAGGCCTGCATTTAGCAAGCCAGTCTCACATGATGATGCAGTTACATGGGGTGGCTTAGCTGACCTTGTCCCTGTTGATTTTCCTCCGGTTATTAATAGGGGTCATTTTGCCAGGACTCAAAATAGACCCCAAAGTACTCAAGAATTCCTACAGAGATGAACAGTCTGCTATTCACTATCCACAAGAAATACACGTGTGCAATAAGAAACAGACTTCTGTTGTATACATTAATTTCCTGTAGAACAACAACCCATTAAAATAGAAGACTATCTTTGCAGACTGTTCCATGTTAGTCTCATTTCAAAGCTATTACCATAACATTACAACAGCTTTGCAGACATCAAGCACTCATTTCTTCCCAGCAGAGAAGCTGATGATAAACTCATGAGCTTTTTTAATTAATAACAGTACCTTGTCGCATTATTTTGTCCCTTTGGTCCAGAAGACGGTATCTTTCTTCAGATGTCTCAGCCACTAACCCGATCAGGTTACTGAGAGATGATAATGAAGTGGCCTCTGAGTTCTGCCCTTCAGAACTAGAATCAAACAGATCTGCTTCAAACTGCAGCGCCTTCCGAAGACCAGGCTTCTTAGCTGGAGAGCTAAAAATGAGATTTTTTAAATCATTATTACACTATACATGCCCTGACCTTGCCAGTACACTCTTCAAGGCACTGACATCTCTGTTTAGAACAGTATTTTAGCATTTACACAGGACAATGTATCAAGTAAACAGAGTATGCATCTATACCCATCACTCCGAGGCCCAACAGTTGGCATTTCAATCTAGGAATTAGCCTGCTGTTTGCTGTGAAAAAAAAGGGAACGCATTCTATAGCAACAAGGATCACTAGGAGATTTTACACGGCCTAGATATGAACATATTCAAGGAACAGTCATTCTTTTACAGCACATTAATAATTTTATAGTTGTATGACAACGCATACCAAATGACCACTGTCCAACTAGACACACCACTGAAGTGCCACAGAAAAATCACAGGACTGCAGAATCAGCACCTCACACAAAGCAGAGACCTCCTGTAAAAAGCCTGTTCTTTTGAACTGCAAAAAAGATTATGCCCCAAATTCACCAGCTATTACAAAAAGGCAACTCATTACACACAAACATTTGTCCACAAACAAAACTATTCACCTCAGAAACCAATTTAATCGAGACCAGTCAAAACAGTCAGTCATTGCCACTTGGTCCTACTTGGGCTCTGCACTGTTTCACTATTTCCTTATGCCTTGCTGTTGCAGCTGTTTCTCGTGTTGTAACAGAGTACGCAAGCGAAATATGCAGACAGAAGTAAAAGGCCTGAAGAAGCAGAAGAGACATACCTTTTACCAGGCATGACAGCACTGGCAGAGGATCTTATTAAAGGTTTCCTAAGTGGGGAATGCTGGTAGTTTTGCTCTTCACTGTTTTGCCTTCCTTCATCTTCACCTGCTTTCTTCTCCTTGGATGAGAATTCTCTTTTTGCAGGACCTGAAGTAACATATAAACATGAAGGTGGGTACTTGGCAAATAATTTTATCAACAGCTTTTTTACCCTCCTTGGTTGTGATCAATAGTTGGTTTTGTTTTCTGATAATATTTTTTACTCACAGCTTCATGCAGACACAGAATGCTTGCAAGAAACTTGCACTAGCAGCTGTACCAAGTCTACCACTTACTAGTCAGCTTCAGTGTTCTATAAAGAAAAAGCATTCTTAAGTAAAACACTGCTCAGCAGTAACTGTAGTTACTCAGTAGATCATCAGTAAATGAAGTCTGGTCATAGTCTGAATTTGAATTCTTTTAGATTTGGGATATAATCCACCAGTCACAGCTCTTTACTAGGTATTCAATCAATTTCACCAACATAAACCACAGTTGTCAGAGCATTTTCAGTGCTCCTGAAGCATTTTAGTAATTATTTTCACATATCCAAGCTAAGACTAGGGTTGGCACGGCTTCCCAAGTACCTAGTCTACACCTTGCAGAAACAGAGAACATTCTCTCCCACGAAGAAATTTTCAGCCATTTGGATTTCTTAAATTTTCTCAGACTAGTTATTTCAGAATATTCCCATTTACATTTCTATAGACTTTAATGCCAGAATAACATGACAGAGGCATCATTATAGATGCTGGTTCCAGACGTTTATTCTCAGACAGCTCTACAGCCGTTCATTTTCTACAAAGGCAAGTTTCTGGGTTGGTCAAAGCCGTGGCAAACCATTCACTTGCTGACAGCTGAAACATATCCCCAGGGCACAATCTCAGAACTACACAGGCAGCGTTCATAAAATTAAAGAAAGGGAAGCAAGCGTCTGGCAATTCAGACATTCACCTAGGGGGGCAAATAGCCAGCATTCACATGTCATTTCGTCCTATTCACAAGCAGGGACTGGAATTCACATTTCCCATTTACAACTCAGTTCTTTCTAAGCCAGCCATGCACACTGTTCGTTCCTTGTGGTTTAAGCAATATACAGCTGTTTATATGCGGAAAAGCAGTCCCAGCAAGACAGACACTCAGACCGACACTCCTGAGTACTTGGTAACTCTGTTCTCAGGACACTTCTGAAAGCTGGAAGCCCACATCTCAGTCCACACTCTGGGCAGAGGCGCAATAGAAATTGCACTTTCTTACTTCCCTGAAGAACTCCCTACTTCTACACCCTATTTCTATTTCCAACTATGACTTGCAGTTGCTTACCTAAAGCTTCCTCAATACTAGAAGACAGTCCTACAGATGCTGGATATTCATGCAGCTCATAAAACAACTGAGTAACTTCATATAAGAAAAACTCTTTGCAGGCTAAGATTGGCTCCCAGGAATGGTGGGAGACAGGAGAGGGCTATCTCAGCTGTCCAACAGTCGAAAAGTTATTCTGGAAGCAACTCCATGCTTTAAACTGCTGTTGCTCTCTCCCCTACACATGCACTAATTGCCATTGGCAGAAACAGAACTACCCAGGATGTCAAATAAAACACAGGACAACTATTTTTATGCTTCTCTAACAACTTGCAACACTCACAGAAGCTCTGGACACCGAACAGTTTGCTAGAAGCCGGAGAGAACCGTGATACGTTTGGACCTCTAGCACTCCAACTATGGAAATCATCTTGGTAGAGTCGTCAGTATATTAGAAAACAAGAACAGAGCAGATGCCACTATTTACTACGTATCATCCAATTATCATATCTAGAAACAAGAGACTTACTTGTTTTCTTCTTTTGCCAGAACGTTACTATGTCTTTGTGCAACTCTTTTGCCTTTTTTTTGGCAAGGGCAGCAGAGGCCTGGAAGAAAACAGTGTAAAAGCCTATTAGCAGGACACCACCAAAAACTGCAGTGCAACTTCTGCCAGAAAAAAAAAAAAAAAAAGCATTTATGAACTCCCAAAACAGTCTGGGTTCCGCATTTTAACCTGTTGCCTAAGACCTACGAGCAAGTAGCAGGACTGGGCAGGCTTCCAGAGAGAATTAACTGCTTTTGTAAGGGAAAGTGGAGAGCACACGAGACTGAGGATGCCAACAAAAGGGCAGCATTTCCAAAGAGCGGGGCACTCTGCAGAGATCACTGTGCCCTTGGTGCTGCCACAGACCCGGCTGTGTAACTTTAGGCTGGTGTGGCACGGGAATACAGGTTGTAAATAGCAAGGATCCGCTTGGTGTCTGTTTTGTGATACCCGTGATGCAACAAATCCTCGGTGTTAACTTCCAAATAAAGGATGTGTAGGCTGATCAAACTGGGGTCTGACATAAAGGGCACCCCAGAGCTTTGATCTCCAGCTGCTCCCTGGCAGTACTCACATGATCAAAGAAGTGCAGGATGGCCATTTTCTTATTGCGCCGGGTCATGACCCGCCGCACCTTCACGAACTGCCCGAAGTGCTTCTCCAGCACCGTCCTGTCGTTCAGGTAGTCGGGGATGTTTTTGCACTGGATGGCCGTGAGCTCTCCGGGTGCCAGGCCCCCCATGCTATCCGTGCTCTCGCTGCTCCTCACCCTGCGCCCTGCGCTGCCCGGAGGAACATCTGTAAAGACGGCGGGTGCCACATGTAGGTCAAGATGCTCAAGGAGAAGGGGCTTCAGCCACCTCCCAGCCCTGTCCTCCCCTTACCTGCCCGGGCCGGCTCCCTGCCCTCCACCACCACCACCGGCTCCTCGGCGGGGCCCCCCCGCTCGGGCTCGGCGGCTTCCCCGCGGTCTCGGTGCCCCCGGCCCTGGCTGCGCAGCACCTCCTGCAGCGTGCGGCCGAACAGGGCCCCGCCGCGGGGCCGGCTGAGCAGCACCGCCCGCTTCTCCGGCGGGGCCGCCGCCGCCGCCCGCCCGCTGCCCCCCGCCCCGGCCGTGGTGGCGGCCGCCGCCCGTCGCGGGGAGCGCTCCCGCTCCTCCTTCCTCTTCAGCCCCTTGGGCGCCGCCTCGCCCGCCTCCTCCGGCCGCCCGAGGGCAGCGGCGGCGGCGGGGCGGGAGAAGGAGAAGCCGCCGCCGCCTCCACCTCCACCCGCAGCCGGCTCGGGGGGCGGCGGCTCGGGGCTGAAGCCGAAGGGCGGCGAGAAGGTGAAGGCGGCGGGGGCGGCCGGGCCCTTCTCGGCTTCGGCGCCCGGCAGCGGCTTGAAGGAGGAGGAGGAGGAGGAGGAGAAGGAGGAGGAGGAGGCGTCGGGGGTCTTGAAGCGGAACTCGGGCGCTGCGAAGGCTCCGGCTCCGGCTCCGCCGCCGCCCGCCTCGAAGCCGCCGAGGTTGGTGGGCGGCTTGAAGCTGAAGTTGCTCCCCGCGGGGAAGGCCGGCGGCTGGCCCAGCCCGAAGGGCTGCCCGAAGGCGGCGGGCGCGGGGCCGAAGGGGAGCCCGGTGCCGCTCCCACCGCCGCCGCCGCCCCCCGTCCCGAACACGGCGGGCTGCCCGAAGCGCAGCGGGAAGGCGGGCGGGCCGCGGAACGGCGGCCCCGCGCTCATGGCGGCCGCTGCCGGGCTGCGGGGCGGCGAGGCGGGGCCGCGCAGGCGCCGGGGCCGGGCGGCGGGGAGGCGGGGAGCGAGGAGCGGGGCCGCGGCCGCCATGAGCCTGGTGATCCGCAACGCGCAGCGCTCCGTGCCCCTGCGCCGCGCCCCGCTGCGCCGCGCCCTCAGCGCCCTGCTGGCCGCGCTGGGCGCCTCCCGCTTCGACGTGGCGCTGGTGTGCGCCGGCGACGGGCTGATGCGGAGGCTGAACGGCGCCTACCGGCAGCGCCCCGAGCCCACCGACGTGCTGTCCTTCCCCGCGCACCGCCTGGCGGCCGGCGAGCTGCCGCGGCCGCGCTGCCGCCACGAGTACCACCTGGGGGACGTCTTCCTGGGGGTGGAGTACATCGCGAGGCACGCTCCCGGGGAAGACTTGGAGGGCGTCCTGACGGTGAGCCCCGACGGCACCGCGAGGGAGCACCCCATCCCTCCCTCGCTGCCAAAGCGGGCGTCCAGCCAAGCCTTGAATGTCTCCGGATTAGGAGACGCCGCAGCCCGTCCCAGTGCTCCCTCGCCCTGAAGAAGTTCCCTAGGTTTGGGGCTCAGGTTTGTGACATCTCCCCTTTGTTCTTGCGCAGGTGACCGCAGCCCACGGATTGTGCCACTTGCTCGGCTACCAGCACAACACCAAGTCGGAGTGGCAGCAGGTACCTTTGGGAGGATGCATGGCACACAAACGCTGTCAGGACTTGCACCAACACAAAACCGAAAGGGTTTCCCTCTCACACCTCCCGTGAGGGAGTGACCCCCAAGCCCTGCCCGTCATGGACGGCTCCAGAGAGCTTTGGTCTACGTTGGTGCAGTCGTGCTGCTTGTCACACAGGTGTTGAGCCACCGCAAGCCACGGCTCCGCTGTTCAGCCCTGGTTATTCAGCAGCCCATTTCTCCCCTCTGCTCTCCTCCCACAGATGTACCAGAAGGAGGAGGAGATCCTGGAGAAGCTGAACCAGCTCATGGGCACCAACCTCCGGCCCCTGACCGCAGGCCTCTTTTGAGGGGCTGGGGCCAGGCTGCTGCAGGAGCCCCGACGTGGTGCAGTGATGGCAGTGCACGACCCCAACCTCCTGCTGCTGCTGCTGCTGCTTGGCCTGGCTGTACTGGCCCACCCGCCGCCCGCTGCTGCCCAGCCGCCGCCTGCTGCCCTCCGCGCCGGCCACACCATCACCTCGCTGCCTGCTGCTGCTGCTGCGCCACGCACCCGGTGAGGAGCAGTCTGTCATCCCCAGCCCGCCCTCTGAGGCAGTGCCTGCCACCCTGGCCCAGCCAGAGCTGTCCCTTGGGTCGGGGCCCCCTCCGTCACTGTCTCTGCTCGTCCTGCGAAGTTGTCAGCGGTGTGATAGTGCCCAGGGTCCCCCTCTGCAGCAGCTGGCAGCACCTCTGGGCGATGGGCTCCTGGGCACATAGAAGGCCTTGTTCACCCTATGGTTTTGTTTGGGTCATGTCTGGAAGATGGTGCTGTCGTAGCTGTCCTGCTCTGGATGCTGCCTGGGTCTCAGCTCTTCTGGCTACCAGCCCCAAGAGCTGTCTGTCTGTCTTTCCTGTGACAAGTGACAGCCTTTCTCCCCTGCCCCATCTGAACAAGTCCTCCTGTGTCAGTGTTTGAGTCACAGGAATTAACCCGAGCATTGTGTCAGTTATTTCATTGCCCTCGTCACATGCAACATTGCTCTCAGGGTGTGCAAGACACTCAGGGTGTTCGTTTCACGTCCCCTCTGAATCCTCCCTTGCCCCAGGAGAGGCCCGTGACACAAGCCGCCTTGCTGATAACTGTCAGGAGAACCTCAACAAGAGGAGAGCCAGACAGGGGCATCGGGACCACTCTGTTGGGGCACGTCATGGGGCCCTCTGCCCATGCAGTACATGCTGCTCAGCCTTCTTCTCCTTCCACTCCCTTCCATCTCCTGAGTACCACAAACTCATGAAAGAGGAAGAATTTCCCTTCTGTTAGTCGTGCCACATGATTGCCTGAAGTTACGATGTTGTTTTGTTCTCTCCAGATACCTTTTGTATGACGTAAATCCTCCTGAAGGGTTCAACCTTCGCAGAGATGTCTATATTCGTATCGCTTCACTCCTAAAGACTTTGCTGAAAAGTGAAAATTGGGTGTTAGTTCTGCCTCCTTGGGGACGTCTTTATCACTGGCAGAGCCCAGACATTCTTCAGGTTCGAATCCCTTGGTCTGAGTTTTTTGATATCCCAAGCCTCAACAGGAACATCCCTGTCATTGAATATGAGCAATTCCTTGCAGGTAAAGTATGGAATAATGCAATCAACAATTTACTAAGCATTTAAGGTGTTTTCTTCACAGTTTTGTCCTTACCCGTGCTTTTATCCTTATTCATTTGAAATAAAATATGTTAAAGGTGTCAGGAGGAGGAATGGTAATGAATAATGCTGAGTGACAAACCACTGGGGGAAAAATAACCAAATTATTTGGCAGATCACTTGGCTCACCATTTAGCACTTCTGTTCCCTCGACTTCCTACGGGCCCTTGAGAGGTGCCCATAAAAAGTCAGGTAGCTCTGGATAATTTTGGCCATAGTAACAACCCTGTAGGGGAAGAGGGACAGCCTGCAAAATACAAAGAAGCCACCTTTTTCTGGAGATGGTTGGACGGTAAAGGCTGTAAAGTAGGATCTTCAGGGAGATGACTTTTCAGCATCGATGCTACATATACCCAAATACACTTCCCTTGCTTTTTGTGTACAAAATGGTTTGTAGGAGCAAGACTTTCCCTAAGAGCATGGAAACAGCGAGTTTGCTTCCTTTAGGATTTAATGCCACATACTGTTAACCACCAAATGCCAAAATCTGCAAGTGTCACAAACGTCTTCAGCAAAGGAAATAAAACCCACCAAACGTCATACCTCTGCAAAGCTCTCTGAAGGGATCCTTATCCACCACCTTTCAGGGCAAAGAATTTGGAAACCCTGAAATGTAGGGGAAGAAGGGTAAGAGGTGCTTGTATGCGTCATTCTCCTAGAGGCCCTTTTCCTGTAGCAGCTAAACATGGTATCGAAAATCTCTGTGCTTCATCTGGATTATAAAGAGAATCAAACTCAAACCTTACGTGAATCAAAAGTAAAAATAATCTAATGACAGAAAACAGAGGCGCAAAGAAAGCATGTGGAGGAATATGAACAAAGGCAGGAGGACTTGCTTTTGTTCTACAGAAGGTGTGTTTTATCCAGTTTTTAAAGTTACACTTTGTTGGTGATTCATTTCTGCTGGCGCAATAAGTCACACACAGCTAGGTACAACTAACAGGTTGCCACATCCCCTTTCCTTTCCTTTTTTTACAGGGAAACATGAGGGAGAGACTAGTGTCATGTTAGCATTTCCAGTAGATTTTTTAACGAGGAGTAATGCTACTTTGTGCCTTTTATCATGTGTTTTTTCATGCTTGTAAATACTTTGTTTTGCCTCCTGCTTAGAGTCAGGTGGGCCGTTTATTGAACAGATTTATGTCCTGCAAAGCTACGCAGAAGGATGGAAAGAAGGAACATGGGAGGAAAAAATAGATGAGAGGCCTTGCATTGATCAGCTTATGTATTCCAAAGACAAGTATGAGTACTACAGGTAACATCTAGCAGCCTTGTCAGTTTTTTTCTTGAATTTATGAAAAAATTGCCGCTTTAATGGAATAGACTTGTGTGGTTGTTGCAGTATTGTCTGTGAGTTCAGAGATTGGAATTAATCCAGGTGCTTAGAATTAATTTTGGTTTTAAAACCCCATAAGTCATAATTTCATGCAAAAACACTGTAAAGGAGCTGTGGGGTTTATTTACCTTATATATCACCTTTCTAGGGTGTACTGCTGATTTGTTTCATTATTTGTATGGCATTAATTTAAAGTACAAGCCTGTGAAACAAAAACTTTTTTCTCTGTTTCAGGGGATGGTTCTGGGGTTATGAAGAAACACGGGGCCTAAATGTGTCTTGCATGTCTGTCCAAGGATCTGCCTCTATTGTGGCTCCCATCCTTCTGAAAAATACCTCAGCACAGTGAGTTGCTTTCTGTTACCATCCTGTTGTATCGCATGCCCACAGCCCATTGCCAGGTGGAAAAAACAAGAACTTACAGACTGTGTTCACTGTTGTGGCATTTTATCACTGAGTTATGGTGGTCCATTAAAATCATTACAAAAGGAATTTGCACTCTAAAAGACAGGTAACGCAGATAACTGTATGTTATGTTAAATGTTGCAGTGCTAACAACTAAGAAGAAAAGCCCTTGAGCTCTTAATTCTTCTTTGTTCAGGTAGCTTAATGTACCCTGTGTTTAGCTCTTCTTCCTTTATGCTTCAGTGCTGTGTCAAGAGGCAGTGAACAGAGCAGAATCATCCCATTGAAGAGTAACATTTGCAAAGGAAGAGAGCAGCAATACACAGTGGCATTATTGCATTCTCTCCTCAGCAGTCTCTGGGTCACAATTTGCATTATACACGTATGCTGTAGATTGGCACCATGTCACTCATTCCCATTGCTCTGTTTCCAAATAGATCATGGTCTGTGCCTTATCCTAGCAGCTGTATAAAGAAACATCATAATGTGAATTCTGTTCTTCAGGGAACTACATTCAGTTTTACAATTTCTAACAGGTCTGTGATGTTAGACAGAGCCGAAAACCTTCTTCATGACCACTACGGAGGGAAAGATTATTGGAACGTGAGTATTCTCCAGTTAGCTTCTCTACATTTTCTCTTCGGTTTTGATAAAAATTCAATAACCAGTATGCGCTTCTGTTTTGCCTTGGTTTTATGCTCTTGAAAGTAACTTGTGTCTTATGTTTCAGCAGTGTATGCTAAAGATGGTCTACAAGCTGCTGTGAATTAATGTAACTGATAGTGCTCCGTACTGTCATAGCTCTGTCTCTCTCTTTCTTTGATGGCAATATTTCTACATGTTTAAAGACCCAAGGGTCTAATAAAATAATTCCTATGAGAGAAGTTTTAAGAATTTTCTGATAATGTTAGAGGTTAGAGCCATAGGAAAATAGAGCATGATATGGGGTGCTTGACATGGTTAAAATTTCTAAAGGAAGTGACTCATGATATTAAGAAACAAATTAGATAGACCTCAGTCCTGTAAGATATAAATATCTGTCTGTTTGCTTGATATGTGGCATATTTTTCAGAAGTGGACCAAACAGTAGTTTAATAATTACGAACTTTCCATAGATAATGACTTTCCAAACAGACAAGTGTGACTCGTATCATTTCTGAGCATGACACGTAGTCCTGTAAAAGCAGAAATGAAATCCATATGGATCCATAATACACATTTCTTAACAGTGGCACTTAAACATTGCCTCAACAATTAAAATTTGACTCAAAAATATTTATAACATTCTGGAAAATATTCTTTTTTCTTGTATTTTAACTGCAACTCCCTGTGTGATTCTGTTTCTTTTTTGAAGATTTTTTTTTTTCCAAAACTTAGAATCACAAAAAAAATTTAGCCTGGGAGGTACACAGTTGGCCCTGCCTTGAAGGTTGCACTCCAGCACTAGATTCAGGGAGCAGAAGCAAAATGTGGAGGTAGTTGGCAAGAACAGCAATATGACACGTGGAACTTTGAAACGAGTACTTTAAATAACGAACTAGCCAGATACAGAAAGCATCCACTTTAGAAAGTGTGTCAGTAGAGGCTCACACATTCATCTGTGTTCTCTTTTACATACAGTGAACTGCAGCCTGAGTATTCTGCAGCAGACAGCATGTACATCCTCCCTTAATATGAGCGTTTTGCTGGAGGAATTTGGAATGAGATTAGAAAGCCAGCGCTAATCTCTTTAAAGATGCTAGAAGAGTATCTTGAATGCTCTGTGTATGTGAAACGATTTCCATTTATTCATTTTTAGCTCTCCCTTTTTCTGACTCAGCATGTGTTCTTACTCCAACAGACCCGTCGAAGTATGGTGTTTGCTAAACACCTGCGTGTAGCGGGAGATGAGTTTAGAAGCAAGTATCTTCAATCCACAGATAAGGCAGACAGGACTCATTACAATGAGGACTGGACACAGATGAAGGTAAAATCCTAACAGTCAGTTTCCCATAACAAATGTAATAAGTCGTTTTTATTTGCCATGCACTGCGGGGATTACTGAAAGATATGCACATACCTAGCTCTCCCTGCTCAGAGCATGGTGGACATGCATGTTCCTACTCTCTTTTTTTTCTCCATGTGTGACATGAGTTACTGGAATCTGTTGAGAATTGGCTGACTGGCCTGGGTGCCATATTTCTGTTACCCTCTTTTCACTTCCCTTAGATTTCTTCTTGTGTGCAGTATCACCTGTGGGTGTAAAGTTCAGCAGCAAACTGCCAGTTGTGGATTCAGTCAAGGAGAGCAATTTTTGCTTTCAAAGATTTTGTACCGTAATTTGTCCTGTGTGATGCAGGCCACCCAAGATCAAAATGGAGCAATAAGTGTCCCAAAATACTGCTGAATACTGAATTACTTATAGTAATTCAGACATTATATGTTCATATTCGCAGGTCTTTTCAGTGTGATTGAGTAGTGGCACTCTTAAGTATTAAAGGGTATTGATTTTTCTCTCTTAGGTCAAAACGGGCACAGCTCTAGGTGGTCCATACCTTGGGGTTCATCTCAGAAGGAAAGACTTCATCTGGGGTCACAGAGAAGATGTGCCTTCGCTGCAAGGAGCAGTAAAGAAAATCCGCAGCCTCTTGGAAGCACATAAACTTGAAAAAGTTTTCATAGCCACTGATGCTGTTGAGGAAGGTCAGCAACTTATAGTCTGTTTGGGATTGATAACTATTGAGAATGAGCGTAGTAATTGCCAATTTGTTTTTTGTAAATGATTAGAAGTTCACGTCTCCATCATTGAACAGGATTGGGCAACTAGCTGTTTCCTTCCAACACGAGTAGTTGGCATTAAACCATTTGTTCAGCATTTCCCATAGGAGCTTTGGCAGTCTCTGCAATGGGAGGTTGTGAATTGAATAAAGCAACATCATCTTTGCCTGTTCCTCCTCTTCTTTCTTCCAGCCCACCTTTTTTTCTTTGTATTTCAGAGAATCGCACATACAGCTGGGAAGGGGCTTCTGAAACTTCACACCCAGCTTCCCGCTTGGCTGTCCTCAACATCAGAGTGGGGCAGCCCTGGCTGTGCGTGGCCAAGGCTTAGAACCCCCCCAAGGGTGGGCTTTATCCTGTGCTTGCGCCTCCTTTACAGTAGTATCTAGGGATCTGTTTCAATACACGATGTTAGGATACCCATGCAGGGGATTGTATCTGTGAACGAACCTTAAGTTTGGTGTTATTACAGGCCTCTCGATACAGCTGCCCTGTAGGAGCAGGCGGTGAGACTAGTAGCTCTGTCCATTCTGCCTCATGCAGGTTTCCTCATCCTGTGAGATTTGTCCCCTTGGCAGCAGGTTTCTGCCCCATGGACTCCAGCCACTGCCTACAGTACTGTGATGCTTGGCAAACATATTGTACAGTTTGTAGGTAGATTTTGGCTTTGCTTGCTTTGTAACTGTTCACCCAGGATTTCTTTAAAGACTAAAATTTTTATGACAGCAGTAAGTGGCGCTTTCTGATACAAATTTTTGGTTTTTGTTCCTTCAGAGATTGAATTGCTCAAGAAACTGCTGCCTGAGATGGTGAGGTTTGAACCTAGTTGGAAGGAGCTAGAACTCTACAAAGACGGGGGGCTGGCTGTGATTGACCAGTGGATCTGTGCGCATGCAAGGTAGTGAATTTGCCTTTTCTTTGAGGAGCCAAATTTTACTGTCATAAACCTGAATATTATTTTTGATCCAGATATAGCTGTCTACAAATCTCTTATTTAAATTAATTGGACTGAAATCAATTACTTATATTTTAAAAACTAGGCACCTTCACAAACCCTTTCTCATTTTTTTCACAGGTATTTTATAGGCACCTCAGTTTCAACATTTTCCTTCCGGATCCATGAAGAAAGGGAGATCTTGGGATTTGATCCAAAAACAACTTACAACCGATTTTGCGGTGAAAAAGAAAAAAACTGTGAGCAGCCAACTCACTGGAAAATTGTGTACTAGTATATAGAGAAATCCAAGGACTTTAATACTCCGGTGAGCTCAAGAGAATGAGGAAAGACTACAGGGAAATCCATGCCTTTTACCAAACTACAACTCAGTCCTCTCCCCTCTTCTCTGTGTTTACTTGACATCTGCGTTTTGAAGCACAAGCAATAGTCATCCTTTTATCCAGACACTGATGTGAGCAAGGAAAATTAAGTCAGCCTGGGATTCAGTTCTCAGCATAACTATGATTACAGATGATACCATGCACTACAATTAAGATTGGAAAGGCAGAACTTTGTGCTGAAGCTGAGTAATGAATCAACTCAATGTTCTCTTCGGAGTTCTTAGGGAAGGAGAGGATCAAAGCTCAACTTCTATACATGTAACACAGCTGTGGTCCGTACTGCATTTCTGTCTTTACCTGATTGTTTTTTGTTAAGTGTTTGCATCTCTGCAAGAAGTACAGCTTATTTCTGTAAGCTGCACTGTGTGAGTTGCAGATCGTGCGTAAACTCTGCAGTTCCTTAGGAAAAATCTTCCCTTTTTGACTAGCAAGTTGTCAATATTCAAATTGTCTGATCCAGTCAATTCTCAGTAAAAAGAAGAGGGTGTGGTACTTCTGTGTGAGCGCTATGCTGTGAGAAGCAAAGCTTCACATAGCAGTCACAGTGGGTCTGTGCTGAGAGAGGCACAAAGACCGGTTTTGGAGGGTGGTAAAATAAGTGTTGTTTCGTGTGCTTTTTCTTCACAGAGGAAGCTTTTCCGTATCATCCTCTGAAGGGTGTATTCAGTTGGACTGATGCTAATGTCAGTACCTTTTGGGCATCGCTCAGCTAAGTGACCATGATACTTTGCCAGGGAACATGCTAAAAGACCTTTCAAGTTTCCGTATCAGTTAAATAGATCGTCCCAGTAGTTCATCAAATTAATGTTCTGAGTTTCTGCTTCAGAAGGGAGCAAACTGAAGAAAAGTAAAGACAACAAAGGCCATTGGGCCACAAAAGAATGTGTATAAGCTGAGCAGTTAGGTACCTTGCAGGTGATAGTGCACTCCAATGGAGACAGCTGGCTGGTAGTACATGGGAAGAGCACTGTGCTACACCACTAGCCAGAGGGAAAGTACAACTCCTATTTGTGAAATGCTTTTTAAGTACAAATCCTAGTTTTTGCAGTCTCCTGCCATTCAGATTTGACTGCTAGGCAGTATTCTGCATTTTGTGCTTCAGATGGGTCTTTTGCCCTGCAGATGCACATGGCTCTGTAAAGCAAGAGAAACTTTTTTTCAAAAATGGACATGGAGAGAGGTTTTGAGAGGTGAGTCAGATGTTTTTCCCGAATTCAGTTTTACTAGGTTACCTCCCTGTTAGTAGAACCTTCACTTGCTTTTTCCCTTGGCTTGAGCAGGAGCACAGATACAACCCTCCTGCATTGTGCTTTGGATGTTTCATAGATGCTTCCAGACAATGAGGCTGTTTCCTTCTGTGCAACTGCAGTGAAAACTGCGAAGACTTCTCAGACAGTAGTAGCAACAGATATCCTGTTCTTACCAGCTGTTTATTTATTTCCTTGTTGCAGCTGAGTCTCTCTGGTGACAAAGTGGGGAACCCAACTAAAAGCAGTGCCTTTGCCCACCAAGTCAAATGTTCTCATTCAGCCTGTTTGCCATATAAAGCAATGGTGACATCTTACATGTAAGGAGTTCCTCCATTCACTGAGGAAAAAATAAAAACTTAAAATAAAAAAGCTTTCGAACATTTTATGTATCTTGGCAAGGGGATTTACCAGCCTTTGAGGAAAAATTGCACAGAGAGACCTCGCTCAAGGGAGGAAAGCTCGACTGCAATGGCCTCCTGCTCCTGATGTTGCTGCTGCTCCTATTCTGTCTGGTCCCAGCCTGGATTTGGTGAAGACCAAGCACAGACAGAGCTGAGGGTCTGTGGGAGAGGCTGGAGGACACAGCCAAGACCATGCTGTCCGGGCAGGGTGATCCCCGAGCCAGGAACTAGCGGGGGCACTGAGCCCAACCTCTCTTGTGCATGCATGGGAGCCAGGTGTTCCCCAGCAGATGGGGCATGGTAAGGGCGGAGAGCCCTGCACCCCACAAACTGCTTGCTGCCATGGCGCAGGAGAGGTCTGTAGCCACAGGATGGCTGCCCACGGCCTGCCTCTCCCTGCTCATCCCATGGGGTCGGACGGTTCCCCTAGCCCCTTGCCACATGGGACAGCAGCTCCTGTGAGGACGGCAAGGGGCAGAGGCAGCTCGCAGCTGCCAGCCCTTCAGCCCAGCTCGGCCTCTCACCTGCCTGCAGCACCTGCACCTCGGTCAGCTCATAGGGCTGCTGCGCTGGGGGGGCATTAAGCTTGGCCTCCTCCTCCTCCGTCCAGGCCGGCTTGGGCATGCTGGGGTCTCTCCCCGCCATGCTGCTGAGGTCTGGCCTCAAGGGCTCCCACCACAGGGATGGGAAACGCTTCCAGGAAGCACCAAAGACACGGGCAGCAGGAATGGGGTGGCTCTGCAGGGACTCCTTGCAGCTCCACTCCTTCCCGACCTGTCCCGCCTCGTCCTCCAGGAAAAGTGGGGAAACCAGGCTGCCAGCAGCATTTCTATCCCTGAGGTCACAAAGGGCCCCGTGCCCCGTTGCCTGGACACGGCCCGCATCATGACAGCTCACAAAGGGCCCCGCGACCCGCTGCCACCTGCCTCGCCCCTCAGCCCCCTCCTGCCACCCCATCCCCTCACGGCTTCCCACCAGCCTGGCTCTGAGGGCCTTCCTGCCAGCCTGGCCCCTGGTAGCCTCCAGCCTCCGCAGCCCCTCCAGTCCTCCCACCACCCACCCCCTCACGGCTTCCCAGTGCCCCAGCAGCAGCCCCTTGTCACAGGGCCACCAAGCGCTGGCTGGGAAGGGACCTGCGGGGCTGGCTCAGGGACGAGGGGTGGCATGTGCGTAAAATGTCCACCTTGTCGGTGCTGTGATGGTGTTTTGTTTATTTTGGTGTGGTGAATTCTTTTTCTTTTTGATGTAAATGAAGTTTGTGAAGGCTGTGATAATTGTAAAGTAAGAGTATATTGTGATTAATCTTAACTATACTTTTAACAGAGGCGAGGGGTGGAATGTAGTGGGTTTACGTGGCAAGGTTTTGGTAGCAGGGGGCAATAGGGGTGGTTTCTGTGAGAAAGATCTAGAAGCTGCCCCATGTTTGGTAAGGGCCCCACTGCTGACCAGAGCCGAGCCAATAAGCGATGTTGTTTTGCGCCTCTGTGAGAGGGAAAAAAACACTGCGCCACACAGCAGCTAGGAGAGTGAGAGGAGTGAAGAACAGCCTTGCAGGCACCAAGGTCAGTGAAGAAGGAGGGGGAGAGGTGCTCCAGGTGCCAGAGCAGAAAGTCCCCTGCGGCCTGTGGTGAGGACCATGGTGAAGCAGGATGTCCCCCTGCAGCCCGTGGAGGAGACCATGGTGGAGCAGGTGGCCCTGCACTGACAGAGGCTGCTGTCTGTGGAAGACCCCTGCCGGAGCAGATTCCACGCCGGACCTGTAGCCCATGGAGAGGAGACCTGGGGGACCCAGGTTGGAACAGTTTTCTCCTGAAGGATGGACCCCGTGGTACGGACCCATATCTGGAGCAGTTCTGGAAGAGCTGCTGCCTGTGGGAAGTCTACGATGGATCAGTTCATGAAGGACGGCATCCCGTGGGTGGGACCCCACAGCACAGAGGATGAGAGTGACCGAGAAGGAGCGGCAGAGAAGAAGTGCTGTAGACTGACCATAACCCCCATTCCCCCGTTCCCCTGTGCCGCTCAGGGGGAGGAGGTGGAAGAGGGTGGATGGGGGGGAAGGTGCTTTTGGTTTCTTTCCTTTGTTTCTCACTTCTCTAGCTTGTTAGTAATAAACAACAAATCTTACTATCTCCCTATGCCGAGTCTGTTTTGCCTGTTACGATAACTACTGCGTGATCGCCTTGTCCTTATCTCAACCTTTGAGCTCTTTTCACATATTTTCTCCCTGTTCCTCTTTGAGGAGGGGGAGTGAGAGAGCGGCTGTGGTGGAGCTCGGCTGCCCACTCGAGCGGAACCAGGGCAGTAAGGCTAATGCTTGATACTTCCAGGCTTCTCCTTCTCGGGGCTGCCTCAGTGAACCACACGCTCCTGAAATCGGGCTCAAACTGGGGAGGAGCATGTTCACCGGGGCAGGAAGGGGGCTTCTCATCTGGCTTAACCTCTACTGGTTAGCGCATGGGAAGAATCTGAGGTGTGCCTCCCTCTGTTTGATGGGCATGCCCCTAGGGAGCTCGTTGCACATACCGTTTTCTAAGGGTTTCTGTTTGCACCCCTGCAGCAGGGGTGGGGTTCCGGCAGTTGCCGGTCACTCGATAGCTTTGGAGGGCCCTGGCAGAATGGGTGGCTCTTGGTTTATCGTTCTGACACCCCCCTGTGAAGCTGGACGGATTACAAATGGCCCTTTTTCCCAGGTAGAGTAGGGCTTCTCGGCATCCTTGAAACTTTGGGAAACTTTGCTTGGGGCGAGTGGGACCTTTGGGTCCATGCTGCCACGTGTGAGGTGAGAGCCTGTGGGTGGCATGGCGGCCTGGGAGTTTTATCTTTTCTGCTGGAGCTTGGAGCCCTCAGCTGTCAAGACGGGCAACTATATCCTTTTGAGTCTGCCCCACCACAGAGACACAAGACGCCGGGGCCACCAATGAGCACACTGTTGAGATACCGATATGCTTGAACTCCTTCCCCGGGCATAACTGGGGCAAGATGTTTAGTCTCATTAAGTCACCCCCAGCAATTCCTCCACAGCCAGCCATTCTCTGGAGGTTCCCAGTCACTTCAGGGCCCAAGTCTTCCACGATTTCATTGCCGCAAAGGAAAGACACGCAGACAAGGGGAAAAAGACGGACTGCTTGTCTGGGGAAGGCCAAGCAGATCTGGGAGCAAGCGAAGGGGGCAGGAAGGTCCTGAAGGCTGGAGGTGCGACACACGCTGGGAGAGTCCAGGGGACACCCAGCCTTCCACACACTTTTGGGTGGCCCCAGCACGCAGGGTGCCTGCCATCATCCCTGCGCACAGCAACAGCAGCACAGGAAGGACAGTACAGAGCGCTTCATCTTCCACGCCTTCCAGAGCCGGTAGCTCAGCCCTCGTAATCCAGGTACAGTGTGTGGCAACCTCAGTGCAACTCGTATAATGAAGAGGGTCTCAGTTGCGAGCGAAGAGACAGAGGAACTGACGTCGTCCGTCATGCCTTGAATGGCTGTGAGAGAGAGGAGCGGAGGCAAGGTCAGAGCCTGTGGGGACCCCAGGAAGGGCCCCATCCCTGGAAGTATTCAAGCAAGGTTGGACGGGGCTTTCAGCACCCTGGTCTAGCGCGAGGCATCCCTGACCAAGCAGATGGGTTGGAGTTCGATGACGTTACAGCTCCCTTCCAACCCAAAGCATTCTGTGACTCTGGTTTTATGATTCTACCAGCTCCTGCTGTGGCCAGCGCCACCCAGCTCTTCCTGCGCCCAGGCAGGAGCAGGGGGCAATCCGCCGATACCCCGCTGCCCTCACTCACCTTCATAGATGATGGGGAGCTCCTCCTCACGCCAATCCCTCACTCGCTGTGCAATGAGCCCTAGGTAGTACACACAGCCTGTCACAAACCCTTCCCAGCAGCACCCCTTCCCCATCTCCCCCCTGCAGGCCCTGCTGGCCAGGCCACCTCCTCCTCCTCCCCTCGGGCACAGAGGGACCCCAGGGCTCGGGCTCACCGATGAACCTGACGGCCTCCAGTCGCAAGGGCTCCTGCGGGCTCTGCAGGTATGGCAGGCTCTGGTGCAGGTGCTCACCCAGGCTGTTGTCCTCCAGCTGCACAAGAGAGAGCGCAAGGGCATGGGGCTGGTGCAGAGCCTCCCCCTCGGACAGCTGCCTGCCCCATGCCCTGGGGCGCTGTGGGCTTGTCCAGTCCGAGTCGGGGCCTTCAGAGCTGTCCTTACCAGGCACTCGCCGAGTCTCCATGTTTGCTTTCTCTCCAGCAGGTCCACGAGCTGCGTCCTCTGCAGGAATTTGGCAGCATCGAGAAGGGTTTCCTCCGCGGCCTGAAGAGCAGCAGAGACTTTTAAGTGGCATCCCCAGTTCTCAGGGGACCTGGGTCCCCAGCCCCTTGGCGAGGCTGCAGGGGCTGCATGCCTCTGCACGGCCCGGGGTGCTGTGTGGGGCAGGCTGACCACAGGGAGCAGGCGTCTGCTCCGCGGTGTAGTGCCCGAGGGAGCTGGGGCTGGATGCAGGGAGCAGGGATGGCAGCAGAGCCCACGGCTCTGTCCCTGCAGCAGGCCTCGCTGTTGGGTGCTCAGTCCCACCCCGGGGTGTCAGCATCACCCTCCCCAAATGCCCACGCTGGGCAGAGAAGCCAACCTTGGCCACTTGCTGGTTCTCGTCGTGCAAGTGGAAGAACAGTGGGATCACACCCTGGCGCACGTGTGTCTTCAGCTGCTCTTTTTCCCTTGCTGCAAAAAGGTTCATCACGTCTCTGAAGAAGTGGATGGACTGCAGCTGCATGGAGCTGGATTCCTGGTGGGAAGGAAGAAGCGAAGACCTCAGCACCAGCTGCTCCAGGCCCACCTGGGCAAGGGTGTGAAAATTCACAGGGCACAATGCTTCCTGACAGCACCCAACATCCATCAGGAAAGGCACTGGCCCTCGGAGACCCCCGCTGGGCCCTGTGCCCTCAGCCTTACACTGTCAAAGAACGCTGGCAGGCTCTCTGCCAGCTGCAGAGCGGTGGGGCTGGCCGTGCTGATGGTCATCTCCTTGAGCACTTTTTTGAGCACAAACAGGGCGTTTCCAGCCACGTTCCCTTCCAACTCTGGCAGTATCTCCATGATCTCTGGCAGCAGAAACTTCATTTTTTTCGCCTGTGGGGAGCAACAACACCGTGTTGGGCTGTGCTGGCAAACACTCTCAGGCTGTCAGAGCCCACAGTGCCCAGAAGCCACAGTCCTGCCCCAAAGGACTTGGGCAGGCGCATGGGGAGGCACAAGAGTTGGGAGGAGCTCCCACAGCACTCGGTGCCCAGCCAAGTCCAAGGAACAGTGTTAGCCAGCATCTCTGGCCCAGAGCCACACCACCAATGGGGTGTGTTCAGCCAGCTGAACCCTGCTTACCACATAGGGTCTTCTGCTGAGTGTCTTGAGGCCCTTGAGCACCACCTGACGCATCGCCGTGCACTCACTCCTTAGGTATCTTGGGAAGAGCGGCAGGACTCGAACACACTCCATTCTGAGGTCCTTACGGGCCAGCATCTGAAAAACACGCCTCAGTCAAGGCTGGAATTGGCCGGCAGAGACCTCGCTCACGGGAGGCACGAGAAACCGCAGACAAGTGTCACTCTGGCAGCGTGTGCCAAGGGGATGAGCCCCAAGGGGCCCCCCCTGCCCCAGCTCCACCGGCCGGCCTCTCCCCACAGCTGTGGCCCCCAGAGGGTGGAGTGGCGAGAGGCAGCTCAGGCCGGCACCGCTTGCCATTGGGCTCACCTCGACCAGGAAGGCCATGGCGGGGACCTTCCAGTGTGGCTCGTTGCTGCTGAGCCATGTTTCCAGGTACAGCACAATCCGTCGGCACTCTCTTCTTGAGACAGATTTCATCGCCCTGGCAGAGGGAAGAAGGCAGGGTGAGTCCTGAGCAGGAGTCCTGAGCAGAAGTCCTGAGCAGGATGGGCGAAGTGCTCCTGGCTCTGTTCCAGCAGCACCAGCATTTCATGCTCATGGAGGCCTGGTCTTTCCCCACCTCTCCTTGCAGGGAGAAAGCCAGGGCCCCACAACAGCGGGCACCTTGGGTGCACAATGGGCTTCCTGCCTGTTATATATGGAGTGGTAATTTGTGTCGAGAAAATGGTTGATATTAATAAAGAAGGGGAAGATTTGGGAATGTGGCCATGGGGGTTGGAAAGCCCCGTGGTTGAGATAACATTAGGCTCCTAACGACGAGGCCATCAGGAATATAAAAGAGTTTAGAGGGAACAAAGAAGGGTGATTCAGGAGACTCCATGCAGTCTCCCTTT
This sequence comes from Aythya fuligula, assembly GCF_009819795.1. Lineage (NCBI taxonomy): Eukaryota > Metazoa > Chordata > Aves > Anseriformes > Anatidae > Aythya > Aythya fuligula. Next base: position 11,320,344 of record NC_045564.1, read on the forward strand.
CTTGTTCTCCAGCTGGTCTCTTGTTCTCCAGCCGTTAAGGCATGGATGTTTCTGGGTGTTTGCTGTTGTTACATTCAAAGTTGTTTGACCAATTAAAAGTTGTTTTGAAAAGAACTGCTGTGGAGAGAAGGGTATAAGAGGGGATCCTGCCCTCAAGAAAGAAGAAGAAGAAAAAAAGGCAACACGATGAAGTTAAGTCATCAATAAAGAAGCAGGAAAAAGAAGTGAAGAGGAACAGGCTGGCAGAACGGAGACAGGACGGGAACAGGCACTTTGATCGCCTCATGAAGATAGGCTCAGCCAGACTCAGCAAACCGCTCAGAGAAGCTCGTACTGAAAGTCGCTGGAAATGGCGCACTGGAGCTGGAGAGAAGCTGGAGCTGAGAGAAGCGGAGCCGCGCACACAACTGCCCCTCGCTAGTAAGCAGTTGCGCATTATGGGGAATCATACGTCCTTAGGAACAAAGACTGTCCTGGTAACCTTACAGCTTATTCTCCTTATTAACAATTGGACAGTTTATGAGCCTGAAATATGGGACCAAACTGAGGTCAAGGTGTGGGACTCTGCAACTAAACACGACAAGGTTGCAGTGGGATTGCTCGGCACCTGGCGATCAGTCTCTGAGGCCTTAAAGAGCCCTGTGGGGCCACAGTCAGAAATGTGTGGTTTGCCAGACAGTGAGGGAGCTGTGGGCTCCTTTACTGATCAGACTGCTACGCCACAGGCCCCTCTGCTGCTACAGCCATCGAAGGCTTTTGCTGTTACGCTCTCTGTTGACGTGAACGTGCCTTTTGACCCAGGCCTATTGGCCTTGAAAACGAGATGGATATGCTTTTCTTCAATCCGGGAAGAACGGGATACATAAGGCCTGAAGACCGAGTTGCTTGACAACTTAAAGCGAGACATATTGTTCAAAGGGAATGGAAAATGGAGACTTGTTAGTACTCAAGAAAAGGAATGGAAAATGGAGACTGTTAAGTCATGGAACTTAGAGGATTGTTTGTTACCTTTCCTGATTGTACGTATGTATAGGCATACTTGTGTTTAGTACGTAAAGCAATGTTCTGTATATTTAGAATGTTTGATGTTTGTGTGTGCGTGTTGGTGGAGAGTAGACTCCCTGCACACCCAACGCTGTTTACTTGCCTTTTATACCTTTTATACCTTTTAGAAATATTTGTTTTACCTCATTTATAACACTGCCCCTTCTGAGGAGACCTCATTCGTGCCCATGGGCGACTGATGTGCCCCGGGCTCTGCCGGTGTCCCTCAGTGCCTCCTGCCCTGCCCCGGGGGGCTGCCCTCGGGAGGGGAGGCCAGCACTGTGGCAGAGGACTGCTCTTGCGCAGCCACCCTCTCTCAGGCTCCCTTGTGCTCGCAAGAGCCAAGGCTGCAACCCCTTTCGCTGAGAAATGGGGCCCCTGTCAGCCACCACCAAGGGGATTGGATGGGGCTCCCCGTCTGCAGGGGAGAAATGCCGGGGGGAGAAGGGAGCAGGGTGCCCTCACCTGGCCAGCAGACCCACCGCCCAGTGGTGGCTCTCAGCATGGAGTAGCATCTCCCAGACATTCCTCTTTTCCAATTCAAGCACCAGCATATCATACCCAACACGGCAGAGCAGTGCTTTCAGAGTCAGCACTGCGAACCTGTAGGCAGAGCACAGCCCAGGTCACACCTGGATCCCTAGCCCAGGCTCCAGGACCATGGGAAGGATGGGAGGAGGGGGACGGAGCACCTGCTGGGGCTGGTGGCAATGCCCTCCTCCTGCTGGCATTCCCTGAAGAAGGTCTCCACCTCTTCTGGTGTCTGCTGCGCGCTTGCGAAGATTTGGAAGAGCAACACCATCAGGGGTAGACAGAAGCTCATCTCCTCCTCCATTGGGTAGTTGGCTGGCCGAAGGAGCTCCCGCAGCACCCTGGTTGCCTGCAGACAAGACCCAGAGATGGCACTCACTGCTGAGCCAGACCCGTGGCACGGCCCCAGCGTGGGAGGCCGAGGCTCAGGTGCAGACGTGGGCCACGGGAGATGCAGGCAGAGCACCCGGCCTGGCTCCCAGCCAGAGCTGAGCCACAGGCAGCCTCCCTGGGGCGGTGGCAACGTGCCCTGGCTGAGCCTCCTGCGGCCTGCCACCAGCCTGGGCTCTCCGTCCCAGCCCCTGCAGCCTGCTGGGCTGTGCCTTGGCCCTGGCCTGTCTCCTAAAATGCCCTAAGCCAGGTTTGCAGCCCACCGCCTGAGGCAGGGAGACGTAGTGACAGGGGAGGAGGGATAGCTGCCCCGAGATGCAGCCCCTGGGGGGAGAGAGGGCTTGTTCAGAAACTCACGGCCAGGGTGAAGACATCCGTGTTGTCCCCGTCGGAGGTGGACGTCCTGTGAAAGGGCCAGTCCTTCAGCACGCGGCACAGCTCCGCCATCACCGTCTTTTTAGTCCGGGACGAGACGACCATCACCCTCCACATGGTCACGGCAGCTCTGCAGGGCCAGAGAGCTGGGTCAGGGGGGCCTTGGCCACAGCACCAAGACCTGGGCAGCCGTGGCCCGGGCTGGCCGCCAGTCCTGCCTCTGCCCCCTGCCCCTCACAGGCAGCCCCTGGCGGGCCGTGTGGGGCAGGGAGGGATTGTGGTGGCAGGCTCTGGGGCTGACGTGCCAGGGCTGGGAAATGGGGCGATGCAGGGCTCGGCCCCTGCAGAGCACCCTGAAAACTGCCATCTGCCTGGCAGCTGGCGCTGGACGGGCTCGAAAGGCTGGCGTGCCCCGAGCCATCAGGGCAGGCGGGCCCCATACCTGTCGCACGCTGGGGAGCAGCGCAGCAGCGTCACCACCACGTCGTGGGGGTGCTCCTCGGCCAGTTCCAGAAGGCTCTTGTCCAGGCGGTGCTGGGCAGACTTTTCTGTGTTGGACACGAGCCACTGGTAGATGCTCCTCAAGATGCCGGGTGCCTGAAGGAGAAAGGGCTGAGAGTGGGGCTGCTGCCAGAGCAATCCCTTTCCTGGGGTCCACTGACAAGCGCTTCTCTTCCCACCACTCAGGGCTGGCCAAAAACGGTGTCACATGCCCAGCAGACGGAGCTTCAAGGGGGGCACACGATCCCCCAAGGGCTTGAGACCCACTGACTGGATACTTACATGACGTGGATGGATGACACTGTGTAGTACACGCTTATCCAGCTCGACTGCAATGGCCTCCTGCTCCTGCTGCTGGTCCCTTTCCTGCTCCTGCTTCTGGACCCTGTCCTGATCCTGCTGTTGCTGCTGCTGCTGCTGCTGCTTCTGTTCTGTCTGGTCCCAGCCTGGATTTGGTGAAGACCAAGCACAGACAGAGCTGAGGCACTGAGCCCAATCTCTCTTGTGCATGCATGGGAGCCAGGTGTTCCCCAGCAGACGCGACATGGTAAGGGCGGAGAGCCCTGCACCCCACAAGATGCTTGCTGCCATGGCGCAGGAGAGGTCTGTAGCCACAGGATGGCTGCCCACGGCCTGCCTCTCCCTGCTCATCCCATGGGGTCGGACGGTTCCCCTCGCCCCTTGCCACATGGGACAGCAGCTCCTGTGAGGACGGCAAGGGGCAGAGGCAGCTCGCAGCTGCCAGCCCTTCAGCCCAGCTCGGCCTCTCACCTGCCTGCAGCACCTGCACCTCGGTCAGCTCATAGGGCTGCTGCGCTGGGGGGGCATTAAGCTTGGCCTCCTCCTCCTCCGTCCAGGCCGGCTTGGGCATGCTGGGGTCTCTCCCCGCCATGCTGCTGAGGTCTGGCCTCAAGGGCTCCCACCACAGGGATGGGAAACGCTTCCAGGAAGCACCAAAGACACGGGCAGCAGGAATGGGGTGGCTCTGCAGGGACTCCTTGCAGCTCCACTCCTTCCCGACCTGTCCCGCCTCGTCCTCCAGGAAAAGTGGGGAAACCAGGCTGCCAGCAGCATTTCTATCCCTGAGGTCACAAAGGGCCCCGTGCCCCGTTGCCTGGACACGGCCCGCATCATGACAGCTCACAAAGGGCCCCGCGACCCGCTGCCACCTGCCTCGCCCCTCAGCCCCCTCCTGCCACCCCATCCCCTCACGGCTTCCCACCAGCCTGGCTCTGAGGGCCTTCCTGCCAGCCTGGCCCCTGGTAGCCTCCAGCCTCCGCAGCCCCTCCAGTCCTCCCACCACCCACCCCCTCACGGCTTCCCAGTGCCCCAGCAGCAGCCCCTTGTCACAGGGCCACCAAGCGCTGGCTGGGAAGGGACCTGCGGGGCTGGCTCACCAAACTTGTGGTGACAACGTCAGAGTGCCAAGACTCATACACCTCTGTGTCTATATTTCCAGGGCATAAGGAACTGGATGGATGGTCAACAGCTACTGTGACGCCCATGTGGAGCCCAGTGACGAGTGGTGTCCCTAAGGGGTCTGTACTGGGACCGCTGTAATTAAACATCTCTGTCGGTGACACGGGCAGTGGGATTGAGCACGCCCTCAGCAAGAGGGCAGACAACACCAAGCTGAGTGATGGTTGGACCAGACCGGCTTGGAGGTCTTTTCCAGCCTTCATGATTCTATGATTTGTGAGGGGTGTAACCCCCCTTTTTGCTGTCACTCAAGGAAATTGTTATTCCAGCGTGTTAGCCTTGCACTGGAGGCATAGCGGCTCTTTAGGAAGGACACGCTGGCAAGATGAGGAGGGGCTGTTGCCCTTCATGGGAGCGAGCAGCTGGAGTGTATGGAGCTCTGTCTGGAATGGCTGAGGAGCTGGCTGAGAGTTTATGGCTTACGATGAAAGGCAGGGGAAGGAAAGGTGACATATTTTTGCTGTTGAAAATTCCACTAACCTTGCATATTCAAAAGTGATTGCTCAGGCATAGCAGTTGCATAACAGTGGGGGATATGTTAAGCAGGTAAGGCGACAGTGCAATGTCCCAAAATAAGGAGGAAGTCCAAGAAAAACAAGACAAACAGTGGTAGAATCAACAGAAACAAAAAATCATGGGTCCCTCCAGTTAAATAGAAAAAAAAAAAAAAAGGGTGTGTAAGGGGAAAAAAGGAGAAATTAAAGTTTGGTTGGCTAAAATTGTACATACATGGTATAGTAAGAAGTGTCAAGTAGGTTGTGAACCTGTGGTACTCAGCCAGCAAGGAAACAAGGTGACGCAGTGAAAACTCAGTAACCAAAGTTATTAAGCAGGTGTTCTTTATTATGAGGTCAGGTGTGTGGGGGACCACACACCCCAAAAATTACTGACAGTGTGCTTATGTTAGGATATATACATACTAATTTCCCAGAAGTTTCTTGCATAGTCATCAGGTCTCTGAAGAATCATTAACATAGGTTCCCACCTCTCTTTGCATGTGTACTGGAGTCCTTGGGTGGTCATCCAGGGTACTCTGATGATCTTTTGATGAAGGCCAGAAGTCTTCCTTGCTGCTACATTCCTGACCCTTCCTTTCTTTGACAGACTTCAGCAGTCAAGCCAGTTCTTGATGGTTCTGTTATCTGCGTGCATGAAGTCTTTTCTTCCCTTATCTTTTAGGGTTGTCCTGTCCTCATACTCCCTGCCTTGATCTTGTCCTTGTGGTTGATACACACCATACTCCCTGTGTTAGCTAAAACCTGCAAAATCAACATGCTTTCCCTTTCTCCCTGTCTCAATCTGAATGTGAGGGCACTTCTTTACTGTGAGGGTGACAGAGCACTGGAACAGACTGCCCAGAGGTTGTGGAGTCTCCTTCTCTGGAGATACCCAAATCTTTGGCCTCAGATGCCAAAGTTGCAGAAAGCAATAAGGTTCTCTCTTGAGCACCTTTTCTCCAAACTAGACAACCCAAGTGTCCTCGACCTCTCCTCACAGGACATGCCTTCCAGCCCCTTAGCCAGCTTTGTTCACCTACTCTGGATGCTTTCAACTATCTTAATATCCTTTTTATATTGTGGATCCCACAGCTGCATAGTAATATTCACGTTGGAGCTGCACCAACGCTAAATAATGCAGGAGAATCACCTCTTTTGACCAGTTGGCTATGGTATGTTTAATGCACCCCAATACACAGAAATGTCCATAGACTACAGGAATATCTGTGCACGTGACAAAGGATGGGGAAGTGGCTGATGGAAACATCTTGCATACTGTAGGACCTGAGTATAATACAAATGGTATGTAGCAAGGGGTGGAGATTGTACTGGGTCTGGCTGGGATGGAGTAAATTCTCTTCACAGCAACCCACATGGTATTGTTTTAGATTTGTGACCAAAACAATACTGAAAACACACCCATGTTTTAGCTGTTGCTGAGCAGTGCTTGTACAACTTCAAGGCCTCTGTTTCTCACTCTGCCCCTCCTCAGGTAGGCTGGGGGTGCACAAGAAGCCGGGAGGAGACAAAGCCAGGGAGGCTGACCCAAAGCGACCAATGGTATATTCCACACCATCCAATGTCATCCCATCCAATGCCATCCTCAGCAAAAAAAAAACAGGACTGGGGGGTGGGCTTTCCAAAGGAGCCATTGCTTGGGGTCTGTGTGGGCTGCTGTGAGCAGTTGGCTGGATTTGGGGCCTGGTAGGGGGCTGCTGGTGAGTGACTGCTTTCACATCACCTGTTTTTTTTTATTTGTAATTTTTTCTCCTTCACTTTTTAAACTATCTGTATCTCGACCCATGAGGTTTATCACTTCTGCCCTTCCAGGAGAGATTTTCTTTCCCTCCTCTCTCAGTATGCTGTGACACTGGGCTCAGGCAGCGAGTCAGCGTCCCACAGGCAGGGAGGGCAGCTCCCACATCCAGAGCTTCCCATTTCCATCACATACAGGAGGTGGCAGATGAACCCTGGGCACTCCTGCATCCTCTATATGGCGTTTCAGAAAATACCCAAATACAAAATTCATGCTTACCTCCCTTTCTCTTTGCAAAAGCTACAATTTCAGAGGTCAAACCGGCAGCTTCAAAACATACCCCCCCACACACTTCGTTTCCTGGATAGCTTCTCAGGATGTCATCAAAACAACCATTTTAAGGATTTGCACGGTATTTCGTGACATTTCACCTATTTGTTGCTGCCACTGCTGATATCAATATACAAAAATGATGAAACTTTGAAATTATGTAGCTCTTTGTATTTTTAAATCTCTGTACAAATGTTAAACAAAGGAAGTATGTGGAACTGTCATTTTTTGGAATAATCAGTTGATGGATTGTGCTTCAGCTGTACCAGAAGGATATAAACAAGTGTGCTGTACAGAAAGCAAGAAAGCAGATGTAAAATGAGGTTTCATCTTCAAAGTTGAGATTATGGTTGGAGACAAGTGTTAAGGACTGTATCTGACAGCGTTATTTAATATTCTTACACCAGTTAAGTAAAGCCTAATGGCTTCTTTCTATCACACAGGAAGATAAGGGAAGAGTAACTGCTTAAAGCAAATAACGTACACCAATATATACATATATATATATAAAAATATAGGCACAAATATATATTCAGACACACATTTGGACTTCAGTTTGTTAAAGACATCTCAGCCAAACTGCAACAAAAATGGTATTTGTATGGTAACACTGAACACATTAAAAACTTTTAAAAAACCCTGTAATGACTGACTATCAATCTTTCTCTCTGAAGAACAAAATTGTTCAAAAATGTTGTACCTGACGAGGCCAGCTGCTTTCTATACTGACTAAAACCACAGTTCTTAATTCCTCTTCTCTGGAATAACTAAAGAAAATAGAAAGCCGCTATAATTAATTTCTGCACTTCGTGCAGAATTTTTTGCTGTTGGCACGTTTAACAGCCTGTGTATTAACAGGCGACAGTACAGACCTTTGACAGCAAAGGTTCTGGAAATCACTGTGATGTTGACATGACGCCGTGAGAAACTCGGACCCTATTTGCTCTCCATCAGCTTTGACAGATTCAGGATTTCAACCACTGCTATTTATTTATTTATTTATTTATTTATTTTTACAGCCCCTGTAGGTTTGCAATGTTCCTACAAGATCTGTGCAACAGTAAAAACAACAGTTTCACCTGCACTGTAACAGATCAGGCATATGATGCTAACGGATATACTTCAGAAAACCAGGCCTTCATTTTTATCCAGTTGGGTATTCTGAGGATAGGAACACCTGCCTAGTGGTAAAATACAACACGTCCTGCAGCCATTGTGCTCAACCTACCTGCCCCAGAGACTCAAGCAACCTTCTTCCCTGGTGGTCAACTCAAAATTGCTTGCCAATGCTCTGGCCTGTTTGTTTCCGTAAAGTAACAGCAGCAAACCCAATGCATTATAAAATCATCAGATCTATGGGGGCCCAACTGTGCTGGGATGGCTGCAGGAAAGTTGGTGGCCGGGAAAATCCTGTTGCTGAACAGATAATTCATTTTGGCCCATGCTCTCTCTCTGTTTCATCCAGAGGGCTATACAGCAGAGGGCAGCAGGAAGCAGAAATGAAACTGTGTGCACTGCTCACCCCCTCATCACGGGGTCATCATAGGATGATTTCCGCTTTAGGAAGCAAACGCACCAATTTCTCCTCTTTTTCATTTATTTCCTTATTTTATTTGGGTAGACAGCATTCTTAGAAATCACAGGTCTGGACTGATGAAATAAAAATACCAGTGAGCCAGCTCCAAGATCCTTGGATTTTCAGCTGTAAGGTATTTTAGATTTAAAGGACATACAGAGTAGAAACAGACAAAAATCTTCTGCTCCTGAGTTTTCTATGCAGTAACCATTCATTAAATGATTTCTCTAATATAAGGGAATATCAAAATTGTCAGCTGTACAGAAACCTCATTGCTGTACATTCCTAAGTGCCACAAACACGGTACAGTTGTCATCACTACCTACATCACACAGGCATATGTTTTGAGCATGAGAGCTATGGGACATCCACACGGTTAGAGAAGAACAGGTGCTAACAAAGTCCTACACACCCTAGAAGTAGGAAACAGTCTACAGTTATTATCATGTCCTGAGTACCACCATAACCATTATTTCAAGTGTTACCTTTAGGCCCAAATTTTCTTAAATGATCCAGCAGAATATATATATTTTAAACATCTATACTTAAAATGTTCTATTCTACTAACCTACAAACTTTATTATAGCTAGACTGTCATCTGGAGAAAAACACCTTAACGAAATGTCAAGTATCCTTCAACGTTAAAGTTGTTACTGTTTATTTAAGTCCTCTGAAGATCCTGAGACAAACACTTATACTCACTCAAAAGTGAGAAGGAAAAAAAAAAAAACAAAAACAAAGCAGCTCCCAGAGTGGCACTGCAGACCTCTGCTTAGGCCAGCTCCCACCCACCCAGCCCACCCAGCCCACCAAAATTTGGCAGCTGCTGGAAGCTGAATTGTCTTATCCTTTGTGATTGCTCGAAACTATACACATCACTCTTCTTTCATGCTCAGTGATGGTGACTTATGAAGAATACAGGAGCATCAGCAATCACAACTCCACCGGCACACGCCATAAGGACACTGGGTGAAATGGGGACAGGACAGAGGCTGGGGCAGCGTGACAAGTCACATCTTTGATGGGACTGAGGCCTTTCCTTACAACTTTCCACATATTAACTGCACAAAAAGGAACAAACAAATGAAGGAAGCCAAGCAGTATTTTATTGACTCCCACAAGACAGATATGGATTGCATACAACCCTGAAAAACTTTCTTTTTAAAATCCTGGAATTATAAACAAGAGAACTCATTCCTTATAAATAACCTGACACCATTCCTTCATCAAAAGATTTTGGCATGGAACAGATTTCCTTTACAGTTTCATTTTAATCACTCATTTGAACAGCTTAAAAAACTATGTCTATAATAATACTTAAATATATTGCTTATATTCGTGACTTCATAAAAAAAATAGTTTGAGCTAATACTTTCCTAGTCTTCAAAAAAACCCAAAGAGACATCAACTTTTCAATGAGTACTTCAGAAAGATGAGTAAAAATAATTTGCTTGAAATTATCAACAAACATTATTTATCAATAGACCAGGTCCCTTAAAAGTGTGTATTTCACTTAGTAACATTAATAATCCCCAGAAAATGTACACGGTGCAACTAGCTTTCCCTTGATACTACATGGATGTATGCACATATTTATCTACAGCCACAAAGGAATTTCCGCAACATTAATGAGACAGGACTGATCTCAAAGGTAAATGCCCAAGTGCTTGCAAAATCTGACCAAATACAAATAAATTACTTTTGGAATAAGTTGGTCTGAGCCTTATCAGAATCATGTCTGCAAAAAGTTAGTTTGTATTCAGAAACTGCTGCCCTTCTGCTGTGTGGGACTAGCACAGGTGTGACAACACTAATGGTTTTAATGCAGAAACAGACAGAACAGCTTAGAGTTGCCAACAAGGCTAAATTTATGCAGTCTGTCTAATATGGTTCATAACATCTGTTCCACTGGCATCTGGAAAAGGCAGTAACCTCTGGAAGCATCAGCCTTTTCTGAAGGGATCACTAGACCACTGTGATTTGCTTGCCTTCCTGCAGCAGTGCTCACTATTGTCCATTATACCATCAAAAATTCACTGATTGTTTCTCAACGCATTACTTCCAGCCACTAGCCAAGAGGCTTAAACTAATGCACAAGTGATTATCAGGCCTGACCATTTTTTGAAGTTGAAAACAGGCTCCTACTCAAACGATAACAAAGCAGCACATCTCCTCAGCATTCATGATAGGCCAGAATTGGTTTTATACCAAAGTCTCCAATGGGTAAAGTAGCTGCTAACCCCCAGGAGACACTTGGTCTGAGGTACTGTAACTTAAGTTACAACTGCATGAGACACAGGCTTTAGTCATGAAGCTGGCTGCAGGGATTCCTGTGCTCCACTTCACTTCTTCTGCAGATGGGCCAGCGTGATTCAGAGCTGGATCTCTGACCCAATATGGGCCTAAAAATAAGTGTTAACTTGACTTCAAAGTATGGACCAGCCCACTGATCTGATGTCCAATGCAGCACAGGAAGGGGTGGTGATGTACAGCTGAGGGACAAGACCCATCAGCTGGAGCAACGTTGCTGAAACACACTTGGCTTGGGTATTGTGTCACAATGTCCTGCGTCACAAAACATGACCTTCATTGTTTGCAAAAGGATGACATAGAATCCCCAAGGGGCCTTCCAGAAAGCACATAGGATATTGAATAGGTACAAACCACAGCATGTGTTTGGACACAGACTGTGGGAGCAGAGAAATGACAGCAGGCATTCTCTAATCCACTCCTAAACATCATGTACTAAAAAGTGTTTTTAAAAGTGCCTTCTATACACCAGTTAATTAAACAGATCTCAAAATATTTCCCTTCTATCTTACATTTTTACACAAAGCTGAAGTGTCTACATCTTTACGAAAAACATGTAATAGTCAAAGCAAACAAAAGCACATTTAAGAGTAACTGACCTAATTAGTTTCATGAGGACCATCACACATGTAAAGGCAAAAGGCAATGAAATTTCAAAGGGACACAACTTGAATGAAAGGAAATGTAACTCACAGGAAAGAAGTTTTAACAACTTTTTGTCCATACATGAGCTTTTCATTTCTTCTAGAAGAGAGCAATTAATACTTTGTGAGTGATTGTTTTTGGCAATTCAGGCTTAGTACTCTTAAAATGGAACAATTTTTCTTTTTCCTTTTTTTTTTTTTTTTTGAATTGACATTTTATAGTTGTGATCATATTATAATGAATTCCTGGGATATACAAATCACCTACTTCTAAACAGATTAAACAGATTTCTGCACATTATAGACTAAACCTCTTAACTTACAAATAATTACTTTGTTGTTTCCAGTTTACAAGGGTAAAAAAAAAAAAAAAAAAGACTTCACAATGTGTGTAAATGGAAGGTAAATGTATTTTTAAAAACAGAATAAAAAGCTGCATGTTAAAAACTGGATCACAGACTAATAAATACATACATCAAAGACATTAAATTTTCAGCAGCTGGTTTTAAAGAGCAAGGAAGTGGGGAAAAACTAGCTGTCCAGACTTCACTCTGGCTTTATGGTCTATAGGCAGTTCAAAAACAAGTTAGCAGAAGAGTAGAATCAATCTTGTCACCTAATTTCTTTTAAAAAAATTAAGCTACTTCCTAAAAGTGTGGTGTAAAATCCAAAGAAAATTTAATTTCTTCATGCACTTGATGACATTGAATTAAAAAAAATATTTTAACCCAGAAAAAATGAGTCATTGTATACTGTAAGGAGAGCCTTACTGCAAATTTTCTACAGTAAAAGTATTTCCAGAAATACACCAGAAATGACTTTCCCATAATAAAATGCACAATTATGTATCAGATAATCACTGAGTTTCAATACTTAGGCAAAATAAAAACAGCTACCATCAAGTTTCCTAAAAAATGGGGAAAAAAAAAAAACAAACTCCAAACAGTAAAAAGATGTTTTAACAGCTGTGGAGATGCCAGAAAGCAATGCTGGACACCAGGATTTCCAGAGCAACTCCCTTTCCAAAGTGATGTGCAGTCTGTGAATCAGACAGTGAGAGAAAACTGATCCTGTTCTATGGGTTTCTCCACCCAGGCTCCAAGTCCTGCCTTCAGGAATGCTTTAAACAAACGCTCTTTGGCAGTTTGATACTCAGTGGCTCCTTGCTTGGTTTCATGGTACAAGTTAGGCTTGAGAATCTTTGAGCGCAAGCTGGAGGAAAGCTGTGCAGATTGAAAAGACAAGAAGAGAGAAAATGATCTATTCAACCAAACAGCTTAAGAGTAACTGAATTATTAAAACAGCTATTATTAAACAAGGTAACGAAGTACTAAACCAAATGTACAGGCAAAGGCAGACGAGCTTAAAAAAAACCACGATTATGCTTCTCCTTCCAGCCATCGTAACTGTGTCTAGCCTCATCACACCTAACTGCATCTTCAGCTCTCTGAGCAAAGGGAAAAAGTGCGCCCGCCTGCAGAGCAGTACCACATCCAGAGAGGGGCACTCTGGACTTCACTTTTCAGTATTGCTGTGGTAGTTCGACCATAGCTAGCGCACCTTTTGCTTCTTTCAGATTATCAACATCCTTTAGCAGAGGAAGCCTAGACGCTGAAAAGGCATTAATGGATACTTTCTTGTGTCTTTTCTTCCTAAGACAGGACAGCCTGAAATCTAAGTAGGTTTGATTTCAGTGAAACTAGGATTGTATTTCCAAACAAATTAAAATGAGTTCAAAGGAGTTAGCACCCTTTGTTTTTACTTCACTATAACAAAAGATTATGAGACCCTTGCATGCATTTTGTACCAGGTATTATAAGAAAAAAATAATCTAAATAAATGTGTTGTTTTCCATTACTACATAGGCTGGTAGCTGACGGCGGTTTTAAGCTCAGTTTAAGACAGGCTCATGAAGTGGCTTCTAAATACAGAAAGTGGCACATCAATATACCATTTAGAAGTGAAAAATCTTGCACTTTAGTATATGTACCTTTGCATGAATACGCATCCAGCGGCTGTACAAAGCATGTTTACAAAGGCGAGATGCACGACCCATTTCATCTTTGCCAGTTGTAGCATTAATAACTTCAAGACAAGTGTCTCCTACTGTCCAGTTTACACTGAAGTTTGGTGCTTTCCCTGGTTGGCGTGCTTCTGCATTGCTAATACCTGAAAGAAGAGAGATACTTAATGACAACAATAAATACTGACTCTTGATGATTATACTTATTGGGTAGTAAGAATATACCAGATATACTAGAGCTACTGAAATAACATCGCTAGGCATTCTTACAAGTGATTCTTCTACTATGAGAACATTCTCCTGCAGATTTTTCACTGGATCATGGAGATACTGCCACACGTATTTCATTTTCATTGTGGCTAAAAATGGCCTTTCACTGCCATTCCTAGCTGGGCAAGTGTACATCACTGGAGCTGTGAGAAACCAGCTTCCTCAGTGGAGGAGGCTGTGCAGAGAGGTCTGTGACTCAGCTCCATGTGGACAGTGATATTAGCACCTTACTGCACTGTCCTGGTTTTGGGTGGGATAGAGTTAATTTTCTACACAATACCTGGCATGGTGCTGCATTTGGGATTCAGGATGAAGATAACATTGATAACACACCAATGCTGTCAGCTGTTGCTGAGCAGTGCTTACATAGAGTCAAGGTTTTGGAATTCACCCCTGAACAAATGCAGAATCCAGAAAGCTAACTGAGTGTTTTAAGCTGCTCCAGTGTCCAGTAGGCAGTTTTCCAGACAGAGTAGATAGGATGATCTTACTTCTGACCTTAATGACAGGATGTCTGATTCACATTTACACAAAGCAAGTAACAAATTCAAACACAATGACCAGGAATAGAGGGGCCCTGCCTTTAATTGTCTAAGTTAGGCAGAGTGAGCCCCAACATCCTGTGCAGAAAGCCAAAAACAACAGACAATTGAGTCTTTCAGCATAAATCTGGTTGCAATTCAGCTGCCTCCCCATTTTACATGCTCATTGCTACTTAATACACCCAGACATGGTGATCTGCAGGGCTCAAGTGATAAGGGAGACCTCAGATCATTTTGCTCAGATGTTAGGTTTTGCAACATCTGTCAAAGATGGCTTTCTGGAAGTCTAACCTAAGTGTGAAGAGAGGCTGGCGACCAGCCCAGGCTGCCAAAGGCAGGATTTATTCCCCCCACAGCAGCCCAGTGCTGCAGAAATGCACCATATATATTACCACTGTACTGTGCTTAAAGAGTATGACAGCCACTGCAATCCATACACTACCCACCTCCCAGACACATGTCATGTCCACTCCAGCACTCCCCCCCGTGCTCGCATGCAGCAGCCAGGGGCATCAGCACAGCAAGTGGTTTGGGCTGTGCACTACAGAAATGCTGTGCAGTGCGGTGCCTTTGATCCAGCAGACCTCACAGCCATTACAGGGGTGGCAAAACTTAGGATGTCTCATCACAGAACAAACACGTGTGTTTGTTTGTTTGATTTTTTCCTTTCTAATAAAGGTCCCATTTTTACTTTGACACAAGCCTACTCCAAATGTACTCTGAGATCTCAGTTTCTGCTAGGTTTTACACCTAATAAGATCTAGTAAATTTGTATGAATTCAATATAAGTATTGCAGCAAGATGCACTTCTTGCTGATATTTGAAATACAACCTAACAAACAAGTTAAACCAACCTAAGAGGCAGATGAACATAGGACTTGCTCACTTGGCCCTGGTCTTACAACACCCACTTGCGGGATGCAGAGATGAGCATGCGTAAAGCTACAAGGTCTTAGATCTTGAATGACATGGCAAAAATCGGTTTGTTTACTATAACCAATTCCTCATTTACTAAATAAACATTTTTAAATATCAATCATATTGAATTTCCAGATGTTGTCACATTTTTATGCTTGGCTTATGTCACCCTCATCGCTATGACTGATTACCTGTAAATCACAAGTAAATAATAATCAACAGTGTCACCATTCCACATTCTTTTAAAATATAAAATTTTAAAAATAAAATTGGAATGAAAAATTCCTAAAGAGTTATTCTCTGATTTCTTTTAGGAAAGATTGTCAAAACTTCTGCTGTCTTTCTGAGTGGCTGGCAATTAATTTATGCATCGTGTCCTGAAAACTGCAGATGATACCTTTAATGATGATTTGGATGAGGGAATTGAGTTCACCCTCAGCAAGTTTGCAGAGGACACCAAGCTGGGGGGAAGTGTCAATCTGCTGGAGGGTAGGAAGGCCCCACAGAGGGACGTGGACAGGATGGGGCGATGGGCAGAGGCCAAAGGGGTGAGGTTCAACGTGGCTAAGTGCTGGGTCCTGCACTTTGGCCACAACAACCCCATGCAGCGCTACAGGCTTGGGGCAGAGCGGCTCAAAAGCTGTGCAGAGGAAAAGGACTTGGGGGTGCTGATTGATGCTCACCTGAACATAAGCCAGCAATGTGATTAGGATGATGGTTGGACCAGATGATCTTGGAGTTGTTTTCCAACTTTAATGATTCTATGATTATGCACAACACAAATCATCCTGCACCATTTAAAGTCCAAATGCTGGATAGCAAACAAACCCTGCCACAGAGTGGCACCCAACAGGTCTGCACCTAAAGACCTATCAACTGTAGGTATACACAAGAGGAATCTCAACTCTGACTCTCCATAAACATATAAATTCAATTTTTTTTTGTGAAGCTTATGTGAAACATACCATTTACTTAATATAGCATACTTGTGAACTTGTTAATCTAAAAACTGTTTATCAAAACTACTGAGGCAAAAGGGCTAAAAAATTGCCACCTCATGACACATAGGTCAATCAGTCATATTTTTTATTTATCTTAAAAATATCCGTACCTTTGCTTGTTTCATATCCTACTGACCAAGTACAGTGATCTGATATGGTTCTAGTATTGCAAAAAGATGTCTTGCCCCTTTTCTTATTAGTATGAAAGAGCACTCTATTTAAGAAGAATAAAATAAGAAAAATCTGTTGCCTAATGTTTTTCCTCTAGTGAATGACTCCCTCCCCAGACCAATATATCTAGTCTGTGTACAACTCTTTCAGCAAATACTGGATATAAATTACACTTCTCTACCAGCTTACTCATGCTCTTTCCACACTCACACAGCAGAGGCTGTTCACTGAGGGAGTGGCTGGACACTGGAACCAGCTCTCCAAGGCAGCGGTCACAGCACTGAGCCTGCTGGATGGAGTTCGAGAAGTGCTTGGACAAAGCTTTCAGACATAGGGCCTGATTTCAAGGAAGTCTTGTGTGGAGCCAGGAGCTTGGACTTGATGATCCTTGCTCCTTCCAATTTTAGATGTTCTATTTAAGAAACATACTGCAAACTAACTTCAATGGTCATTAAATTTAATAATGGTACTGTAAGCAAGGGAAAGACTTCTAGATGAAGATATAAATACATTACATAAATACATAAATAAATTCTCTTATGTGTATAGGTACCAGCAATAGTAATCTTGAAGGTCTTTTTCTTAAAATGTGTATAGGTACCAGCAATGATAATCTTGAAGGTCTTTTCTAAACTAAATGGTTCTATGATTTTGAATATTAAGTTCTATCAAAAGATCAGGTCAATGATCAACAGTAATAAATAGAGCAAAGTGAATGCAAGAAATTATTACTGAAGGAATACAGAACAAAATAAAGTACCATATAAATAATTACTGCTACCTTACCTTGAGTATCATGTGCTGCTCTGGTTTTGCCAGCCCAAAAATGGAAGAGATGACCTATGCATGGAATATTTTCCGTGCAAGAAAAAACAAACTGCACTAAGACATTCTAGTCTGGAAAAGTTAGGACTTAGTGGGAATACCACAGTGGTATAGAGATCTGAGCACCAAGACAAAGGTGACATGGAACAACTGCTAGCTATATGGTACATGGTGTACCTGTATCATACAGAGCACTAAAGAACATTGAATTAAATTAGGAAAAAGTAAACGCTATTGCAAAAGTCTTTAAATACACTATGGCCCTCCTTACTAAAGAAGGTTGTGGAAACTAAGAAATTTACAGCAATTCATAAAACTGGAACAGGAATTCATGAATAATAAAAAAATAAAAAAAAAAATCTATTAAGGATTCTTAAACACAAAGACTAGCTCAGGAAGTCTCCAATTCACAGATTACTGATGCAATTCTCAGGAGGTATCTGCAGAGGTATACCATTTTCTTCTGTTTTATCACTGCATACCTGCCTGTGGGAGAAGAATACTGGGCTAGATTAACCTTACCTTAACATCTTAGTCTTACTTAAGACAGCTCTTATGCTGGTGACAAGATAATCAGTAGATGTGACACTGCTCCTGGATTTTTCATCCAGGAAATGAAACAGAGGAAATACCTGTCAACCATACCATAAGAACAGGTCAAAAAACACCAATAACTTAATTTCTGACAATGTTCTGCTTAAAGATGGGAAACTTTATGGAAACTAAAGCGTAAGAAACTATTAACTGACCAGACATCAAAACATGGAAAACTTTGGCTGAAATAATATAATCACAGCTAAGAAAAAATGGATTATCCAGAAAAAACAGGCACAAGGGCAGTGTTAATTGTTGACTTTAGTAGATATTGCTGACAGGAGAGCATGAAGGACGTCTGGGCATACCCTGCCATCTGCTTTAAAAACATTACCCTAGCAGGTGCCATTAGCCCAGGTCCCTGAAGCTGAGATATATGAGCACACGAGCTCCACAGACAGGAACCATAAACATGGACAACCTGATGAAATTATTTTCACACAAGTTGCCTCCAGTGAAAAGGAGCCTGCTTTTTATATGTGCAATAGACTTCCTTTTACATTTAATGATTTAATTTAAATTTTTTTACATTTTACATTTAATGACTTCTCTCAAGGATATTCAAGGACAGATTCTCTACATGGAGCATTTGCTTTGTTGCTCTACTCCTGTGCCAAGTTAACTTCTTCGTGTCTATCTCCAAAAAGTGGCTCCAAAAAGCCTTAGCAGATTAACCTGCAGACTGGTACCTTTTTTTATTGGCAGATTTAAACAATCACCCTCATTTGATTTGAATGAGGAATTGTTCCCTTTTCAGGTTATTCAGAAATTCACAAGATTTTAACCTGTCATCTCTCAACTGAACTGACTGGTTCTCAGTGAGAGCTCACATGCCCTCTGTGCTGTGGTGCTAAAGGCATCCTGAAAGGCTGGGTACTGCAACCAAGGTTTCCAAGAGCTGATACAGGGAAAGAACTTTCTACAAACATAAGGGTTTCCCACACCCCTAACTGCAAAACAGCTGCTCCGATACGCATGCTGTCACTTAACTTGCTGGGAAAGGGATGTATAAGTAGAAAGTCTCCTATGAAGAAAGAAAGAACATTCGATGAAAATACAATTTTCACCAATAGAGTAGAAAAAAATAGCTTAGTCCGGCTTCATCTTAATGCAATTGGCCCTGGAGACATAAAAGTTGTTTTATGAACAGCTTTTATAGCGTTTTCTCAGCTAAATAGGTGAGAAACAGTGGGGAAAGACAGAATACCGTAACTGAGCAACTATTTCTATTTCAGTTCATTTCTCTGTTAGAAATGAGAAACGATAGCACAATTGTGTGTGTGGTATAAGGGGGAACTCAGAACTGGGGAGAGCTGTTCCTGCGGCATGTACTGCAGATAAGAATACGGTGTCAAGTGAATCGAAGAGTCGACGTGTAGCTACACGTCTGTCCCAGCTGAATCCAACGGTGTGGATCAGAAAAGCAGCTTTCAAGACTAATCCATTTGAAGGAAATTCATCACGGTAATTCTCCTCCGTCCTTCATCTCAAACAACCTTTGTGTACATTTTGAGACATGCATTTTCATAAAAACTCAACAGCTGAGAACATTTCTGAACACTTTACTGATCAGTGATTTCTGGATGAACTGTTTAAACAGATGGTACTATTTCATGGCAAATAGATGGTAACAGTATTTCAGGAAGATGATTTTTAAGACGCCAAGGTGCTATTATATGTTGTGAAAAGAACAACAGAAGCTCCTCCCACCATGCTGTCTTGAAAAGTTTATAAAAATTCCCAGAAATCAGGCAGCAACAGTCCATACATCAGCTACTAACCCAATACAACAATCATATATTAGGTACTGTGAGTGTTGGTACTATTACTTATTTGCTACTATAAGGATGATTATGTCACAATACTTCAGTACATCCTGGTTCATGGAATCCTTATTAATTATCTTTCTTTAAAAATAATAATAAAAAAAAAGATGGTTGTTTGATATGCCTTCTTCCCCCCACACTCTCGATATTTATTTTTAGCATTCACGTTAAGCTTTAAACATGCTTTAAAATACTGATTTCCCCCCCCACTCCCACCCCCCCGGAAAATCAACAGGCATGCCAAAGCCAAGCTCTACAGAACAAAGCAATGCACACAATGATAGGTAATATAAGAGATTTCAGTTTTAAAGCTTTTACAACACTACTGTAACTAGCAGTTTTAGAAATTTTTAAGATACTTCAGAACTTTCTTTTTAAGTCATGGCTCAATTTATGTTATAACCTGTTAATTCAAATAGTGCCAGTCCTTTTGGCCCCTTGAGTCTAGGATCAGTGCAATGCTAAAGAACAACAATTAAAAATCTCAACAGCAGCTGCTAATTACTTGCTAGGGCTTACTGCATTGGTGCCTGTCAGCTAATACTTAATGTTATATTAAAAATATTTCCGAGGAAATGCCACCAGAATTTGAATACAGCATTTGTGCATTAACACAACGCACAATGTGAAAATACTGTGATAATTGAGACATGCAAACAATTTAGGTGCCATGCTAATAAAAGCTAATGCTGCATCCAACAGAATGATGACAAAAGAAAACACAACCAATAGCATCTGAGACATTCTTTCCATCCATTTTTAGCTGGTTACTGGTCCAGAGATTGTGAGCCAAACACATGTATTTTGTCATGCTGATAAATGATGCAGCGATTCAATAAATATCTGCAAGGGCAGGAGAAGTGACAGTGAGAGCTAACACACTATCCCATGGATGATAAGAGGTTTCACTAAACCTTCAACTTGCCTCGCATATTGCTAAGGTACACTCTAGACAGCAATTACATGAAACTGCATCCAGTTCATACCCCAGCTCTTTTTGGTACCCTTTAACTAATGAAAGGTTCTTGATAGATATTTCTGTCTAAATAACTATATTAGGCTTAGCCAGTATCTTCTGTGTTGTAACCAGAAAGCAATTTACTCACAGTACATAATTTGCAAGGTTTTGAGAACTGCAAAATCACATTGCTACTGGAACAGACTTAGTTACCGGTACAGCCTTCTCCATTAGATACTTGCCACTAAGTAAAGGTCTGTTGAGTGTATAAAGAGGTGGTAGATCTTCTATCTCTGCTATCCTCTGGTATACGGCTCTGGATAGATGATCCCCATGATATAAACTCCCCAAGATGATGCTAGAGAAGTAAATTGGCTCCACAAAGAGGCTAAGTAAGGCTCCTTGAATACCCAATACGTTCCACCTAAGAGGGAGGGAAAAACAAAACAAAACAAAACAAAAAAACAAAAAAACTTTCTTTTTAATGGAACAAGTAACATCTGCCAGACATAATAGCAGTTAATCACAATGGACCAGACGTTCAACCTTTCCTCTCTTGAGCAGAACATGGCTATGGTAACATAGCTGTGACACCTGCTGGAATTTCAGAGACTGGTTTATGGGATGCTCAGCAAAATCCTGAGCTAGGCAACCAAGAGGTCTACTGTCAGCATCCACTTCAGGAGCAGATTCCATAACCTCACTTCCCTTCTACTGTGCCTGGTGATACATTTTTCAGCCCCCTAATGTCAGAGATGGACGGGATCATTCAATCAGAGGAAGCCAAACTGTGAGATCCTTAATCAGAAACAGTAACTGATGCCTCCAAAATACGTGGCAGTGGGCAAACCATCATTCTGACAACACAGGGATTGTGTCTGTAAGACCTCAGTACCTCGTCACCTTCATAGAAAGTTTGTTCTTTACACCTTAACCAAACTGTCCACATCCTGCTGTCAGAAAGGTTTTTTGTAGTTGCCTGCAATATTCACGGGCAGGGGAAAATAATCTCCGGGTACTCTCTGCTTACTTTAGCTGCTTCACAGATTCCAACTGTAAATCCCTGTCTGTACCATTGTGACCCACAGTCAAACAGGTCCAGTAGAAGGAATCTAGCATGCATAGGAGCAAAATACTGAAGAGATTTTCTATCTGTGTTCACTTAATCAAGTTTTGGCTCTCAATCTATATGTGACAATCATATGAAACCCATATGGAACACCTTTTAAAATCTCAAAGTCTCCTGTAGAGTATTTCCACTAAACTCTTTTCTGAGGTATACTTGCAAACAATTTGTCACTATTAAAATAATGTATCTGAGTACAACTGCAACACCCAGACTGGGTACCCAAGCAGAAGGAAAATTTATTTTGGTGCTTGAATAAAAATAAAAATAAAAAATAACACAATGGAAGCTGTTGTGCTCATATGAAATTGCTGTCCTTACTTATATGAGATGCAAGGATCCCCTAAGAAATGAGGGAGCTCTGATTGTGTTAAAGGTGTTTCTTGCACCTTGTGCTGGGATGGCATGGCTATATATCATCAGTTCAGGCTAGAAATTGTATAGTACAACTGCTTCACTACTGTGAAAAACTGAACTATATGCTTTGGCTACAAGTCTTGCAAAATTGTGAAGAAAGGGTAAAGCAAAAATTGCAGTCCAAGGAAACAATTTATTTTCATATCTTTACTGAGGGTAAAAATTGAGGCAGTATGGATTAGCTTACTCACCTGTCATTAAAAAAGCTAGCCCTAATGTAGGAGTAAAAACACTCCACTAACAAAAAGTAAGGTATCTGTTACATTATATAATGGCCTATTTTGTATGACAGTGAAAATGCAATGAACAGCCAAACATAAGGTTAAAGGTATCAAGTGAAAATTATTGCCTCCCTGTACCAAGATGACTTTCTAAGGACTTTGCCTTGACTAGAATTTTGTAAGCACAGAGGTATGTTAATTGCCAAATAGATCACAGAAGTGTTTTCTTGTTATTTGCAGTATTACCTACATGCAGGATAGAGAAGGATATGGACTACTACAGACAGATAATATTATGGAAGAAGCATTTGGAAAGAATCCAAGAGTAATCATAGCAAATTGGGTTCTTACAATTGTATCTGAAACTTACAGACACAAATTAAGCTTCCTTAGCTTAGGCACATTACATCTTATTATTCTTCAATAGTACTTGAGTGATGGATGGAAATTTTTAAAAAAGCCAGAGTATTCCTCTGGCAAGCCGTGGATCCCTAAATAAAACTTTTGCCAGACCCCTTTTTTCCTTGTTTCTATCTTCATTACTTCTAGAGCTTGTGTTTTGCTGCTTCTTCCCCACCTCCCACACTTGGTGACCTTCGCTGGCAAAGAAAGTTAAAGGTGAAGTTTGTCTTTTAATTGAAATGAGGAGTTTAGACAATTGAACATACTTCTGCAAGGTGGAACACACGAACCTGTATTACAGTTAATTCCTATTCTGTAATAACTGCACGTGCCTACTGGTTTTGCTGGGGTGAGCTGTATCACTGCGAGCAACGGATTCAGAGCAGCTGTAAATACAAGGTTTGTAGAAACCATTCATACACACAAAGCCTCAACCTCATAAAATTGATCAGGCAGGGTTGGATAGTGATTAGGATTATAAAATTGCCTTTAAATTTCAAGTGTTACAATAAAAGATATAATTATCCACAGAAATAAATAACCGTTTCAGAAACTGACAGTGAGTCAGAGATAAACATGAAACCCAAATGAAGTCCTGTTGATTGTAACTGAGGCAAAAAGGATTATGCAGAGACTTTCTTGCTTTTTCCTATTCATACTGTACTTCTTTCTGGCTAACACTAATTTCTCACTCCCATTAGCACATACAGCAAAAACAACCTCTACAGATACAAACTGAGAAGTAGCTATAACAATAATATGCATCAATTTTCAAAAAGACACAAGCCTTTTGAAACCTGAAATGGTAAAACTGTCTCTTCCTGCCAATTTACAAGCATGACATGTCAGAATGTTTGTCAACAAAAGCTGTCAATTTAGCACTAGAATTTACTGAAACTTATTTTGAAGTTAATGGGCCAAATCTGTATAGGTTCATTACAAACCATAAGATGCAGAGCTGAGAGTGAAAAGGCAGGTCATGATGCAGAGCTGAGAGTGAAAGGCAGGTCATGCCTGACAAACCTGATCTCCTTCTATGACAAAGTGACGCGCTGGGTTGACGAGGGAAAGGCTGTGGATGTGGTCTACCTTGACTTCAGCAAGGCTTTTGACACCGTCTCCCACAGCATTCTCCTCAAGAAACTGGCTGCTCTTGGCTTGGACTGGCGCACGCTTCGTTGGGTTAGAAACTGGCTGGATAGCCGGGCCCAAAGAGTCGTGGTGAATGGAGCCAAGTCCAGTTGGAGGCCAGTCACTAGTGGCGTCCCCCAGGGCTCGGTGCTGGGGCCGGTCCTCTTTAATATCTTCATCGATGATCTGGATGAGGGCATCGAGTGCACCCTCAGTAAGTTCGCAGATGACACCAAGTTAGGTGCATGTGTTGATCTGCTCGAGGGTAGGAAAGCTCTGCAGGAGGATCTGGATAGGCTGCACCGATGGGCTGAGGTCAACTGCATGAAGTTCAACAAGGCCAAGTGCCGGGTCCTGCACCTGGGGCGCAATAACCCCAAGCAGAGCTACAGGCTGGGAGAGGAATGGTTGGAGAGCTGCCAGGCAGAGAAGGACCTGGGAGTGTAGGTGGATAGTCGGCTGAATATGAGCCAGCAGTGTGCTCAGGTGGCCAAGAAGGCCAACGGCATCCTGGCTTGTATCAGGAACAGCGTGACCAGCAGGGCTAGGGAGGTGATCGTCCCCCTGTACTCAGCTCTGGTGAGGCCGCACCTCGAGTACTGTGTTCAGTTTTGGGCCCCTCGCTACAAGAAGGACATCGAGGTGCTTGAGCGGGTGCAGAGAAGGGCGACGAAGCTGGTGAGGGGCCTGGAGAACAAGTCCTACGAGGAGCGGCTGAGGGAGCTGGGCTTGTTCAGCCTGGAGAAGAGGAGGCTCAGGGGCGACCTTATTGCACTCTACAGATACCTTAAAGGAGGCTGTAGCGAGGTGGGGGTTGGTCTGTTCTCCCACGTGCCTGGTGACAGGACGAGGGGGAATGGGCTTAAGTTGAGCCAGGGGAGTTTTAGGTTAGATGTTAGGAAGAACTTCTTCACTGAAAGGGTTGTGAGGCACTGGAACAGGCTGCCCAGGGAAGTGGTGGAGTCACCACCCCTGGAAGTCTTCAAAAGACGTTTAGATGTAGAGCTTAGGGAAATGGTTTAGTGGGGACTGTTAGCGTTAGGTCAGAGGTTGGACTCGATGATCTTGAGGTCTCTTCCAACCTAGAAAATTCTGTGATTCTGTGAAAAATTTATCAAAGAAAATGTTAATAAATTCAGGATAGAATCATAGAATGGTTTGGGTTGGAAGGGACCTTAAACCCCATCCAGTTCCAACCTCCCTGCCATTTGAGCCAGGTGGCTCAAAGCCCCATCCAGCCTGGCCTTGGGCACTTCCAGGTACGGGACATCCACAGCTTCTCTAGGAAGCCTGTTCCAGTGCCTCACCACCCTCAGAGTGAAGAATTTCTTCCAGATAGCTGACCTAAACCTATCCTCTTCTGGTTTACAGCCATTACTTCTTGTCCTATCACTACACTCCCTGACAAAAAGTCCCTCTCCAGCTTTCCTGTATTGCCTTTTCCACCAAGCCAGCGAAACACCTAACAAAATGTTTGTTTTTTTCTTCATGTATATATAAATTAGTATGAGAAAAGGGTGAAGTAACCAATACCACGTAAATCTAGTTTGCAAATCCAAACCTTCCAATGCTCACATTGTTTTTATAACACAGAAACAAACCTTTCTGCTGCAATGCATGCTGCAGCAGAGTGGACGCAGACCCTGGCCATGGCACAGTGCTCGGGTAGGAACATTTGATGGCTCTAGAATGTGATAATGGAAGAAATATCTCCAGTATATTCTTGGAGTATAAAATACTCCATAAGTATTTTCTTGTATAAAAAACATTGTTTTCTAGTATTTGTTTTGCATTAAAAAATTCAGTGATCTGAAAAATTTCAGGTTTCAGAATCAAAAATGACAGCAATTAGAAAATGCTGCTGAGTTGTCCCCTTGGGAGCATAGCTCAGGCTACTTTGTGTCCCCACTTTGCTTTACAGCTTAGAATCCCCCAGGCACATTTAGGAAAAATAAGACCAAAAGACCAAATGTTTGCTGTCACCAAGATTTTGTCATGTCTTCTACCTCATCTAAGAAGTAACACTGAACACAAGCATTCACAGAAATGCTGTTTCCAACTGCAACATCTCACCATCTTTACAGACTAGACCCCAACAACAGCTCTGTAGATCCAAACATTTCCAATCCAAGTCTCAGTCTCCTACAGTAGCTCCTACACAACAGCAAACAACTGCCGGTTCCCACAAACGCAGGTGGATTCACATCCTGCCTCATCTGCACTGAAGTATCCATAAATACATATGCAACTTTTGGTCAATGAAGTTGCAAATGAATAGTGGTCAGCTCCTGACTACTTACTCTCTGGGTAGTGTGCTCACCTGAGAGCTACAACCAGGGTTTTTTTAGCTGAGCATCACCTTGGGGGAAACATGATTTTACAAAATTATCATACTCATTGGTTTTCCTGTTCTATATTCACCATTTAGATGCTATTAGATGCTTAGATGCTGCAGAATGAATGGGAAGAGATGATATTAACTAATCTAAACATGACCTCCTTTCTGCCGTGTTCAAATCTGATTTCTCTTTGCTTTCCTAAGAGATTAACTGAATCTCCACGATCACTGCCTCCTTTTCAAAGCAGACACAGGAAGCAACATCGTCACGTGAAGCAGTCAGTCTTTTACCTCAAGTGGCTCAGTCAGTGCCCCACACTGACACAAGTCACTAAGCACAAGTCTATGATCTGTTACAGCAGCACTTCTCACAAACTTCTTCTTACTTATCTTGAGGTCAGACTTTCAATTACAGACAAGAGGATTTGTTTTCCCTTGTAGCTGAACCTAGGCTGTCAAATGCACAGCTCTGATTTGTCCCAGCTTTCCCAGTGTTGCATGGATCTGGGGCATACTGGTGAGCCTGGACCAAGACTCAAGTCACTGGTTTGAGTGGTTACGTGATGCTGGGTAGTGATTTCCTGCTACTTTACCCAAGGTTTTTCACCTAGGCATCACACAGCCGTCATGTATCAAAATTAAGGCATTCTAATCTGTCACTTGGACTAAGAAGTGTTCAGAATAAATGTTCTTCCTATTGCTGTTCAGAAATCACACCAGCTCTGTCATGGAGCTTTCCATTAGAAAATGACTCTCAAATTTGAAAAAAGCTCAATGGGCACAAACAGAACACACATACAGCCTTTAGTGAGCACACATAGGATTTTAAGTTCTTTTTGTGCAACCTCATCAGTCCAAGAAATCTGGATGGTGGGGTCAAGAAGGAAAAGCCATCAGGGAAATAAACAGTAAGACAGTTATAAACTTCCATTTGGATATCCCACTCTAAATACTGCAAAACAAGGTCAGTACATAGGCACATGACGTTATTTCACACCAAAGATTATCAGAAGTAACATTCTTTATAGCAGAACAGCACCAATAATTTCTCCTTAATACAACAGGACCACTTTTTAATTAAATCACTTCTCAAATTCTAGAGGCTTCCTAGCTAGGAAACAGGGTGAGAAAACATTTCGTTCTGCTTAGCAAGACAGCAAACCTCAACTGAAATGTTTTGTGAGAAATTAAGTAACTATTCAAAGCTGAACAACTTGAAATGAATGTGGGGGGAAAAACATACCAAACAGAGAATGACAAAAATATGCATAATAAAGCACCATGGATATAATAAAGCCTAGGATACGTTTAAAGCAAATGCATATATATTAATGTCCCAAAAAAAGGGTATTGTCATAGAATAACACCACCGTGAAACATCACCATGAACTAACACTAGGACAATCCTGTTCTAATGCTTCTGATCCAAGTGGAATTACATTCAATTTTACCTATGCAGGTCTTTTGCTATTTCTGATTTTTCTCCTGGTGACATCAGTGCCAGTTAGAGTCTGGCACCCCTCATTTCCTTCCTACCTAAAGCACAGCTCTCATACCTCTTGACTTTTCCTCTTTTTTTCCCCGTCTCTTCCAGCACAAGCAGAAGGAGGTCATTTAGGGGTGCTGAGTATCTGCCTCCAACTAAGCTGGAGAAGAAGAGGTGAGCTGAGCTGTCTGGAGGGAAGCAGAAGACCCGTGTTGTTCCACAGCCAAAGCCTGTTTCACACGTCCTATCTCAGCCTGTGGCACAATCCAAACCTTGGCTTAGCATAGCCAAGTCTGCCAATGTACAATCAGCACCTGAAGTCAGCCCAAGGAGTTCCATCCACTCTTGCATTAGAGCTCACCTGTTACTAATGGTGAGCTTGGCCCATCACTGTAATGAGCAGCTGTAACTGCAGACCTTCTACTTTTTAGCATTTTTTTTTTTCCATAAAAAGAGAAGTTTAACAGAAGTTCTACAAGTTTCTTGGGTGTTCCTACCAGGCTCAGGAGGGTGCTAGGCAGCACACTGCAACAAAGCACTTAGAGGCTGAAAGTCACAGCTTGGGTTATACATATAATCCACACAGATATGGCTGTTCAGGTACAAAGAGTTTTTCTGCTCTGGATTGCACGTGCAATCCTGCACACTTTATTCACCCATGTGTTTTCCATGCTGGGACTGTGAACCTTTTGGAAAGCTCAGTGCAAGTGCACAGGACAAGGGCATTCTGGAGCACTGACTGTTGGAAACTACATAGCAATGCATTCTTTCAGATTTAAATGGACAAAACATGGTCATAATGTCAGGGAAATGTTTAAAAAAAAAAAAAAAAAGAAAAAAAGAAAAAAAAAAAAAAAGAAAAGAAAAAAAGAATATGAAAATTTGGGCCTCCTTACCCGTCATACAGTCTTTGTTCTGTGTCAAGGGGTTCTATTTGCTTCCTTCACTGGCACAAACAAAATTATTCCCATTAGCCCCAAGGAGAGGTGACAGCTAGCTACGCAAGCGAGAGATGGATTCTGTTCTGCATCACACAAAATCAACAAAATAGTCAAATGTGTTCTAGCTCAATAACTGTCTTCAAGTTTTATTTTCACTAACAGCAACGATGATGTGATAAAAGAAGTCAAATGAATGCAGCATGAATACCACATTGGATGGCTAGGAGAAGTTATTGACATGAAGCTGGGAAATCTATTTGATGAACTATTGAAAATATTATTTTAAAACTTCAATGTCATTTTTTTAAAATTGCCTTTCAACAACCCAACATAGTGGCTTCTGAGTGGCCCTATCTATTTGTGTTAGAAGGATTTAAACTAAAGTGCCTTCCTTCAGTAAAGATGCTGATTACTTGAGACAAGACTAGAGGAAAAAAGCAATCACCTAACATTCATCCTGTATGTTTTGATTTGGTGTACACAGTTCACAATTACATTTCCACTTACTTTCTTTGTTAAAATAGACTTAATAAATTCTGAATCAGACTAAGTGTGACTTGACAGACCAGCACAGTTTTTTTTTTAATTAAAAAATAATTAAAATATCAGGTGAAAAACTTGGCATTTCTCATCTATTTCACAAGAACAAAGAGGCTGCAATCAGACAGGCTCATTTCAAATAATACTACAATCTTCCAGCAACTCTTCCAGACCTCTGGTACTTTTTAAAGGTTACTGCTGCTAAACTGGGGCTGTGGTGGGGGGTGTCATCTGTCTGTCCACAGTTTTTAAAAATCTTTATCTTTGTCTGTCAATAATGACAACAAAGAGTAAGAATATATCAGATAAAGTATAAATAAAAGTACTAGTACTGGAACCAAAATATTTATTTACAGTAAAAATATTAAAACTAACATTAAAATAATTTTGAAGCTAGAAATTAAAAATGACTATCAATGGACATGTTTTTAACTAGAATACTTTTTCCCTGCATAAAATAACAAAAATCTAAATTTATCCATGGAACACATCTGTTCCATTGATATACAAGGACATATATAATCAGAGGAAATTAATCAGCTACAGCTAATAGATTTATTGCACTCTCACTGTGTTGCCAATGCCATACTACATTAGAAAAAAAAAAAGAAGGTATTCCTCTGATATTTTCCAGTAAAAATTACAAAACAAGGCTGTCATGACTTAACTTGCTAAAATGATACTGTTTTCACCTCGCCTCTGAAGCCAGCAGAAGGTCTGACACCAACTGCAGGTGAAGAATCAGAGCTTCATCACTGGAGTTGCAGCCATGCTACATCTAAGCAAGGAAACCAAGCAATAACCTGCACATTCACTGCAGCTGTCATGCAACCCTCCTTTCTTATTCCACTGAAAAAACAATTATTTAGTATCTCACCTTGCTATCTTGTCACTGCATGACATAGTAAGTAGCCTTTCTCCTTGCAATACTCCATCCCACGTCTGGATAGTGGTCGTAGAGCGCACAGGGATTGTTCCTTCCCCAGATTCTATTTTTGTTCGTAGCTGTCCTCTTGCCTTGCGGTTTGGATGTCTGTCCCCTTGATCTAAATGACAAAAACTGCTTACAATCAACTGAAAAATATTCTCAAAATATTTCACAGATAGCATTACAATAAGAAGAGTCTATTAAAGCCTACATAGCTGCTGGCTTACACGACAATTTCTATCACTCCTTGCAATGTAGCTACATAACCATATCACTAGTATGTGCTCAAATAATCCTTTAAACTCCAATACTAGAATACTACTGCTATCATACCCTCTTGTGCTGCTTCATGTGGTGAGAAAATCCTAGCATCTCCACAAGGAGACGTGCTGATATAGAGATGAAACTGCACATTTTCCTTCAGTTTAAACCCGCCTTGCTCCGATTTGATAAAAATGGATTTTTGCTGATCATCTTTATTGCTGAAACAGAGAACAAAAATATAGTCAAAAACAAAATTAACGTAAAAAATAACATAAGCTGGTCAGTCTCAACAGGCATTGTCTCAACACACGATGTCTGGAAATTTTATATTATAACTCTAACAAGTTATTACAAATTTAAAAATGAAAAAAGAATGGAGACAAGAAATAGAGAGCCTTTTACATTCCCCAGTGAGCTTTCAGGGACTTATCAGAAAACAAAGCAACATCACACATTGGACCACTTGAGATTATTTTGATTTAGATTTTTGTTTACAGATTACAAAATGATTCCCTATAATTTTGTCTGTGCTTTCCTCTCAAGATTGACACCTAACTGAATACATGTTTTGTTCAATTTAAACTTCAGGGCAAAGAGCTTCAGTTCTCAGTTAAACATTCTAATGCAACAAGTGTTACTTTACACACTTCATTTCAGCAGGGCATGTCAGGACAAATGTTTCAGATTCAAATAATTAGAAGACATTTTCTTAAAGCTTCACAGCTCCATGTGGTCAGCTTATCTTCCCATAAGCTTACCTTAGATAAAGCTCAAGTTGTGTATATAGAAATTTAAGCAGGCACCGTCGAGATATAATTTCCGCGTGGCAATCATTTAATGCAAGACCCCGATCACTCATGTATTCACCATTGATGCATTTTGTTCCTGTAGAAACACTTATTACCAGAGCATCTTTCACATCTGTACCTGACAAAACAAAATTTTAGAATGAAGATACAATTAAAATCACAAGCAACTTAGAGATCGTCCTGCAGAATTCAAACAAGGCCCTTTTGTTTCTTTTCAAGAAATATTTTTTCTTCTGATTTTTTCATTAAACCAAAAGCTTCACTCAGACTTATCTTTCCTCTACCAGTATGGTCTATGGTTCTTGTGAGTTCTTCATTTTGGAGCTCAGATGAGTTAGAAATTGAAAACCTGCAGGGAAAAATTGCTGCTTCAGGAAGAGTTATTACAGCCTGATCCCCAAAGATGATGCTTTTTTCTGAGCCCAGGCAGCCAGTTGGCTTAGAGCACGGCAACCTTTTGTCCATATATGCAGATATTAACAGCATATTTAGAAATTTGCATTATTAAAAGGCACTGATTTATTAAAAAAAAAAAAGAATAGAAGGGTATTAAACCATCAACATGATAAGTAAAACTAGATAATGAAGTTCAAATAGTTAAACCATTTTGAAGCTTATCAGCAGTACAGGACATCTAGAGACATAGTTCTTGGTGTTAAATAATTCTGCACAATTGAATTAAAAATATTTTGCATGTTTTCTATACAAAAAAAAACTACCTTTGTCATTAAAATAGTCAACTCCATGAAGAATTTTGAATGACAGGTCAAAATGTTACATCCCTGTACCAAAACAAAGCAAAAAACACCAGATATGGAAAGCAGCTGGCCCTGCTAAATGCCTTCTGCTGTCTTCATCCAACAGAATATTTACTGCAGTATGGACAAGCGGGAAGAAACATATTCAACATGGCCCAGGAACTCGAAGTTTAGGGTCCATCCACAATACAGGATTATCTCCTGGAGGTGCCAATGCGAGGGAGCCTTGGCTGCCAGTGCGTAGTTAGCTGTGATGTGCATCCCGGCCCGAAGTGGTGCAGATTCATGGGGAGCTGTGTGTGGGCGTGGGAAAGAGCAAAGGCTAACTAACAAAGTGTAAAACCTTAAAGATTTGTAAAGCAAGCATAATTTCTTATATACCATGCCAAAACCAAGAATGCCATCTGTGTGACCAATGTGGTGAAATTTATCTTAGATTTACTTTCAAAAAGTTCAATGTTTCATTTTAAAAGGTTCATGCATTTTGTAGACTATGAATTATCTCAGAAGTCTCAACTACGCAGAAGACAGGAGCTCCAGAAACAGATGCATTTGCAGATCTAATTTTCCTTTAATCATCTTTAGCCAAAATTTAATTGCTATATTTAATGAACCTTGAAGATTAAACAGTAAAAATATATTTCAATACTGATTGACCGAAGAAATAATATAGTTTATTAGAATGCAAACAAAGCCCTGGGATTTAGACAGCTAAAACAGTTTTTTTTTTTTTTTTCTTTACCTGTTGTCATGACAATTCCAGCAAGGACTTTTCTACGTGCATGTGGAGATGTGAAATTTTCTGTCAAATCACTGAATTTATCTACTACCAAGCGTGCAACAGCATCTGCTAAAACCTGTTGGATCACACAGAAATGCACATTAGAAAATTCAACAACTACAAAAAGCCACAATAGCATTAGGTTATAAAGATTTGCACTTTTAAATGATTTGACATAAACAGATTAGAAGTGTTTATATTGTTTGCTTTAAAACCGGACAAAGATTTTGATGCATCTGCACTATGCCAAGGAGGTGGCTAGGTCCAATTTTTCCGGCACACTGAACACTCAGAGCTCACTGTATGTGGAAATAGAGTTCTGTGTGCTCCATAACAGGGTCACAAAGCTCTGTGTTAAGCATCAAAATACCTTACGCTCATGATCACTATGAACTTTTGAGGCTTTGGAGAACAACTGAACAGGGAGATGAGTCAGTATTTTCATGCTCAAACCTCAAAACATCTCCTTTCAGCATCCTCAGTGTTGGACCTGACAGAAAGATTGCAGTGCAAAAGCAGCCTCTTCAAAGCAACACAGAAACCTTTTATAACAATCAAATTAATTAACTAGTTACTGCATAAGTAAGAATGAATTTGTTTTCAAAAGATGTTTTTTTTTTTTTTTTTTTTTAATAAGACATACAAATTTAAGAGAGTAAGACATCACTGTATAACCTACCTGTCTGAAAATTAAGAAGGCTTAACTCTTTCATCTTAAGGAAAACTTGGACAATAGCCACAGCGCTGTAACTTGCCAGTTGTGCTGACAAGCAACATCGTTCAGGCTCTGCGGGGACTAAATTCATATTAACGACAACTTCAAGATACCATTCCTGCTCGTGCTGAACTCTGATGATGGTTCAGTTCAACACTGCAGCCAATCTCACCTGCTGATTTTAAGGCAGTTGGAACTACAATAACTAGAGATGAATCAAACTCAAATTCCTCAATCTTCACCAAAAAAGAAACTGAAAACCAGGGCAATCTATGCAACATTACTCGAGTAAAAACCACCGTGTAAATATCTGTTGTTGGTACTGTTTTCCGCATGTACTACACGAAGTCCAGTGCCCCCGTGATACACCCAGCAGCATAGTTGATTACTTCAAAAGGAAAGGCTGAGAAAGGCAAGTTACATGTTAAACAGAAGCAGCTGCAATGGAGGAAAACCCTTTTTGGCACAGTTTTTAGACAAATTAAGAGTGTCCATATGAAGAGGCCATTTAACGGTGATGGCTCTTTCAGACACCATCACACCCCCAAGCATGCACTGACCGTAACAGGACTTCAGGCTCACACACCCACGGGAAAACCCAGGTTTAAACATCTCTACATGCAGATTCCTGCAGCCTGGCATTAAATCCCTTCCTTGCAGTGCCAGGCATAGAAGACTGGGTGCGGTTGTCTGCATGCTGCCAGCTGGCTGTAGTCAAGATGCTACCCCTGGCCCACAGGTGGACGCTTCAGAAGCGCACAGGTCCTGCACTAGGTCGGCCAGTGCTGCACCAATGCCTTAGATACCTGAGAGTGTCTTGTACAACACTAAACACGTGCATAAGCAATTAAATCCAGCCCAAGAGTACATTTGGGGCTGAGATGCTTCTGTTTACAAACTAACCACAGGACCTTTCTGTACAAGAAGAAAATCACCACACCTCCAGGGACAGCCCAAGGAAAATCTGCAGTGCTGACAAATCTTGAGCATAATCTGTTCCAAAACCAGACTGCCGCAGTCAAAAGAAAAGTAAAAAGAAAAGGCTTGAAGACTGCCAGCCTGATTCACCACTGCTTTCTTAGCAGTGCTCATGAGAGCTGACAGACTAGAAATAGAGGAATTCTCAATGTTGACTTTCTTCTGGGAAAGCTTTTGCAGCCAATGAAGCAATAACTACAGCTCATGTGTCATGATTTTGGAGCTTGATGTCTTTTTCCAGAATCTGACCGGGACATACAGCAACTAGCAGTCAGTGGTGACTGAGGTCACATTTGCACCAAGCTTCAGCCCATGTTTTGCACATGACTTGTAGAATCAGAAGACTCTCAACATTGTAAATACAAATTTTCTCAATGCATTTGAATGGACTACAATTCAGGAACTCTTATCAACAGATTTACATTTTTTTTCAGAAGCTCAGCTTTGTTCAGAGGCTACCATCACGCCTGTAGAGGCACCAGTTCTCAAGCTTCTCTCTAGCTTGTAGCCACCCATTGCAGCACTCCAGTCATGGGAGTGGTCCCACCACATTTCAGTGAGATTCAGATGCATGGGTTTAGAGCTGCAGTTAAAAGCAGGTGCAGTCCTTGAGAACCACACTGGGGTAAATTCTTCCTGCCTCCCTGTGCTTATTTCAGCGCCTGGTTTTCAGGGCACCAGCACGAAGGCTCAGTGCTGGTCCCATCATGGGGCTGGTGGTTGCTGCAGCACAGTGGAGGGGATGGGAAGCAGAGCACCACAACACCGTGCACCATTGCTACCCCTACTATAGCTCGTATCTGGGCAAAACCAAGTACAGACAGGTGCTACAGCAGAGATAAAAAAACATCAGTCCCGCATGGGGGGAAACATTTTCCTTTCTCCTTTAAATGAAGGCTAAGGGAGCCTTGATGAAGTTGGTCTCTGGATGTCAAGATACTTATTTGTAGACTGAGGGATAGAGAAGATTCTTTAAAGTTCTGAAGAAGCTTGTATTAGGCAATCGTAGCTTTACATACACTTACTAGATGCCGTACATGCTTATTATTATTATACTTGGTGAATACTCTAAAATAGTCTCACAGAAAGAGTAAGAATTACAACAACTGAAGGTAACAGCTGTAGGTAACATATGAGCTTTCTAGGGTTAACCCTACAATTTTCTCAACTTCACAATAAGATTTGTGTGCTACTAGTCTCCTGAATTAAAAAAAAAAAAAAAAAAAAAGAAACTTCTTCCTCACCGACCCTTTTTTATGGCTTCTGAAATTAACATGGATATATTCTGAATCCAGTTTTATAAAAAGGAGAAAAGTGAAGGAAGGACAGAGAGAGGAGAAGGGAGAAGAAAGGGCCAAACAGTGGCCTCTCTATTGCAGTGAGATTACTAAAGGTTACAAGGGAGACAGGCAACATACACCTATGGTGGAGGATGTCTCAGAAATAAAGTCAGGCAAGGGCCTGGGAAGCCGTGGAGGAAGCCTAGCCAAGAGCAAGGGCTCTGCACCAAGGAGGCCATCACGGCAAGCTCAGTCCACTGAGACCACCTCCAAAAACAAAGAGGCAAAGTTCAGTGCTCAGCAATGCTGCTTTCCCCTGTAATGGGATTTGGGCTTCACAATAATAGTTTTCAAAAACTTGTTTCTATCAGCTTCCACACTTCATCTATAAACAGGTGACCCACTTGTCTTCCAAAGTTATTTTAAAATACTGTTCACATTTCTCTGTCTTCTCCAGATTTCAACAACTATAGCTACCTACCAAATCTTTAGACCTATAACAAACGAGGCACTTTAAATGTTTTAATGATCTTAACCTAAGCATGTTGAAACACGTAGTTGTCTTCCACAGAAAATAAAACTTCAAGGACACATTTTAGAGCCCTTGGTACTGTGCTGCAGATTACTGTACAATACAGGATATCCTGTTGGACTTGGCATGGGAGCTAAAATGAGGATGGCTATCAATTTGCAAAATGTAGCTACCCATAAAAATATTTTCTTTGTTTTGGAGAGGCATGTCCCTACCCCACTGGACTGACAATTTCTCCCATTTTAATACACAGAGTAATAAACGCACAAGGGCTGATTTTCATCAGTGCACCTTCATCTGCTCTGAGGCACATGCTGACTTGCTGGGTTTAAGTCACTTTCCCAGCAAAGAGATTTTCCTCACCGCAGGCAGCAGTGCTTCATCTTTCACAAAAGGTCAAGCTGTGAACAAGCAGATAAGCTTGCTTTGCACAGACTGATTTTAAATGTATTAAACCACAGGACCTTGATAACCCACTGTAGTGGCCAAATGATTATACCCATATCTATTTAATAAGCTGATCTCTGATACCAGCAGTCCTTCTCTATCATTTGATAGCTTAGATGTGTATTCCCACATTTCATTCCCTCCAGTGTGCTTGCTTCTACCTGAAGGTAAATAACTTTTGACATGTACTTCACCCAAAACTCCCCATCACCACCCAGAGCAGCAATCATCTTTTCACTCCTCTCAATTCTTTCTGCTCTAACAGTTTTTCTTGCAAGGCATCACAAATTAACACATTGCTGCAGACACCGTAGAGTTCTGCCTGCTGCCTACCAGATCCAGAAGGTAATGGCACCTCAAGAGGTGAGGCGTCTGGAGCAACACACTGCTTTTCACCACGCAGCTCTGAGCTGAGGATGCATTTGGAACCTGCTGCCCAGGCAGCAATTCCAACATCTGCATTGGCAGAGCTACGTTGTACTCCCATTCCTTCCACTGAGCTTTCAGTGCTTGGAATTTTTCTCCCCTTGCATGTTTCCAGTTTGCCATTTTTCCAAATAAAATCATTATTTTGCTTGGTCTGTGGGTTGTTACAAATCTCAACCTCGTCTGCATCACTCCTGTACTCTCCAATGTTTGTGACTTCACCCACTTTAGGGTTATCTCCAGACTTAATATATTTACACATATTCATTTAAAACCATTTAAAAACAACTGTTTAAGAACTCAAGAGTTGAAAAAAAAAAAAGGAATAAAACAAAAGCACAACCAAACAAACATCACAAATGCTTAAATCTCTGATTACTCATTAAAATGTACCAAAACAAAATCACTTATAATAGACCATGATGTAATAGATCAATACCAATAACTTGATAGCTAATTATAAATATAAGCAGAGTAATAAAACACAGTAAGTACAGAAAGAAAATGGGTGTCCTGACTACAAACTGACCAAAAGACTCAGAATCAATAGCTGACTTTAAATAGGACCTACATGAGACAGTACCAGCAACCTGCCCCTTCCCCACATGGTGTAGTATGCTGAATTACCCCTACAAACACTGGGTTCTCTTCCACACTGGAGTAGCCTTTTATGTACATTTGTAAGAAAGGTAAAATGCAAGCTGGCCCTAAAGTACGCTTTGTTGTAGACAATATGGGCATCAAGGTCAGTGTTGGAGTGCTGGAGGGAAAAAAAGTTGTTTGCACGTGTTGCCTTTTTTAAAAAAATTATTTATTTAAAACCGTACCTTGAGCTCAAATGCCCAGAATTGACCACACAGTTTCTGCATACCTTGCACAGCATAACTACTGCAAGAGCCCACTTACGGGGTGGCACTCTGGGACAACAAATAGGTTCACAGAACTGAGAATGCAGGTCAAAATCTCACAAAGCAAGGAGCTCAGAAGTACCCATCACCGTCCAGTGGTCCATTGAAGTCCCTTAAAAAGGCTGTGTAAGTTGTTATGCATTGATCTGCTGGGCAGAAAAACAACTTTACCCCCTTAGAATGACAAAGTGTGAGCTGGGAGAGAATATAACGATTCTACCTTCCCCACCTCAGAACAAAACTTACCAGAAGTCGCCCTGAAAAATTATTCAGGGCAAGAATTATTCTTATTCTTTTCTACTTCATATTGTAATTCCTATTTTCATCATTTTACTGATTCAGGAACTAGTAACATGTAAAAAACAGTGAATTTTTTGGCGTCTGGTGCCAAATCCACCTTTAAAAGCACTATTTTAAAATAGTGAAATAGCTGAACCTACTGAAGAAATCATAAAGACCTGAAATAGCATAATCCTAGATTTGAAAAAGCATTAAACATTCATAAATAACCCAATAATTATGCAAGATAAAGAAACAGCATATAGGAATCTCTAAATAATGCATATTGTCCATGCAACTAGAGGAAACGATGTACTTACAATAATCACATTTATATATACTCTTCAACCCCAGATTATAGAATGATATTGAATCAGACATATAGTAATTTGAATGAACTTTAAAACAATGTTTTTGAGATGGAAAAGGTCAAAGCCTCAAAACTCTCATTAGAATAAACAGAAAGTTGAAACGAATTCATGGGATCTTATATGTATATGTATGCATATATACATACATAACAAGTAGATGGATTTAGACAGACATATCATTAAAAAGACCCAATGGATGTAGTACAAAGAGGGCAGACAAACATTCATTATTATACTTAGACTGGGGAGAAGCACAAGCAAACAAGGGAGAATTTTTCTTCATTAAAAAGTTTAAAATTACTTCATTCTAGCTTCTTTACATTTTTTGATCTCTGTCTGGTATGTTTGCTACCTTCCCTACTTCACTAATTATTTAATTTAAACTATTTCTCATCCCAATTTCCTTGCCTAAGTAAATAATTTGTTTATAAATATAATTTGCATATATATATACATAATACATATATATTTATATATATAAATTACATATAAATATATGTGCATATATATATTTATATGTATACACACATAAGCAGACACACAAATAAACACACCCATCCACCCAAGCAGAACAAACAGCAGAAATGTTGAAGCTAATTCAAAATGATTCACCTTGGCTATGACTGGTCATTATCTAAGCAGGCTGAAAAACACCAAAGGGCTTCTCACCTGTGGCAAATGCAACTGGAGCCCCTCACTAGGAATGGGCTGTCGAGATGGAGTCTGATCCAGCTGCATGTTAAACAAGGATGCCAAGGCTGACTGAGCAGCCCGAGCTTTTGCAAGCTTTTTATTCCTTCCTGATCCTTCAAACGTTTGACCATCCACTGCAACAGCCATGACAAAGTTTTTGGCATGGCTTTCCCCGCTCTCTGAGAGAAATTCGTACTTCAGTCCTGGCCGCAGCTCATTCAGGATCATGACCGGATTCTTGCCGCTTGTGGTCGGGTACGGTGATGGTGTGGGGAGAGGCGACTGGGTAAGACTGCTGGCTACAGCAGATGACGATGACAACCCGTAGTCCCCGCTAGAGCTGAAGGAGCCATCCCCGTTGGACCCTAGGTAAAAGGAAGCATCAGCAGGAACTGGAGTTTCAAATCCATTGAAAAGCGTGTCAGGAAAGTCTGCCTGGTCGGAGGTGAAGTCTGTGTTGACAGAGAGAGTCCTCCCCATTGCGAGGTGCGCCTCTGATGCATTTGGGAACTGAACGAAAGACCGCAGAGCCTTCTCAGCAGCATGAAGCTTGGCTTTCTTTTTTGTAGGGCCAGACCCTTCAAACACCTGCCCATTAACTTCAACTGCCATCACAAACATTGGAGCATGAACCGGCCCTGTTTGGGACAGCAGTTTGTACTGTAAACCAGGTTTTATCTCATTAAGTTGCATCAGGGCATTCTTTGGCAAAACGGGACCTGGTGTTTTCTTCCTCTTCTTAGGGCGAAATTTGGAGTGGCCATTGTTGCCCTCCTCCAAAAGACGCTTTCTGCTGCTGCTGCTACCACCATTGGAGAGCTGAGCCCCCTCCCCGGTGCCTTGCACACTGCCGTCCTTGGGGGGAACGTTGTCCATGTTGCGGTTTTCTTTAACATCAGTGCTGCTTGAACCTGCGGTGCCCAGAAAGAGTAACTTACAATGCCTTCGTTGCAGGATCTTGTAAATGCAAAATTTATAGATTCCTTTATCGCTCTTTATAACTGGTTAAGTGATGTGTGCTCACTGATTAAAGCTTTTGCAATGTAAATGGAGAGCAATACTTCTTGATCATTCAAGAAAGAGCACGTTCAAGAATTATTTGCAAACATTGCATTTGCTACTTTCATATAACAATAAAATGCTGCAGCTTTTTCTTTTGCATTCAAATCACGCTAGAACAAAGTTTTTACTTGACGTGAAAAATGCTTTAAACCAGAAAACTAAATTGTATTATTTGTAGGAAACACCTATAAAATAAAAAGCTCCCATTACTAAAGTAAAAATGGATGCTTAAGGCCATTTCTAGGAGACTTATATTTAATTCTACTTTATTCTTATTTTAATAATGTTGCATTTTTGTCTTAAATGATTTTATTTGCTCAATTTGAGAAATGACAAATAAAATCAGTGTAATGAAAGGCAGTTCTTTGGTAGGTAGGCACCATGACTGAAGACTGTATGGATGTTTTACTTCTCTTTAGCTATGCTATATTCTCTAAATTCAATTCCTTTATGCTTTTCATTTTTTATGCTTTTTCCCAAATGATTTTCACCTCACCTCAGTTTGCTCAGGACCTTCAGCTGCTGGCTGCCCAAACAGGACTGCCTGCCCACTGCATGGCAGCTCCAGCAATGGGCCCGTTCAGCAGAGCAAACCTCTTCTCCCAACAACTCCAACCCGTAAACTACCTTCACTGAACCCAGTGACATGTTTATCTTTTCTGTACACCCAAAATAGGTGAATACAGCTACACGGATGCAGCACAAAATGATGAGAAACAAACTGTGCTTCAGCATCTCTCTGCATATGTAGTCTTAAATTTCAAAAAAAATTTTATCATATATCTATTCCATCATCAGAAAAACAGCTGTAAAAAATGCATTTGACTTAGGTTGCCTCACAAAACCACTGTGTATATATTTGTACACAGCCTTTTATTGAGAAACATTTTATTTGCCATTTATATGCAGCTTTTAAATTCTTTGCAAAAAACCTGCTCTCCTAAACTTACAAAACTAAACATCCTCTCTTAAGACTACATAGAACACAAGAGGTGTGACAAAACCTGCACAATCACAATGAGGATATTT
The DNA here is from genome assembly GCF_009819795.1 of Aythya fuligula. Lineage (NCBI taxonomy): Eukaryota > Metazoa > Chordata > Aves > Anseriformes > Anatidae > Aythya > Aythya fuligula. Next base: position 11,361,767 of record NC_045564.1, read on the forward strand.
TAATGGGAAAAAAAGTAGTATTGCATGATTAATTTAATGATTCATTATTTATTTGCTAAAGTAGAAAGTTGGAGTAATGATACATTAGATACGTATTTAAAAATTATATTTGCTATAACTGGAAAGTCCTCATTTTTATCCTGATTAAAAAACTAACAAAATTATTTGTGCTTTATATTGACATTCATGAATGAAAAGGCAAATTTAGTAGGTCAAGTGCATCTAACTCTTCTGTTCCAAGACTCCAAAATATCTATTGCTGTATTAAATTCACACTGATAGCAGGTGATAAATATTTATTGAAATTAGAGCAAACCAAAGTGGAAGCTTTCTTCCTGACAAATTTCAAACATGCTTTAAATCTTCATGAAGTATTCACTACCATGCACACATCACTTCGCCCAGGTTACAAAGCTGATGGAATGGTTACTAAATTTTCATTTATAACATCCTCCAGCAAAAGCTCGATAGGTTACTCCTTTCGGTGCTCAAAGAAGAAAAAAAGGAAAAAATAAAGATGAAAAGAAAAACACCAAGTAGGAACACGTTTTGTTAAAATGCAGTAGCACAACAAAGACTTGTATAGTATTGAACAGTAAAATCCAGTCAAATGCAGTCAAGAGTGAAACACAAAGGGTTTGAGAGCATTTCATGGCAACAAATCTGCTAAATTTAATAAAGAATCTCTTGTAATGTCCAGCCACAAATTATATTGTCTGCAGAATGTGTGCTGAAGGGTCATGACTGCCAATATACAGTGTTCATGCATAAATATTCCTTATCATACTAAAGTGAAGGAATTTAAGGAAAACAGAATAAATTATTAAAACTTTCTTACAGTGTATTTCTTACCTGAAGCTGTAATCTCCAATTATCTAAAACAGCATTTTTCAAACATTGTTCTTACTAGTGGCATCAGAAATTTGCTACTGAACAACATAACTTTTGTAGGCTAAACAAAATCATTCAGTTAACACTAAAAAATGGTTTCTCTTCATATCTTTCTTCCTATAACCAGTGCCTGTGAAAGCCATATTAAGAAAATACGAGTTGAATAGACTCCAATTGGATGGAAAAAGAGCAGTTTTGTATCCGCGTTCAACAGCCGGAGGAACTGCAGCTTGGCCTGCAATCATCCTGTTCTCTCTTAGTTCTTCTCACACCTCCTTATTTCCATGGCTTTTTGAGCAGATCCGCTGTGAGTGGTAAGGAACTGGACACACTGAAGATTTTGCACTTTTTGTTCTGTTAACGCAATGTTTTAGAGAGTGTAATACTCTGGGAAGTCTCTCAATCACTTTGAACGGAATGAGGGAGGACAGCTTTACCCTGAAAGCCATGGCTAGCTAAGGATCCCATCAAAACTCAAACTAGGAACATCAGTACTCAAAAGGAACACAAATTTTGTTGCTCTAAAGCAGTGTACACAGGTACTTGTGCTGCCAAGTACCACAGCTAAAGTAAGGCAGGAAAATTAGAACCTTAAATGTTCATACAACTGTTTGGATTGGAAGGAACCTTGAAGGCCATCCAGTTCCAATCCTCCTTCCACAGGCAGGGACACCTCCCACCAGACCAGGCTGCCCAAAGCCCCATCCAACACGGCCTTGAACACCTCCAGGGACAGGGCATCCACAGCTTCTCTGGACAACCCATTCCAGTGCCTCACCACCCTCAGAGTGAAGAATTTCCTCCTAACATCTAACCTAAATCTCCCTCCTTCTTTCAGTTTAAAGCCATTACCCCTTGTTCTGTCACTACCTGTCCACGTAAGATGTTGCTCTCTAATGTTAAAACACTGTTAGAAAGTACAATGCGTTGGAGGGAGCTGACAGGAGAAAAAAATCAATAATGGATGTTTTTCGTGTTTTTTTTTTTTTTTAATTAAAAAATAACTTAATGCAGTTGACAGGTGACCATGTGTTACAGTATTGTTAGATCTCCTAGCAAAAAGAAGACCTAAGACTTTCTAAAAGATCCTCATGCTAGATGATATATATATATATATATATATATATATATATATATATATATATATGCTCGTTTATGCGTTAACAGATATAAACACACGACAACACGGTCATGTTTTCTTAAACATGAACACTACCTGTGATTTAGAAGTAAGACAGTTTTTGTAAGACTAGCTTATTTTCCCATCACTAAAAATAGTTGGCAGTTCTGACTAGAGACTTCACTAATGTCAGTTGAAGCTTCTTTGGTAAAAATCACAACTGACAGTATGACATGCCAACAACTTCAGTGAAGGCAAAGTTCTGCCACTGAAGTAATCTATTCAAGAGGTTTACAAAGCTGACAGCACTCAAAGAAGGAAAGAGGCATAGAAAATTTTCATGCCAATTAAAATAAGTTCTATCCACACATGCTGGTTTATCTTTTTTTTTTTCCCCATGTAATTAAAAAACACCTCTAATTAAGATTCTTTATTCAGTGGGGATCTTGCCTTGCTCTCTGCTCCATCTGGTATGGAGCACACTTAATTATGTTTAAACGACTCTTAGCTGAACCACAGCTAGAAGGATGTTTCTAGATACCCTTTATACTGCTGCTCTCATTTACTGGCCTGGAGAAATCCTAAATAAGTCTTTTTTATTATTATTTTATTTTCATATGAAACATATGCATAAAAAAGTGACTTCTTGTGATCACCTTTTTTAGAAAAAGGGGGAAAACAATCAAAGAAAAAGGTCAAGACACACACATTAGCAAGTGTTATAAGTGTTCTGCAAAATGTACCACCTCCCCTCTCCTGTGAGGTAACTGGTAAGTACAGACTTCAGAGAACTGACAGCATTCACAGAATCACTGAAGCTGGAAAACATCTCTAAAATCGTTGGTTAGCCATTAACCCAGCACTGCCAAGTCTACCACTAGACTACATCCATAAGAACCACATCTATGCATCTTTTAAATGTCTCCAGGGATGGCGACTCAACTACTTCCCTGGACAGCCTGTTCCAATGCCTCAGAGGCCTGTTCAGTGAAAAAATTTTTCCTTATATCCACCCTAAATCTCCCCTGGTGCAACTTGAAGCCACTTCCTCTTGTTCTATCACTTGCTGCCCAGGAGAAGAGGCCGACCCCCAGCTCCCCACACCTTCTAACATCTTCTCTTTGTTCATCAGATACAGGAGGATGAACTTAAAACCTGAAAGTCTGAAACGTTGTTTTCTTGAGTGCATTAAATGTAATCTCATGACCGTCTTACACTTCTGCTGAACCAAGACAGTTTGAATTCTATCTTTGGCAGATAAATTCTAGTTATTATAAATGTAAGCCACAAATATTGCACAGGTTTGCCTTCCATTTCCCCTAAAAGGAGTTACACAAAATAACAAAGGCTTTTATAGGCACTTCTGATATCACACTTTGCCATCTTCAGTGATACAAAAATACAGAAAGATACAAATAAAAAAAATCTTTGTACAAATCAAAGTGTGGAACTTAAGGATTTTGATTTTCCTCTCCAAATCTGGTAATTTAACATTCCAAATTCACGATGTTTGTGTGGTCATTCAGATGCAGAAAAGCCTTCTTACACCTTCTATTAACTGGGGTCATCCAAGATGATGTTGTTACCTGTGGCTTCTTTTGCAAAATGTGATACAGGCAATGAACCTCAAAATTTACTTCTGGGAGATCACTGAAGTTACACAAATGCATGTCCCAAACCTGTAACAACTCAGCAGAGGCAGTCTTCTGCCAAGACAGAAAGTTCAGTGAATTTGATTTGCTCTGCATATTGGTGCACTAGCACAGAAACAGAAGCAGACATAAACTGAATATCTTGCTTAAGGAATTTACAAGATGACACTATCAAATAGGTGGTATTTTGTTCAGCTCAGGAAGGCACCATTCATGCTCAGATTTACTCCTATTGAAATAGGGTATGTTTTATCTGAAGAATTATCTCATGGGATTTATCCAATTCACCTCTTACCTTTTTTTCCAAGTTCTCCTCATAGAACCACTCTTAGAAATAGCTAAAGCATCCAACTAAAGAAATTTCTTTTAAAATAAAAAAAGTAAAAAAAAAAAAAAAAAAAGAGAAGGAAAAAGTGGAAGTGGTTGCAAGCATATTTTAGTGAAGATCACTGTGTAAGTCAAAGGAAAAAGAGGAATTCTAGTCCAGTTAAGTTTTTGTCTTTTTTTTCTGTTGGCTTGTATTTTAAACCATTTAACATCTTTATCTCCCAACAAAAGCATGTTGTAATAACTCCTTCAAACTGAATTACAACTCTTCTGTTCCAAAGCCTCCTATACTGCTAGGCTTTTTCAGCTTTGCCAGAGATTTAGACATTGTCACTTAGGGGAAATAAGCACATTTGTTATTATATCATACACAATAATTTACAGTCAGGCACAGCACATAAGCATATCAGAAACAGAACAGGTCTCTCATTCATAAAAACAAAACAGTTGAAAGGACAGGAATCTACAATATTTGTTGTAACATTTTAAATGAGAACAGTTTTCTCCAGAGGTTATCAGATCTATATTACACCAAATAGTTAGCAATTTCATAGCACTTCAACAGTGTTTTCATCAAGATGATAGCTGGTTTTGTGCTTAAACACTTCATTAATTCAGTACCTCGGTGTTGGAGAAAACAGCTTGTAGAAAGAATACTCAGCCATGCAAGACCTGTAGGGAGTTCTTCTAGACCCTCATTTTGCTTTTTCTTCATTCATTTCTGCTTTCCCTTGTTTATTTTACACACTTCAGTCTCCTTCATTTCTCCCCTGTCTTCCACTGGTCCCTAACTCTCATTATCAGTATTCTTCCTCTTCTAGGTTTTACCTCTTCCAGTAAGTTCCTGCCTCTGGGATCTCAGCATAAGCACACAGATGGAGGATACTGCAGTATCTTCCACTGCACAACAAACTTCACTGGCAGGCAAACAAACCTCACCCGGTACCTGATTATTCAAGGTGAAAAAGCTCAGAGAACCCAGCATGATTAGCCACCATTAACATGGTTTGTGTGCTACAGGAATCATCATCTCAAACACTTAATGCATTGTACAAGACTTGGTATTCAACTTCTTGTCCCACTTTCTCAGGTAATAATGATCTTTATTCCCATCAAACCTCACAATTAAAACTGCACAGAAGGTTCTCATGCTGAGAGTCCCATACAGATTTGCTCTCGTACTGACCCAGCCTACCTTGGTGACCTGTAACTCCACTGCCAGCCCTTCTGAGAGAGGAGTAATTTGCAAAAAAGCAGCACAGTGCACCCACACCTCAGGAGAGGTCTTACGTGCTACCCATGCCGGCACAGTGGGATGCACAGGTCCCATATGGAGCGTGCGAATGCAGTATACCAAACTATTACTAATGCGAGAAATCCATCTTCATTACTTCAATGCAAGTCCAAAACAGGGTAATATTTTGTACAACTAAACAGTTGTTGGAAGAAAAATGAGACATAAGGTATAATTAGACTAGCACATAATCACGTGTAGAAAACTTTTAGTTCAAAAGCTCCAATTTACTTTTCTATACTGTATTTAGAAACATACAAAAAATCATTTTAATTTGTGCTTCGAAGTTCCTTCAGTTTTCCCTGTGGCTTGTGAGAAAAAGTCACCTTAGAAATGATTACATAGTTTATTATTGTGTAAACAAACACATCTTACTCATGTTTTCTTCATCGTCAACATCCATTGTGAAATATTTTTGCTGGTTTCTTGGCTGGCGAAGACTGCTTCTGTCTGGAAAACACAGATAGTGGGATACTTAAGCTTTCATGTACCAGCATACAAGGTAAACTGTTAGATCGCCAAAAGCAGCAGCCTGAGCACTAACTTTGCTTTGGCCTACCCATGGCTTCTTCCTCAAGCAACAGTGGGCAGTTCAATCTTTGCACAGTATTTCCTCAGTGTGCCTATTTCTGTAAGCTGAGGCACACTCTTATAGAACTGCAAATTCTGCAATGTTTCCAATATATATTTTTCATATGGTGAACTACAGTGCGTTGTTTTTTTAATCTGAAGGAGTGCATAAACTATTTCATCTCACTACTGGTAGTTGTTTTCTTTAAAGAACAGTTGCAGATTAACTCCAAGTGTCAGCAATTTGTGTTTGATGGCAACTTTTATAATAGTTAAATGAAGCAATGTTGTTCCCACAGGGATCCAGCAATGTGTCTCAAGGTAAAAATAACGTCAAATTCACTCTGCAGGTTAACACACAGACAACTCAAGCAGGCAAGACAATAAAAATGCAGTTGTTTATCCACCATCAGTACTATTAAGTACTTTCTAAGTACTATCACTGTAGCCAAGTCATTCTGCCCAGTCGTACATGCTGCGATATTCAGAATATAAACAGTACTTCATAAAACCTTAATTTTCTAAATGCAGCCAGTCATGTCAAACAAAAACGACATCTAAATGTAGACTGTATGCTAATTTATGTGGAGTCATAGAAAAGTACAGTACACTTAAATATTTTTGAAGTAATAAATACATTTGAATACACTTACATGTTACATATAAATAATAACAATAACAAATAAATAGTATAGATATAAATATAACAATTAAAAATAAATTACATACCATATATTTATATTATAAATATATTTTGTTATATAATTATGAAGTATTTATAGTATAAATAATTTATTCAATGAAGTTTATCTTCCTACTGTTTGATTATTCTGTATTTTTATTATATGAAAAGAAGTTCTGAAGGACTTTTTTAACAGCTTTCTTGATTTATCCTTATGATTGAAGAAGAGCTACAGACACCATGAAAGGAAAGTTTAATGGCTATCCAATTATATGTTAACAGAGAATAGCATATATAATTGTAAAATGTCACCAAAAAAAAAAGGAAAAAACAAATCCCAATAGATGAAACAAAAATGGTATTAGAAGACAGTAAGAGGCAGAAAGCTGCAACTTCAGAGAAGTTCTGTATTTTGTAAAAAGTGCTTTACTTCCAAGCTTCAAAAGCTAAGGGAAATAAAAGATTGGAAGATCCCAAAGGATTCTGTTCAAAATATTTCTTTTGTTCTGTAAATCCAAGCAGAAAGAATTGAAGTTGCACTCAGTAACAAAGGTTCAAACCTCACTGGAAAACCTTTGCATGTTTTCATTTATAACCTGCACCCTAGCATTTGGTTTTGACAACACAGCACTAAAAAACACTACCTTTTTGCTCTGACCGCTTCTTACGCCTTCTTTTACAGCGACACCCGGCCATGCTGAGGGAAGTTCCCATGCTGAGAGCCCTGGGTAAAAGCGATGCCATGCAGTCCCCAGCCAGCCCAGTCCCTCTCCCTCTCCTCTAAATATACAGTGACATTTCAGTGAGCAAGAGCCACAAGGAGCATCACCTCTGCCGACTACATGCGGTCTTCACCTGTGCCAGGTCCCTTCCTCGAGCAGAGCGCTGCAGAGGCAGGTGTCACAATTAACCCCTGGGGACAGCCTGCCAGTGAGAGGGGCGAGGACAGACCACAGCCTTCAGGTGACAGTATCAAAGACAACCTCATGAGTCTTCTTTCATCACTACCGGGTATGGAAAGGGAGATTTATTTTTGCTTATTTTACTACTAGAAAGAGGAGGGCAGTTCTTTGTCTTGGATCCAGCCTTACGTGTATTCTCAGAAACAGGGAGACGTAAGAAAGAAGTTGATGAACCCTTGCTGCATAAAACAAAGACGCCTTTCAGCATCCTTTATACTTGTTTCACACTTTCTTAGTTATTTATTATCTCATATATTGCCTAGAAACACACCAAATACATTTGTGAATAACACAAATCTACAAATCTCAAACAGGAATGTTTCAGTGACATTTCTCATACATTTTTTCTTAGCCCAGGTTTTGCTAACAGATGTACCAATGTCAACACTCACTGTGTCATTTTCCAGCCTTTTTACAAACAGAAAAGCAGCATGTGCCCTTACATGATAATGTGGTGCTATCTTGTTTCAATTTCATTGAAATTTTCCATTTCAGTCCTGAAATAGAAACTTGACATGATTTCTGCAGGAAGCCTAAGTGCTGAGGGCTGCAAACTCTCACTCACTTCAGAGTTCAAGTTCTACTTCAGCATCGATGTCAATGGGCAGTTGCACTAATTGAAGAAATACTGCAAAGCCCATTCATGTTCAGTTTGCACAATTCAAAAAGAACTTGCTGTGGTGAAAAAAGCTGCCAACGCCATGGCTTGCTATCACGTGTTTACTGGATAAGAGCACAGGTGGAACTGGGTCTCATCACCATTTAAGACCAGTTTCCCAAAACAGCCTCCCTGGGACAATGAGGCCCGATCTTCCTTTACAGGAGGTCAAATGTCTTCTGGTTCCAGCATCTCTGCTCTTTTCTTTACTAAACACCATACACTTGGGCCCATAAAACAGAGGCGTGCTCTGGATTAATATAGCAACACTTTCTCCTTCATGTAAAAAACAGAAATAACTTCATTTAAAAGTGACAACAGACTGGCATTGGGGCCTGGAATGCTACATCCCAACAGGTCTGCACGGTCATGGAGAAACTATGATTGCCATCAAGGAAACTAATATGAAGCCCACTGCTTCAATGCCAGCACAAGCACTGCCTGCACTTCAAAAAAGCACATTTCATCTGAACAGACATCATTTAAGCCTGAATGTAACAGTTTTGTACCTTGCTAATTAACAGTTTCAGGCCAAGTTTGACATTTCAGTTCACATTAGATGTGTGTGACAGGGAAAGGACATGATCTACATGTCCATGAAGGAGAAGCACCATTGATACACACAGGGAGAGAAAAGGGGAAAAAAAGAACTCCTCAGGAGAACGGGAATTGTACATATCAGGAAATGCATTACCTGAAAAGTCTCCACGCACCAGCAAAAAAAAAATACATCAGTGCAAGTCTCATTTACTTATAGATTTGCCACTATTATCAGCTTATATTCTTTGAAGAAATGTCTGCATGCAGTATTTTGTAAGCATTATTAGTGACTTTTCCCTACATGCATACATCATGTACACATGTCATGTATTTTTCAAGCACTAGGATGACATCATAGACCAACAGCAAGATTTCTTTCAGTTCGGTTCTGCAGCAAGAATAAATATAAACTAGCAGTAACCACTAGGATTTGCTACAGGTTAATTACAGCATGAGCATTTGCTCTTCACAGCTCCTGGCTGCACACCAGAAATTCCAAGCAGCTTTGACACAATATCCCTCAGAGCTTGCAGTTCAGGTCCTCAGATTATTAAATCTGCTCCAACAGCACCACCTACTGCTACACTACATACATAATTGATTTTACATCTAATATTCCATTGGCCAAGAAAGCCCAGAGCTCAGCTCAAAATTAGAAATATCTTATGATGTTTGCAGATTTATTTTGAAGCAAACTATTTTTGTACATCTATTTATTACGAAGTTTTGTTTTTAGCTATCATCAGCTATCCTTATGGGCTTTTCTTCAAGGGCTAAATCTTTCATTTTTTACATTATTTCTGAAAGATTCCTTAAATACCTATGAATGTCAGAAATGCATTTAAGATGTGCAAAATTTCCAAGGAAAAAGTGGTAGCCATTCTGAGAATAAAACCCATATATAAATGCATATAAATGCATTAATATATTAATAATGCATAAATGAATAAAAGCAACTTAGACCTCTGATTAAGTAGCATATACATTTTTGTCATAATTTAGAAAATTATAGTTGCAGCTACCAATTAGCCCAATAGTTAATTGGAAAAGAGATCTAAAATAGTTTAAAAAGTCCCAAAGATCTTGATGCTACTAAAAAAAGTCAAGCAGGTATCGTGAGACTCGCTTACAGGATTAAGCCTGCTTGTAAACTTACCAGGCTCGCATACTGGATATATTTCTTCCTTTCACAATTACAATCAGTTATCAAAATCAGATCAAATACTCAAAGAACTCTCAAGCCCTACATGTCAGCTTTTTATATTTATTTTATTAAGATGGACAGGATACAAATTTTTGGTCGAACAGGTAAATACTTTTTTGTAACGTCAACTTGATATAGTTAGATATTTCTTAACAATATTTTCCTCTATTTTCAAATTGTTCTGATCCAATGTTCTAGAAATTGCTTATTGTACAAACTTTTTTTTTTTTAAGATTTGAACAACTGTCAATACATTCAGATGAATTATCTCTAATATGTATGCATTAGTCAGAGTACAAAGAATCTTGCGATGTATTTATAAATATGGTCTGCTTACCTTTTTAACTACTACAGACACATGCTGATTCTGCAACCTGCAAGGAAAAAAAAACACATATAGTATTTTTATCTTTCACAGATGGTAAGTCCTGACCTTAAAAGGGACAAATTTCTGTTTTGTGAAACTAAGCAGTACGTACTGCATATTAACGGTAATAAACAGTACATTGGTAGCAGAGCAAAATCCCTTGTAAACCCAGCAAAAGGAGGGGAATAAACTATTCTGGATATTCCTGGTTAGGGAAAAATAAAACAATAAGAAAAGACTGAAAATGCCTAGCATTTGAACCAAAACTGCAAAGCCCCTCAGCTAAAAGAACTGGAAACAAAAGGCTGATCTAGAGTAAGAAAGATACAGGATAACAGGAAGGACTAACTCTGCAAGAAATTTTCCTTGATTTACACACACACACACACACACACACACAAACAACATTCCTGTTCAATCAGGAGCAGAATAATTTTGCTATTACAGATAAACTTCTAGTTATAAAAAATAAAAATAAAAATAAAAATAAGTGAATTTAGCAATGTGAAGATACATTATTCTAAAATGATCCTGATGTTCAGCAAATTAAAGAAGTGATTTCCAAAGAAAGAAAGTATTTCAGTCAAGCAGTGACGTCCTGTGAGAACACTTGCAGTTCAGTAGTTGTTCAAGGGGGCGGAATGGGACACACTTACAGTAGTGGATATATATTGTACCAGGTAAGAGATTTTGGTATTTGCACCTTGAAAAACAAAATTTCCTGCTATTACACTACCCACAAGAGGGTGCTGGCACTCTACAAAGTCTTTCACTAAGCAAACTTAAGTTATACAGCACACAAGCACAGCAATGGGCACAACAAACTTACGAACACATACATTAAATATTGAACTGCTTTGGTTCAGTTAGACAAGAAACAATATTTAAAGTTCCAATACTGGAAGACTGCAGTAATTCATTCTTTTTTTTTTTTCTCCTCCCAGAGACACTTTAGTTTCCCAACAGTGCATGGTGGCATTTCTCAGCAACACTACCAATCCAGAAACAACAGTAATATTTTGGACTTACCATAAAGTACTAAAAATGTTTGGAAAGCTCAACTGGAGTCAGCTTCCCTGACTGTAACAGTCTATCCTCAAACACACCAAACTGTAAATCGCCATACTGTGGATACTGCACCTACATCTCCTTTAATATTTTCCCAACCTAACAGTCCACAACAAAAACTCTTTTATTCGGAACACCCAGAATATGCACTATAAACCATGAAATTCCATTATTTGGAGCAAATATCCACAGAAAATATAAATTCCTTAAGTTTTTGATAGTTCTCATTCTACATAAGCAGTGCTTTAAATAAAATTATAATTAAAGCTTTGACAAAACTACTAGCAATTTTTAACTAATGGTCAAATTTTTACAGTAGTGTGAACTGGAGTTGTTTGTCAAATCGTATTTTTTATGTGCCCTATCACCCCAGTTGGTAATTCCGTGAACTTCAAACACGCTGAACAAACACAATTCTTGAGAAGTAGGACTTGAAATTGGTTTATCCCTAAGTGCAAACAAATCTCCACAGGCATGACACATAAGAAACAGTTATACAGTACTTACACTACTAAAAAGCCTGGCAAAAATGAAAAAGAATTAACAAGTTTATTTTCTACCTCTGTGGCTAAATACAACAGCCCAAGTCCCTGTGAAAGGACAGCTGGTATGGCGGAATGGGCACTGCCAGCTTGCATCCCTCACCAGCAGATGGGGCTGGGTGGGCTGGACACTTTTGCCCCCCAAGAAGCAGCACTCATCTGCTCAATACCAGGAGAAAATGCTTTTTTTTTTTTTTTTTTTTTAAATGCTGTTGTTAAAAACAACACTATACTTTAAACTCAAACAAGACACCATTTGAACCTGGGTTTTCAAAGCTGGTAGAGCCTTGTGCCCAGACACCTGCTCAGTGCTCTGGGTGCATTCACTCAGCAAAGGATGGCTCTGCTTTGAGGTTTTATGGCTCCCACAACAGTCAGCAGCAAAAAAGGCACCTGAAGGTCAGCAGCCAGTGCAGATCCTGCAGCCTTGCACAAACCCACCTCCGCTGGTAAGCACTGGGCTGGTGTGACAGAGCTTCACTGCTGCAGGACTGTAAGTAGTAGAGACCAGAAGAAGGAAAAACAAGACTTGGAATACCTTAAACCAGTCAAACACACTAAATGGGAAAGAGAGGAAAATGCCCCTCAGTTATAAAAGCTGTGAGCAAACCTCTCATCTTCCACATTTCCTGCCTGGTGGCAGCTGGATACTTCGGGACTTGTTCAGGTCATAATGTGTTTCTCTGACATCTTTTGCAGGCAGAGCCTCATATTTGTGTGCCAGAAGGGCTCTTCTGAGCAGCATCTCTACACTGCTACTGCCCCAAAAGCACTAAACAAATTCTGAGTCCCTTACTAAGTCCCTTCTTAGTCAGGAAAAAGGCCCTGAAGACAGATGCTATCATCTGCTCCCTTCATGGAAACAAGATTGTCATTTTCATAGAAGTCTACCCTACTGTGACAGACAGCAGTAAAATACTTGGAAGAAACAGCCTAAGTAGAGCTCTTTTTCACCATGTAACTGGAATAACAACTAAAAAGCAAAGCAAATACAAATAAGGCTAGGCATAGCATTGAAGCAGCACTCGACACAGCTCTTTTTGGCTATCAAAACACTACTACACCCAAGACTTGTGGTACTTTCTGTCGCGTTCAGCTTCTTGCAGATGAACAGGTTTTCAGAGAAACCACACAGACGAAAGAGCTAAGAAAAGTGCCTTACCCAGTTTGCATCCCCACCACCTCCTCCATCCAGTCAACCTCAATTTCAGTTATCACTACCGAACCCTCCAGTCACTGAAAACCGTACGAAAAGATAGAAATCAAGAGACTTCCAAACAGCTTCATGTCTAAAACAAAGAAGACCTAGTGGGTTTACTCACAGAAGAGTTAGGAGACATACCCAATACAATTTCCCCCAGTGCAAAGAATATTTGAAACTCATTTGAAGAACACACCATGCTGGGGATTTATGATTTTTTACAGCTCTGCTGAAAATGTTTCAAGGCTTTATCCACACAATAAGAATCAAATCGGAGGTCTGATAACTGCACCTCACATCTGTGAAACACCTCTAACTGCCAGGCCTATCACAATTTCCTTAGCGGAGAGGTACTGAGCAGCACCTCCAGCTACAACTCTGAGCTCTTTGCTGGTCAATAGATAGTCCTACATCTTTGATAAAAGAGAAAGAATTTATGACTCTTCTTAAGCAAAAAGATCTCCTTCCTCGAGGGCAATTAAGGACTACCTGGCTGAGTACACATAAGAGTTCCTGCAACTCCAGTGCAACCACTACCAGCAATTAGTGCCCCCTCCTTAGCTCATTTGCAGTAAGATGAAACCCTGTTGATGCACCTGTGTTAAGTTTCAGCGCTGCTGACTTTCACACTGAGCTCTCTCTCCATTTGCTCAGCTGAAGGGTAAGTGGAGAACAGGTGGCACAGGAGAACACCAAGAGGATGCACTCAGGTAACCCTCAAAGAACAGCACTGCACGGTACGAAACACAGCTCTGCCATTTAGAGAAAGACATGTGAAGTGCCTCTCACCACGCTGGATGCATCTAAGTGAAAAAAAAGGTAAAAATGGTTCCTGCTGCCAGGCCAGCCTAGTTTCCCCATCAGTTTATCTAACCTCGTTAGCGTTGCTAGTTGTTCAGCTCAGATTTCTTGGTGAAGGTGAGTTTTTTGACCACAGAAGGTGCCAGGATGGCCCCTGACACAAGGAGAAGGCCGTGCATGGAGCGGTGCCCCTAGTACAGCTGGTAAGCTGCTTGAAGAGCTTGTTCTTCCTTCCAGGGCAGCGGAGACCTGTGAAACTGGAAGATGAGCGACCTGTACTTCACACAGAAAATAGCTTCTGTTAACTTTTGTGTCAAAAAAGTACAACTGCAAAGGAGCACAGAGAGACAAGCTCAAATTAAACACAAAATTACAGGCTGAGGGAAAGGGACAGCCTGTACAGGCCCCTCCATGGGGAGCCCCAGGGTCAGGTGTGACGTACATCAGAGAAGCCAAAGGGAATGGCAATCTTACGCTGTGCACATGCACTAAACATTCATATTCCACTCCAGTAACTTAAAAATAATTTTATGCTGTATTTTAACTTTGCAAAATAGTAGAAGAGCAAATTCAGCTCTGCATCGTTTTGTGGAAGAAAAAGGATGGTCAATTACATAGATCTCTTGAATACCCTTGCACAAAGGGCAGGGGACTCTTACCTCCAGAAAAACAAACAAACAAACAAACAAAAAAAACACTAATTGTAAGAACCACTCAAACGCAAGGTGAATGTCAGGAGGCACCCACCACCAGCTAAATGAACAAACAGGACAAAAAGCACTGGTACCAATCTCTAAGTATTTACTTTCCTATTTGAAAAGCACAGGTAAGCTGCACAGCATCTCAACTGCACACTTTCACATGAAAAAAAAAAATAAAAAATCACGGGTATGTTAAATCTGGCATCACCTGTTCTCAAATTTTAACGTTGGTTCAGGACACAGCACTGCTTAGAGGCAGAAAGCAAGCCATACTCCTCAGCTCATTTTTGCTCAGTTTCCATACTGACTCAAGTTGTGTCAAAAAGTTTCTCACAGAGAGGTCAAAAAATAAATTCAAAGGATGATACATTTTTCATGCGGACACAAACATTGTTTCTAAACTATCTAGTTTACACCCTTCTTAACACCACAGGAGCTAGTCTATTAAAATGGACTTACGCCAGCCTTTCAACACCCGATTAAGGCAAACAAGAAACCTTTATTCCCTCCTGAGCTGTTCAGGCATTCCTCCGCTTGGGCACAAGCAAGTGCCAGGACACACGAGCTGCTAAGCAAATGCAGCTGACTGGGATTGTTCATCTGTCGATTTCTAGAATTTGTCCCTCAGGGCATTTTTAAACAGCATTTTCTTCTTCAGCTAGGAATAAATAAGGAACCTTTCCCACTTCAAACTGTCATCACCAGTTTCCAAAGGGAGGTATAACAGAGCATGCCTCCAGTTTGGGACACATTGTGAATAACCAGGGCTTTGGTCCCACTCTTCATCTTCTCCCACTGTTCCCAGGAAAGATGTTTTCGTGGCAGATTTTGCTACTATAGCATTAGCCTGGAATTAAAGATGTGATGTATTTTTTCATAAACCGATTGGCCAAGAATCTGACTTGCTACACACACAGTTCAATAGCACAGCTACAAAACTGGATTTACCTCTGCAAATGCTTTTTCCATCAAAAAGCATTTGACATCTATGATGATACCCTACCTTAATTTATCAAACAGAATTAATGAAATAATACTCCATATCCAAACTGCAACCATATACCCCTTTTAAATTGTTCATTTAAAAATCTAAAATAGATTAGGAAAGGCTAGCAACCACTCATCATCAGAAAAACATACTGTTTAGGAAAAAGTACAGTTTATGCACATAACAAAGCTGAAAGTAAAAAATACAGTGTTCCATTGTGTAATAGCTATCTGCTCTAGCACTATGCTCTTTTACATGTATATACATATATATTTATATATATTTTGCAGTCCTGTCAAATGCATCTGCTTCCCTTGGCATAAAACCTTTTTTATTTGGGGTGGTGGCATATGCAGAAAAAGCATCAGCTTGCAATACACTGAAATGAAAAGCTTTAAAAATTCTACAGCTATTACACAACAGGAATTGTGTTAGCAGCCACCGGAACAAAAAGGATGCTACTCCATGAAACAATATCCAAGCCACCAAGCATGACTGCTTTTGCTGCAGGTACCAAACAGGATTATGTTCAGCATTTATTCTGGAACACTCAAAGATCCTAAACTGTTCTTGCAAAACTGCAGATGCAGATTATTTTTGCAACCATTCTCTCACCAAAAAATGGTTTCACATATTCACAGAACATCAGTAAGGAACTTTTCTTTTCTTAGTTTTGTGATTCCCTACACTTTAAAACTTATTATGTGTTGATGTATTAGTTAATTCCTAACTCCTTAATATAAAATTTCAGTTTCCAAAGTTACATTATTTCAAAATCAAAGATTTTAATGCTATCCCTACTTTCTACAGGAACACATCCTATTTATAAGAATGGCTACCTCAGAAAATAATGCAACCAAGGCCATAGGAATTATTCATGTGTGCAAAACATCTTCAAGGAAATCTAGGTCTTAAACTTTTTTTTTTTTTTTTTTTTTTTTTTGTGATTTCACCACAGCTAATGTTTAAACATTGACATTACTTGTTTAGCTGTTTTAAACATTAGTCAAACTGAAACAGTACAATAGGACAATCTCAAGACTAAGCAGCAAATTTGGAAATACAAAGGAATTTAAAAAATCAATCGAAAATAATTTCTCTCTTCCTATCAGCACCTTGGAGATAACAGCTACAAGAAAACATTACTCCAGACTAGACTGAGAACAACTTAGGCTAGAGGACAAGCAGGGTTGGGACAACCCACCCATCCCTGGTGCACCAACTCATTCCGGTGCTGGAAGAAACTCCATCAGGACGTGGACGTTCCTTAACCAACAGAGAAAGGTGACAGAAGTTGCTGTCCCTGCTACAGTGAGTGCCTGGGGTTTCTGCTTAATGCAGCCTGAAAAAAAGAAAAAAAAGGTACAAAACCTCTTGAATTCTTGTATTACAAATTTTTGACACACAGTAGAGGAGCACAAATCATTCATCACTTGAACAACATTTGTATCTTTAGGACTTCAGAACAAGACAGAAGGATTTTTGTTCTTTCTTCCTCCAAAAGTTAAAGAGAGGATAAAAATGCCTCAGAAATCAACGTTTAGAGAAAGGATGCAAAATATTCATCACTTAGTTTAACAGTGTTCAAAAGTACCAGATTACATCTCGCACTGAGGATGCATGAACATTTTCCCTGGCCCCTGCCCCAAGAGACCAGGAAGCTAACTGCGGGAAGTCAGTCCCTGCAGGATCCACAGTAAGTTTACTGCCACAAAGTTTGCTAGTCACAAAGGTACATTTCTCCTTTCCACTGTGTTCTGGGTGCTTCAGGACTGCTGTAACAATATATCTTATTCACAGGCTCCTGCTTTTAAATGCAGACCACAATGGCCTTTTGCTGTACTGAAAGGGAGGTTTCATGTAAAGATCGGGCCTTTGATAAAGCTGGAGAATTAACCATTTACAAAACACTAACTTAAAATATGTTTTTAAACAATTTCTTATTTCCCCTTCCACTTTAATTCATGACTAAGGACTGGTGCTCCTCCAGTCCTTTGTGCTGGGAACAGACAGTGGAGATCTGACCACAGAGGTGTATGGTTTCTCCCAAAATGGTGTTCCCACATCTGCCCCACATCTTTACTGTCTGGCAGAAAAGCAAACCACTGCCACTGCTCCTTCCACTGCTGCTTGCTCTCAAATGCCGTTGCAAAGCATGCCATGCATGAGACAGCTGCTGGGAAAACTGGGAGACAGACCATGGACAGCAGGGGTTGGTTGGATGGAGGCACCTGGTAATGAGGCACAATGGGCTGGGAGCTCCCAAGACATTTCCGCAGCTTGAGGAACAAACACTACTTACTGCTGATTTAAAAACAGAGCATCAACAGCGTTACCCACCTACACCTGAGAGAGGATGAAAAAACCCCTCCTCGTGTCAAGATCCAAAGAGCACAGGTGTACCCTCCCCTCAAACAACTGCAGCAAAGACATCTTACACAGCCCAATCCAAGAATTTAATTGATTTTTCCAGAGAGAAGATTCGAACACAACTTGATCGAAGTTTACAATGCCTATATGAAGATAAATCAGCAGAACAGGGCGCTGCAGCTTCAGCAAAAGCTGTATACCAATATAAAATATAGAAGGTGGAAAGCAGGTTATTTACCTGCAGTGGGTTTATGTGGCAAGGTTTTGGTAGCAGGGGGCTGCAGGGGTGGCCTCGGTGAGAAGAGTCCAGAAGCTGCCCCATGTTAGATAAGGGCCAGTCTCAGCCAACTCCAAAGGGACCCGCCACTGCCAAACCAATAAGCGATATTGAGTGTGCCTCTGTGAGAACAGACTTAAGAAAGAATTAAAAAACTGCTGCACAACAGCAGCTGAGAGAGAAAGGAGTGAGAAACGACATTGCATACCCCAGGGTCAGTGCAGCAGGAGGGCAGGAGGTGCTGCAGGCAGGCAGCAGCAGTTCCCCTGCAGGCTGTGCAGGGAGAGGCCCCTGGTGGAGCAGGCTGTCCCCCTGCAGCCCATGGGTCCCACATGGAGCAGATCTCCACGCTGCAGCCCCCCCGTGGGTGGAGGAGCCCCCGGTGGAGCAGGTGGATGTGGCCTGGAGGAGGCTGCGGCCCATGGAGAGCCCCCGCAGGAGCAGGCCCCGGGCCAGAGCTGCTGACTGTGGGGGACCCGTGCTGGAGCACTTTGCTCCTGATGGATGGACCCCATGGTACGGACCCGTATCTGGAGGAGGTCTTGAAGAGCTGCTGCCTGTGGGCAGCCCCTGCAGGATCAGTTTGGGAAGGACGGCATCCCATGGGAGGGACCCCACGGGGAGCAGGGGCAGAGAGGAACCGTGAAGGAGCGGCAGAGATGAAGCGTTAGGGACTGATCCCAGCCCCCATTCCCTGTTCCTCAGCACTGCTCAGGGGGAGGACTTGGAGAGGGTGGATGGGGAGAAGGTATTTTTAGTTTCTCTCTGCTCTAGCTTGTTAGTAATAGGTAATAAATGACATTAATCTCCCTATTCTGAGTCTGTTTTGCCCGTGACAATAATTGTTGAGAGATCTCCCTGTCCTTAGCTCAACCCTTGAGACTTTTCCATCATATTTTCTCCCTTTTCTTTGACAGGGTGTGAGAGAACGATTGTTTGTGAGTTCAGCTGCCCAGTAAGGTAAAGTATCTGTAGTATTTTGGTGGTTTTATCTGCACACATTTTGGGCTTAGCCTTTGATATTCATCACAATGCCAACCATTCTCTCATGCACTTTCCCCCACTGCATCTGTTGAAAATAAAAGCCAGGAAGCATAAAGCCAGGAACAGAAAAAATCTGGATTGCAGTCATGTCCCAAAAGCCTGGGCACCCAACAACAGCAGTGAGCACTCTGCCATCACAGCCATCTCTCCCCCCTCCAGCAGACAAGCTGCGGTCACCGCTGGCACAGAACGCGTGTAGCGAGCACCCAGCCTCTGGAGGCATGTGGTGTGCTTTATTTTTAGATTTCTTTTTAAAATAAGTGTTATGCCTTTAGTGTGAGAACACTTCAGCGCTCTTTAATCTTTGGGCTTTAACGTGCATAATACAATAACTCTGGACTGCAGAGGGAAGCGAAAAAAACGTACAAGAAATGTTCCTGAATCACACTATTTTACTGAACAAAGGATTGGGGCGTGATTAGCTGGAAATTATGTTTCCGGGTCAATTGTTCTTTCACTGCTTCTCTACTTATGCATAGACTGCTTTTGTGTTTTGTGCGCAGCTAGGGATCCTGGGGACTGACAGAGTGAAAAGAGGCAAGCTGAGCAGCCAAGGAACTGGAAAACCAGTGGAGCTTCAGCCCCTTTTGTGACTGGCGATGGAGCATGACTGAACCACCAGCAGGGACCTACCTGCAGGCACCCAGTGGTCCTGTTGATGCCCCACAACGTGAGCTGGGGCAGTGGCAGGCAGGAAGGGGAGGGGGGTGCCATGTGAACTGCCTCACAACTGCTGGAAACTAAGAAACCAGCGCCTGGATTTTAAAATGTGTTGTCTACAAATATGAGTAGATTCCAAGAACTTCGAGCTAACTTTTGAGAAGCCTCAATTTCCTTCTCTCCTCTGAGCTTTGGAAGCATTCTTTGGGATCTGTTGGCTACAGCTGGCAAGCCGTCTCTAAGACAAGACTGACTCAAACTGTCCTTTCTAAAGTAGCTTCTTGCAGTACTCAGTATTAAATATCTATATGCAAAATAAAAAAAAAAAGTTATGGTGTAAAATCTGATTTGAATCACCACACCGTTGTGTGGGCAGAGTGTTTGCCATCACACAGCATTAGACATTTTACAGGCACGTTGTGCAGATATGATACTTACCACTTTCTCCTTAGTCAAGAAATTGCAATACATCCAAGTCTGACAAAATCAGCACGTGAAACACTTGGGAGAGGGCAGGCAGGGCAGGGAGTGGAGCAAGGGAGAGGGAGAATGATGGCATGAGAGAGACAGCACAATGCCACGTCTGGAGCAGACCCTCCTGGGCTTGCACTGCTCACATACAGAGAGGTTTTGATAAGACTTGTGTATAATGGTTCTTAAGCAGAAACCACAGCAAAGGGCAACAAGACCAGAATTTTTATTAAGAGACTCAAGACTATAAAAAACAATTTTGATGTCCTACCCCATCAGCTGTGTTACTTTAAATGAGATCCTAACCAGCTTCCCCTCAACAATTCACTGCTTTTGTTGGTGTGATTTCATGTATTTCTCCTCTTTCCTTAAATAGAAAAGGCAGAAATACAATGCACAAATCCCTTTTTCCACTGAATCTAGTAGCAGTCAGTAGATAATTCATGCTAATTTTCAAAGTCTTTTTATTTTGAATTCAGATAAAATTTGATAATTTTGCAGATATTAAATCATTTCTTTCTGAGTATGAAAAATTGCTTCTGATCACCAAAGGAAATTAGGTTAATGAGGGCAGAAATACTTATGCCTACTTTACCTACTAACTAAATCATGCAGAGTGGCCCCAAAGAGCAAGGCAAATCTGAAACAACATATATTTAAGTGGGGAAGAATCAGGCAGAGTCCCAGACAGAGTAAAATTTTTCTTAACTTCTGTGCACTTGAAAAGTTCCATCAAAAAATAACATTTTAAATACCAGTGGCTGAAAAAACTTGGTTAAAGTAACGTAGTCTTCAGTAGAAACACAGACATTCAAAATGCAGCAAATGGAAATAATTCACTTCACTGGTCTACATGCAACACAAAACGCTTCTCCCTGCTTATGCCCCCCAGCCCCTGTGTCTGGGGGTTGATGCCTGGCGCTGGGTTGTTTCCCAGAGCATGGGAATTCACACACTGCCTGTGCTTTTTCCCAGTATTGGCCCAGCCTGCTCGGCTCTGCCTGGCTGTGACACCTGCTGTAGCTGCTCGCCGCAGCTGCACTCCAGCCGCATGGCCTTCAGGTTTCTACTGCAAACTGCCAATATCCAGGTTAATCCTGCAAAACCAGAGGGAAACATGAAATGCAGTGCTTAACATTGTGTGCAGAGCTCAGCACATACCCAAGTTACAATTCCTGGCTGCCAGACTCGGTGCCTAAAATACATTTGCTCAGCAAAAACACTGAATATTGCTTTCAGATTTTTTCAAAACATTGAAACAGCAAAATGACAGGACACGAAGGTAAGTATTTACTCACAGGAGCTGGGTGATCTGCTTCTCTCAAATATTAATCTCTCATAACCGAGCTTTGACTCTGCCCTTCATGAACAGAGAAGATGCTACTTGTTCTCTCGTTCAACATCATTACTGCAGGTCAGCATAAATGTCACAGTAAGCATCACAGGCAGGGATCTCCCAGACTGTCCCATCTGAGCTCTGCAATACAGCAAGCAATACAGCAAGGATGTGCTGCCTCTTCAGAGAGGTTTCATCAGGATAAGCTTAAAATACCTGGGGCTCTATGATGCTCCTTCAGATGAGACCAAGGCCACACCTCACCTCCCCAAACCTTCACTGCAGTCACAGCTCCAAACCTTTCCTTTTCCACTGTATATTGGTTCCCAGCTAGTTAAACTTTCAGCTCTCACATCAAAAGCTGCTCCCTTCCATTTATTTTTCTTTGGGGCAGTTTCTCCACACTTTGTGGATTTATAGACAACAATCCTTTCCAAATTCATTGGTTTTCCTTCAGAGCTGGGACTTATGAGTTATTTTAATGGTGGTTGCTCAAAAAAACTACATTTGTGTAGAAACAAAGCCCTTCGTGAGCAGCAGCACAAATACAAGCTTCAGAGGTCTGTATTCCCCAGGGGACCTCAGGGGGCAGCAGCTCGAACAGTGAAGAAGGACCAGGATATTTCTAAGGACAGGGGTCATTTCTCAGGACTGAGGTTCAGCATTTTTAAGGATGTGCTTGCAGCCACCTGAGATCTGCAGTGACTCCAGAAACAATGAATTGGGGCCTGGGTAATTTACAGTGAAAGGACTATGCTGCCAAAAAGCACAGCCCATCCTGCCAACTGTTTGAGCAGTGTTGGGCCCATGCCTTATTGCATGTAGGACCCACGTTTATCTGGAAATACCTGTTGTTGAAAAGCAAATACAGAAAGATAACCTGCAGAGTATAATTTTATAAAACAAATTATGTCCTCAAAGAAGAAGCTGTGCATTATCATTTACTAGATATCTTGAGTGTTATCAGTGGAGCACTGGTTAGAAGCAGGCATACTGACCTATCTAGGTTTTCTAATGTTTTTCCTTGTTATCAAGCAGGAAACAGAGAGAGTTGGAGTTAATAACTCGCATTGATACACATAAATCAATATGGTATTTGATATAACACCATAATCATTAACTAGTTCTGCAGAGACAATGGTGACTTCCAGAACAAAGGTGCTTTACGGAGAGGGAGAGTCAAGCCAAAGGGTTTTTTGTGTTGAGAAAACTTACTAATGCAGTTCCTCAAAATGCAGATTTTCCAAATGCAACTGGAGAAGGCCCCGAGCAGCTCAACCCAACTTTGATGTTATCCCAGCTTTGTGCAGGAGGTTGAACAAGTGACTTCCAAAGGTCTCTCCCAAAACCATTTTCTGTGGTTGCACTGGAACCTATACGACCAGACCTTTGTCATAAACTGGTGGTTCAGAACCAGAACAGACTGGAAAGAAAGTGTTGGCGTACTGACCAGCTGTGTTAGACAGTGTGCTGGTCCTCCTACTGACACAGAAAGGGAACAGAAGCACTGGATACAGCAAGAGAGTTATTTCTGTCAGGAACTTGCCATTGCATAAGGCATAGCAAAATCTTACATGGAACGCTGCACATCTTTCCATTTCATGCAAATCGGTATCATTGCAAAGCAGAAGGCAAATAGGGAAGGAATACAGGGTAATACATGGTGCAGTGAGGCTGAGGGAAGTGACCCAAGAGTCCAGCAGAACAAACCAGAATGACTGTGCCAAATGCAGCATAGAAGGAAAAAAAGGAAAGCGATTACCTGACCTGTAGCAGAGAGGTACAGAACCAAACGAGGCTTTCTGTAAGACGGCAAGAAATAATCAATGCTTTTCAGGTAGAACTGATATGGGCAGCAGATGACAGCACAGCAAGGCTACGCTAGACGAGCCAGGAGCGCCTTTATCTTCCCAAAGCCTTTCAGAAAGCATTTTTGCATGTTTGCTCCACTTCGGCCAAAGCCACAGACACATCTTGTACCACCACGACCTCCCTGCTCCACCTCTGCCACTTCCCAGACATCTGCTAGCACACAGCAGGTCTAACGATCACCCCATCACAGCTCCCCAGGAACAGCAGCAGATTTACAGAGGGACAAACACTGCTTGGACAACGTCACATCTGCTCCTGAAACAGGGTGGAAATCTCCCATCCCCCTGGCTCACAGGCAACCCCTGACATACCAACACCAGTGAGCAAATGAGACAAAAGTGCTTCAACTACAACAGAACTACAGAGAGGAAGATAGATAAAGTTGATGCAACCAAGGTAACAAAGCAAGCTCAGACACAGAAACAAGGAATACAGCAGTTCATGGGTGCTGAAACCACACTATTGAGAAGGACTTAGATTATGCACCTGTGGGGACCTCTTACTGTATCTACATTAATTTTAGACTCGTTTTTATTCTGGTTCTAATAAAAACTTGTACCTGTGCATGCATTTCATACATACGCATACACTGCATGCATTTTCACTGAAGTAGGGAGGAATCTATTTGTTTAGAAGTTTAGGCAGCTAACTGTTCTCTGAAGGATAACCTAAACAATGTGAGCAATCACTGGACAAGACACCAGGACTTCATCTCTGAGGGTCAAAAACTTCAGGTGAGGATGCCAGCAGTCTCCTAACACAGGTACAGAAGTCATCTATTCCAAATTATCCCACCCCATACACATTAAGCTAGTATTTGCTACCAACACTTCCACATACGAACTGTGTACGCCTGAAATCCAGCTGCAGCACCAGGCGTCTGTACGCACCGCAAGTGTCAGTGGATGTAAAAATATGTATACGCTCACTTTCCTGGAATTCTGTCCATCTAGGGGTACTGCTGCTTTCAAGCCACTCGGAGGGCTCTGCTGTTTGCGTGGTTCACAGAACAGCCACCACAGCTCCGTATCAGAGGGACCCATACGGGTCTCAGAACCCTCACCAACCCGACCCAACACTCTACAAGTGAAAAAAAGAAGGCTAGGGGTTTAGTTAGGACATGCCAAACGATGACTATGGCTCAACAGCCAGAGCAGCCTGGCCTGTACAGTGACAGTGAAGTATTCCATTTGTAACCATCCTCTCACCTCTTGCCAGGATACCCTGCTGCCTAGCTGTTCTTCTGGGTCTCCTGATGAGAGAAAGTCTGCAACTAAACACAGCGTTAGTGTTTTCTGCCTCTTCCCAAACAAAGGGACTACACTGCCCTGATTAATATGACCATTCTCTACTTTATGCCCTATTTGGGCTACACCAGAGCACTGAACCTAGGCAAGAAACCACCAGAAGGCAGGTATGCAAGCAAGGGAGCAGCAGCAACAAAGCCAAAACCTTGGCTACTGTCAAGGAACTATGTTATACCAAAGGCTACCAGGGGAACAATTCTTTTCCTGCTTTCTGCCATTGCACTATAAAAGCTATGGCCATCAAAATATTGTCTTTCTTTTTCCTTTATAATTCAAAGCAGCCTGTTCCATCCATGCTGTCCTATAAATCGGATGACTCTCTGGCAAGAGAGTAACAGTCAATAGCCACATTCCTCAAATGCAACAGAGCTTTTATTGCAAGATTTCAACATTGTATTTCCAGTCTCTTCCACAATCACTCGATGCAATCACGAAGAGCTATTTAGAAAATGTCCTCAAGCACATCACGAAAGCTTGCTTATGACCAGAAAGCCCACTTGCTTTTAAAGTAAATTTCTTCAACAGGTTATGGTGCAAGGCAGAGATTGAAGCTGCAATAGGCTTGTGCCTTGTGCCTACAGAGCCAGCAGGGACACCGATGCTGAGAGAGGCTGCAAACATGCCTAACAAGGACAGCAGAACAGGCCTCACGAGTATCGTGGGCATACATCAATTCATTGTAGACGTCCTGTGCACCAAAGCTGTCAGAGTACACGGCGTGCTACCTGAACACGGTGACCACCCGGTGCACCCTCAGCACGCCAGGATTAACAAGCAGCCTGCGCACGAGGCAGGCTGGCTGCTGCTCCCCTCAGAAGGCTCTCTTCTGCTGCAGCACGGCAGAAGGTGAGACCCAGCCAGACCCTGCCCTGCAGCTGCCGGGCCCAGTGGCACCACGGAGAGCACCAAAGCCCAGGGAATCATTTTGCTTCCAGGCAAGTTCATTCACACATCTTATTAACGGTGAACTCGGTTGCTTTATCTACTGTGGAGAAGCGGGAGGAAAAGCATGTAAGAAGATTAGGTTAATACTATATTTAAGCATATGTAAGGACAGTGAATGAAATACTGATTATGCACTCACTCAATTCAAAAAAAAAAAAAAAAAAAAAAAAAGCAAAAAAAAACTCACTTTCTAATAATAGTTCCAGGGAATAAGAGGAGAGAAACCAGGCTGCACCAGAAAAACAGACACAGCCACAGCAGTACTCACACCCATCAGCACTGGAGCCTACGGAAATCAACTTTGGCACAACAGGACAACCTACCCAAAGGCTTGCAGGTCATCGCTCCCTGCGCACAGACACTGCGGTACATTCTGGGAGGATTTTCCAACTTTTTATCATTGTGGACAAACGTATAGCTAGGTTTCATGAAACTTCCCAGATTTCCGCAAGGAGACTCAAACATGGGGGCAATGCCAACTTCACACAGACAGCTCTTGACTTCACAGCACTGGAAGGACGCGTCGGTCCTCATGCAATGCCAGAGGGAGACTCGAGCGCTCACCCTGCCACGAATCCGAGCACTGAAAGCTTGGAGGGCAGGCTGCGGGGTTAAGAGAGGATTTTCTACACTTTCTTGAAGGCGCTTTAGCCTGTGAGACTTTGACCCTTTGACTGTACTTTGTCAGAAGCTCACACCAGCCCTGGAACTAGACCCCCACGCTTTCGCTGGCGTCAGCTGTACTTGCTGGCTTCGCACCCTCCAGAGCTGCTAACTCAGCAAGCGGTCCCAGTTTAGCTTCTGGTTAATCAAAGGCTGAACTAGCGATGAAGGCACAATCCCATCACAAACTTGCAGGTGGCAAGACGTGTCCCCAGAGCTCATCCTCGTGTTTTCTGGCACCTAATGGGAGTCCACACTCACTGCTCCTCTGTGAGGACCAAAGCACAACAGGCAGAGACAGCCAGGGGTTGCCACAGGCAGCAGACTCCTGATTGCAGTTAAGATGCTAACATGCACCTCCAAAACACGACTGCCAGAATCCCTGTTTCTAGTTAAGCATTAATTTCCAGCTACTCTTTGTTATCAAAACACAGTATCACACTACATCAAACTACAGAACACTGCTTGGCATCGGTGAGTGGCAGGAGATAAAAAGCATCTGTAAAAATACTACTCCAGGAATGTCTGTATGATACATATTAAATCCCAGGAAAGCACATCTGCTTTCAGCACTTGAGTGATGACTTCACTGGCTGTAAGAGTGCTTCTAACCAAGAGAGAGGCTGCAACTTGAGAGCAGACACCAAAGCGAATTCTTCTGGGAAAATGGGGCTGTAGTGCCACACGGCACCTCTGGGAACTCTGGCGAGGAAAAAAAATGGGAATGCATTATAGCCGATCTGGAAAACATGACTCCTTGGTTTATTGGGGAAGATGACCTTAACTCAGGGCAGACATGTGGCCTCCCTTGTGGCTCCACACCTGCCACACAGCACCCAGATTTTGTGCCGGCAATTAGTCCCAAGGGGCTGAACACCTCCCTGGATTAGTGTCCAAAGGGGACATTCAACCAGCTCCGATGCTTAGGTTACAAAAGCTATTCTTTGTGTATAACGCAAATTCGTGTATAATACAAATTTGTCCTCATTTGTGTGATGAAAAAAAAGGCATGCTCAAACGGATTAATAAGCTATCATGAACATGATCTCTTCTGAAATAAAACACACTGCTGAATTCCCATCATGCAAAAGCACCTAAAACACGTACACTGCAAAGCTGACCAAAGGCTACCAGGACTTAAAAAAAAAAAAAAAAAAAAAAAAAAAAAAAAAGTAATTGGGACAAATACTTGACAAACCAGAAGTTCTCCTCCTCCTTCTTTGGTCTCTCGATGTGAACTACGTGTGTCAGGAGCAAGCTTTATAACCCGGGCAGCAAAGCAGGGTAATCAGGCAGGCTCCCCCCACAAGCTAGCTTCATTACAAGTTTCTCACAGACAGAGCACAGTTTGGCCACCTAACATCCAACTGTGCATGCTCATACCTCTCATTTTTCAGTTACGTAAATACAGCAGTACTGGTCCTCTATCTTTAAACGTGAAAAATATGGGAAGTTTAAGAACAAACGCAGCGTTGAAAGGTGTTATCTTAGCCTGTTTTCCATCAGCATACGTTTTTCCTTCCCATCCTCATAATAGGATCCAGGGTGGGCCAGGCCCAGGCTCCCCCCAGCCCATTCTCAGGGGCCGCCCTCTCCCCTCGGCAGCCACTGCAGTTACAGGGCAAGTCTGCGGAGTCATCTTCCTTCACTCTCCTACTGCTCAGCAGGATCTCCCGAGTTACAGTCCATACCTTGACGTTTATACTGTCCCCAGCTGGATTCTTCTACCAGGGCCGTCCACACTTGTGCAAAATGTTATTGAGAAAAAATAGGGCTGCTCCTGCCTTTGAATTAAAGATCCTACTGTGCTCTTACTAGGATTCACATGAAGACTTCTTTTTTTAATTACTCAGCGACTGTGCTCAATATTTGAGCTGAAAAATAAAAAATCATTTTGATTCAGAATGGACTTAGTAAACAATTTGTTGTTTAATACAGTCTCCACCAAAGAAGTCAGAGATAATTTTTCCCCTCTAATAGTTCCCCAGCAGGCTG
Source organism: Aythya fuligula (assembly GCF_009819795.1). Lineage (NCBI taxonomy): Eukaryota > Metazoa > Chordata > Aves > Anseriformes > Anatidae > Aythya > Aythya fuligula. The sequence goes on from NC_045564.1 coordinate 11,390,275, forward strand.
TGCCCAAACATTACACTATAATTAAGCTATGAAAAAGGCCATGAAAGTTCAAACTTAAAGACTCATTTGCTAATAAAGATGAAAAGCTGAATAAATCAACCTAAATAAAAACCCACTTCATTTTAGATATACTGAAGAGTTTCTGCAGAAGTCCTTCTGAATGAGAGGCAGATACTGCCTCTGAAACTCAAACAGATCAAGCAGAAGCCTCAACTTCTGGCTGAGGTTGTTTCACAAGCCCTGTGTAAAAACTTCATTTTCAACGTGCTACAACCGAGAAACAGAATAAACTGAAGTTTCCATACTTGCGTGTTTTCTTTTTGAACAAATTTTAAGCAGTTAACCTCTTCCCAGAGTTGATATATGACAGTACTAACAGCAGAAAGGAGTAGGGAGAGCCGCTGGAAAATTAAGAGACCCAGTATATGCAGAGTTTGAAACAAATACAAGTTGGCATTGGTATAGTCCTGAAGCCTGGCATTACCAAAGGCCCTCTCACTAAATTGTTTATACAACTTAAGGCATTAGTAACAACAGCAACAGACAGCAAGGAAATCAGTTAGACAGTACACCCTGACACTCAGCTTTGAATTCAAGTTCATCACCAAATGAGGAAGCTTTCTACTTTCCTTTAAATTAACGATCCTTCCCCACTTTCTCAAAATAAAAATACCTCAGATATTCAGCACCTACCCACGAGGCCCAAAACACAGGTCTGAGAGCTCCATTCTGTTAGAATCTCTTCAAAAGAGAAGTAAAACAAAATTCAAAGGTTGACAAAAAGCCTCAGAAAACAAACTGGAAGAGATCATGAGTATAAATACCCTAAATCTGTGCTGGCGAAAACAGGAAATAGGCAATGCTCTTCAGTCCCCAGAACAGACTTGCCTTTTGCCAAAAGCACTTTACACAGAAAAACCCTGACCCACAGGGTTACGCAGCACCTACACAAGGGCACTTTCCTGGAGAACTGCAAGAAGTCTTCACTGTGACATTTCAAATCTTCCCTGATTTCTCAGTCGCAAGCAGGCTTGCTCCAGTCAGCTCCCGCTTCAGCCCCAAGGGTAAGGATGTGCTGAAAGGACAGTGATGGTGCCCAGAGCTGGCCTTTGTTCCCTCCTCACCTAAGGCAATATAACACTGCTGGCCCCTGCCCTCATGAAAGAAAACAAGGAAACTCAGCTCCTCCTGGAATGACTTGTGAAACTTGTTTTCCTGTTTGTCTTTCTACCACCAAGATCCTCTGATGTCTCAATAATATATATCCAGCCAGCCAACACCTTTTCCTCTAGCTGGAGTGATAATCTGAGAACTTCCTCCACTCAGCTGCTTGTCCTCGCAGGCAGTCTTGGCACTTGCCTTTGACATCTTTACCCTCTTGTCAAATCTGATCGGCTTCTCAATGTTGTTGACCAATTTCATTCAGGACGCTGGCAGCGTGATGCTTATGCAATGGGAAATAAAGCCAAGAAACATATAGGGGTGGCGGAGGGAAAAGACGTTTGTTCACAGAGGCAATCCTGTTTTAAAAAGCAAAGGCAGCATCCTCAGTACAAGAGACAGAAGCACAAAGAGACCTAACCCTGCCACGTCAGGGAAGACATTAAAGAAACCAATTAAAGAAGACCTATTGCTTCTCCTCTCCGTGCACATAAAAAAAAAAAATACATGAAATTAGGAGAAAAAAAGAAGACAAAAACCACAGAAATACAAAACCATCACACCAAGCCATCAGGTACAAATGAAAGAAGCTTGTGGCTTCCGCACTTTCACAGATGCTCGGTATCACACAGGGGAAATCTCGGTGCTGACACTTGCAGCACCACCGCAGAAGGCAACACCTCCGACCTCCGCAGCTCCCCCTGGCCCGCAGACCACCCGGGGCCATCCCAGCGGGCAGATCCTTCCTGCAGCTCGCCGGCCGAGGGGACAGCACCGAGCCACTGAGTCACGGCGCTGGCAGCTGGCCCTGGCTCGCCCCCGCAGCCGCCGACAAAGGCTGCACCGCCGCAGCTCAAGGTAACCTCTCCTCTCCTGCCGCCAGCCAGAGCTCCCTCTGCACACCACAGCCGACCAAAGCTGCAGCTGAGCCACGGCGGGGAAAGGAAAAAGACCCCAATTTCCCTCTGCAGCCAGACACCCTCCAGGCAGCTGCTGCCCAGGGCGTCCCTCTCGGCCAAGCTCAGCTCCCAAAGCCGTGTAACACCACTTACCTGACACAACCCCTGTTGTTTGTTGGTTCTTCTGGTTTGTCCTTTTTTTTTTTTTTTTTTAAACGTACAGAGGTGCTGCTGCTCAGCCACAGACCCTGACACTCACAGCTGATTCCCACAAGACTCCAAGGCCTGCTGACAACCTCTTCGAGGATGCAAATCACAAAAAAAACAGTATTTCTCAGACCTACCGTGCAAGCAACATTCATTAAAAGGATGGAAAAAAACGTACTCTGCAGTTAAACAGTAGGAAAGAGCAAAAATAGCAACATTGTATGCAAACAGGAAAAAAGCTTGCTAGAAAATATATTTTCATTTGCTTACATAATCAATTTCCCAAACATTATTCTTCTTATCATGCAACACTTATAAAGGTATTTCCTTTAAAACCAAGGTACATAAATAACAGCCTCTACTAACAAACACTGTCTAAAACCACAGTTTTAATCTTTGGTACTTAAACCTAAACTGAAATCCATAGCGTGGCAGCTGGAAGGCCTGAGTTTTAAAGGTGCCAAGCATTTACGGGTTCCAGAAGCTGCAGAAGCAGGAAGCACTACGCTTATCAGACCGCATCCTCAGATGCTCCAGCAAGGATTCTCACCTCACACACCAGGAGTCCTGCACCCACTGAACTGACTTCCAGTGCAAGGGGCACCGAGCTGACAAGCAACACCCCCAGTCAGCCTGTTTCAATCACTCCTCAGATCACCACGGCACAGAGGCACACCAACCTGCTGTTTCAGCTGACAAATTGTTTCTCGCTGGGGGCATTTCTACCGCTGCCATCCCCAAAACTTCCGTAAGTCACGGATCACATCCCAAAAACATCAGTGCAAGTTTCTCAGAGAGTTCTCCAACACAAACATTTGCTGTCACCTTACTTGAGAGCAACCCTTCGCTCCTAGGCAGGATCTCTGACCACGTTACTGCAAACAACCCAGGGCACCAGCACGCCAAGCACAGAGAGGAGTTTGTCCAGAAGCAGGAGCACCAAAACCGGTTCCAGCCCCAGAGCTGGGACCACACTGTGATGATGTCGGGTCTGAGCTAATAACCCAGTCGCCTAAAAGGTTTTACTCACTCAAAATACAAGTTGGCTTTTGAAAGAGGGGAAAAAGAAGTCCCACTTACTTCTAAAGAACAAGATAAAGACACTCCAGAAGACTTAGGTGCTCACAGCAAGAGACACCCACCACTAGAAGCTGTGGCAATGTATTTCTATTCACAAACTAAATACAGAAATACAAAAGGGCACTGAACTTTCACTAGAGCAGATGGCTCTGAATAAGCTGGGGCAAATAGGAGAATGGCTTGGGGGATGTTTTACAGCTCTGCTCACATGCTTGTGAGCTAGTGAACGCAGCGTGAGCAAAGCTAAGGAACACATCCCCGTCCAAACACCAAGCAGAACGTCCTCTATGCTGCCTTCACAGAAAGCAAGCCTCCATAAATCACATTCTCCCCCTGCCGAAAAAGCAGGCAGCCCGACGTGACCCAGTGCAGCAGCGGCCATTGGAGTCACCTGCTGGAGAGCAACCCAAGAGCCACCAAGCGCTGGCGCGGCCGGGCTGCTCTCGCCGCAGCAGGGGGATGGCGTTGGAGCACGGCAGCCGTGCAGAGAAGCCTCGGCGAGCACCCAGCTGCTGGAAAGAAACTTTGAGAGCCCCTCTTTGCAGGGAGCTAGAGCCACTACTGAGCTTCTCCTCCGGTCACCGCAAGCCTCCACGCGGTATAGGGGCCAAGACCACATCATTCACTGCAGGAAAAAAAAAGCTAAACAGCCAGAGGATTTGGCAAACCCTCCAAAAACATCTCTCAGGCGTCCTAAAAGCACCAACAGCCATTCAAGACGCGGCTGTTTATACTACGAGCCTCATTACACGGGAGGCCTGCCTGTGTTTAGAGACAGATATTGCTACGGCCGAGTGCTAGCCGAGCCCAAACAATTATTTTTACAAGGGCAGTCCATCACCAATTATTCTAAACATCTCCAGCGCCCTGCAGCCTGGCCTGCTGCCACCCTCCAGCGCCGTGGTTCCCGGAGCGCTGCGAGCAGGTAGCCCACGGGCAATGCCCACGCCAAAATAACGCGAAACATGGCGGGGGCAGCGCCGGGGATGGGGTTGGGGATGGGGTTGGGGTTGTGGGGGGCGCCCGGGCACCCCCCCCCGCGGCGGGCGGCAGCCGCAGCGCCCAGCCCGGGCCGCGCTCGCCTCCCCCCCGCGCAGCCCCCGGGCACCTGCCGCCGCGTCAGGACCTGGACAGGTCCCGCGGGGCGCTCGCACCGCCGCCGCCTCCTCCCGAGCCGTGCCGAGCCGTGCCCAGCCTCGCCTCGCCTCGCCTCGCCTCTCCTCGCCTCACCTCCCCCGGCGCTGCCCGCGCCCCTCCGCCGCCGCCGCCGCTCCGCCATCCGCAGCCCGCCCCAACCCAGCGGCGGCTCCCGCTGCGCCGCCGCCGCCGCCGGCTCCGTGCGCGCCTGCGCGCGGCCGGGGCACCCGGCGGTGCGCGCCCCCGCCGACGCGCAGGCCGCGCCCGCACCGCGGGGCGGGGCCCCGCGCAGCGCCACAGCCGCCCCCATGGCGGGGCCCGCGCCCCTCACGGGCAGGGGACGGAGCCCGGCTGAGGGGCGGCGGCGCTGCGCCGGGAGGACTGGGTCGCCTGCCGGCTTTCTCAGCCGCTCAGCCCTGGAATCTGTCGTTGCTCCTTTCCTCCCGTCTGCCTGAGCGCTTCACCCAGCCCCGTCACCTCGTTCCCAGCACAGAGGTTGCCTGGTCGAGCAGAAATCTCGATTTCCCAGCCTTCTGTCCCTTTGAACGATCACAAAAAGCAGTTCAATAAACCATCAGCTTACTTAATTTGCTCTCGGGTAATATTTTTTTCATCTAAGTAGCCACATGAAGCACAATTACCTGCAGCCTTTATGCCCAGAGCATGGTTGCAGAGCCAAGAGATGACCACCGCTGCCCAGCACAGCACCCCAGGGTGCCTCCACAAAGCCAGCAGTCCTGCATGTGCTGGGGAGGACAGCAGACAGCCCCCAGTCCAGCTCCATGTGTTCAGGGAGAGATCAGGGTGGAGGTGAACCCACCTGCAAAAGCATCAGCTCCGTGCCCAGATACTGCCCAGAAGCAAACTGAGAGCTGGAAGACTGGAGGAAGGAAGGAGCAGTGCTGTGTATGTGCACTTCTAGGCATCCAGGAGGCAAAGCTGCCCTTGTCACAGTAAAAAAAAGTTATAGCTATTCTGCACAGCAGTATTTCTGGTGAAAAGAGCCACAGTGCAATGCAGAATATCTGCTGGAAATGTATTCAGAAGGTGGTTCCGCCAGGGCAGCAGTGGGACACGTACCCATCATGTTCGCCAGCACCAGGACTCTGTGAAACAGGTCAGAGCAGACCAAAACCACAGAAAGCACTGGACATACCAAGGGGAGAGGGCAGCAGGAGGGAGAGCTTTCCCCAGGCTGCTTGCTCTCCAAAGCAGAGCCACCCTTGTGAAACACAGCCACCACAGACGCTGTGCTAACCACAGGAAATAGTTTTCCTCACCCAATGCAAATCTGAATGCAGAGCTCAAAATCCCAGGCTGCTGCTCATGCTAAGACACAGGCAAAACCCAGGAGCCACAGACTGTTGCAGGGAAGAGAGGAATATCCAGAAATGCAATAGCCAGTGCCTGAAAGCAAAATGCTGTGAAGTGAGGGTGGAACCTTGCCCCAGGGCCCTCCTGGAAGACCACCACACAGCTTGTGTGCTGGTTTTGCTCGGGTGGGCAGCCGAGCTCCACCACGGCCGCTCTCTCACTCCCCCTCTTCAAAGGGAATGGGGGAGAAAATATGATGCACAGGGCTCAAGGGTTGAGATAAAGACAGGGAGATTGCTCAACAATTATGACTGTGAAACAGACTCAGAGTGGGGAGATAGTAAGATTTATTGCCTATTAACTAACAAGCTAGAGAAGTGAGAAACAAAGGAAAGAAACCAAGCCTTCCCCCCATCCACCCTCTTCCACCTCCCCCCGAGCAGCGCAGGGGAACAGGGCAATGGGAGTTGTAGTCAGTCTATGGCATTTATCTACGTTGCTCCTTCTCGGTCACTCTCTTCCCTTGCTCCACGTGGGGTCCCTCCCATGGGATGCCATCCTTCACAAACTGATCCAGTGTGGGCTTTCCACAGGCAGCAGCTCTTTAAGAACTGCTCCAGATATGGGTTTGTACCACGGGGTCCATCCCTCAGGAGCACTCTGCTCCAACCTGGGTCCCCCAGAGGCAGCAGGTTGTTCTGTGTTGCCCACCGACCTGACAAGCTGGGCAAGTACTCACATAAGGAATGGGAAAACAAAGCTGCCAGCAGCCTTACTGCAACACCTGGGTCACTGGCAATGGGCCCTGCCTCAGGGCAAAGTGTGCCCAGCTATCAGAGGAGAGTCATACAGATACCAATCAGATAAAAATGGTAAGTATTGCTGTATCAAACACCTCAATATTATTAAAACCTCTCACTAAGAGCTTTCTGTGCTTTCTCACCCACTTCCCTAGAGTGCTTAGATGGCAGCACATGTTATTACAGCATTACACTGAGTGCCCTTCCAGTTGCTTCATGCACATACACAGCACCAACAGCTGCTCTGCTTGTACTTGGTTTGTTCCCTCACCCCATTTGCTCATGGCAGGGTGGGGATTCGTGCATGCACTGTGGGGGAAGATGAAGTGGACCAGCACAAAAGACCGTGCTGGAAACAACCTATTTTTATACTTCCTCCCTTGGAGAGAGTCCTCTGCCCTGCATGTAAGCAGCATCGCCTGCGAGCTGCAGGCAAGCAGCTCTTGGCTGGGGAAACCTTCACATCCAGGAAACCTTCACCTCCTGTGTGCATTTCCTCATCATATTTTATTTTCAGCTCAAGGAATTTAACACTAGCTCCTATTTGAGGATTTTAGTATTATTATTATTATTTATTTATTTTAGGATCAGCAATGAAACTGCATTCTTCAAGTCCACTTCTGTGTAAATTGTGTGTCATGGGCCAGAGCAGTTTGTCCTGCCAGGAAAACAGGCCCACTGCCCACCTGGAGAACTTGCACTGGAGAAACCATTACCAGGGCAGAAGCAGGAGGACAAGACTGAGCATTTAGCATCTTGTCTGGTTAACTCTGACAATGATGAGGATCACAGCACTCAGAAAGCAGTGACCATGCCCACTGACGGGCTGAAAGGGGTTGAAAAGGTGCTGGCCCTGCTCCCAAAGCCAGGGACTGCCTGCAATATGTGTGCCTGTATTCCTACTGCCTTTTTTGTGCGTGATTGATTTTACACACTTGCAGATGTCAATACACAACAGTGAAGCATGTTGACTCAGATTTTGCTGAAACCACCCTGGTGACCATTGCGAAGCCGTTTTTTAAATCATTAGAATTTAGGGAAGACCCAGCCAAGCACGGTGTCCGCACCAGGCAGATCTGCACAAACCAATCCAAAGAGCAGAAACCACAAATTCAGCATTAACCATGGCACCTGGCAAGGGACACAGCTACTGGAACTCCACACATGGATAAGGGAGGTCAACTGACAGAGGCTGCTTGGACTTCTACAGGTGTTCAGCAGGCTTACCCACCAACACTCCCAAGTGTGTCAGGCCGTAGTGGAACAAGGGGAAAAGGTCTTTGCAGTTATAAACTGTTCATTACAAAGATAGGAAATGCAGGGTGCAAGCAACAGACAGTTTTCACAGAGGAGACCCACAAGAACCTGAGGCAGCAAACCATGCTCTTCAGCACTGTCATAAATGACCTGGAGAAGGAGACAGCAGCAGGGTGGTGGGGTTTATTGCCAGTACACACACCAAGGTCCTAAAGAGAAGACCAAACACAGAGAACTGCAGGAAGGCTTCACAAGGCTGGCTGAGGAGGCCAGAAGAAAGCAGCAGAGGAAACGCAGTGTAGATAACCACAGAGCACCGGACAGCAGCTCCCACAGCCCTGGGATGGCTGCTACTGCTTGGCAGCGAGGCCTTAGTGTGTGGCAGAACAAGCTCATAGTTTCATGGAGCTGTGCCAGAGTGCAAAAAGGAGTGCAAAAAGGAAAATAAACACAACAGCAACAAAACAAATGTTGCAAAATACAAGGAGGAAAAACTGGAAGACTAATCCAGCAAGGGTTATTAAAAACAACATCTCTGGTTTAGAAATCCCAAGACACAGGCTGCAGGAGGCTGAAAAATGCGTGAGGCCCCATTGCTTGAACTGGTTTGCCACTGCCCTTAGGCTGGCCACTGTCAGCATTACTGCAGCATGCAGGGCTAGCAGACCTCAGGGCTCACCCTGCATCTGCTTATTGTATGGAGCAGCCCGTGTTGCACGCTGAGCCGTGCAGAGCCCCCAGCACTTGGCTGTAGCCCCACAGCACGCAGCAGGAGCCCCACGCTAATGCCTGCAGGGCAGACAAGGCACCCTTCAAAGCAGCCCTTGCTGTGCTTCTGGGCAGAAGACCTTCCCAACAGGCAGCTATGTACATCATCAGAGAACAGCAGCAGCTCTTTAAGAGTTAACCTCTTCTTCCATAGTAATACCTCCCGGCTCCCAAACCGCCAACAGATGAGTTCATGAGACAGGCAGTAGTTGTTTAACTGAGTGAAGTGGAAGGTGTTTAGATTAACCTTTGCATTGGCGAGCGGTGATTAAATGTATCCAGGACAGCTGCAAACACACTCAGATTAAACATACCCAAAATAGCTGTAAACACAGGCACATCGTCTTGCCCCGGTGCACTGACACCTCTTCCAGAGCCAAGCTGCTGGCCACATCTCTGGGCCATGGCTCCACTGTCAGTGCAAGAGCTGAGTCTCCATGTGACCAACCAACAGAAAAAAATTGCATTGCTTTTGAGTGAGATTAACCCGCAGGGTAGTCATTCAGCTACTTAGCAGTGTCAGAGCACTGCTCCGCCCCTTTCAGCTATGGCATCATGGAGTTTGGCACATGCATTCACAACGTTTTTTTGCCAACAACATGAAGTCTTCCTCCCTAAGGAGGATGCCAAACCATCAATCAGCAAATCAAGCACAGAGTCTCCAGTTTAAAGAAGTGGCAAGGTCATGGCCACCCCTGGACATCACAAATCAGCAATAAAATAGGAGGAGCTGAAGCCAGGAGCTTCAGAGAGGACAGATGCTGTTGGGATGCACTGGAGCCTGGGTTTGACCAGCCAACTACCTGGAAAGCCCTTGAGAGCCAAGGGCTGGGAACAGCAATATCCCCCAAGTAAGCAGCTCTCCTTCTTGCCTCCCCCTTGCATTGGCTGATTCCTGCCCCTCAATAGCTCAAACAGAGGTCACGTTGGACAAAAGGCATGCTTAAATATGGAGCAAGTTTTCAGCTGCGAGAACAGTCTGTCCTCTCTTCTGCCATTCATCCATCTGTCCTGCCAGGCTGGCTGAGCATGGGACAAAGGGGTGCGTGTGCTGGAGCTGCTCTCTCTTCTTTATCTTCTTCCCCTAGGAGGATGTCCCAGCATCATCTGCTTCACCTACACAGGCCCTGACATTTGTTCCCTTTGCAGTGGCTTCCTGTTTTGGATATTTCTTTGTCTCAGCTTCCTCTTCTACTTGTGCCACTGAAATCAAGATAACTATCCCAGGAAGATCAAGTGAATGATGTGTCACACGCTACATTTCAAGCTGCCAGCATCCTATGCAGTAAACTGCAGGCCGAGCATCATCAAGCGTCCCAGCGCCTTCCTAGCACCGAACAAACCAGCGCTGCCTCTGGCAGCCTCTTGAACACCACTGACCTTCCCCGCCCCGCCTGCCCCAGCACACAGCTGAGTTTCCCAGCAGCCACGACAGCCTCCAGACATCTTGGCTGGGTTCCTGTCTCCCAGCTGTGCCTCACTTGGTTGCAAAGAGAGCTCGTGCTAGACTGAAACACCAAAATCCTTGCTTGACTAAAGCTGTGCAGCTGGCTGCACAAGGGTCTGGACCTCACTGCCACATCCTCACTGCCCCACGGCAGCAGAGCAAACCCGTAGGTGGCATCAGGGGATAGACGGGGCTCTACCATAGGCACAGGGACAACGAGCCACGCGGGGCTGACACACGTGGACCTGTGCAGCAACAGGAGTGTTTCATGTACGAACCACAGCAAGTTCAAACAGGGATACCGGCACCATCCCAGAGCAGAGGCACACCCCTTCTGGCATGAAACACCGATCGTTAAAGCAGAGAGAAACCCTTAGCTTATATTTTTATGTATCCTACTTGAAACCAGTGATCTGGGAAGTCCCAGAGCATTTGGATGCAAAGGTCTAAATCTTAATGACATTTCTGGCAAAGCCCAGTTTTGTTTGTGCTATTTAACAACGTCTTCATAAGGAAACAACTGACTTTGTTAAGAAAAAAAGCCACCACACAAATTCTCACGCCACTGTTCATCCAATAAATCTCCAACAGGAGAGTTGATCTTGACACCAGTCCCAGTATGAGCTGCCGGAACTCCCCCACCCACCCACCCAGGCTTATGGACCGGGCTGAGAAATAACAAGCCGCGACTCTTGCTCCTCGGGCGCCAACAAAGGACCAGCTTCAGGGAGCTGAAGATGACCATTTATTCTGCATGTTTTTGGAAATGTTTTTTTCAGCATATAATGCATTTTCCTTTCATCTGTGCATCTTACCACCTTCATATATAGAGTGTTATTTTGTTGTTTTTAATCACAAGTCTAACTCTGATAAACCTTTTTTTTTTTTTTTTCCCCCCCCAGAGTTGGGGTTTACAGACTGGAAATTCATCTGTCTACCACTGGGCTCCTGCCAGCAGCATGCCAAGCCAGATGCCCCTCATGCAGTGCTCCCCAGGTCTCATCCAGCTGCTGCTCTGCTTCTGCCCTGAAATGCGGATCACTAGCTTCTGAGAGGCAACGCTGTCTTTTGCAGAGAAAATGTCTGAATTGGACTCTTTGTCAAAATAAAAACACAAAGCCAGCTACCAGATAAACTGAAGCAAACTGCAAGAGCAGAATCAGCAGATGCCCAGACAGTTATCATGTTGGGGAAGATTTACCATCACAGGGTACGATTTTCCCTTGCAAGGAAACAGCAAGTACAGAGATAGAGGAGATCCAATTAACAAAGCTTTACATGGATTTCCAAATGGCACGTGGCAATGCTCTTAAGCTCTTAAAGAATGCTCAAAAGCTTTTAAAGAAACTGAGCTGCTGCAGGATAAGAGGTAGAGACCTCCTGGGATTAGAAACTGGTTAAAGGTCAGGAAGTGAAGAGCAGGACTTCTTCCCTTAGAGAAGGAATCCCTGTGAATCTGGCTTGTTCTACATCTCCTTGGGCATTCCGGAAAAAGGCAGGACAAGGAAAGATGATGACATGTCTCGGCAGGACAGCTATCAAGGGCAGAAAAAGCAACGGACAAAGGATGCCGCAAAAAAGCTATGGTGAAACCCATGCTTCAGGGCAGGGACAAGCCACTAGCAAAGCTGTGGTCAGATGATTCACCTCCCTCCTCTCTCATGTAACGTGTGGATGAAAGGAAGATGTGCTGGTGCCAATCTCATCTGCTTCCAAAACATTGAGCAGCTCAGTATTGCATGCAACTGTATCTCCTCAGGCTCCCTCTTGCTGCTCTTGCTACATCTGCAAGGAACCCATCTTGGGTTAGCTTCAGAAGTATTTGCACTGTAGATAACAAGCAAAATAAACACCTCCACGTGCCCAAGAGGCTTCATAAAATCCGGGAAATGTAAGGATCAGCTAGGGAAGAGGGCATGTGGAGGGAAAAATAATGCCTTGCAGAGAAAGGGTTTGCTGCTCTTGCCGGAGCGTGCAGGAGGGAGGTCACTAATACTGGTCTCTGTTCTGCCAGGCATACTCAGATTTTACCCCATTTTTTCTTCGCTGGAAGGGGAAAGAGTCACTGTAGCTTGAACCTCTCAGATCCTCCTGCACGCTAGGCCGGCCACACACCCTTCAGCACAACTGGCCAGAGGCAGCTTGCTGACTGGAGCAGTCCCTGTGCTGCGCAGGCAGAGCATGCAGGGACAGGGATGGAAGAAAGAAGTTCAGCGCTACTTACTATTTAGAGGAAAATTCTGTAGTCTTTCTAGTGTCCCAGGATCTCCATTTCTGCCAGACACTCTGCTCCCTGGGGAACTGACTTGTGGAGCTGGATGGGCGACAAGACCTAGCCCAGGCTGCAGCACGGAAAACAACAGCTGGGCTGAGTCACAGCCTGCTTGGGTCCAGGCAGCAGAGAAGAGCAACCATGCTGAAGCAGAGGCCCAAGGCTCCTATCACCAGTGCTCTGCACTGGTTGCCACTGACACCCCAAGCACTGGGTGAGGAATGCAGCCAAGGGCCTGGAGTTGCACCAGACCAAGGCATGAGCCGGGCACTGCTGCCAGGCACAGAGGAGGTGGAGAGGGTGGATGGGAAGAAGGTGGTTTTAGTTTGCTTTTAGTTTCTCACTGCTCTAGTCTGCTAGTGATAGGCAATAAATTGCATTAATCTCCCTATGCTGAGCCTGTTTTGCCCGTGACGATAATTGTTGAGTGATCTCCCCGTCCTTATCTCAACCCTTGAGCCCTTTCCATTGTATTTTCTCCCCTTTTTTTCTTTGAGCAGGGAGAGTGAGAGAGCCGTTGTGGTGGATTTCAGCTGCACAGCGAGGCAAAACCACCACAGAAGGGGACCAGGTGACTCCTTGCATGAAATGTGCTAGGAAAGCTTTCCAGGGCAGAGAAGCCATCAAGTGGAAGAAAGGAGGGAGTTTGCATACATGCCATAGTGACTCGCTTGTGTTAAATGAATAAGGACCAGGTCCTGTGATTCACCATGCTTTCATGAGACATGCAGCTGGCCTGAAGCAACCTCTGGCCAGAAGAAACAAAGTATGAGGTGCCACTGCTGGTACCAGGGAGAAACATAGGTGTTGCAACAGTTGCTATAAAAGAAAAAATTTCAAGAAAAAAAAAAAAAAAAAAAGCCTTTGCAATCTGTGAATCAAGGACAACTACCCATGAGTGCTGGTAAAGGAGAATCTCACTCCACCCACCGCACTGGGTTCTTTGAGTGTAGCAGAAAATATCCACTGGCACCACCAGATGGGCTGGATACCCAGGTTTCTGCTTTCACATACACTTTCTGTGAGCAAAATCATCAACAAGAAAGAAAAGCAGCTGCAAAAAGCAGCCCTATTTTTTTTCCCAGCCCTGAGTTTGCAGTACATTCACTGCTTACTCACATCTTGCAAAGTCTAGAGCTGCCAGGTCAGGCCCCCGCCCTTCCCTCCAGCATAACTACCCTTTACAGCTTGGAAGCTATTTTTCCCCACCCTGCTATCTTAAAGAAAACAAAACAAACAAAACCAAATAAAAATCAACCAAATAAATAACTAAACAACAACAAAACCCATCAACCAACCAAACGACCAACTAACCGACCAAAAAAACGCATGAAGGCTTTTATCATCCTGAAAGCATGCCAACTGAGAAGACAACTTTGCGTCCCAGATGCCTGTTTCCTGGCAGATTGCAAGTTCTTTGCTCAGCTGCAAGGATGGTGTGGGCAGGAGGTGCCTGCAGCAGCAGGTTGTGAACTACGCTTTCAAACAATCATCTTTAACTGCTGCTAAATAGGCAGGGGACCAACATTTTCAAACACTGGGCTAAGCAATGCAAGAACTAGACAACATTAGCCCATCCAAGGTAAAGAAAAAGCATGCCACGTGATGCACAGCGATACTGCACATGGAGATGAAAGGCCACCAACACAAGCACAGCCACCATGGAGTGGGGTCACTCAGATCAACACCTTCACTGCTGCTATCCCCCACCTCTCCAGTTACCCCTGTGCTTCCCAGGTAATAAGACATCAGCCGTCTTGGCTCCCAGTGATTTGAAAGGAAAGGATGAGACACAGCAACCACTGAGTAGGGGGAAAGTGTCAGATGACTGAGGTGTTGGTGTCCAAATTTACAGTGACAGATCAATTCTACACACCAGCTTCAGCCATAAACACTGCAGCAGGCAACCTAAAGGCACCAGGCTGAGACGTGTGAACAGCCCCTGCTTTGATGCCAGCCTGGAAGAGCAACACAAACTACACAAACCCTTCATCCTGATGGTGTCTTTGAGGGTCCAGATGAAGTGCTCAGGTCTGGTTTTACACACAGAAATTCCTTTTCCACTCCAGACCCAAATTTCTGGGCTTATTCTATCACAAATTACACCGGATGAAAAAAAGGATGCGCTCCTGTTAGTATTTATTTTTCAGAGACAAAGCAAGGCGGTCCCTTGGCATGTGACCCACGCAACATCTACACCAGAGCCTACCTGTACCTAGCTCTTCTGCCAGCTGAGAATCTGCCCTAACACTGCAGATCAGGCCATCCAAGCAATAATTCAACTTGAAGTTAATTGGACCTGTCTGTGAGAAGGAAACCAATCATCTGGTAAGACAGAAAATGATATCCTTTCAGATTTCTTTTCACCCCAGGGACAAGTTATTAGGAAGAAACTGGCGTGGAGTAAATGGGCATGGGACCATCCAACTAACCCTTCAGAGGCCTTAAAGGATGGTCTTGTCAGTCAGGCACGATGCCCAGGAAATCAGGGCTTGTTGAACAAAACCACTGCTCCTGCTGGAGCACAGTCAGAATGCACAGCCTGCATCTCTGAGGGGAGGGATACAGGCAGCCAGATCATGCCCAAAGCACAAAACCCAGGATGGGATTTCATAAACTTGCCCACGGCTTCTCTCCAACTATCTCACCATTTTATGACAGAGCAGAGCGGCACATTACCAGTGCTGTAAATGGAAGTGCAAGGGAAGGAAGTGAGGAAGGAAGTGAAGAACAGCCACTGCTTGATCTGGCCCTGCAAGGAGGCCAGGGCTCTCTTAACGTGATATGAAAACATGGCATCTAAAGGTATCTAAAACAAAACAAAACAAAACAAAAAAACAACAACAAAAAAAAAAAACAAGACAAAGAGAGCTGCGAACTCCCACATAGTGCAGAAGAAAAGCAATAAACGTCCTCCAACATGTCATGAAAGCCTTCTTACCTGCCTCCTGCCCTCCAGACATGCTGAGTGCCCTATTCACTTGCTAGTGAACAAGAAGACAAAAACAAGAGGAGCAATCTTTATATTCCTTTGTACTTGGATGTCTTCACCTTCTTCTCTTGCCTTCCCTCCTTTTAAGCAGAGGATCCTGTCTTTCTCAGGAGCCAGCTAGCTACAAGACAGAGCTAGCTGGTTCCTAGAGACAATGGGTTAACAGTATGCTTATGGACAAAACAAACCCCAAAACTTCAGCTTGGTCTATATCTTAGTCACATCTTGTGCTGCTGGGAACCACAACCAACAACAGCAGCCACAGGCCAGCACTTCAGAGCTGGGGCTGCAGCTCAGTGAAAGTAGAGCCATAGAGTGTCCTGGTCCCAGGGCCACCTGCCCGTCACTGTGTCCAGCCTGGCTCACAGGAGCGTGAGGCACAGAGGGAGCTGCAGGGGACTTCTCTGGCACAAGTCCCAGGCACCAGGAATGGAGGGCCTGGAGGGGAAGACTCAGATTCCTTAGCTCTGCTGCTTTCAGAGCAACTGCTGGGAACAAACCCACACTGCCTGCACAGAGCATGTCCTCAAGGCCCATGGTCTCCATCTTCATTTGGGGTGACCACACATCTGCAGGCTCCTCATGCCAGGGAACCTCTTCTGGGCTGAAGCAAGCCTTTATTGTGACTTAAACACAATCTGCAATGATTTCAGGTGTCTTCTGTTGCATGCTGCAGCAGCAGTCTAGCGGTTCACTATACACTTGGAAGAAAAAACATTCTTCTACATAATTTTTGCAGTGATAGGAATAAGCTCATATTTCAATTAGTACTTACCAAAACAAGAGCCAGACAAACTCAGTACTGTGTGAATGCATTTATTACAAAGCTAAATTCTTCACATAAAACAATGTCTCTGAACAGCAGCATCAGTCCTTACACAGATCTACAACAACCTTCTGGGCCTCAGGGCTTGGGGTCTTAAACAATCCCAAAACAATAGCAGTGAACCTCTTTTCATAGTTGTCAGCAAGGATTGGGAGGAGAGGGAAGAAAATGCAGATACATTGCCACTGGCACAAGTTAAGAAATTGTGCCTGCTCACAAGAAGAGAAGAGGTGTCAAGACACTTCACAGGGAGCTTAATGTCTGCACAAAGATCTCGCAGAACACCCTGCTCTCTGCAGGCTGCTGGCCAAGGAGCAGCCGCCACTGTCAGGAGAGAACTGCATTATTCCTGCAGACAGAAAACACGACTGTGGGGTTTAAGAATACGCTGGACTCTTTTCAGAGGACTGACATGGCTGAGAGGTCACGTTAGTGATGTGTGCTCGTTTGTGGCCTGGAGCCCTTGCACCAGCTCCAGCTGCACATTTGGTCCCAGCTGATGCCCTAGAAGGGTTTACCTTCCTCTTCCTGCCTCAGCCTCTTGGAGAGATGCTCACTGATGGCCATGAGGGGGTTGGCTTTGTACGTGGGATTTGCAATGACCTCATGAAACCGTGCCACTTCCTTCTCTCTGAGGAGAGAAAAAAAAAACAAACACACAATTGGTTCATGCAAAAGGAACTGAGGAGATAAGAAAAAAGCTCATAAAGTAGTGGGTTTCTATCCAGACAGAATTGCCCTCAGTGTAAACCTCATAAAGAAATGATGCAGGAAATGGACCTAAATTTCCCAAGAACAATGCTCAAATTGCTGCTAGCTCTGTGAGAGCCTGCAGCTCAATCTCACGTCACAGACAGAAACTATCATATTAGTGTCCCTCATCACTTGGAAAATTTTCAGAGCTTTTCACTAGCAAATTGGGAAAAAGAGATTGTGGGTATCTGGTAAATCCACACAGAATGAAAACTGCTTCAGAGTGCATGAGCACAGAAGCAGATTCTGCCATGACCCTTCAGCTTCTCTGATAAGCCAAGGAAGGGCTCATCCAGAAAGGCAGAACTGAGCAAAAAAGGCATTGCAGCACAGATACTAGGGAGTTTCAGGCAGAAAAGGATGTTCACAGAGTGCTGAAGAGTAATGTTGGGATCTGTAGACTGACTGTTCTCAGCCCCAGTGTGAAGCGGAATGGCCCAGAACTGACGGAAACAGCAGAAGACGGCATCACAGAAAGCAAACACTCTCAGAGCACAGGGCCTAGCTCCAGGAGAGCTGCGCTGAGGGACAATGAAGTTCTCGATGCCTGGTGTTGGTATAAAATATCCAGTAGATTATACAGAGGAAAAAGGAATTGCTAAAATCTTAGCAAATTCCAGGAATTACTCAAAAGTAATTGAGTGTTTCACTTCACAAGAAACTGTTTGGCAAATGCCAATGCACAGCTGTCCCCATAAGGGATGTAAGGCTTTTAAGTTGACATTCCAGAGGTGTTCCAGCAGAGCAGCTGTAAGCCGACTGCAGACATACAAGAGCTCCTCAACCGCTCAAGGCTTTCCAGAAGTGTATCATCTAAAACTACACAGGCCTAGTGTCTTAAGAGACGGAGCCACAGCTGAGTGCTGCAGCCCCAGCTCAGCAAGCTGAGAAAAGGGACGTACCTCCTGGTTGATAACCACGTTGTCTGTGCCACACAGCGGGACACAGCATGTGCATTGTCACTTGGTACAGCCAAAAATCAAGACAACTGTGGCCAGTAGAAACAGTTGGTGTGGGTTTGTCCTAAAAGCCCAGAGACCTTACACAGAAGGCCCAAACCAGGTTCTTCTTTTTCAATAAGACAGGAAAAATGAATTCTTTAAGGAGCAAGTGCAGCTTCCTGTGCTCTCTTAGATGTTATATGAAACAGAAGTGCAAATGGACTGAAACCATCCAGAATTGACTGAGTCTGGTATGGACTGAAACAGAAGGATACCTGCAAATAGCCTGCACTATGTAAAGGGGCAATTCAAAGCTGCCACCAGTTCTAGGGCCTTCAGGTGTGTTAAGACTGAAACACTGGAACTGTTTGCACAGAGAGGTTTTGTAATTTTTATCCTTGGAGATACTGAAAATCCAATGGGATGTGGTCCTCAGCAACTGGCTGTAGGTGACCCTGCTTGAGCAGAGGGGTGGACTAGAGCACCTCCAGAGGTCCCTGCCAACCTCAACCATTCTGCGATGCTGAGCAGGAAGACTGGACATCTGGTAACTGAGTACTTACAAAAGCCTGTGTTTCTGAGCTTGTTTCATCAGACAGAAGTCCACGGGTTCTGACTTTGCTTTTACGTGCCTGTGGAGAAAAGCAACAGAAGTGAGTAAGTGCTATAGAGGAGAGATAATTTATCAATTGCTGAGGAGATGGAAAGAATCCAGTGACTCTGCATCTGCCTTCCCAGAAAGTACAGGTAATTGTCCTGCATGGAAATTGTCCCGAAAGGCAATTATTTCCACAGCCAGACAGTAATGGAAATACAAACTCCTTCCGCCACAAACTGATGACAGCTCTGGAGTCATGACTGAACATGCAGGAGGCAAATGAACTAAAGAAAAATCGGATTACTTAGCTCTAGAATGGGTCATTAGATGGCCACGCCCGGATGCCTGATTTCTGCTTATCTGTAACTTCCAGGTCAGACCAATACTGTTGCTAAGAGAGAAGATCCCAACGAACTTCCCCTCCCCACCAGTCACACGTTAACCCTGCACATCTTGTGCTCCTTGCTCATGCTGCAGAGCTCTAGCAGTTGTACACATAGTTTATAGGCAGTGCCATGGTTACTCAGCAAGAATAGGAAGCTGCCAGCCTTGCTACTGACCAGTCCTGCAGTGGGACCACTGGTATATAAGGCATCACTTCATATAAGGCATCACTTCTATTTTAAGAATTGCCGTATTCCTTTCTGCCTGCAAACACATATCCTCACCAAAGGTTTGCCAGTAGAAGTTAGCTGCAAACACATTAGCTGAAGGGAAAGCACAACAGAGCCTTCTCTTTTGCAATCAAATACAGGCCCTAAAAACCCCATAAAATTTCTAGACAACTGATGCATTGTCAGGAACACAGGACAATGTGCAGCTGAGGTACAGCGGCAAGCATAGATCTGCACTCTCTGTACCCATTTCCTATTGCTGGGCAAAGTCCAAGGAGACCAGAGGTGTAATCCCATTCTGCACAGGTGCTGAAAGCATGTGATGCCTCATGCCAGGCAGCAGTAGAGAATTGTAATAAAGACAACTGCTGAGCTGAAGCAAAGGACGTGCAGGAAGGGCAGGGGCTGCTTTTGGGACTTGAAATGCACAAGGAAGGAAAGCTGTGGGGAAACTAGAGAGCAGGAATAAAAAAAAAAAAAAGCTGCTGAACTAGAACAGCAATGGTACGTTGGCAGCTGATGGGCAGAGCTTCTGCATGCAGGTGCTCCGAGTTCAGAGCAAATCAGGACCTTGGAGGGGAAGGAGGGATCTGACTGAAGATGAGAACTAGCAAGGGACAGCACAAGGCACTGTTTGCTGCAGTGTCAGAGCCTCAGAGCCTATGGCTGCTCCTACCAAAGGATCACATGACATAAAGCCTTGGGCAACACAGCAAAAATAAACCAAAAGGCAGGAGTCTGATCCCACACTAAATCTGTGCACCAGGCTCCCAGCCTGGCCACAGCAGGACTACCTGACTCTCCCTGCTGTCACCTCTGAGAGTGTGTTTTGGGAAAAAAAAAAAGAGTCCCCTTCTGTTTTCCTCTCTGACCTTCTACCCTCCACGCTTTCATTCTGCTATTTTCCCATTCTCCCTTTCCTCCTCACCACCTGCTCCATGCCCCTCCATTTCATCATCCCTCCCCACCTGATCAGTTCCTGCTCCTCCTCCTCATCTCTCCCTCTCTCAATCCTGTCTCATTTCATTTTTCCTCAAGGGGGATCCTGGTGCTCTCAAGCTGATGAGGGCTGCTCTCGCCACTGCCCCAATCACATCTGCTTTCCCTCCAGCCCAGGATGGTGTGCCCCAGTGCCAAACCTCTCTGACAAACCAGACAAACCCAAACAAGGTGAATGTGCATCAGCCAGCCTCCACAGCACACAGCCTGCAAAGGAAACTGAAGCCAGGCAGATCAATGTCCACACACTGCTCGCTTGCAGTCCCTCTCGAGGTCACCCTGGCGTTACACAACAGACCTGACAGCACATGAGGAACAGCGATCAGCAGGAGCACACAAACAGCTCTCACCATGCTGCTGCATCCACTGGTATTGCAAGGCACAGAAAAAGCAGGAAGCATCTCTGCTCTCCTCACATTCATTAACCACTTGGCACAGGAACAGTTTCCTGGTCACAGTCCCAGTCTGCCTGGCTTGCTCATGGAAGCAGGGAGAAATCCCTTCAGAAATTGGATGGCAACCCATGGTCACCGGGGCAGGGGCTTGCAGACTCTGTATTCACCACCAAGTTGCCATTGCAGGCCCTTCAAAGATGAGCAGCTCTGCAGAAAGCGAGGACAAGTGAATAAAAGCCTTTCTCAAGTACATCACAAGGCCCTTCAAGATCATGGGCCCCAGAGGGACCCATGCCTCTGCAGCGTACCAGGAGAGCTGGGCCTGCATCAGGGTGCACCAGCCCACTTTTGCTTTTAGCCACTCCACTATTTAAAGGGCTCAGTGCTTCTGAAGGCTTTTCAGTGCTGTGCAACAGCTCTGCCCCGCTGGTCTGACACGTTTGAAGGGTTGTTGCCTTACTTTCCCCCACCAAACCACCAACATGCTGCCTGCTCACTTGGACTGCGAATGCTAGCCCTGTTTCATTACACTTCATTGCCTTCATCCATTATAAAACTGAGTAAAATCTCACTGTAATGCTCTCCTACCCAGCAGGAGATCAAATTCCTGGAGGATCTAATCTTTTATTAATAACGCTGACAAATCACCAGAGTATTACCCTTCATTTATGTAATGATTCAAATCCTATAAAAGCTTTCTCTGGCTATTTCAAACACTTTAGCGCACACATCCTCATGCAGTACAGGAAACCACAAGCAGGCAAACAGACTGCTCCCATGGAAGAATCACACCGTAGCTCCTTCATGCCTCTACCAAGGGGGACTGCTTTTTCGCTGACACGTCACAAGCAATCTGTGTGACACCAGTCAAAGCTGAGCTCCCACATCTGCTGTGCCACCTGCAGATAGTCCTGACCAATTCCAAACTCTCAGCCAAAGCAGGACTTCTCTACCCTCCTGTGCCACAGCCCCACTGGGCTTTCTAGGTATCACAGCAGTGCAGCATGAGCTCAGGCTTCCAGCAAGAGAGGGGGGCTGCCATGCTCACACAATGAGATCTGGGTTTGGAGAGAAACAGAGCCATCAGTGCTTCTCTGAGGATGTCGAGCTACAGATCTGTGCAAGAGCACAGAAATCTTCCATGAGTACCACACGTCTTTTGCTATAAAATGTATTACAGAACAGAGGAGTGATTGTAGTGAGTCAGCTGAAAGGACTGTTTTGGCCAGTACTCTGCCTTGAATTCTGCAGCAGATGGCCAGGGAGGGGTAAGCACAGGGAAAGCGTATGGCCACAGCCTCACCAGCACTCACAGAGACTTTGAGCCAGCTTATATATGTGCAGTAACCCTCCACAGCACTCTCTCACTGGATTTGTAGGTCTCACCTGAACCCACAGGTTTCCCACAGCCACAATATCCCTCAGCTAGGAACGGTGCAGAACAAGAGAGCCTCCTTCTGCTTGCACTGAATCTGCAATTTGCTGGCTTTGTTTGATGTCTCTTATTTCTCATAATGGAGAAGACAAACTATTTCCTAACCACATAACACTTGATTTTATAGACTATTACATTCCCAAGCCTTTTTGTCTCCAACTTCTGTCCAGGCTGAGGACTCCCAGCTCACTAAGCGGTCCCTCCGTGCAAAAGCTGAAGCTGTGCCAAACCCTTCATAACCATCCTTGTTAGCCTTCTCTGAGCCTTTTTGAGTTCTACACTGTCTTTTCAGATTAAAGTAGTAGATTATATATACAGTAGACTATATATATATATATATATATATACACATATATATTTGTAATGGGGAAAGCAATCCCCAGAGGAAGCAACCTACCTGTTTTATTTCCCCTGCACATAGTTTCTGCAAGCCATTTCCCCAGATTGCTAGGACTCAGCCTCCAAGAGGGCTGGGAGACAATGCTGAGGGAGAATAGCTCCTAAACACGACATATATGGTTGTGGCACATTATCACAGAAAGAGGGCAAACCCACCTGCTTACACTCAGATTAAGCCCTGGCCCAGAACTCCACTCAACCAACTCTCAGTGCTTTGAGGTACTGTGTGTGTACTTTTGCTACTTATTCCCACTGAAAGAGAGGACAGACTGACTGAACAGCTGCTTAAAAAAAAAAAAAAAAAAAAAAAGTTATTCAAAGAATTAGGAGTCAAGTTAAGGAAGAAAATATTTCCCATGCTTAGATGCAAGGTACTCAGTTGCTGTTTGTCTGAGGGGTGACTTTCCAGAAGAACAGAGAACTGCCAACTCAGCCATGCTCTGTAGCTGGGCATCCCATCTGGGTCAGAGTTCATTTCTGGGGCATCCAGCAAATCACAAGAGGTTTCATGGTAGTTCCAGCCTTGATCTTCAACCAAAGAAGAGGGTGCTCTGCCAGGCAGCTTTATACTTGGCTGTTCTCTAATCCAAATGCTTGCTTATTATGGTCAAAACAAGTCTCTAGTTCTAACCCATAGTGAGCAACTGGAGAAGAGGTGTGAGCATTTGTGCATCATGCAGAGATTTTATTCTGCACTGGGGGATGTTGCAGCACAGACTGAAGAGCCAGGCATAGCACTGCATTTCCCTTGAAAAGGAAAAAACACAAGGGCAATCGGAATGTACCCTAAGCCTGGCTGGGATGGTTGAAGTATTACTGTCAGAGGATCAGAAACAGCTCTTCACTTTCAGTACAGCAAAGGGAAGAGAAAAAACATCTTCCTGCTCTCGCCCAAAATCACATTCCAAGCCAACAGGGTGAACAGAGCCTGGCCAGAGAGTAAGGCTCTGCTCAAAGGGCTTGAATTGCTTCAGGAGGAAGCCTGACGGTCTGGAAGGACGGAATGCCAGGCTTCCACACAGCCAGAGGCTCAGGCAGGAAGGAAGCCAACAAACCTAGCAGGCAGCATTGTGCTTTGAATCCTAACCCTCCAGATCTGCTCTCCTCTGTCACACTACGGCAGTGTGAATTTGGGTAAGCCACCATCCCCATTTTCACCACTTGTAAAACAAGAATTAATCCCCTTTGAACAGTACAGATATAACCTGCTAGAGGATGAAGCATCAAACACCATTTGCCGACAGCGATGTTAACAACTTTCATTATAAAAAACACACCTCAACTGCAAATTCACAGGTGGGCTAAGCAGCATTACATTCTTGACACTTGTGTGTCAGTCCTGCAACTCCCAGAACATCCCACTTCTCCCAGCCTGTCTCAAACCAAGTCTCACCTGAGCAATACAGTTCCTCTCTTAACTGTGGATTTAGAAGTGTAGTGGGTTTACGTGGCAAGGTTTTGGTAGCAGGGGGCCACAGAGGTGGCTTCTGCAAGAAGAATCCAGAAGCTGCCTCATGTTAGATAAGGGCCCCACTGATGGCCAGAGCCAGGCCAATAAGCAATATTATCTGTGCCTTTGTGAGAGGAAGTGGAAGAGGTCAGATGGGGGGAAGGCGTTTTTGGTTTCTTTCCTTTGTTTCTCACTTCTCTAGCTTGTTAGTTAATATGCAATACATTTTACTATCTCCCTACGCTGAGTCTGTTTTGCCCGTCATGATAATTGCTGAGCAATCTCCCTGTCCTTATCTCAACCCTTGAGCCCTGTGTATTGTATTTTCTCCCCCGTTCCCTTTTGGGGTGGGGGGGGAAGGAGGGAAGGAGTGAGAGAGCAGCTGTGGTTGAGCAGGGCTGCCCACCACAGACACATTTATTGTAGAAAGTGATTTCATGGTAAGGTGTGAAACATAGTTGAGAATGAGGTCCTGTTCTCCTAACTCTGGGCATCAAGCTTGCAGTGCCAGTAGCTACAAGCTGAGCAGAAGGCCATTTTATCCTGGAGGAAAAAGAGAAATACACAGCCCATTCCAAAAGACACATACCTCTTGGGTGGCTTTCTGTCCCTGACACCTGCGGTCAGGTCAGAGAGCTCAGGTAGGGCTTCCATCAATGGCTGCATGTCTCCCACAACAGGTGTTGCCTTCCGTTTTGCTTCAGCTTTTTGCTTCTGCTTGGCTAGCTTCACACTTTCTATTTCTAAGTCAGAAATAAGACATTATTCGGGTAAGTGGAAATGTTTTTCAAACCATGATCTCCTCACACAGGCATGCAGTAGACAAGGGAGAAGTATTTAATTTCAGTTGTTCACTTAGGACTGGGCAAGTCAAGGTCTCACCTTCTTGGCTCATGGTAGAGCTTAAGCAGGCATACACTGGATAAACTGGGCCCTTGGAAAAGGCTTTTCCTTGTAACCACGCTTACTAATCTCCTTGCAGCAGCTCTGACCAAGGCTGTGTGCACATCAGGATCCAGCACGTTACAGATGTCTCCCTTCTGAGCCAAGGGAGCTGGGCATAGAAGGCTGCAGGCTCCTGCCCCAGTCCTCCAGGCTCCCTGGTGTAGAAATTGGTCCTGCAGCTGCCCACGCCTTATGGAACCAGCAGGCCTCCTGGCAAGCCCCAGCAGAACATGTTCTCCTCCCAGAGAGCCCACAGAAGCCCAGCACTGTGACAAACCTCCAGCTGAGCTGCAGGACATCCCCATCTGTCCCTGACACCCCTTGGCGGCATCACCAAAATCAGCCAGAGATCAGCAGGATGCAGCATCTCCTTTTCCTCATGCTACCGGGCCTGGAAACCCACCACATTGCCTTGACAACCGTGTGGCTGGTGCTGTGGGGGACACAATGGAGAAATCCTACTTCATGCGCATGCATGGGAGGCCACACCAGAAGCGCAGGCCTCTGCTTATGGCCTTGGACAAAGACACACTGCGCTCCTCACAGCAAACCATACCCTTCTGACTCAAGGCAGCCAGTTTGTCAGCACTGTTTTTCCTTTACCACATCCATCTTCCTCTGAATCAGACAAACACAATGTGAACATATTGCAAGGATGAGCCTTTAAGCTAAGCTGCTAACTCCTCATTTGGACAAGATGGAGTGCAGTAACAGCAGTTACACAGCCAAGCACATCGACACAGGAAGGCCAAGGGCTTCCAATACCATGTGGCCACAGAAGCAGGACTAAATCAGCAGAAGTATTTTTGGTGGAAACATGAAAGCAGCCGGTCTACGGAACACAGGCAAGATGCCACTTGGGATTCTGGGTCTAACCCAGCTGCCTACATTCAAGAAGGATGAACTCAAATTCACTCGCTAGCTGCTTGTTCCTTCAGTATTTTTGTCTCATTTGCCCCCCAGCTAAGCTGTTTCAGTTGAAGAACAACAGTTTTTGATGAACTGCAATTTTTGCTGTACATGGATGTTTGTGACAAATCTGGATTGTAAATGCTTCTCTTCACAGCAATCCCTGCCAAGAACACAGCTTTCTGTTCTGCATCACTTCTTTTTTTGGTCTGGCTTTATGAAGCTGACTACTTCAGTGCTTTCATAAACAGTATGTGCTCAAAATTTTCAGACACCTGATTCTGCACAAACATCCCAAATTCTTTTCCTATGAAGTCTTCTGTGTCCGAGAAGCCATACGATCTATGTATTTTGAAATGTGCATACTTCTAATCTCTGAAGCATTGCATAATTTTTTTCCATCTCTAGTCTCTCTTATGATTTATTGAAATGAAAATTTTCCAAGTTTTGCATTTGCACTAATGGACTGAAATTTAGTTCTCAGGGTCCTGGCATCCAATGTCAAGAAAGCAGCCCTGGGTTAAGAAGAGACAAACTCTTGGAAAGATTTACGACAGAAATTTAATCATAACAACTTCAGCAGTCAAAGCTGTGTTCCCTTTTGAGGGTGAGGGGAGGAGGTCAAGTAAATATGGCAAAACCAACAATAAGAAATAAGTTATCTGCATCAAATAAAAATCAATGAGTTTCTGCTTCAGTTGATCGAAGCTCCTTAAAGTCAGTTGAGACAATGTTAGAATGCCAAGCTTCACTCAAGAATCACCATCCCTAGAAATATCATTTCATTTTGTTCTGCCAGCTAGTAACAACAGTTTTTCTTATTGATGTTTATATAAGCTCTTTCCAGCTGTTCTCATTTTTTCCTCAATAAAAAGCTGCACACCTGGTACTAAAATTTGCTTTTTTTTTTTTTTAAATTAAAAAAAAAAAAAAAAAAAAAAAGCAAGTCTCAGGGATTTCTTACCCTCAGTAAAGCATTTGCCAGAGAACACTGGCCATAGATTTAGTGAGGAAGTGAAGACAGACAACAATTTACGTACTTCTGTGTCTCTGAAGCACTGCTAAGAACTAGCATCTTCTTGGACAGAGGTAGTTTGACCTGAAATTTTCTATCTCAGTGTTCTTTGAAAAGCAAAGGCAGTGCATTTCATTTGTTTTCCCTCAGCTTAGTAATTTTAGAGCCAAGAGAGGAGAAAAGGGTCCATTGCAGGGTCAAAGCATCATACATAATCTTGAGGAAGACTAATGCAATAAAGACATATAAGCATGAGGGCATGATTAAGAGTGTAAGAAGTATGCTTTTAGGCTCTCCTCATCTCCAAAGTGACTGACCTGAACTATGGGAGCAGTGCTGTCACCTAGCTCCAGGAGCACGTCCTCTTTCTTGCAGAAGACATAAGTCCCGTGTACCCCTTCTGCTGTTGATTCTGTGTCACAGAAAACTGCTGAGGGCTTACTTTTCTCCACAATATCTGGTACTGGTCACCGTTAGAGATAGGATATCAGGCCAGGAACATCTCAGCTGTGCTCTAGCAGTTCCTTCCAATGTTCCCCCAACAGTGTTAGATATACACATAAACAGAAAACTTTAAGAGCACCAAAACAAAGCTGCAGGCCAGCTGTTAGGACCACCACAGCCATCTATTTTTTTGCTCAACAGGAACAATGACAGTTGCAGTTGTGAACGGAATTTGTTGTTTAATGACAGGGAAGAAGCTTCTTTAGCAGTCATGGTGTTAAATTACCATCTTTTTTATGTAAGGGGAGACACCTCCACTGTGACTGGTGCAATGACAGGTTGATGGACCCAAGCTCAAAGCACAGTGAGAGCTCAGGAGCAGAGAGCATATGGTGCAGCAGAAAGCCACATTGCTCAACACCAAACACAGTCTGTCAGCAGTTCTGTTGGGCAGAAAGGTGTTAAGGGAAAAGCCTGTCCCAGGAACAGCTCCAGGTGGCAAGAGGAATCCCTCTGCTACTCCCCATGCCACCAGCAGTACCTCAGAAGCTGACGTGGAGAGGCTGCTTCTGCTGCCAGCAGAGAGATGCCAGTGAGAGAGGAGCTGTGACGTTCCCTGCTCCACCAGGTGAGGAATAGCAAGCCTCCTGCACACCCTCTCAAAAGGTCCCCAAACAAGACCACCTCCAACTGGCTTGCAGGATGAGGTTCCCTGACTCTTGGCTCCCACTGGCACCTGTAAGTGGGTCCCATACACAACTGCACAGAGAAATTAAGACCTGACTTTTAAAGATGATTCACCTTGGTGAAGCCATGCTGGATGTCTTAGATCACCTCTTTGTCTTTTATGTACCTTCATATTGCTTCCAGGAGGATCTTTTCCATGGTCTTGCCAGGCACAGGGTGGAGGCTTGCTGGTCTGTAGTTCCCCAGGCCCTCCTTTCTACAGTTTTTTAAAATGGGAGTTTTTTAAAACCAGGGATTTTGCCTGACTGCCAGGACTTTTCAAACATGATGGAGAGAGGCTTGGCAACTGTATCAGCCAATTCCTTCAGGACCCTGGGATGTGTGTCATCAGGCACCGTAAACTCGTTCAGCTCCATCAGGTGGTCTCGAACACATTCTTCACTTACAGCAGAAGGGGCTTTGCTCCCCCAGCCCTCACCTACAGGTTCAGGGAAACAAGAGTCGTGGACTGGCAGTGAAGACTGAGGCAAAGAAGTTGTTGAGTACCTCAGCCTTCTCCATGTCTGTTGTTACCAGTTCTCCCTTCTTGTTTATCAGAGGGGTTACACTCTCCTTGGCCTTTCTTTTCTGAGAAATATACCAATAAGAATCTCTTCTTATCTTTTGCATCCCTTGCCAAGCTCAGTTCCATCTGTGCCTTGGCTTTCCTGATCCCATCCCTGCACATCCGGACAGCATCCCTGTACCACATGTTCCCAGGCCACATGTCCCTGCTTCCACTGCCTGTGCATTTCCTTCTCGTGCTTCAGTCTGAGCAGCAGGTCCTTGCACACCCATCCTGTTTTTCTTCCCTTCCTGCTTGCTTTCTTACACAGGGGAATTGAGAGTTCTTGTGCTCTATGAAAAACATCCTTAAAGAGTTGCCAGCTCTGCTCAGCTCCTTCGTCCCTAAGGACAGTGTTCCAGGGGATCCCGTCCACTAGGTCTTCTTTAAATAGCTGAAGGTTTTTAAGTAGTCACATTGCACATGGAGAAAGATCAAAAACAAGGACACAGACTGAATCTCAGTGTAAATGCCCTTTGGAGAGGGGGGAAAAAAAAAAAAAAAAAAGGACTTTTATCCCACATCGTGGGAAGCAGACTTTAAGGTTTCTGAGAAGTGTTCAGACTCCCTGACCCCCAACCCTCATCCTGCCACAACCCAACACTTTCAGCCACACCCCATCTACAAAAAAATCCACCAGGGTTACCCAGGATTACCCTGTGAGATGTCCCCCCATACAGCTGTGCTTTGGAGGAGTACTTACTCTGTAGCCATCTTTCTTTCCTCAGCTTCATTTTTTCTTTTTTTGAAAGAATTGGTTTTTCTTCTAAACCTAGAAAAAAAAAGAGACATGAGATAGAGTTTGGCTTCTGCACACTAATTCTCTGCTGGACACTTTACAGAGATCGTCCTGCAGAGTCTGTAATCTTTTGTTCAACCTTTGTCGCCTTTGGATGTGTCAGTATGTTGGACAGGCTGCCCACGGACTTACATCACATCTCAACTCAGAGTTGAACAAATCAAAATTGGCTCACTGTCAATTAAGAAATACGAAAGCAATAAGATCAGATCAGCAGAAGTGGCAGCATAGGCCCTGTTTTGTTTGGTAGCTCAAGGCTTTTCACGAGAATTTTGCACCTCGTGTTCTGCATTCCCACAGGAACCTGGCCTGAGTAGCTGGCACCTCCTTCTGAAAGCTAGCCACAACCATTCATCACTCCACAGGCATCCATGTACCAAGACAAGTTGCCACAGATCTCTGTTAGGTCTGGGTTTATTTCCTTTTTGAGGCTGCATGAGCAACAGATTGCTAAACCAAGATAAATCTAATAAACCAGTGAGGACAGACTCAGAGCGCTTACAGTTTCCAGAAGTGGAAGCAAAAAGCAAGCTTCAGTCTGAAAATATGTGTACTGATAAAACCAGGAAGACAAGAAATACAGACTGCAGGCATGCAGGGACAGCAGGAAGGCCTTCTGACACAGCTGCTGGGCACCCACGTAAGCACTTGGCCCATCCTCAACTTCTGCCCAGACTGCAAGTGGCAGGCAGAGGACTGGAAATGGCCTGAAAAACGCAGATTTGTGGCACCCCTAAGTAGCAGCCCGTTATTAATAGCTTAGAAAAAGGCTAACACCTACTATACACTAAAATAACCACTATTTGGAAAACAGCGGTTAATTGCTGATATTCAATACCAAGGAAAAAAAAAGTCCCAAATGTTCTTATTAGAGATGCACTTCAGACACTACAAATTTTTATCTTTTTTTTTAAAAAAAAAAAAAAAAAAAAAAAAAAAAGACTTTATTCAACTTTTCTCATGAAACATCCTGTGAATACTGCTACAGGAATGCTAATAGAGGAATAAGCTCCCCAAACACTACTCCTCTCACCTTAGGCTACTCTTAAGCCTAGAAAAGAAAAAAAATGTCTTTTCTCTCCCCCCTTCAAACAGAATTCAAAAAGAATAAAGGAATTTAATACAACTCTGAAAACAATTCACTGAAGACAACTTCTCTGAAGCTTCAAATCTTTCAGGATGATTTAAACAAAAGCAGGATCAGAACTCAATAATTTCAATGTGTGAAAATCAGAGCAGGCCTGATGAAGTCGGGGGGACTTTCACAAAAAGGCAGCAACAACAGCAACAAGTTGAGTTTGAGTTTTAAAAGGACACAGAGAATGAAGCAGACGATGCCTGAAGCAGCTGCTCTCCTGACTTCTTGCCCCAGCCAAGATCAATGCTGTGCGCGGTGGCAGAGATTCAGGCAAACACGAGCACATGGCACCAGTCTCCTGCCGTAATTGCATGTCCCCAGTAACCAGCTTCCCACTGTCATTCCCCCACACCATCACCACAAATTCCTGTGAATTCGCTGCCAGGGAAACAATAATGGATCACAAGAAGCCAAAATGTGAATAGCAAAACACATCCCAATAGTGTCTGAGTGGGTGCTGAGACTGGAAGCCTTCTCCCTGGATTTCTAGCAGATCCCAACTGCATGAGCAGTTTCAGATTGCAGAAGCAAAAGCACTGGGGAGATTTGCCCCCTTGTCTGAAAACATGCTCATTACTTCATTGGGAAAACAGCGCCCAGTGGGATTTGTTAATGAAAAAAATTCAGCCAGCTGGCCAATTCTAGTAATAACATCAATTCAGATATTTATTTATTTTTTCTCCCAAACAGCAGCAGAATATTTAAGGAAACACAAAAGCTGTTTTCTTGGCAGGAGCCCAACCTCTACAAGCACTCAGCACTGGGGCCTTGAGCTGCAGATTTCCAGGGCAGTGCCAGGGAAGGGTAGCATCCCTCCACGGTCCATGGGACATGGACTAGGTGGGCAGCCTAATCTATCTGCATTTTGGGGCTAATTTTAAGGGAGTATGGGGGTCAAATCTTATGGACCTATATTAATCTTGACAGAATGATGTTTGGGTGTTTATTACGACAGTTTTTGGATACTGTCTGACACATTAAAAACCACATCAGCCGCGACAGCCATGATATTTTCATTTTGTATATCCCTCCCTGCCCATCAAAAAGGGGTTTTTCTGTTGTTGCAAGTTGCCAAGTTGTGTTTGGCACCTTCCAGTGTTCCTGTGTTTGGCAGTGGTGAATGCCAAAGCCGTTGAAAATTCACTGGAGAACTTTTCTGTCAGAAGAGGCAGAATTCAGTTAGTTAATTAACAGCACAGGCTGTCCCCAGGTAGTCTTTATTTTTATTTAGCTTGCAAGCACCTCTGAGATCAGAAGTCAGACTGCAGCTCCATTTTAATTATTTTTCCATGAAATCTGAGGGGCTGGGGTTCTCTCCCTCCCTTCAGCCCATTCTGCATCTAATTTAACAACACTTGGCTTTGAAATTTTGTTCACGGGAAAAGGTTACCAAAACCATTTACATTAGCTGAGGGTAATCCACATATTGTAACTTGACAATTATTCATTTTAGTGAGGATGTTTTTTTCCCCTCCCATCTGTACAGTATGAAACATCTTAAATAAAAACAAATTATCAAAACAGCAACACCTTTCTGCCTCCTACATCAAATGTTTCATACTATCCCTGGCAATTCTCAGGATCCTGCTTTCATGGCATGGAAGCAGGTTATTTCAGCACAACTTCATTTCAGGAACAGTTATGGGTTGTTTTTCTTCATTTGTTTCCGTTTCGTTTCTCATGGACTGCTGTCAAGGCATTTACACTAAAAAATATGTACTTCTCCTACCTTAAAAACTCCCAATTTGCCATTGCTAGGCATTCAGAAACGAACCGAGCACAGACACAAGACTGGGTTAAAGGCATAATACCCCAGGTTTCTCTAAGCCACAGGGTCTCACTTTCCAATTTTCAGTCCACAACGAAGAAGATGAAAACAAGGGCTTCACAGGCGTATTGAAACAGTTCCTGGAAATCACACTGGTTCAAGGATTCAGTTGTGAGCAGAAATATCAGACACAAAATTGCACCTGTGCTATACCGCACTGTAAGAGGGTTCTGCAACACAAGCATCTGCTCCTTCCTCACAAAGCTACAGCAAAGCACCAAGTCCCCTTCTGGTAAGTTATTAAAAAATAGCATGTAGTATTAAGCAGTATTCCCAGAACTCTGGTGATATGTAACAGTGAGGCAGCTGCTGCTTGAAACACAATATTTTGGCAAAACAGGGTACAGTATAAATTGAAGTTAAACAACAACAGATGTGTTAATTTCAGCCCCAGTTGTTTAACAGCAGCAAAAGCGAGCATATGCCTGCAGCTGCTGAATAAATTCACTGAAGAAATTTTGCAAAGAGTACATCCAAAAGCGGAAGACTGGGTGGGTTTTCTGTTGCTGGGTTTTTGATTGGTTGGTTGTTTAAAATTACATAGTGTGACTTGTAAATTGTCTCTTATGCTTTTTCACTGGAAGGGCCTGAGAAACAGCAAAACACTTGCATTTCTCCCAGTCTCCTGGTGGAAAGCAACCGTGGTGTGACCTGACAGAAGTCCAAGCAGAAGCCTGAAAGTGTTCTTTTTTTTTTTTTTTTCCTGCAAGAAAACTGACAGACAGAACAAACCAGGAAGAAAGTCAGCCAAAATGCTCCCCAGCAGTGAGGCAGCACTCCCTGGGCATCCTCATCCCATGCAGCAGCTCAGCTCCCAACAAGGTGACTTCAAGTTCTGCTTCTCCTCCAGAAAGCACTGCTCCAGAATTGTCTGAGGAGACCAGGGTACATGGGATTAATGAGACCTAGATGTGAGGTGGTGTGGGGACATGGTTTAGTGGGTGATATTTCTGTTAGGGGGATGGTTGGACCAGATGACCTTGGAGGCTTTTTCCAACCTTAATGATTCTATGAAGGCCACGGACAGGGAGTTGATATTCTGGCTATTTGGCCCCTTACTCTTAGAGAAGCCCCCAGAGACAGCTTAGTAGCCTGCACAAAACGCACAGAGACCATGGCAGGGAGTGTTTGGGTTTTACAGACCTCAAGTCCTGGCACCCTCAGGAGTCTTGGAAAACAAGATTGAAAAGCGTATGATAGCCCTTAATGGGACAGGACAGGTTTCACCATGGATACAGCGTCTGCTTTTTATATTCCAGAACAAGCTACATTATTTTCGGTCATGTTTTATCCTTACACCAGCACACAAGCTTTCCTTCTTCCCCCAGTGAGAGAGGCATCCTATTTCAAATACAATCTGCATTCCCAATCCTTCCAGAACCACAAGGTTATTTAAAGAGCCTACTTCCAAACCCCACTTCGCACCAAAAGCAAGGGGTGACTGATGTCCTCATATTGATGTCTGCCACAACAAGCAGAGAAAACTCACCAGCCTGCCTCTGAGGGCAACTTAATGGCCCCAGCAACCACAGAGAGAAGCAGCAGCTGGGCTTTGTTCACTTTCTTTATCACCATTGAAGCTTAAGATTCAAGTCTTCATGAAGTGCAAGACTGAAGCTGAGGCCAAAGTCTGCTTCAGACAGCACCAGGGGGGCCACCATATGTTTCCTTCCGTCTCCTGAAGGACGGTCTGATCTGCTCAAGATATTCCATAAGAAACAACCCAGCACAACTCTGCCAACTCCAGGCTATAAAGCTGATGAACTTGTACACCAGTATCGAACATTACGATAGAGGTCAAGCAACTTCCTCTGTTGTAATTCAGACATAGGGGACAATGGGGTTATGCAAAGCCCTTGAGTCCTGACTCTGAGTGTGGAGATGTCACTGAGAGCATGGGCAGCCCTCCCTTCTCGAGGATGCCAGCCTTCTCGGTGTAACTGCACCCAGCCCTAGTGCAAGCTTTACAAACAAGCAGCACGTATACCCCCTTGGGAGCATACCAATGTCCCTGCTTCCTGGTCCTGCATGGAAGGACACTGGCCCAAGAAGATCTGCAGTATCTGTTCCACTGCCAATTCCCAGCCTTGTTTGCAGAAGCCTAGCAAGTTGCTCCTCCTCTCCTCTGGCACACACGTTATTTATGTGAAATAGCACAGGTGCTTGGGGCATGAAGCACTACACCAGTGCATGCGTTCGTAGCCTGGGTCACACACGGTGGGAACCAGGGCTCACAACTGCCACGTTACTATCCTCATCTCTGCCACAGACACTTCTGGCCTATTTCTTTCTCAAGTTTTGTACAAGCTGACGTTTCTTCAAATGCAGCAGAAAAATAAAATTCTGTTCCCTTCAGCAAGACAGCTGGCACTTTTTCTCTGCAGAGACGGTTTCTAAAAACATCCCTAGAGATCCAAGAGTTCAGGCCCTTAGCTCTTATTAGCATGCATTCTCAAATGCCATGCTTCTAGTTGAATAAATTCAAAATATCTTTATCATTTTCCAGATTGCATATAGGGGCACAAAGAAACTTATAAGGGGGCCTCTGTTTTTAACGCTTTCATTGTGCAAAGGTGACTGACAGATGTAGTAACTTTAATGTGAAAAGACTACAGAGACAAGGAGATCAGCTCTAGGAAGAGGTAGTGATGAACACTGCAAGTGTTATGCCATATGTAAAAGGTCTAGAGGAAAGACAGAGAGAATACATCCCCATTTATAAACACTGACCTTTGAGAAAGGCTTGCAGCAAGGGCAGACCACACTGCTACAAGGTACTGGGAATCTCTCTGCTGAACTCTATGTGGAATCATAATGCAGTTAGTTAAAAGATTCATGGAAAATTAGCAAGAAAGATCAAAAACAAACGAGGGAGGTTAGACCTGACCACCTCCTTAACACCTGACCATGCAGAGTAGCAGGGTTTTGTTTTCCAGTTAGTTTTCCAGACAGAAAGAGCATTAGAACAACCGAGAGCCAGAGCCTCTCAGCTCTGCTGCAGAACATGACCCTCCTTCCCTGGTTGGTGTGATTTAGACAGGTCCAGTCTCTCATGAGCCCATCCTCAGTTTGTGTAGGAAGGAAAGTGCACAGATCTGTGGCTCCCTTCTCAGAAAAGACCTGCCCTTGCAAAAATAGTATTTGAAAAGTCACCTTGGCAACAGAATTCCTTCAAGCACGCATACATAAGGCAGTGACTCATAGGTTTGCCATCACAACCTGAAAACAAGGTACCAGGAACACAGGGAGGTGTCATTCTCAGCTGCCTACCTCCTGCAGCCAAGTATTTTTAAGGTTTGTAAAAAAAAAAAAAAAAACCATGGGCACCCCCCAATATGAATGACCAAAGCAAACTGCAGGGAGTCCACAGTCTGGACAGCCCAACAAGACCCCATCCACAGAGGACAAAAGCTTATATAACAACAAAGAAAGATATAAAGACATTAGTGTTGGCACTGTACTTTGGATAGGGAGCAGTGGGAGGAACAGCAAGATCAAATAAAATACACTTTCTATAAAAGCTTAGACAGCAATAAATATCTGGAATGAGGTTTGCTCCAAGACCAAAATTGATTCATGTTTACCAATAGAGAAATTCCATCCTTAGGGCTTACTAAGGAAGACAGAATAGCGAAACACTGCTGAGCTTTTTGACAATGCCTCGCAGGTTGGTATTTTAAAGAGATTTTCCTCAAAATATCATTTCCATTCCCACTAAAAAGATTATACTTCACTATAGTCTCATTTGAGGAGTTTGAGAAATTAGTAGTTCAGTATCTTCTGCAGTATTAGATCTTGTAAGATCTCCATTTGAAAGCAGTACACTATTTTATTGCACCCGGTGCTTGTAATTTACGCAAAATGTAAGAAAAAAAGTTAATTTACCTTAATTTGCTTGTCTTTTAACAGTATATTAGCTACTAGATAACTAAATGGACATTGTCTAGCGAAGTCTGCAATCAACAGCAAAGAAGAAAAATCCACATGAAAGTTTGGTGCATTGGAAACGCTTGATCCTTCAGCTCACACGGATCTGCTCCATGTTTCGCGGCCTACAGCTTCCTTACGAGGGGGAGTGGAGGGGCAGGTGCTGATCTGTTCTCTGTAGTGACCAGCGATAGGACCCGAGGGAATGGTGTCAAGCTGCAATAGGGGAGGTTCAGGCTGGGTATCAGGAAGAGGTTCTTCACTGAGAGGTTGTCGTGCACTGGAACAGGCTCCCCAGGGAAGCAGTCACAGCACCACGCCTGTTGGAGTTTAAGAAGCATTTGGACTGTGCACAGCTAAATACACAAAACTTGATTGAAGGCTGCACCTTCAATCCTCCCTTTGCATCTATTTCTACATCGCTACACATAAAGGTGTACAAAGAGATGCTGTTTCTCCAGCAACATGCAGCTTAAGTTTCCCATACAGGCCAAAAGAGCTGCTCTGTCCTTTCCCCACAAGGAATTTACCAGAGGAGTGCACAGCAACCCAAGGCTGTCAGAACAAGCCATACATTTAAATGTGGCAAAGAGTAACAGCGACAGCACGGGTATCCCTGGGCTGTGAGAGTTTGCAGCCAGTCGGCAGCGTTTTCTGTAAAGCACAATGTCCTTTGGCTGGCTGCTGAACGCCGTCTGCTCTCCACGCAGAAGCACACAGAAACTCAGCATGGGTTTTGCAAAAACAGTAACGATAGGCAGCAAATTCTCTCCCTGGCTTGGGAAAACCCATGGTCAGAGTACACATTCCAAAGTACCACATTCCAAATTCAAACAAACTCAGAACTTCAGAAAATGTGAACTGAGATTCCCAAACTATCTTGATCAAAATCCTTTTGTTTTGATGCTTTCTACTTTAGCTTGTTTGTTTTGGAAATGCAATGTTGCAAAACAAAACAATTTCAAGGCTTCTTCCTCGTTTTCTTTGATTATTCCTCACAAACAATTCAGGCTTGCAAATGAAGTTTTAGGCATTTTTTTTTCCAATAGAAATGCAGATCAGGAACAACAAGAAAAAAAAACTCCTTAAGATTCTCCTACAGTAACCAGACATCCTGCAGCACAACTCTGTCAGGCATCTTAAACACAGACAGAAGATGCTGTATCTACACTACTAGAATAAAAAAAAAACATTGTACAAAGTTCTGTGCTTTAACTGACATCAACAGCATTTCTCCAAAGGGGGAAAATTACACAGCAAGCCATTGTGTAAGTGGTATTTCTAATGCCAAACCCTCTCACACTTTTCCATGCAGCACTCAAGCTTGGTTTCGTGTATGGCTACTTCCAAGCTTTGAATCTAAATGTTCTCCTAACGTTAACGCCCTACAAGTCAAGTCACGGGTCAGCCCTCTCCACACAGGGCAGGATATACCATGAGTAGAGTGGTTTTGAACTCCACAGCCCACCCACTCTATTCTAGGAAAGCTTAAGTATTTACGTAAATATTACTTAAGTATTTGAAACTACTTCTGGCAGTTTTGTTCAGATGGCCAAGACTGATTACTCCCAGTACCCAGAGAGGGAGACGGACCAGTTATAACAGCTGAATATTCACAGCTCATCATCAAGCACTTGCTATACCACAACTGTGCTGATTTAAACAGCCATGCAATAGGCTAACCTTAAATTTAACCCCCCTAACATTTTAAAACCTTCATAACAAAACCAGGTTGAGCTCATGAGAGATCACAATAATTAAAAGGGAGGGACACGAAAGGGAAAGCTCTGTACCTCCCACCATGTTCACTGAAGTCAGGCTCCATGACACTTCTATATGCTGCTTGTAGCCCTTGCTAAGCCAGCACAGGGACACAGTTTCACATTAAGCACACAGCTCATATTAAAGATGTTCTTTGACCAGAGGTTTTCAAAGATTTTTTATGGGCAGAATCCAGTGTGATCTGGTACCAAGGCATCAGAGCAGAGAAACCTTTTTCCCCCCATTTGTGCTTCTTAAGTCCTGTATCCACAATATCTTTCTGTAGTCTCTCCGCAGGTCTAATGAAGGCACAGGACTTTGAGCGGAGTGGAGGCCACCAGGGGGCAAAGAAGACAACTTCCATCTATCTGCACACTCTGTAAGAAAATACCTGGAAGAGGAAGGTATCTTACAGTGAACAACTGATCAGCTCCCCAGTCACGTCAGTCCCTGAAAGCTACTCAACTCCATCCAAGTGGAAGAGATGTTAGCATTTACCAGGAGGTCTCCAAAAGGTGGGATATTAACTACAAGTATTTCAGCTTGGCTTCCAGCAAACGAGAAGATTTAGCAGTAACCAGTGGGGTGGCATAGGGCTTCTCCTGGAAATTTATGGCCAGCAGAAAATAACAAGAAAGAAACAGCACCAGCAAGTTAGCGATGCTCAGACCATCACTGACAAAAGGACTCGGAACTGTAAAAGACTAAGATGAAAGCAAAGAGCACACGCACACTACTACTTAAACTGTTAGGTACCAAACATTATTGGAACGGCACATTGTTATACATAATTAATATATGAATTAATTTGTCTGCTGAGTGCACAGTGATCAATACTTAATTTTATTCCTAGGCAACACAACAACGTCAGCCAGGAATTGAACTGAGTAGACAATGCAGATACATAACTTCAGGGTAAAAACAAAAACCATCACAAGAGCAGCAGTAAGTGGGACCTGCACAGAAGTCTCAGCAGCACATGCAGAGCAGAGAGATTGTATCACAGACATCTTCACAGTGAAGGAGGAAGCACAGCTTAGCTGCAAAGGTCAGAAGAATGTCATAACTGGCTGAAAGGACAGGTTCAAGTGACAAAGATCTTGTGCAGAGGGGAGGAGGAGAAAGGCAAGGACAGGTAGGGAAAGGGCAGAAACAGGGACATTCAGTGTAGTGAGACATGCACAAGGCACTAGTAAATATACGATGAGGTTTGTCTTCTGACAGATCAGTCCAGGGCTGCCAGGCAATGGATGTCCTGGTGAATCCAAAGTACACAGAAAGCCCACCTGGGCAGAACCCGGGCAGCAGCAGGGGGCCGTGCTTTCAGGAGGGCAGGGGGACCATTCTGTTCATTAGTAGTTAGCAAATATGTTGAAGTCTGCACAGCTTTCAGTTGCGAGAACCATAAGCCCTGTCCTAAGTGTTGCAATCTTGTCCTAAGAAAAAAGGATTTGCCAAGTGGCCCTGACTGAATATACTCCTTTAATACCATCACAGCAAGGAACCAGCTCAGAAAGCCTTTTCAGCAAGGCCGTGCTCTCAGAAGGTAAAGACACTTGACCAGTAGGAATGAGCACCTTGTCTCCATGGTCCTGAGAACTATATGGTCTTCAGCTCAGTATGCCACTAAGCTCCAAGCACAGTGGCAGAGATATGACAAGGAAGCTGAAATGAGATCTCTCTTCTCCTCCACCCCCCCCAAACCTTCCATTAAGCCTCTGTCAAGCTGGGATTCGAACAGCCAACAAATTGTTCCAGGAAAACACATCAGGCAAGAGACAGAAAGCCTGCGGTGTAGGCAGCCACACCTAAGGTATGCGGTCCTCAGCCTCTGATAGACTCATGCATCAGAGGAGGAGCCCTGATTTAACAAACTCTCCCTTCAGTAAATCTCATTTCTTGGCACACTGGCAGCCCCTTCCACGACATGTCTGTACAGGCCATTTTTGCAGCATGCCACTCCATATGCTAGTGCCCCACCTACTGTTAAAGAAATTGCTCCCCTCAAGCAGCAAACGCTGGAGCGCAGCAAGACCACTTGCTCCTGCACAAAACTCAGGGACCCAACATTCACATTAAAAATCAGAATAACTTACCTGCAACACAACTGGGAGAGAACTAATTTACGTCTCCAGCATGGCTTTTCGCCAGGATGCAAGTCTAATACAAAGACGGGACTGCCAATACAGGCACACTCCTCAAACTCTGCTGAGAGGCTCAGCGGGAGTCTGGGGAGCAGGGAAGGGGTCTGCAAGGTGCTGACCTGCCCCAGGGGACACTAAATGACATATTGGATTGCTCATCTCTAACGGAACAAGAGGAAAAAATAATCCACTGTGATCGACTGCTCTGTTATTAGCGACAGAGAGACAGGGCTGTTTCCTCTGGAAAGATCGACATGCAATGTGCAGCCGTATCAATACCAGCGGCATTATCAGCACATGACACTCGGAAACTTGGCATGGAGACAGGAACAGGCAGGCTCCAAGAGAGAGCAGCTTTGGGTGTAGGGAAACGAGAGCTTAGCTTACCTAAGAGCTTGCTGCAGCACCAGAACAGCAATCCTGACCCCCTTCCACCATGCCTTCCCCACGGCCTCCTTCCCCAGCTCTGATGTGCAAATGCAGTGTGCAAATGTAGCTTACTTCCACCTGGGTTAGTTCTCTGCTAGTTTAGTAAGCGGAACCAAATCAAGTCAGCATCAGGCCAGGAAGACCACCTGGTCAGGAGCAAGCCACCTCATTTCAGGAGCAAAACGTTGTTTTGAGACAGATGAACTGATCATTCAGACTTCATCCCAGAGATGTGAAGCATCTTTAATGTGTTAGAGACAGAACTTGAAATATATGAGTAGCAACACCTCTCCAGGCCAACTGTTCCCTTTATTCTGGCCTGACATGAAAGAGCAGAGGAGCACTCCACATGAACTCACAAGGCAGGACAGAGGGACACACGAAGAAATGCTTGGGGCTGCAGGAATAGAGGGGTTTATTCATATAACATATGGTTTCTTCACGTAATGTGGAGTACAGCTGTGAAGCACCCTGTCCACTTCTAGGATATTGTGAACGCCAAGTATTTCTGTTCTACTTACAGAGGTTCAAAAAAAAAAAATCAATTGGACAACTCTGCAAAAGAACAGAAGCAACACTGTACTGAGATGTCTTGGTTCAGAAAAATCTTAAAACCACAAGTTGCTCAAGAATGAAAACTATTTTGAGGAAAGTACTGCTTCTGGGAAGTATTGCAGCTTTCCACTGCTGATTGCTGCCAAGAGGTAGGATTACCCAGCTTGGCTATCCTTTTGTTCTGACCCAGCACACCCAGTTGTGTAGGAAGGTGTATAAGATCTTGTCACAGTTAGAGGTTCAGCAGTGATGACAGGAAGAAGTCCTGAGCTGACCAAACCCTGATAAATAAGAGAAGCATGGAAATCATTGCTTCGTGTCTCTGGCCTAGAGATCTAGCTTGGTATTACCAGCGATGGGCACGACACTGGAAATTAAGTACAATTTCAGCAGTTTGACTAGTGAGGATCATTATTATTGGTTGTTGCTACAGTTTCTTTCACAGATGTCCCTAGACCAGAAAACCCTCAATGATCTACTAAAATCATGGTAAAAAATAATGTGGGGATGAAAGACTGCAATCTGGGAATATTATTGCCTTACACCTAAATTACTCTAAGAAGATCAGCTGAACTGTCATGGCATGTGATAAATTTATTCGAAGTGCAGAGAGAAGTCCTGCCCTCTGCTTTTTGCATGCCATCAAGAGCCCAGGTGTGAAACAGCTATTTATATTTTCGGACAGAAGCAGAAAGGCTGACCTGGATCCTGAAATGCATCCTGATTTCAAGGTTCTAGGTTCATTCAAATCAAGCAATAAGAATGCACAGCTGTGCTGTTTTGAAAGCCAAGACCGTGTTTAGGCTCCGCATTGCTGAAAGCAAAGGACAAAGCCAATTGGCCATGGGCCTGGCTGACCTACCTTAATCCTTCGCCTTGTAGACCCAGCTCCCCCACCCAAAGGAACCAAATAAACACCTAATTCTCACCATCAGAGAAGGAGATGAAGAAACTAAGCTCCTAAAACATCCCAGTACTTTCTACTCTGAACAGCTGCCAAAAAGTGCAGAACAGAAGCAGCATCAGAAACAGCTCAGAAGGTCAACATCAAACCAGCAGTTTTTGACCTGCATGAATACCAGCCCATCCAAAGCCTGGAAATAATTTTTCGTCCTCTCCCATTTCACATTTTCCTTTAATGTTTCCAGCTACAGATTTCTCAGTTGGGTTCTGCCTCTTCCTGAGGACCCAATTAGAAGAACAGACAGCCAAAAGGCAGCTTCCACTACAGGGAATAAGGCAACATGTGGCATGGGAGAAGGAAGGCAATCAGAGGTATAGGGCTGGTTGGGGTTGACTTGACACCACAGCTTCCTTTCCATGCCAGACTTAACTCTTCTGGAGTAAAAATGGAAGAGTCCATGTTGTTAGACCATGGAGAGAGTTAAGGAGGGGGGAACAGCTGGCAGAGGAATCTTAACAGGAAAGCTTGAACGCATGCTCTGAAGCGACAGCTTTTTGGTATGAACCCTGAACATATTTCCCAGATCCATGTGTTGAAAGAGTTATGATAAACACACCCTAAGATCTCTTCCCTCTCTTCTTCCTCACTGGTTACTTGGGAAGCAGCTGAATAGTTTAGTCTCTTGGGGCAGAAATGCCCCTCCTCTTGTCCTACAATCCTGTTAACTGTCCGACAAATGAGGCACCCCCACAGTACTCTCCTGCTTTCCTACTCACTCCCCAGGAGTACTGGAACATCAAGACTTTCCTCTCAATACACAGAAAGAAGATTTTGGTAAAAGATCAGGCCACCAAGACTAACAAAACACAAACAGAATATCAGCTCAAAATTGTGCGAGGAACCTGGTGGTAAGAGGCTATGCAAACACACAGAGGATACAGGAGCTTTCAGGTACAGATGAAAGGGCACAGAAGGAAGTGTCTGAACGGGCTCTTTCAGTCCAGTTGAAGCAAAGAAAGCCAGAGAGAGTTCCTTTCCTTTGCAAGAAGAAGTATACTTTAT
The DNA here is from genome assembly GCF_009819795.1 of Aythya fuligula. Classification (NCBI taxonomy): domain Eukaryota; kingdom Metazoa; phylum Chordata; class Aves; order Anseriformes; family Anatidae; genus Aythya; species Aythya fuligula. The sequence goes on from NC_045564.1 coordinate 11,433,170, forward strand.
GCACACCTACTGCATGCTGTCTGAGCATCTCAAACACAAACGTTTCAAAGGTGCGTGCAGAGTGCCCTGCAAATGGAGGAGATACCCAGGGGAAGACTGAAAGCCTTAGTTTGTTTTAGAAGTGGACATAAGGTGAGAAGGATTGTTATGGCAGGCGGCCACATGATCTAAGACTTTGCAGTGTGCAGAGAATGATCACCAGAACTGCATTTGCCAGAGTCACTGTGTGGACAACAGTTCTGTTAGCTAGGTCAGGCAGCTTCCTATTCATTTCAGTCCTCTGTGTAGGATAGGCTGAAATCTAGTCCTACATAACCTCACATAAAACAGATAACAAGATGGAGGTTTGTGATTAATTAAGCTAGCAGAGAATAAGAGGAGAGAAACAGTGAAACCGAAAGGCATATCCTGCCTGCAGCTTGATGGTACACAAAGACTGAGCTATGTGAGTAGCTACATGAGTACATTAAACCGTAACAAAAATGGACATAACATTTAACCTGAACTGTTGCAAAAACCCTGCCATATAATATAGGGTAGAAATCTATCATTGCTGCAGCTCCATAGCACTGCAGACACACCATGGCAGGGCTGGGGAAGAAGGGAGGATGTGGCAAGAGCTCTCTTCCTTCAGGTCAAAGCTTGCCACACGACAGCTCACCTCAAAAAAAAGGAAACGCCACTTCCTGCAAGTCAGCAGTATATGCAGGCAGGACAAGTTTTATCATACTGACACAGATGTGTACACACCTTCATCTCTAAAAAACACAAGTTATCATGAGAAATGTTATCTTTATTCAAGATCATTTTGTGTTTGTTTTTTTTTTTGTAAACATGTAAGTCAAGTCTTAATTCGGTAGACCAGTGCCTGCAATTTGTTAATGCTGTTCGTAATCTTTACCTTGAATTACAGATTCTATCTCCTGACCATTTCAAATCCAGTATAAGAGTCTGATTATTTTCTATCATATATGGCTTCGTAATATTCGAAGCTAGAAATAGCTATTTTGTATTTGCCATGATGAAGCAATCACAGAAATAAAAATTGTCACACAGCAGAACCAAGAGCACGTGAAGGAAATTACTACCTGCAGAATGAACTACCAAGTCTTTTGACAGGACAAGAGGCAATGGGCATAAAATGAAGCACACGAAGTTCCACCTGAACATCAGGAACATCGGGAAATGCTTTTTTGCGCCCCCCCCCCCCCCCCCCCTTTTTTTTTTAAACAGTGCATGTGACCAAGCACCAGCAGAGGTTGCCCACAGATGCTGGGGAGTCTCACTCGCTGCAGATACTCAGAAATACCTGAAAGGACTGCATTTGACTGCAAATGTTGGTTTTGGTGCAGATCTCCAGGTTGGCTAATAGCTTTTCCCTTTAATGTGAGACATGTCTGTCCCTGTGCTAAAGATGTTCAAGTGATTCCTGGCATCACCTTCTACACATTTACAGTCAGGCAATGCCTGTGCACCACTGTAAATAAAAGCAGAAGCAGGAGTTACTAGAGATGCTTCCTTAACTGCTCTGACCAGTCCTCATAAAGTAATTGCTCTGAACCTTACTTAGAGCTCACTAAGACCACAGCAAAATTTCCACTAGGTTACTTTAACTCTTGATTAATTCTCATTTCCTGGCAGATTTTCTTGGATTCTTTAACATCTCTGCTCTTAGGGCTTCCTGTATTACGGACTCTTTTTCCCACTCCTAGCATGCCACACATTGACAGGGAAATGAAAAAAGTAATCACATGTCAGAGCTTGCCCTTGATTTTTAAGTCTTTGTAGTAGATTAGTGTACTGCGCTCTTCCCACCCCCATGCTGTCCTATCTATTGCACAACTGCACGTCAAGGAGTTAATCCAGCCATCTGCAGCTGTCAGAGTGCCTGCACACCAAGAACCCAAACACTTAACAGTTTGAGAACATCAAGGGAACAGAAAGGCCAACTGCATCTTCTGTCATTTAACACCCATACGTTAAATGTCATCATATTTACTTCTTTTTACCTGACAGCCTGCTGCTCAGTCAACATAAACAAGATGACTTGGGCTCCAGACACGGAGAAGAGCTCGACAACTCATCCTGTGTAATGCCTGCAGTCTTTCATTATTTACATAATCTAAGAATTGTTAGCTGGATATTTGTCACGTTTTCTTCAGCTGGTTCCCACATCACTTGCACTGCAAATGGCTTTATAAACAGCCACGCACAGATGACTGACTGCAACACTGACAGAAACACAAAGTAGGAAGGAGGGTGAAAGTATCTGAGGAAGCTTTCCAAACTGTTTGTGACAGGCACATCTTTGACCTCCAGCTCGCTTCTTACTGCTCACCTTTGCCTGCACACAGTTTGGCAACAAGCAACACAGAGCAATGCCCTTGCATAACATTGCTGGCACCTCATTACCCCCATTCTTCTCCTCTCCTGTTTTTGTGAAGCGTGTATAGCAGATCTTAAAACTTAACAGTATTCAAAGAATGGAGTTGAAGAAATAATCACTTTGGGAAGTACAGGGCAAGTAATCCAGGCTGTTCTGATCTGTCATAGGGTGAAGAGGTGACAAAATCCCAAACTTGAGCACCTGCTGCATCTGGGTATCCTCTCCCAGACATATGCATGTGGCCATGCATACCTGTAAACTTTCAGTGTAAACTGAAATTCACAATGGAAACACTCATTCCAGGAGGTGCCCAACACCTCAGGTCTCTCTCCCTCCTTATGGGTACAGTCTGCCCCACAAGTGGAACTGGTCCAAATGCTGCTTTACCACCTCTTACAGTCTCCGACATTTCCAATTGCTGCTGTTTTTGTGCTGTCTCAACTGCTCTTCTGCTTCAGCAAACAATTTCAAGCTCCCGAAAGCCCTGAGGCACTAATATGATCACCAGCTCTGCCATCTTATGCAACACGCTAGTCTGACATCTCGCTCTCTGGACAGCCCTATGTGCCCACCCCCACTTCTGCCTGGCTCCAGGGGACACACGGACACAGCCCCACAGCTCAACCAAGCCCCTGGACAGACCTCTCTGGACACCTCCTAAAGCGTTCCTCACCTCCTGCCAAAGCTCAACTTTATGACCCTGCTGTGTACCCTTATCTTTTCTGTAACGATTTTCACATCAGACAATTTCCTTTTTTCAAACAAGACTTAAATTAGAGCAAGCGTCTCTAATCAAGTATGCCCTCTTGGCTCCCTTAAATGAAGATAAAATCCTACAAGAGAAAAATGAAGATCAGGGCCCTCTAGGAGAGGAGCAACCTATTGTTTTCCCCATACTATCACCTCTCCCCCTTTCATTTATTTGAAGCTTCCAAGACAGGATCCATCACCCACTCTGGAATGACATTCTGTTGTTAGAATCTATTTCAAAGCAAGGGAGTTTTACAGGATGTCAGGACTCCACTGCACTGACTGCACTGAACTTCACGCTGCCAGCAGCATGCACAGACCGTAAGAGGCCTCAGCAGATGGCACGCACAGCTGCACGGCGTTCCTAACATCAGCAGAAACGGGCGCTCTCACCACAGCTCCATGAACCCAACACGCTGAGGAGATCAGCGGCTGCCAGGAGAAAGCTGCTGTAAGGACAGCCGTGTTATGAATAGAAAGCAGGGGCTGAGGAAGAACAGAGTAGGTGTGAAAACAGAGTAGGTGCTGACATGACACACCCTGCTCTCAGCTTTCAGGGCTGCCAGACGTTTGGTGTTCCTTGAACTTAGCACCAAAACAGAGAGCCCCGTGTTCCTCAAACAAACAATAAAAAAAGACTACACACCCTTTCAATATTTAAGTCTACCACGCTCAAAATACACCTATTGAGAACGCCAGTATTCCCATCAAAATGCTTGGTTAGTTCTCAGAAGAAGAGGGAAATTCATTGGAGGGGGGAGCAGCAAGTTCTTCTACATTGCACTGGGGACACGTGCAGGACGAGCCCTTCTTTATGGTTATGAAGGCTGCTGGCACAGCCCTGTGTCTGCTCATTTCCTGATACGTACTAAACAGCCAAACAGGTTTAGACACCATGCACCTACAGTCCTATCACCGGTCTTATCACTGTAGCAGAACACTGAGTTTAATCTCTTTATCCTACCGACAAGATATTAATTTTTAACTCAAATGCCAAGAGCTGCCCAGTGCTATGCCATATTTTTCACGTTTTTCTGGCTTTGTTCAACATCTCTTTCCTGGCAAGGAACTACCCAGTAGTCCTACCTTTGCTGAGGTGTCACAATTAAGACATGAAGAAATGCCAGCTTCTTGGTGGATCCCAAACCCAGAGTGGAAAGTGTAATTTGGACTTCTCCAGGATGTAAGAGCGATCTAAGCTGCTGTGCCAGGAATAAAGCTTGCCAGTACCAAGAAGGCTGTAACACTTGAGAGGTTCGTGGCCTTGAATACTGCCACCCTATAAAATATGATAGGACAGAGCAGGGCAGCCAAATGCTGTGCTAGAGCCCCCCACTCATACAACCTGTGGCTCGAGCCTCAGCAGAACATGTGAAGATGTGTCCCTGAGGGTGATGGACAGGAAGGGATGGAAATCTGTGAGACCATGTGCAGACACACAACACGTTCTGGGAAAGACAGAGAGGAGTTGTGTCCCCCCAGACAACCCTCACACACCGACTACTATCCTGGGCCAAGGAGCTTCAGAAAGATGAAGCAAAGGTTCACAAAACCTATTTGTACATCCTCTGAAATATTAATTTTTCTTCTAGTTAACATAGTTTGATTCTACAGAGCACCTTGCAAAATCAGGGCCATCTGTTGGAAACCAACAGCTAATGATGCTAAAACTGAAAGTGCTAGAACTACTAAAACTGCTCAAACTGCTATTCCAGCTGCTGTGAACGAGCTTACATATTCCAGAGAGGTTGCCAGCATGCAAAATATTTCCCACAAAGAAGAAATACACTGAAGATTTTCAGTCCTAGCCAGGATTTCTACACAGCTCTTTCTGAAAGCAAAAATACACTAGCTGCCAAAGGGAAAACAGGGCTACAGCCTTCTTCTATGGATGTTACATAATAAATAATGCATTTCAGTATGGTGATGTTGGGCTCCAAATCCCAGCCTCACTTACCCTGTAAAGACTATGCCAAAATGATTTATAGTATTTATATATTATGGAGTATGTGCGTGTTGGGGGGGGTACTATCAGATCTCATTTAAAGATTACATTTAGATTAAAAAGTCTGGTTCTTTAAGATTTTCTTCAAGCAGAAAAATGTAGCAGTAGCAGCTGGGGTACAGCAAACAAATCAATATATCCATATTGACATATAGATCATATAAGAATTAGGATGAGCAAAAAACCCGTTAGCTGTGAAACATTCCTTTGAATGCTTTTTCTTATAGGGTGTTAGCTGCTTGTGGTTCAATGCTCAGAAGCTCCATCTCCTTAGAGCCTGAAACATTTACAAGCTCCCCAAAAGCAAGTTTTACTATAATTGCTCTATTCGGCATTATATTGGGTGACATTTTCTTATGAACATCATTGATTTATATACCTATTGCACTAGGAAAAGCTGAAGGAAGAACTGGATAATTTTGTTTTGCATCCTGCAGAGCAGAAAAATACCATTCAAAAATACAGAGCTGACCTAGAAAAAGGAGGAGTTATTCTACTGCCCTCTAATGAGCACATCTAACATCTAAAAAAGAGCACTCTCAGAATGATGTTCTGTTCTGCCACAGGCACCTCCTCTCCTGCTACAGAGCTGTCAGCAACATGGTCACTGCTGAAGCAATACAGCACATCTTACAGACGTGCAGGAGAAATACCTGGATGGATCTAAGACCTATTTTTTTGTTGTTCTTTTTTTGTTTTGGAGCTTTAATTAGAGTATATGACCATGTATTGTTCTGTTCTCCTTTCCTTCTCCAAATGCAGGGAGGAGGAGAGAAGCTCCTAATTCCAACAGTCCGGAGACAAGCAAGTATACCAGCTCACCTCTGCAGCTTCCATGAGGGCCACACACCCACCAAAGTTCTCTCCAAAGTATATTTCCTGCATTCACCCTTTGTGTTCCTTCCTTGGGTTCATCTGGATGCTACTAACATGTTAGTAGAGTTGCCAAGGCTTTTAAAGAACACATCACCAAGTAGGTCACCGCTGCAAGTATCGGTAACCTGACAAAATCATTAAGTTCAGGTAAAACATAAACATGGAGGAATGACCTTCTGCAACAGCTGTCTGCACTAATGAAAAGTGAGTCACAGAAAATGAATTCAGCTCTCTCATGCAAAGGTTTCTCTGAATCTGGCCAATATTCAGAGGACATTCAGTCCTACGATTCCATGACATTCAGTTAGAAGAGACAGCGAGGAAGGCGGAGGAACAGCCACAGAGCGACAATTCTACCTGGTACTGAATTTAATCACAACTTTTATAGTTAATGTGGTGGGTTGACCTTGGCCAGCTGTCAGACACCTACCCAGTCACTTTTGTACTCCCCCACCTCAACAGGGCAAAGGAAGAAAGTCAGATGGAAAAATTCATGAGTTGTGATAAAGGCAGGGAGGTCACTTATCACTTATAGCCATGATCTAAAACAGACATTGGGAAAATTTAACTTAATGTATTGCCAATTAAGAACAGCTGGATGGTGAGAAACAAAGAAACTCTTGAACACTTTCTCCCACCCCTCTTCTCCTGGCGACAGAAGGAAGCGTGGGGAAAACAAGGCTTGACTTCAGTCCTTCAGCCATGACTCCTCTTCCTCCTCCCCCAAAATCCAGTGGCACAGGGGGGTGGGAAATGGGGGTTGCTATCAGTCTGTAACACTTCATCTCTGCTGTTCCTTCCTCCTTACAATCTTCCCCTACTCCACCATGGTCTCTCCACGGGCTGCAGGGAAGCCTTTGCTCTAGCACATGGAGCACCCCTTTCCCTCCTTCTTCGCTGATCTTAGTGTTCACAGGTCTGTTTCTAACTTTCGTTTCCTACTCCTCTGCTTGCCCAGCATTTTACCCTTTCCTCACTATATGTTTTCCAAGAGGTGCCACTAGGCTGTGCCCTGCAGCGGACCCGTTGGAGCTGGCTGTGTCCAGCATGGAGCAACCCTGGTATTTTCCCACAGAGGCCCCCTACAGCTAGCAAAACCTTGCCACCTACCTATCCAACACAGGGAAGTAGGCCAACATCCTCTGTTTTGGAGGAAAAAGAAACATGAAGTTTTCATAATCCCATATAAACAGTATCTACAAATTTGCATGCTATTTCCATAAATAAAAACACCACAGGTGTAGGCATTAAAGCATCACATGTACCTGCAGTGGCAGAGGAGTACATGTAAACCCACCCTTGGGGCCAAGAACAACAGACAAGAACCAAAGCGATAGCCAGATGCTTCACTGAAAACCATCTTGAAGATAAAAGTGCTACTGAATGACGCAACTTAAACTCAAAATCATGGTTTTTGCCAGCAGATTTCCTGCCGTCTGGAATGGCCTTCATGGACCTCACTGCAAACAAGCATGCCATGTTATTTCAAATCAAAGCACATTACAAAACAGCTCCTATGTGTATAGACACAGTCTGTATTCATAGCAGCTAGCAATATCCCACCTATGTTAAAGAAGCCCTTTCTCAGTTATATAAGAACACCCAGTGTCCCGAATTTACAGATCATCTTTATTTTGAAAGGGCTGATCAGAAAACAGATGTAATTAAGTAAAAATAAGCCATGCAACCAGGAAATGCACTAGGAACAATCTAGTATAAAGCACACACATACACAGCTATGTAAGGCATGAACGTCTGCGATACCCTCAGAAGCCAAAATTCTTGATGCAGACCTGTGGATTACCTACGTGCTTCTCACACACCATCAAGCAAGAAGCACTAGTGGGCCAGCAAGCAAGTTTGCCTCTCCCATTTTAACTGAGATATCCTGTCAGACTCTCAGAAACAGCATGTTTCATTGCAGTTCATTGTCAATACCACATACTACATATAATGCTTTTCAAGCTACCTTCATGCTGACAGTCACTCTTTGCCTGAACATCTGCTGGACAGTCTGTTCTTTTGCAGGATCTACAATGTGTTCCGTGGTTAGCTTCACAGCATATTTATAACACTGTTAGTTCAATATAAACCTGTCCAAGTTACCATTTCAAGCTACCCAGAATATTCCAGAACCCACTGTATTTAATCCTTCTATATACTCATTTCCTACATTTAGCAAAGATGTCTGTCAAGATTTGCAGTGCAAAAAACTCCCTCTATCAAAGAACAAGTAAAATAAACCTTACTTTCCATAAGCCACTTGACCAAAAAGCTAAGCCCAGATTACGTGCTATTACCAATTATGCCACACACGAGCATCAATAACGCTACTTTTGGAACAATTCAGTAGACAAACAGACTTTAAGTTGGTGCACAAAGTTCTGCTTAAGCGTAAAGAAAATCTTGCCCATAAGAGTCTTTGTGAACAACTTAATACCTCTGTATCTCAAGAATCCCCTGAACAGAACGGAGTTCAGCACAAAAAACAGTATTATACACAATTTAAGTCTGTGTTGTAATTTTGGTGGACTGAGTGCGAAAGATGGCTCCAGGAGAAGATCAAGTTTTCCCATGATTACAACCTGTGGGCCATCAGCACTGTAACGGAAGGATTACAGGTTATCTGCGAGTGAGGGCCCTTATCAACTGACTCTATAATAAAAATAATTAAAGACAAAAAAACACCAACCACCCCTCAGGCAAGCTACAGCTGTTACTATTCCATTAAAGGATAAGGATAACTTACATGCAATAATACTGTAAATCCCACTTAGTCTGAATTATAGACACCGACTCTTGAGAGATCGTCCATTAAACACACAATCTATAATTCAGATAAAACCCACATTAGCAGGGCAGAGATTTGTCTCTCAGTAAATCAGCAATCTGATTTAATATAGATGGCAATCTTAGTGTAGTTGCCCATTGAAAGAATACCTAAGTAAAATCAGCTTCTTCACGTGGACATTTTACAGTGGTATTATCAAAGAAAAGAAGAAACCAACTTACTCTTGCACCCCAATAGCATGTTAAGGCAAGCCAGAAGGGGCAACCAGGAAGAAAGAGACCTTTTACCAGTCTCCAGTCTCTATTCTAAATAGAGCATATATTAAATATTAAACTTCCAGGGTGCATATTTTAAAAAAATAATTTTGACAGCTTGACATCTGTTCTGGTGAGAAGGGAAAGGCTCTAACTTCCAGAGCTGTCATCCTGGCCCTCTCCACACGCACTTCTTCATCCCTCGTGGGATTCTCTTTTCTCAGTTCACTCGGTATTGAACTGTGTTTCCTGGGGCATGGGAGAAAGCTTCATTTCTGGGACTTGGGTGATATCTTTGCCACCAGTGCAGAACTATGCCTCCTCTCTTTTGAAGCATTTGTAATTGTATAACTCAATTATGCTAAAGCTGTACCATTAGAACATCAAAGACATGGGTTTTAGTTTATAATGCTCTTTTGTAACACTGCAGCTCCGGTATTCTCCTAAGCAAGGCCGACTTATTTTTGTGTAAGGATGTCTGAACATATTAAACTGATTTAGCAGGAGAAAACCATGATGGATTAGTATTCTTTTAAAGCTTTGAGAATCATAATCACACGGAGCAAGACACTGCATCACACGCAGGCTGCTGTGCCCCATCTGGTCTTGGTGCTGCAGAGCCCTTCAGCAGCACTAGGGACTGCCACATTTGACCTAAAAGCACGTGCTTGAGCACTCAAGTCTTACAAAGGCCAGAGGACATGGCATCACAGCAGCACAGAAAAGTGCCCCAGAACGCTACTCTCACCACAGGAGTCCCAAACCCACTGTTCAGTGAGCCCTGCCCTCCTCACAGCCCAAGGAGCAGCAGGCAAAGGCTGCTTCCCCAGCAGCACAGCGCTCTGCCCTGTGAGGATGACTCCAGCAGCCAGTCTTGGCCTCTCTCACATCCAGGTGAGCGCATGCACTTCTCTCCGTCACTGGTGGTGAATGTCACACAGCAGACACAGACACAGGAATCAAACAAGAACATGAAATAAAAAGGATCTGACACATCTTGCAAACTCCCCGGATTCTTTCCAGGCTTTTCCTACTACTGACGGCCTCCACTCCCTTAAAGCAGACTGCAAACATTTTGGCAGCTCCAAGCACTCTGGAAAGCGTTACTGTTTGTGTAGTGCTGAGTACCATGACCACCAGCTAATTGTAGGTTTCTATTTTAAAACATTAATTTTAAGAATAAGGACTTAGCCACAGCTAGAGGGAGAGGAAGGAAAAAAAAAAAAAGTTAATTACTTCCATAAATATTAACACAACTGATTTCTGTGATCTGGCAGAAGGCACTCACAACATGGAAACAGTCTGTCTCCAGAAGAGAAGGCAAAGCACTTGAAGCAGTGCAGATTTCAGGCACTCATTTAGCTCTTTTCATTTAATTGCAGTGACTCTAATTAAGTTGGTGTTTCACACAGCTATTCTCACAGCGGGCACCACAATGCACAGACAATTAATTGCTAAACTGATTTTAAGCAACGTGGATTTTTCTTTTTCTTTTTTTTTCTGGGTGGGGCAGCGTGTGTACGACGCCAGTGTCTTCAGCTTACAATAGTACTCTCACTCCAAATTCTCCCTGAAGCTAACCACCCACAACAGTTCACTGTTTTCCATTTTGAGCAGTCCCCACAGCAGTTTTGGATTTGGACAACTTGATTCTTGAAGTAAGGCATCGCTCATATTAATCCTTTAGACCTAAGCAGCAGAAGAGCCCTCTGGCATTGTGGTGATTTGTTGCAGTCTACAGGCTTCTGTTTGAGGGTTGTGCAGACTGAGATTATCTGACCTCACCAGAGAGGCTTCCCATACCATCAACCACTGTCAAGAGTTCCTCTCAAATGCTAATCAGCTCTATAAAGGTCTGTTCATTAGTCAGACACCAAAATTTCCCTTACAAGGTCATCTAGCTGTGTCAATGTGAGGGCAGCTCCTAAGGATGCAGCTGAAGACCAAAAGACTTTTAGCCAAAAAGCAATGAAGTAGGGAAGTATGGTAAATTGACACCTTGAGAAATTTACCCATGCGTGGTAAATTGCCACATGTTGCCTTACAAAGCCATCCTGGACACAGCCTCATTCTGCCATCCTGATCAGCAGACTGCTCCCAACTCTGCATACACCCTCTCCATTTTAATTCAAGACAAGACAGTCTCCTCACAGCTCTCATCCACAGTCAAAAGCAGCTCACCAGTACTCCTATGGCATGTAATGAAATTATTTTCAGCTACCATCAAGCCTATAAATATATTATTAAGTGGTATACTGGCTATACTGGGTTTAGCTACAGATATACATACATTTAGCCATAGATATACAGGCACTGTCATTCACAGCCATTTCTAGATAACATGCCATTAGTCTTGGGGCTGGGGGAAGAGATACGGAGTATCATTTTTCCTGTTTAATCCCCATCTAGTACTTCCCCTTTTCGAAGAATTTTTGCTTTCTTGGATTTTTTTTTTATTGATGTTTCTAGCATTTTCATAGAAAACGTCAGAGAAAACACCAGCTTATGTTACACACATCAATGCTGTCAATTGCCAGATGCACGTCTGTACTCTTATCTGTTCTCGACCCTCTCCCTAGCTTCTGCAAAAGCTGCTAGCCTCTACATATTTCTTTTTCACTGTAGACTTCGGTCTTGAAAGACAATTCAATTTATCCCTCCTGAAAAAAAAAAGAAAAAAAAACAAACAACAACAAAAAAACAGATGCATATTCAAGAACACAAACTGAAGTCCTGGGACACATTCTTGACCTGTACTGGCTTCATGAAAAGCAGACAGTTTACACAAAACACGTGGATGGGAAGGAGAAAGGCGTGCAAAGGAGAGGGATGCAGCACACGCCTGTGCGGTGGGTGAGGCAGCACTCTGGGGCAGAGGGGAGGAAGTAGCGGGCTGTGCTTTGACCATTCCTGTCTGCTGTTTGGCTAAAGATACAGTAGACAGAAAAATATGAAGAAAAAATGAGGAACTGCCAAATCATTCTCTCTCAGAGTCGAAATACTCTAGGTGGGGTCTCGCTTTAAACCCACAACAAAGCCACATTTTATTAGTATAGTTTCTGCACAAGTTCTGGCAGTACAGCTTCAAATGATGGTGGAGCTTTATTCAAACTCCACAAGTTCCTTTAACTGGACCCAGATATACTCTGGATACCCAGTTTTGATATGCAGTCCCCAACCATGAAAACAACAAATCCCAACTCAAATGCTACTCAAATAGCAGCTTCTCATAGGGCAGTGTCCACATGACAAGTAGAGATTTTCAAAGATACTAAAAATCATTTCAGTGCAACACAACCAAAAGCATCATCAACAAGCTACCTCTGATACCAGCGTAAGGGAGAGCATTTCAACACCCCCAGATAACACAGACTAAAACCTGGGCAGTTAATAACAGAGACAGATGGAGCAGGAACATCCTGTCATTTTGCACTATCACAGCACATCACATTTTAGACACACACTGGAGATGCTACACGAACTTCTCATGGGCCACTTGCTGTCATCCTCAATTTGCAGAGCAAACCACTTTCACCTCTTCTCACCTGCAAAGTGCTACAGTGGGGAACAAATTAGGGAGCTCCCCACAAAACAAACAGAAGACAGACACAACAACAGCTACTGGTATAGAATTAAAAGCTGAAGAAAGCTGACAGCAGCAGAATCATGAGATCATAGACTATCTGAATTGGAAAGGGCCCACCAGGATCACTGAGTCCAATTCCTGGGTCCCCAAAGGAACATCCATAAATAAATAAATAAACCCAGCAGCTTTCTGCGCCAAACACCCAAAGCCTGCATTAAGAAGCAGGAGCAAAGGCTTAAAACTGATGTCCACAAAGGATGCGATCATCAAAACAGCACAGGATTAAGATGCTTTTAGTAGTTCAATTTCTAAACACTCCAACATGCCAGGAAAGAAACAACCTGGCAACCCAGCTGCAAAAGGCCAGCACTGTACAATACACAAGGAAGGCAGAGCTGCTTCCAGGAGACTACGTGACATGGCAGGCAGCACACTGTACAGGAGATGAATCACAGAATTTCTAGGTTGGAAGAGACCTCAAGATCATTGAGTCCAACCTCTGACCTAACGCTAGCAGTCCCCACTAAACCATATCCCTAAGCTCTACATCTAAACGTCTTTTGAAGACTTCCAGGGATGGTGACTCCACCACTTCCCTGGGCAGCCTGTTCCAGTGCCTCACAACCCTTTCAGTGAAGTTCTTCCTAACATCTAACCTAAAACTCCCCTGGCTCAACTTAAGCCCATTCCCCCTCGTCCTGTCACCAGGCACGTGGGAGAACAGGCCAACCCCCACCTCGCTACAGCCTCCCTTGAGGTACCCATAGAGAGCGATAAGGTCGCCCCTGAGCCTCCTCTTCTCCAGGCTGAGCAAGCCCAGCTCCCTCAGCCGCTCCTCGTAGGACTTGTTCTCCAGGCCCCTCACCAGCTTCGTCGCCCTTCTCTGCACCCGCTCAAGCACCTCCATGTCCTTCTTGTAGCGAGGGGCCCAAAACTGAACACAGTACTCGAGGTGCGGCCTCATGAAGAAGCCCAAAAGGTCTGCACTGGCAATACTGCCAACATCTCTGGCCTGTTCTGACATCATTATCACATCTTCAAAAATCTGCCTAAAGAAGGCAGCTGTGCTAGCCTTAGACACAGCAGGAAGGGCAAACTCACACCATGCTCTGCGGGGTAACACAGCAAACACCTTACCAACAGAAAAGCCCTGCTCCTACTAACAGCACAACTCTGATTCATGCAGGAACATTTCATGCAGAAACATGATCAGAGGTGAGGACAGAAGAGAAAGAACTGCAACATTTGAAGGCCACAAACAACCAGCCAACCCAACACTTCTCTGCTTCTCGCTTGAGGCTACAAAAGAAGAACAGAATTGGACAAGTAGCTGCAGAGCCCATGCAGAAGGAAGCAGTTATCTGATATACACAGCAAATCTGGAACGCCAGAGCAGAAGTTGAGGTGCAAACAGAGGGGATAGTCAGAAACTTTGCAGAGGCAGGCTTGCTAAGAAAAGGAATTCACAGATTATCCATGAAAGGGGAAAAGTAAGGCTATGACCCAGTCTGAAGATTCGAGCAACTCCAAGACATCCAGGTCTTGCTTGGCCCAATTTATTCTCTCTTATTGTCACATTTCTTTGGTGAGAAAGGGACTTCTTTCTTTGTCAGGCGCTCAGTCATCTCACTCCTCTGATCCACTGATGCAGAAACCTATACTGCAAAAAGTGCACTGATCACCAGAGGATGAAAACTGTCAAGATACGAAGCGTATGGCATAGATACTAGGCAACAAACATGCCTGAAATGCACCTAGAGCTTTGCATCATGTTGTGCAGATCCTGGCTTCAACAACAGCACAACCTTTGTTCAGTCTAATGTCAGTCTGTGTCCCCCACCTTAGTAGGGGAGCGGAGGGGCAGGCGCTGAGCTCTGCTCTCTGGGGACAGCGACAGGACCCGAGGGAATGGCATGGAGCTGGGACAGGGGAGGGTCAGGCTGGGGGCTAGGGAAAGATTCTGCACCCAGAGGGTGGTTGGATGCTGGAACAGGCTCCCCAGGGTAGTGGTCAAGGCACTGACCTGCCAGAGTTAAAACACTCTCAGACAGATTGTCTGATTTTTGTGTGGTCCTGTGTGGAGCCAGGAGTTGGAATCAGTGATCCTTGTGGGTCCCTTCCCACTCGGGATATCCTATGGTTCTGAGATTCTACCATTAAGAAGCAACTCCCACTTCACATGACAGGCCATTATTTCTGACTTAGTTGGAAACATCAAATTCCCACGCCACAGAGGCTTACCCAGATGAGATTTATTCACTCATACTACTAACAAAGGTCCTTGCATGGATTAGATTATGGCAAAGCATTTAATTTACATTACGTCAGTGGCTAAGTAAACTACACTGATAGGAAGCAATCATTTAGCAAGCAAGTAACTCATGGACTTAACTCCCAGTGTTCACAGTAATGTTGCTGGCTTTTGTCACCGACAAGCATGTGGAATCCAGTGTTAAGATGAGCCAATGAATAAAGACAAGGAGCAGACCAGGAAAAAGCAGTTGCAGTAGGTCTGCTTCACATCAGGGCATGGCTTAGAGCTCCCTCTATTAAAATACTTTCTGCTTTAGACCACTGGCTTTTTACCATCACAGATGCAAGAGTCACCTCAAATGAATGCCACTTTGGTGACGTTTTTTTATTACAAATCCACCTTCTCCTTCTCATGCTGCAGGAATTACTGATTTCCAAACAAACTAAACCAACACCTTTCAGCAAACACAACAGGCATTCTGAATCAGCCTTGTGTCTAAGGAAAGCAATGTGATCATTGCCACAACAATAACAGACATTACCAGAGAACATCTTAGTGTCCCACAGTACAAGGCCAGATTGTAACAAAACACAGATACCAGCAATGTTGAGTAGTGTTAAGCTTCCAGAGGCACACACACACACGCAAGGAGGACAAATATATGAGACTTCTCAACTGCCACATTAGCATCTTTGGCAAAGAAAAAAAAAAATCTTCAGCTCTGAAAAGCACAGAAGATAAAGAGAGTACCTACAGTCTGCCAACTTGACCTTCTCAGAGCTTGAAAAGCGAGTGGGAGAGAAATACTTCTTTGTCTTGCTATTAAATCTTAAAATAACAGTGCGTGGGAGAATCCTACCCTCCTGCCCTGCACAGCAAGCTAAGAGGAAGATAGGAGGAAGATGGGAGAAGCTCAAGTTGAATTTTCTGCTGAACAGGCTCAGAGCTGACCAGAGATCCCAGGAGACACAACACATCTGCCTAGAATCCCTTTTCTAAGCCTAGGATGTCTGTCACTGTATGAGCAGCCACATCACAGATCACTGCATTAACACAAAAAAAAAATCTATTGATTTCCATAATGAAAAAGCCTCCACATGCCTCCAGAGTAATACAAGAAAAAAAGTGCACAGCAGCTGGGAAAGGTTTGAAAAAAAATAAATCACTTTTTGCCTCATTGAATCACAGCTTTGAGTGTTCAGGCAAACAGCTATTTTTAGCTGGTTGTTCAGAAAGCATGATGGAGCACAAAGGATTGGGTCAGCATCGCTATCTGCAGGAAGGCAGCGTGCAGCCTCAGGAGAGGGTTAAACATTGCCAGGCATTGCACATCTGCATCATCAGCACTGCACAGGGACCAGCAGCGCAGGTCTATTTATAAACCAGACAAGCGCAGCTGTAGCCGGCAATGAAAGACTGGGATTGCAGGCTGTCAGCCTTCAACAACATGCTGTCTAATTTAATTAAAAAGATGGCCATGTTTGCAGGCACGTGTCTTTCTCTCAAGAGACTTATGAACAATAAGCTCACAGTTTTGAAAGCAATACACTTCATAAAGGTTTCTGTGCAGAGAGCAAGCATCTTGAGCAAACATCCTCACACAATCTTCCCATTCCCTCATTCTGTGACCAAAACGTGACTGACAGGCTATGGCTGCCACAGCCCTCGGGTAATTGCTGAGTTTGTTTAGAGCACCGACTATGTGGTACATGCAAACAAACTGCATCAGTATTAATCTGCATGGAGACAGAAAATTGATTTAGTTTGTAAATGAGGTATTTGGGAGTCACATACATTTTGAAGATTTCTGCACCAGGTCAGATCGCCGGTGCTATCAGTTTTCATTTAGGGACGGAAAAAGTTTCAGATACACAAAGCTCTGCCTGCCACTAAGCAGCTAGAGGGAGCATTTCCTCACTGTGGAACAAGAAACAGAAGCCTCTGTCATCTCCTCGTTACCTCTCTCACTCAAGACACTCCCTGCTGGACTCTTCTGCCCAGGAACCCTTGAGCAGGAGAGCTAGCAACAGCACAGGACAGGAGAAGAGAACTGGCTGCTCTCAGGTTGCCATGGTTAAAGCACTGCCGAGGAACAACAAGCAAGATTAACCTGCTCAGGACAAAGGAAGCCCCTGAGATTTGCTCACAAAACATGGGGGCCTGAATTGCACCTGCTGGGGAGGCAAAATTGTCTGTAAAGGAAGCCTGGAGATCAGATGACAGCCTGGGCTCTGCTGCCCCCTCAGACCCTGGGGGCCAAGAGCCTTTGGTTGTGTGAGGACAGCCCACATGTGGGGGCTCCAGCTGCACAGTCCACCCCAGCAGCAGTCACTTAGGCTGAAACTAGCTCCCCACTCAGGGAACATTAAGGACAGATGGTGCATGTGCCTTTCTGCGTCCTCCAGCCCCAAGCTGAAGCCACTTTTAAAAGTCCCTGCAGGAACACAGGAAGGTGGGCCAATATTCATCAAGCTACTGCCAGGCCAAATGCTGCAAATGCAGTCCCAGGTAAGCCAAATGGGTGTTTGCTCACAACCTAAACATGGTATTCAAAATACAGCACCTCAGCTCCATGTGTATTTTTGTTCTGTATTAATGTTTTCCACTCTGATGGCCACCAAACAGAAGTACAAAGGCAGGACCAAAAACTGATGGCTTTCTGAGCCATCCTTGGTTAATCTGCTCAGGCACCAGGTGGCCCAAGCCAAGCACACAGCATGGAGGGTACCCCAATACCACAGACTTAATCCTGGCCAAGTGACCACAGTACCAGTCAACCCACCCAGCTGGACATGCACAGCCTCATTCTTTGGCTAATCCAGCCCCGTGGGCACCTGCAGACCAACATGCTGCTTCTCACCTGTTCTAGATGAGATGATGCTTCTGGAGTCCAAGTCAAGTTTCTTCACCAGTGTATTGGGGTCAATATTCAGCCCAGAAAAGATGTCAGATGAAGAGAAGTCCCAGTCCTTATCCAAAAGAAATATTAAACAGGAGTCAGTACCAACACCACCAAACAAGATTCATTAACAAAATAAATTAATTAAACCCAGTACCATGGCATATACTCCAGCACTAATGTGCAGGTGTCTCTCCTGAGCATATACAGGTAGCTGAGTTACTCTGCTGGCCTGGTACCCCAGGGCTCTGCCACCCAGGAGGAAGTCTCACAAAGTCAAGCATGCTCATTTTCATGTTTTGGAACCCAGAGCCATTGGGTTCCTAACAGATTTCTATCTCAATCCCATCTCACCTCACTCATTTGAATGCAGGTGTTACTCCTAGGAGAATTACGAACTGCACCTCTAGGAAAAGCCAGATTTATAACATGTATGTAAATAGAGAATGATACAAATAGGATTTGCCCAGTTGTTACCTATGTCTGTGGACATTACGCAGGTTCAGTGACGAACTATTAGCAACTTACCAGACCTTCAGCATCAAGTTCCTTTAAGCATGCAGTACTTCCATAAGTCCTAAGCTTTGCATTAGCCTCTCTGGTTTGCTTAGAAGAACTTACTATTTTAACCAGGAGTATCTCGCAGTACAGGCACACAATTTTATGGAGGTATAAAAACACAGATATGGTGCAACCTATTCCTCCTTCCCCAAAGAAAAGCTGTAGGCGCATAAAAATCATTTACTGCTGTTCCTACATTCTTACTGCAAGCGAGGAAGGTATCCAGCTTTAACCTGAACAGCATATTAATAATACAGCTGCTGAAACTTGACAAAAGTCTCCTAAATAGTTATGCATAAAATGACAGCTCATCTCCACCTGCCACAGCCAGAAATCAACAGAGACGCTGTAAAACAAGCCAGGCGGTCTCTTACTCCTCCAGTCCTGACACTCACTGGTAACAATGCCCGCCACTGCACCCACGTTACCTGCTCCAAGGCAGTGTGGGCACACAGGTACTCCCACCCGCGAGCAGCAGCATAAATCCCAGCAGATGTTTGTCACTGCCACCTCCCTCGGCAGCCTCTCCTTTCCACACAGCCTGGTGCTGCAGGTGCACAGACATTACATGCTAACTAAGAACATTTTGGAGCGGCTGTAACAGCCACCAGAGCAGCACACTGGGACCCTCATGGCACATATGCCAGCATCTCTCATCTCATCTCCCTGCCTGTTTTGGTAAGCCACTACCCACGTCAGCTCACCCAAGGTAGTGATGACACGGCCAGGCACCCAGCAAAGGACGGTGCTACAACAGCTTTGAAGACATCACACAGCTTTTCTAAGAACAAAATGGAGGCCCACGTTTTGGAAATTTTACTCAATTTCTGCTGTTCTGACATCCTGCCAGTGGGCAGTAGGCCTGTATAGCAGCACTTCACCACGTCAAGGAGTGCTTCCTTTGACATCTCTGCTAAGCCACACCTGGAGCTGCAGGATAGTGCCTCCCAGAGCCCGTCCCTCACATGAAGAAGCAGGGGAGATATGCCAACCCCAGCGAGACCCCACACCACTGCAGGGACAACCCAAAAGTAGCGTGGCAACAGCCACTAAAGGAGATTTCACAGCTCCCCAGTAACTTCAGAAATCTGCACAGAGACGAAGCAGAGCCACCAACGGGTACCAAACGCCAATCCTTTGCGCCCACAGCTCAGATATGAGGAATCACCTCCACAACAGCAGCACCACTTAGCTACACCTGGAAAAGCCTTCAAAACCCAGACCCATGACCACCACCAGCAGCAACCCATCTCTTTACTCTGGTTTCTCCCAGAGACCAGCACGGCCACCCCCTAGGAGGCGATACACCCCCTTCTCCCATGGTTTATTGAGCTGGCCGCATGCGCACAGTGCTCGGCATGGCGTGCTGCTGCTGCTGCTGCCGCCCCCGTTCCCCTCCCCTCCGCCCCGCTCCGTGCCCCCGCTACCTTCCCGGCGGGCGCGCTCCAGCCGCCGGGGCCGGGGCCGGGGCCGGGGCCCGCCGGGTCTGGCAGGCGGGGCGCGGGGCGGTGCAGGCGCTGGCGCCGGGCTTTGCCCACCATGGCCGAGCGTGTGCGGGCCGGAAGGGGGCGGTGGCAGGAAGGGGGCGTTACGCGAAACGGCCTCTCCTGCCCCCAAAATGCCCAGGGCCGGTGGTTCCCACCTCGTGTCTGGCAGGTCAGGATGGGTGGGCACGTGCTCTGCTTCTGCGGGGCATCAGGTTTTGTTTGTTTCTTTTTTTTTTTTTTTTTTATCTACTTTTTCGAAATCGTAGAAAACACCATGACAAATACTGTGCTCACCAGTGGTGGGTTTCTCAACAGGAAACCTCTCCCACTGGCAACGGAGAGGTTCCCGTTTCCTTCTGCTAGATTCTTGCTCAGCCCTGGCACACAGGACTTGCTGAGAGGCAGCTTGGAGCACAATAGCAGTCAGTACTTATCACCTACACTTTCCAAATCATTGTCTACAAGGGGTCTCTGCAGGGGAATGAGGAAGAGACTGTGAGCCAGGGAAAGCCAAGACCAACATCAATGCATCCGTCTCCCACCACAGTGGCAGGCAAGGGTTGATGCCATGCCACGGGGTCTGATGAGTCTGTGGTGGTGGGCACATGAGGTCTGTGTGGGTAGCAAGTGATGCACCAAGCCAGTGGGATGCAGCAGGGAGGAGCTGACGACCTCCTCATGGGGACAAAGGAAGTGGGCAGAGCAGGAGGAAGTTCCCAGCAAGGTGATGCTGCTTGGGGTAATGGCAAGTCCAGTGTAGGCACATGCTCACAGCCAAGGATTTCCCCAAATAAACGTGCCAGGGAAGAACTAACATTCATCAGGAGCAGAGAATAACAACAGGAAAAGTTTGGTTGCCCTGCCATACATAGGCTGGGGAGCACTGTTTAGAAGCACATCAACAGCACTGACACCTCTGATCACCAGAACCAGCAACTTGTGGCAAGTGCTGACCAGAGACCACCTGCCAACTAACTCTTGGTCAAGCCCCCAGCACAGCCTGGTCACAACTGCTTGAGAGACATCCTGTGAGGAAGGGGGAGAAGTAGTTATCCATGATAGTTCCAAATAGAAGTACTAAAAATAAAGGCAGTTGTTGAAATAAAATAACAAGAAATGGTTAAAACCTTGAAACAGTCAGTCTGGAGAGCATTCAATGACCCTGTGGTGACACACTGTGATCAAACATACAGGCCTCTAAGGGATGCCTACCTGCAGCAGGATTAAACAGCAGCAGCAAGGAAAAATAAAATGTAGAAATAAAAAGACAGCCTTTAAAAGTGGAAGTTATGCCCAAATCAGGAAATGTGAGAGATTAAAACTTCAAGCAATGAAAACTGCAGTGGTAGAGCTGCCTTCTCCAGCCCTGGCCCAATCTTGCTTGTGTCTCTTTTCCTCATCAGCATAAGATCATAGAATAGATCACAGAATATCCCGAGTTGAAAGGAATCCACAAAGATCATCGAGTCCAACTCATGGCACAACAAAGGTCCACCCAAAAATTCAGACCATATGACTAAGAGCACAGTACAAAAATACCTCTTAAACTCCGACAGGCTTGGTGCCATGACTGTGTCCCTGGGGTGCCTATTCCAGTGCGTGACAACCCCCTCAGTGAAGAACCTCTTCCTGATACCCAGCCTGAACCTCCCCTGTCACAGCTTGACACCGTTCCCTCAGGTCCTATCACTGGTCACTAAAGAGAACAGATCGGCGCCAGCCCCTCCACTCCCCCTCATGAGGAAGCTCTAGGCCACGATGAGGTCTCCCCTCAGCCTCCTCTTTTCCAGCCTCCTCTTTTCCTCTTTTCTGGGCATGTGGTGCCCAGAACTGCCTTGAGCACTTGAGGTGAGACCGCACAGTGCAAAGCAGAATGGGATAATCACTTCCCTTGTCCAACTAGCAATGCCGTGCTTGATGCTCCCCAGGATATGGCCCTCCTGGCTGCCAGGGTACACTGCTGGCTCATATTCAACTTGCTGTCAACCACAACCCCCAGATCCCTCTCTGTGGGGCTGCTCTCCAGCATCTCATCGCCCAGTCTGTACATATAGCCAGGGTTGCCCCATCCCAGGTGCAGGACCCAGCACTTGCTCTTGTTAAACTTCATGCAGTTGGTGATTGTCCAGCACTCCAATCTGTCCAGAGCTACCTGCAAGGCCTTTCCACCCTCAACAGAGTAAACAACTCCTCCAAGTTTAGTGTCATCAGCAAATTTGCTCAAAACACCTAGTCCTACATCCAAATCATTTATGAAAACATTGAAAAGAACTGCCCCTAAAATGGAGCCCTGGGGGACCCCACTGGTGACCATCTGCCAGCCTGATGTAACCCTGTTTACAATAACCATTTGAGCCCTATCCATCAGCCAATTGTTCACCTATCAGTATGATGTTTTTATCTATCTTTGTGCTGGATATTTTGTCCAGTAAGATCTTATGAGAAACTGTATCAAAAGCTTTACTGAAAACCAAAAAGATTACATCAACTGGCTTCCCTTGATCAACTAGATGGGTGATCTTATCATAAAAGGAAATTAAGTTTGTTAAACAAGACCTACTCCTCGTGAACCCATGTTGGCTGTAACCTCTGACTGCATTGTTCCCCAGCTGCATTTCAATAACTCATTAACTATGAGATTAACTATGGGTTGTCTAATGCACACAATAAATAGCCTGGACTAACAAGCTACCAGCACTGATGTGCCCGGGGAGGGGGAGGTTAAGGTTCCTTGGGAAGCGGTGTGGACAATGCTTTGCTGTGGATATCAACCCAGGCCAGGCTGCAAGACAACATGAGGAGCAGCCCAGCAGGATGGAGGAAACATCTGCAAGCTCCAGCTCTGTGCTACAGGGACCCATCATGTGCCCACGCCTGGAGCTCCCTGCTGCCCTGGCAATCCTATACCCTTCACTTGACCCTTTATCAGCAGGGCAAAAAGGGCTGACAAAGCCAATGAAGGAATGGAAGAGAAAACAGCAGCTCAGTAAGGAGTTACACAGGATGCAAGGTCAAAGTAAGAATTACAACAGTTCCTCTCGCTTGCCCACACTTCCTCTTCCAGGTCCACAGCACAATCAGAAGCTCTGCCAGCTTCCCCAGCTCCATCCATGCCATCCCACTGCACCAGCGAGGCTACAGCCACGCTGATGCTCCTGAATGTGGGGCATTGCAGCTATCCCTGGTGCCTGGCCATGAGGAGACCAGCCCAGAGCCTTGCAGTTATCTTCCTTAATAAAAACGTAACATGTAGAACATTTGTCAGGGCTCTGAAATTTGCTGCTGGCATTGTGATTCCGTACACTTGCTGCAGGAGCTTCAGGGCAAGTAAGCCAAGCTCCATAACTGTAGGGCATGCATAGATGCCCAAAAATGCATCAGAGTCACTAAACATGACTTTGCTGGAACTGAGATGGCAGCATGCCGCAGTATACTGCCACTATTCGTAATGAGCACACCTTGAGCACACTTTATACCAGCTTTTGAAACCAGTCCTCACTAAAGCTGTGAAAGGCCAACAGATGCAACCCCTACATCTAAAACCTAGAAAGCAGATAACAAAAGTCCCACATTAATTGTCTAAAAATAATTTAAGACACTGTATATTTTTTACTTCAACACTGAAGAGGTTAAGAGATAGTCGCTTGGTGTCAGTTCCCCTCTGCTTAGGGAAATTCAGCTGTGGGTGTGCTGGGAGGAGTAACTGCAGCCTGTATGTCAAAATCTGAAGGCTGCTCAAAAAAACACGTCATAAACTGAGCTTTGCCATGGTGAGAGCAGCACTGGCATCCTCCTTCAAATGGGAAGGACCTGCCCAGCCCTGCCACAGCAGCAGCTCACCTGTGAGGCAAAAAACACCAGAGCCAGGCTGGGGCTGAAGGGGAGACTTCGCTCCCCTGCCCCCCAAGCCAATGGTACCAGCAGCTCCCCATGGGACCAGTTTTCCAGCATCCCCAATACCAGCCTTGGTTGCCCACTGCGCTGTTTCTGGTGATCTGTGCAAAACCAGAATGGGCATTTTTGGAAGGTCCCTTCACCAAGCGGGCTGGGGCATGGGGTCCAGGGGTGGGGCTCGGCCTTAACTGGGGTGCGCAAGGCAAGTTGGGTTTCGGGAAGGCACCCGCCCACAGCCACCACTCTGACTTCCTCCTTTCTCCCCTACCAAGCGACAAGACAGAAGGAGGAAAGATCTGCACAGGGCAGAGCTCCCAATGACCGGCTGCTGCTGCCAGCCAAGCTAGAGAGCTTGAGGACCACCAGCCTCACTTCAGTCCCAGCAGAGGAGCCAAAGAGAGGGCTTGATGCGAGGCAAGTATTGTGTTTTGGTTTTGTACACCTCTTTTCTTGGGGGAGGCAGATGGGTGACAAAGCAGTTTCGTAGCCAAGGAGTTTTCAGTGAATTTGTTTCATAATTCTTAATCCAACCTCCTGTCAGGCAAGTGCTTGGGTGTGCTGGGGCTTGATGTACAGCCACGGGGCTCATCGCTCCCTCTGGTCAAGCGCAGCCTTGCCAAAGGCAGACTTGCCTGATCTGCAACATTTCTGCTTTCAGAGGTAGGAGAGAGCCTGGAAGTACAGGTGGTTATTATGGGCAGGTGTCGGACCCTCAACAGCTCCTTCCTCACCTGCCTGTGGGCCTGGAAAGCAGAAGAGAGTTGGTGCAGTACGGCATGCTCCTGCTCTGACCCGGGGTGATCTCATCGCACCCTCCAAAATGACTGCTGGGGGCTGCACCAGATCCTTTGTGAGAGCCACCCAGAGCAGCCCCTGTCCCCCTGGTCACTCCTGTGTGGCTGCAGGACGTGATAGCTCCGATGGGGAGAGGGAGCTGGCATGTGATGGGATGGTGAGGCACAAGGATGACAGGAGGCTTGGTGCAGGGCCATTGCTGGCACACAGGCACAGAGGAACTTTCCCTGAGCGCAGGTCACACCTTGCACCTATGAACAACCTTGACTTTATTGTGAGTAGGGGTTGGTGGCAAAACAGTTGCAAATGGCCTGTCCCATCAGGGCTTGCTAAATGAGGATGCCTTCACCAGGGAAGGTCAGGGATAAGAGCTAGGAGAGGGGGTGAGATCCTTGCTCTTCTCCTTCATCTCTCTCTGTATGCATTACATTCTGCAAATGGCCACTGAAAACACATGGCAGAGGCAGGGAAAGCAGCAGAGGCTGCAGGCGAGCTTTCCCTGGGCAGAGCAAGTCCTTCACCAAGTCTCAGATACACAGGCTTGCTCACTAATGCAGCAAAGGGAAAATGTAGGACACATGAAGTACACCTCACGTGTCATGCAGAGGCCAGACAGACCGCCACTGTTTGGCTTTGAATCAGGCTAAAGCAGACAAACTTCCATTTTCGATTATTTTTAAAAGCCTGTCTCCCAGCCTCACAGGGAGATGAAAAGCAAACTCACAAACGTTCACAGAGATACCACGCCATGCGGCTGACACGGGTGCTCGTACATTGCTGCTGAAAAGTATGAAAGCTATAAATGTTGCATTTTTCTACCACGGTTTTCACATCCTGCTTTACTCGGCAGTTTTACACTCTGACGACCATTACTCATCCCAGGGCTATTTCAACTGCAAGTGACCTCAGTGGGTTAGTGATCATGACGCCTGGCTTATTTTCTCAGAGAAGGACACGTCACTTGAAACATGAGACAGTGGAAGTCTTCCACATCTGCAGCCTCTCTCCTGTGCCTCTCAACACAGCTCCTTGTGCCAGGATCAGAGGCGAGCCACTTCTCCATGCCATTGCCAAAGGGTGGGATGCTCGCCAGGAGGCATGCAGTCAGAAAGCACTGAGGACACAAGAAACAGCTTGTCTGTTCCTAAACAGTGTGTGGGTAAACATGTCCCTGGTTAGTCTAGGACAAGCGCAACAGGACACTGGCACTGGTGACAGCAGGAGGCTCTGATCAGTGATCCAGGCAGACCCTGAAAGGCTGTTTTATATATCCATATTTATCTATCTCTATATAAGCAGTTACAGATAGATAGATAGATAGATAGATAGATAGATAGATAGATAGAGATGATGCAGGCAGACCGTGCAAGGCTACTTTTATTTACATATATATATACACATACATACATAGAGATAGATGTGTGTGTGTATATAGACATAGGCACACACATATTTTGCACAGAGGGGACACATTTGTCTCAGCCAGAGATTAGCACTGTGTATGTCTGTCTGCTTTGATGGAAACTATCCATCTTGCCCAAACTAAGCAAAAGAAGTGAGATCTACCTCCCCACCTTGCTGCGTCCTATACCACTCATCATCACACGTGCATGGCAGCCTCACTGTCACAGGCAGATGGTGCAAATGTTCTGAGAGTCCTCCCAGGATGCTGCACATGGGAGACCATCCTCCTATTTCACAAGAAAACGTAGACAATTGGCAAAGCAGCGAAGGAGGTTTACAGCCTTAAGACCGCAACACCCATCTCTGCTGTTGAACGCCTCTTATTTATAGCAATGAGACTGCAGCTAGCTTTGACACTTCCCCTTCAGCCCTATTTATAAATCCCAGCTTGCTGCCCAGTGCTGCTCTCCAGTCTGCTCCATCCCAGCAGCACCCCAGCACCCGCCAGGTGCCCCGTGAGGCTGCCTTGCTCAGGTTTGCTCCTGCCAGCACGTGGGATAACAGCACCTGGGGCTGTCCTTGCACATGTCCCCTGGGGCTGCCTTCACTCTGCCTGTCTCACAGAACCTGCCAAGCAGAAGGATGAGCTGTGTGCATCCCTCTGCTTGCTGTAACTTTTGAAAGAAAGGGGAGAAACAAACCTGTCCCCAGCAAAGGACAGGCAGGAACAATGCAGGTGGGACCAGCCATGGCGATGCAAGGCCGGGACTGAGCCACACGGATGGCAAACGCAGATGGAGAACATGCTGCAGGGGCCTCTGCCTGCGGCCTCCTAACACAGTCAGACAGAAACCCTTCTCTGAGTGCTGTGAAGAGGCAGACAAAAGCAGAAGCCCCATTTGTTCGCTTTGAAGGACACCCTACGTCACATACACACTCATCCACCCACATAGCAGTGAATAACTTCCCACCACAGCAGAAGAAAAGGAAGCAATACACTTTCTGCTGCTGTTCTCCCCTTTACACTCCTGCTGTGGGGAAAGAAACAACTGTTAACGTTACAAAGGCATCCAAATGCAGTCCAGAAAATTAACCCTACAGTACAAAATTCATTAGCAAACAGAGCTGGGTTTACATTTTGGTTCCCAATCTACTTCTGCAGACTGGGAGGATTTTTTTAATCCCGTTGTAATTGGAGACCCACTCCCTTTTATGGGATGAACCTGTCAGTATGAACCTACTAGTTCCAGCAAGCCAAGTACAAGATGCTCACAGAGCCTCAGTCCACAGCTGAGGCTTATACAAGCTCCCCCCACCCCGGCTTAAATAAGTCACACACAATCAAAGGCTTTTTCTTCCACGAGAGGGAGAAAACTGGCATTAGGTGTCATTCTAAGAGGCAGACAAGAGGTGCACCAGCTGTGAAACCCAGCAGGAGCCAGCTTGTGAGAACATCAGGAGTTTATCCTTCTGCACCTATCCCCCAGTTTCTCCTCTTGCAACAAAGGCTTTGCAGCAATGCTAGCTCATGCATTTTCTTCACCCCTGGTCACCACCAGAGTGCACTGCCACCTTCTGAGCATTGGGCACACCTTGTCCCAGGTTACCTCATTGCGCTCCCACCAGAACGAGGATCTCTGCCAGTGATAAATCTGCCTTTAGCAGTGCAAGAAGGAGCAGGGAGATGAATATATTTTCTTACAGACCTGGAGAGAGGCAGCTGTTGATTACCGCAGGGCTGGAAGTCTTTTACTGGGAGCAAAACTATGCATGTGAACCAGCAGAAAGCTGGAGTTCGCCCCACATTACCAGAAGCTTTTACTGCTAAGACCCTTTACCTTTAATGACTTTAACAACTTTTACCTGTTACCTGCAAGCCCAAGAAGTGCTGACAGAATTTGGAGGTGACCAAAATGTGTTTGTTGGCCAGCTAAGCAATGTGCAAGTGGCAAGTGTGTTTCACGCCTGTAGTCTGGTGGAGACCAGGCCATCACGTGGGCTCAGTTCATACCTTACCATGACATTTAAAGCAGCTAAAAATTAGCTGATCCATTAGGAACTAGAAAAATAATAGATGTGGGACTGTTTGGGAAATGATTACATGGCCCAGGCACTCTACACCCCTGGCTTGTCACCTGTGGAATGCCCACAGGGACACAAGGAGCACAGGCATAGGCAAGGATGGGGCTGCCATGTGCATGTTTGCTTGACAAAATGGCATGGCAGAACAGAGTCCTGTGCTGTGTCACCACAGGGGTTTGACCTGGTATGTGCAGATGTGAGGTGGCACTGCTGTTGGAGTGCTGCTGGGGAGGTTGGCTCCAACATGGGTCTCCCAAGGCTGTAGATCTTCACATCCAGATGACTTCCACTATAAGCCGTGGTGGCAGCCAGCCGTTGTGATCCAGTCACATCTCTGAGTCCATAGGGCAGCTAGGCACCAAGCCTCACTGCAGTTGTCACAGAATGACATCCATCTATCTCCCTCAGCAGCCTAATAGAGCTAATAGGCTGCCCAGGAGAAGACCAGACCTTTATTCAAGGCTGACCAGTGTCATCCTTGACTTCTCTGGTGCCCTACAGCACCCAAGGAGCTAAAAAGAGAGACGTTCTCACGCTTCAGCAGCAGATCTGAGGAGCCGTATTTACCCGTCTGGCCTCAGCACCTTTTGAAAGTTTATCTCGCCTCTCGTTTCCTTTTCACTCAGAGCTGCTCAGTTTGGCAGGTTCGCAGGAGAAGCTGATCGCACTTCACAGCACTTGCAGGAACCAGGGAGGGGCTGGTTGGTTGCTGAGAGCAGTGTAAGAGCTATTACAAAACCAATGAACTGTCTTCCTGATGTTGTGTCTAATACTGTAAAAAAGGGAAATGTTTATTGTTTCTCCGTGCCTTTTTTTTGTCCTTTTCCTTTTTTAGCAAATTCCTCTTTTCTCATTCACCCGAACATGTCTGTTTTGTAAGGCCACAACTCTGTCGGGTTTTGCTCCAGGACTGTGCTGGGGGAAAGGTGCTATGAGAAACAGTGGTGATAATGAACATAATTTTATCAACAGCGTAGTAAAACCACTGCTTGTGGTGCAGTCTGGAGTGGCCACACAAAGAACCATGCAGGCTCACGTCAACTTATTCCCACCCAGCTTCAGCACACTGCAAGTGGGTGGTGGCAACACACCTCCACTGTCTCCACCACAGCAGCCCAGGGTGCTGCATGCTTGTTGCTTACCAGTTCGCATTTCTGCTGATCCCTGAGAACAATTTAGCCACTGGGTGGCTAGCATTAGTTTCTGGACTCAGGAAATGTACTTTGGAACAAGAAGCAAGTGGTGTGAGCAGCCAGAATAATTTGCACCTGGGAAACAAGTTTGAAAACAGGATTTCAGTCATGCTGGGAACTGCTGGTGTTACAGCACAAGTTGTGCCTTGAGGACAGCAAGCACCCAGGGGCTTACAGGAGCCCTGGGCTATGTGCTGGGTGTCCCTCCCTGCACGCTGATCAGAGATATGCAATCTCTGTGCACTGAGATGTGCAAAACTTCCACCCATGGTGCCACCCTCCAGCCCCCTCCCTGCTGCTCTAGAGCAGTGTGGATCTGATGCCAGCATCCTGCCCTTCCTCTTCATCCTGCATACTTGCACAAGAGCCAGTCCAGTGGTTGCCACACTGGACCCCACCAGGCAGCTGGAGTGAGTTTCTCCACTTCCCTTCAGTGGCCTCGCCCAGGAGATGGGACATGGCCCCCATGGGTGTGTGTACATCCTATACGTGTGGGTGGGAAGGTGCCACCAGCCTCTCTCATCCAGCATGGATGAAAAACGTGAGCCAGGGAAGGAAACACCATGTAAAGTTTCTAAGTCTCTCTTTGAAATAGCATCAGTTTCTCCCTGTGGAGAAGGAGAAACATTTGCTCTTTCCCTTCTGCTCTCCCCTCATCAGAGCTGCCTGGTCCCTAGTCCTAGCAGGGTGCTGCCTGCTGTGGGAGCCTTTCTGTGGCGTAAGGGAGCATTTTTCTGATATTTTGGCCAGTTGGACTAGTTCAGCTCATAAAAAAAAGTTAAAGTTAAAGCCGGCAGTAATGAGAAAGGGAGTTAGAAGTTTTCTTTTCCAGCACTTATCCCAAAATTGTATTTAAGATTTGTACTGCTTGTTGGAAACCCTCATCAGAAAAACTTATATTAATTCACTACATGAAATATTTAATTTCCTTGATGTATTAGTTAAATGTATAGAAAGTACCAACAGACTTCTTTTCTGTTAGTTAATTAATCAAAAGGCTTCTTTTGTTTATTTTTTCTCCCATGTCCATCCAAATGGAGCTTAACACAGAAGCTGAAAAACTTCACATCTAGTAAAAACTAAATGTGGCGCTCGAGATTTTCCAGTATTACATACATGTATATATGTAAACACAGATGTAAAAGAGTCTGGATAAATACCACTTCAATCTATGTAGCAGTTTAGCTGGATGCGTACTGACACAGTGCAAGTTCCCGCCCTGCTGACTTTTGCATTTCGCCAAAAAGATGCATTTCATTGCTGACCGACTTATTTTTCTAAGAGTGTGTGAGCTCTCACAGAGGGCACTCTCTCAGGATGTACTCTGCAGTGGGAAAGAGACATCCACCTGGTGCCACCACCCTTTGCAACCACTCTCTGTTGGGTTTGATGTCTCCCTTCCCTGTGGCTGCTGTATGCCAGGTTGTCACAGGGGTGCCTTTTGTCTTGCAGAAAATGACACGTGACTGCTGCTTCTGGCTTCCAGCAGTGACCTGGGTGCTGCTGCTGGTGACAATGGGTGAGTCCCACCTGTCCTTCCTCCCTGCCTTATCCTGGTACCTCACGTGGGCAATGAGACAGCGCTGGAGGCAACTGGAGGCAGGCACCAACATAGCACTAAACATGGCACTGACAGCAATGCAAGGGTCAGCCCTGCATTTCCCAGGATCTGGTGTTAACTCAAGCCCGCCTGGCCAAGGGGCAGCAAGGCAGGGCCTCCAGCAGAGGTCTTCTAGGCTAAGTGGGCTCAAAGTGGTTGTACAGTGTGGGTGCCCACTGCTGGAGTCTGAGCACCCCACAGCTGCTGCTGGGGTGGGCTGGCTTCTCCTGGGTGTCCCACCATATCAAACTCATCTCCTCCTGTTTCAGCCTTCACCATGGAGTGCCCCAAGATCAAGGTGGGGACGTGCAAGGACTGCATCCAGTCTGGCCCTGGCTGTGCCTGGTGCAAGAAGCAGGTAGGTCCATGTAGCCCCCCATACCGTCAGTGAATGGAGAGGCACCCTGCATGCTGCACTAGTGCAGGCCTACTCTGTGGCGGAGCAGGTGGACAGCATCCTGGGAGAGTTTCATGCCCTCCCTGCTCAATGAGGCCTTCCTTTCTCTACCCATATCCCAGAGACCCAGCAGACATGGTTCGGGAGCTGGGTAGTGTGGTAGGGTGCCTACTTATCTCCCACTCCTCTGATTTTTCCTGTTGATGTTGCAACACAGAATTTCACCAAAGCTGGTGAGCCGGACTCCATCCGCTGCGACACCAAAGAGCAACTGCAGCAGAAGGGATGCCCACAGAGCGAGATTGAGTTTCCAGGCAGTGAAGTTAGAAGGACACAGGACAGTGCACTGAGCAATGATATACAGCTGACTCCCCAGGAGGTGCACCTGAAGCTGAGGATAGGTACGGTTTCTGCGGTGTTGGTAATAATCTTCTGCTCACCTCCAGGCTCAGCTGGGTAGCAACTAGAGCTGGCCAGCATTTGTTACACACGCTTTTTGCCCACCCACCCCGCTTCAAAACTGAATGGGCTGTTGGCAAGAGATCACTCCTGAAGGGGAACTGAGGGATCTCCTGGAGAGAAGGGAATTACAGAAGCTGAGGAGTCCCAGAGGAAAAGCCCCAGTGGAGATGTGAGGACAGGTGACAGCTCAGAGAGGGCAAGGATGGAGCATGTAGCTATGCTGAGGCATGTTGTAGGTCACATTTCCTCCACGTTTCCTCCCAAAGAGAGAAGGATCCCAGCACGGGGTGGGTGGTGACACAAGATATGACCCTGCACAGCACAGCTGCTGATCCTGCTGTCCCCATCCCACAGGGCAGCCCGCTACATTTGAAGTGAAGTTTCGCCGTGCCATGGGGTACCCCATTGATCTCTACTACCTCATGGACCTCTCCTACTCTATGCTGGATGATTTAGAGAAGGTGAAGAAGCTGGGAGGGGAACTACTCAGAGCACTGGAGAGTACCACACCCTCTCGACGCATAGGTGAGCCTGTCCGGCACAGGGCCCCCACACAGCTGTTTGCAGCTGGGAAGAGCCGTGCTCTGCTGGAGGGCAGAGCAGACTGTGGGGTGCAGAAAGCATGAGCCATCCTCTGCCAAGCTGCATGCCAGGGCAAGGGATGTGTACACATACTTGGCACCCCATGTGGGAGCCAGGAGGTTGTCCATGCCCAGTGCCATGGGGACAACCACTAGCCCCTACCCGCTTTTGCCCCTAATACTGTGGTCCTGGGCACCTAGGTTTTGGCTCCTTTGTGGACAAGACAGTTCTGCCCTTCGTCAACACACACCCTGAGAAGCTGCAGAACCCTTGCCCCAACAAGGACAAGCAGTGTCAGCCTCCCTTCGCCTTCAAGCACATCCTCTCACTGACTGACAATGCTAAGAAGTTTGAGAGCGAAGTGGGGAAGCAGTTCATCTCGGGGAACCTGGATGCCCCAGAAGGGGGGCTGGATGCCATGATGCAGGCAGCAGTGTGTGGGGTGAGTCCCTAATGAGCTAGCCCCATGTCTTCCCCGTTCGCTGCAGCTGTGGGCAGGTGTGAGGTCTGCTGCCTCTGCTTACAGCTCCTTCATCAAGAGCTGGCTCTGTCCCTCTCCAGGCAGGCTGCAGGTACACATTGTGTAATTTCAGGCCTGCAGTCCATGCAAAAGTACTAATTTGGCGGCCGGGCAGGTTATGCCCAGGCTGGGTACAAGAGAGCATTTCAGTGCAGAGCCTCCTGAATCTGATCCCCGTGATCCTCCTCCATACCCCCAACCCCTTCCCATGGCTGTTGTTTCCCATGCTTTTGTAACGGCAGTGCCATGCCCAGGCACCCTGGCCCCAGCCCTGCTCAGGGACAGGTCTCAGTGCTGCCCGTGCCACTTGCAGGACTTGATTGGCTGG
This sequence comes from Aythya fuligula, assembly GCF_009819795.1. NCBI lineage: Eukaryota > Metazoa > Chordata > Aves > Anseriformes > Anatidae > Aythya > Aythya fuligula. The sequence goes on from NC_045564.1 coordinate 11,466,276, forward strand.
CGCAATGTGACCCGCTTGCTGGTGTATGCTACCGACGACGGCTTCCACTTCGCTGGTGATGGCAAGCTCGGGGCCATTCTGACCCCCAATGACGGCCAGTGCCACTTGGAGGACAACATGTATAAAAAGAGCAATGAGTTTGTAAGTACTCCAGGCTGTGTTCCCGGGTTTGCTCAGTGGCTCCACACCCTCACCCCTTGGGGGCAGCTCCTGTTACCTCTGCAGTGGAAGCAGGTAGCCCCTGCAGGGCCCCAGGAACCTGGCCCAGTGTGGCAGGGTGATGGATACAGTGCACCCTGGGAGCAGAGGCAATGCTGCCTTGGGTGCCCCACCTCACGCTTCTGTTTCAGCACTCGGCATCAGGCAATGAATTGCTGTTTGGGGTGCTCTGTGTGACCTTCCTCACAGCACCTCTACCAGCAAAAGCCAGGCACTGACCTCAGAGGTAGCATGGAGGTAACCTGAGACATCGCCATTCAGGTGGCAGTCTCCCTGTGTTTTACCCCGACTCCGTTCCCACAAGCAGAAAAAAATGTCACTTAAAAGCATATCGCTGAGACCACAAGATCGTCATAATCTCAAAACTGAAGAGAGCTGCACCTGAGCCTAGGCTTCCTTGTGGCCATGCTGCCACAAGCTGCTGGTTATGCCGGGACCGGATGGCGGCTGCACAACCCTGGCGGCCCACCTGCCTGCTGGTGGGGGAGGTCACGCTCAGTGCAGCCCCCTCTCCTCACACAGGACTACCCCTCTGTTGGCCAGCTGGTCCAGAAACTTGCCGAGAACAACATCCAGCCCATTTTTGCTGTCACCAGTAAGATGGTAGACGTTTACAAAGTAAGTAGACTTCAGTGGGTTCAGGTGCTTCCTGTCCTTCCCTGTGAGGACAGATGTGCATCTGTCCTCCTGCTGCTATTGCTGTCATGTGGGGGCTCACTCCTTTGCTCTCCATTGGCAGAAACTCAGTGAAATGATCCCAAAGTCAGCAGTGGGGGAGCTGAATGAGGACTCCAGCAACATAATTGAACTAATTCAGGTGGCCTACAATGTAAGTGATGGATAAGGATGTATTTTACCTATCTGGCAGGAGTTAAGCAAGGAAAAGTTCCCATTGTATATCCTCATCGTCAGAGAGCTGGTGGAACTGGGGTTTAGGGGATGGGACACACTGAGCCACTCTGCCCACGGCAAAAAAGAAGTTTTCACCTCTCTGATGCCATTGCCTGCCATTCCCACCCCACTGCAGGAGCTGAGACTCTGGCCTGGAGTGCTCCCTGCCCTTGTACACTGGGCTGGGGGAAGCAAGCCCCATCCTCTTGCTTCTGTCTCTTCTTGGGCTGACTGCACTCTCTCCACCATTTCCGCACAGAACCTCTCCTCACGGATCATCCTGGACCACTCCACCCTGCCAGATGTCCTGGATGTCAAATATGACTCCATTTGCAATGCAAAGAAGGTAGTCTCAGATGAAGCAAGAGGGCAGTGTGACAACGTAAAGATCAATGACGAGGTATGTTCTCCTGTATTAGGAATGCCATGCAGCTTGCAATGTTCCTGCTGCCTTTTCTGTCTAACTGCAAGAACACAGACTGTTGTTCCAGAGTATTTGTTCTCATGAATTTAAGGTCCAAAGTGTCCGAAGCACAGTGGGAGAGGGGTGGGTCCTCCATTGTGCTGGATGTGTGTGCTCAGCCTAGGGCTGATACAACCCTCTTATTACGGAAGCTATCTGATGGTCTCCAGCCCTTCCCTTCCCTTTCTCACTCTGCACCTTCTAGGTGACCTTCAGAGTGAAGGTCACAGCAAAGGAGTGTATCCAAAGCCAGTCCTTCACTATCCGGCCGCTGGGCTTCACAGACACGCTCACCGTCCACCTAGACAGCAACTGTGACTGCAACTGCGAAGAGCAGCCTGACCAAACAGCCTGCAATGGAAAAGGCAACATCGTCTGTGGGATCTGCAGGTGAGTGCTGTTTCCCCCCAAATATTATTTCAAATGCGGCCAGAACTGGGGAGCTGCTAGGAGAGGGCTGTTAGGCCAAGCCGAGCGCAGCTGTGTGCTGTGCTTGGTTCCTCACAGCAACTTTGTGCCTGCAGGATGTGGGGCCTGGTGAGGGCTCAGCAGAGAGATTTACACTGAGCAGTCAGTCATGGGCTTGCCCTGAAGCTTTGAACCAATTTTCTTATTTGGAGAGGGAGTTAAAGCTTGCGGTGACAAGGGACACAGTGAGGTCTCTTCTGTTTGTGGAGTCTCTGATGCTTTCCAAAGGGCATCCATGCATCTGCCCAACCATCCATCCACCCACCCTATCTATCCAACTATCCACCCATCCACCCATCTACCAGCCCATCTGTCAAGCAGATGCAACTTTCTGTAGAAATCTCTTTAAAATCCCACTTCAGTTCATGTACGTCTTTAAGCATAAGTGTTGCTTTATGGCCCTTCAGTGTGGGAGAGGAAAAGACTGGGTTTCCTCAGGAAACACTCAGATCTCCTTGCAAGGCTTTGGAAATTATAAATATAATAATGATTTCCGGGCAACCGTTTGGTGTTGTAAATATAACCAGCACAGAGAGCAGCATTTCTGAGGTCTCCCACTGACGTGCTGCCCAGAATTAGCACCAACATGTGGTGGTGCAGACGCCTGGTGACATGTTTGTTTCCGGTGAGGCTGTCCCAGATTTGCTCCACTTTGGCTGAGGTCTGAGCCCAGCCCCGCACATGCTCTGCAGCATTTCTGGCAGCTGATGACCCAGACTTGCTCCTCTCCTCTCACGGCAGCTGCAATTCAGGCTACACGGGGAAGAACTGCGAGTGTGAAACCAAGGGCAAGACCAGCAAAGAGCTGGAAGGCAGCTGCCGGAAGGACAACAGCTCAGTCATCTGCTCAGGACTAGGGGACTGCGTGTGTGGGCAGTGCATCTGCCATACCAGCGACGTGCCCAACAAGCAGATCTACGGCACCTTCTGCGAGTGCGACAACATGAACTGCGAGTTCCACAACGGCTCCCTGTGTGGCGGCACCGGTGAGCAGCTGGGCAGAGGGAGGGTTGTCTTGCTGCCTGAGCTGCACGAGCATATTTTCATGCTGCCCTCACAAAACCCCTCCCGGAAAGGCAGCCTTAGTCCCAGCACAGTGGCTTCTTCCGAGCAAGGATGTGGCCAGAGCTGGCAGAAAGTGACCAGTTCCCCCTTTTCACTCTTCTCCCATCCCCATCCTCTGTGTACCAGGGAAGATACCTCTGGATAACACGTGGGTAGAGTAGATAAGTTGCATTGTCAGGGCAGCTCCCTGCAGCCCCCTCCTCTGCAGGCAGCCCTGAGCCTTTCAGGACCATGAACAGAGCGGTTTCCCCCCACAGAGCGAGGGCAGTGCGACTGTGGCAAGTGCAGGTGCACGTCTGAGTACCAGGGCAGCGCCTGCCAGTGCAAGAAGTCGACGGAAGGCTGTTTGAACAGCCGGGGGAACGAGTGCAGCCTCCGCGGCTCCTGCCACTGCAACCGCTGCCAGTGCCGGGGGGGCTATCAGCCCCCGTTCTGTGAGGAGTGCCCCGGCTGCCCCTCGCCCTGCAGCAAATACGTGTGAGTGATGGGGCTTAGTGGTGGGGCAGGGGTGGGGACAGCCACCGCTGTGGAGGTAAGTCACATCCACCTGTGTTGCAGCTCCTGTGTGGAGTGCAAGGCCTTCCAGAGTGGGCCACTGGAGAAGAACTGCTCGGAGGCCTGCAAGAACATCCGATATGTTGAAGAGCCACAGGCACGGAGCCGGCAGTGCAAGGAGAAGGACTCCAAGAACTGTTGGATCTCCTTCCGCATGTCCCAGGATGACGGAGAGGAGATGTACACTGTCACTGTTGACCCTAAGAAAGGTACCCGCCCCACTCCTTGTGCCCCAGCCCTACCAGCTCTCCCGGGGGCAGCAGATGAATTGTCTATGTTTGCTCTACAGAGTGCCCGGAGCCTCCCAACATCGGGCTGATTGTAGGTGGGACCATCGCCGGTGTGGCTCTCATCGGCCTGGTGCTCCTGCTGATCTGGCGGCTCCTGACAGAGCTGTTTGACCGCCGGGAGTACCGCAGGTTCGAGAAGGAGAAGTCCAAGGCCAAGTGGAATGAGGTAAGAAAAATTGTCTGCAGCAGTGGGGCACACCGGGCCTTGGGACACCTGCATGCAGGGAAGATGGGCATGGAGGGGACATCACTTGCAGAGGCAGCCACAGCTGGCAGTGCCCGGAGTGTTGCAGACCTGGATCTTCCCACTGCTTGACCTTGGGGCTGCCAGTGCTGTCTGCATCATTCATAGTCAGGGTGGGGTGAGTAACACACTGCTGAAAATCCAACACTGTGCAACACTGAGGGACTTTCACCCTTATCCCTCCAGGCTGATAATCCCCTATTCAAGAGTGCCACCACAACCGTCGTGAACCCCAGATTCGATGGGCAATGAAGTGGAGCAACACTTGTCAGCACTGGGCCTCACCATTAAATAAGGAAATGCCAAGCTAAGGAAATCTCAAACTAAGGCTCCTACCTCTTCTTCTTTATTCTGCTGGTTTGTTCCCTTCTTCTAAAAGTCCACCAGCACATCATGTGCTGACTGAGGGCCTGCACGGCACCTGACTCTCCGCATGGTGCTCGCTGGTTGTGTTTTGGGAGGAGAGAAGAGCAGCAGCTTTGCCATGGACAGAGCTGCAGAGTAGGTCTCACCAGCAGGGAAGTACCATAGCTCCCATAGCAGTTACTGTCTGTCTCAGCTAACTTTGCCTTGTGTCATGACCTTCGGAGATCAAGTTCCAAAAACAGCGTAGTGCACATAGTGCTTCCGGCTGTGATTTCAAAACTGCTATTACCTTTCTGCTCCAGCAGGCTCCGCTCAGAGGCTCCTCCATGCCCAGCCTTCCCCTGCTTCACTGCTCTCCACTGTTGCATTTGCAGCTCATTTCTGAAGCACTCACTTCTGAGGAGGATGTGGAGGGCCCCCAGGCTGGGGGGTCTGCTCTGGATGTTGCTGTACCTGGAGGTGATGGGCAGCAAGGAAACATGCACTGATTTATTTTTCTAAGTCATCAGCTGCTCCTCAGTGTTGATCCCTTCTCAGAGCTATGATGGGCTCCTCCACATTTCTACCTGGGCTCCTGCAATCTTGGCTTACCTCCAGCAGGCCTTGAGACTGTTGCATGACAAGGAAGCAAAGCAGCAGCAATCTGAACCATAGAACATCAGCACCAGAGGTAATGAACGAGTGAAACATTGCCTACAGCTCAGACCTCAGCAATAGCTTCTTCTACCATCTTCCAGGTCTAGATCTACATCAGACATGCTCAGGACCAGGAATGCAAAAGACTTGGCATTACACAGAGCATCTCCAGTTCAGTGCTTTTTCAAATTCTGCACAGCAGCTAGGTCCTCTTATGCCATCATCATTATTTTGAAATGTGTACAGTTCTGTATTTGCTTCAAGTTTGGGAATAATTTGCATATAGCTATATTATGTCAAATCACTGTTTGCCCTATGAATATGTTTAAAGTTAATAAAAATTAATATATAAATACATCTGCATACGTCCTACTAAGAATCAGGTACTAGGGCAGCAGCTGAAGCACATATCAAAAAAACTTCAGCCAAGTCTTCACCCCACACCTGGCTGTGTGAAGACTCCAGAGGCACCACCCTAGGGCTCCAGGTCTGTGACGCTATGCCCATTGCCAAGTACCCAGACAGACGTTTTTATTACTCAAACACAAAGAGAGAATCTCCCTTATCAGTAGCTGTGGGTCTCACTGCTGGTGTAGGCTGTGCAGTACACGCACAAATATGAACAAGTTTAGCAGAACAGTTAGAGAAAATCAATGGGGAATGCAAGCACAGAGATTCAGACCTTTTCTAAGAGAATTATGACCAGTAATTGCACTAGACAGAAGTATATCCTAGGATATGTACAAAAGCCAAGAGGGAAACCTGAGCTAAGAGGGTCCTTCATGCCCCTTGGTCTTGCTTTAGTCCAAAGACTTGGTGGTGGAGCCTGTGTGGACATGCCTGCAACAGTCATAAGTATTTCACAGGCAGGTGTGAAATGGCCCTTCCTCCAGACTTCAGGCAGTGACACTGAACATCCTTTCTTAAGGTTAATTTATTTTTGATAGAAATGGAACAACTGTATTTTCCTTGCCTTGGCGAAAGGAAGCTGGCTGATTTTCAACCAAGAACCTTCCAAACACTGTTCCAAAATCACAAATTAGCTCACGTTCCCAAGTTCACCTGAAATATAGCACATCTAAGCAGGGCACAGCTTTTGAGCACACTGGCCAGTGCATAGGCATGGACACTGAGATAATATTGTTTTCAATGTCTTGGTGACTACTACTTGTGAGGGGCACAGGAGGTAAGGAAGCCAGGATAGAGGAACTTACCCACATAGCACACAGACAGCAGTGGAGTTAAAAGAAATGTGTCTTGACAGAAAAGCAATAAAGAAAAAGGGTTGCAAATTTTAAATAGCATTTTCAGATGCAAGAATTGCGGGCAAAATACGTACCTAATTTCAGTACTTAAAAGGGGAGTTATAGAAAAGATGGATAAAAACTTTTTTGCTCAATCAGATAATGACAGGACAAAGAGGAACGAATTTAAACTAAAAGAGGGGAGATTTAGATTAGAGGTTAGGAGGATATTCTTCACACAGAGGGTGGGGTGGTGAGGCACTGCAACAAGTTGCCCAGAGGGGCTGTGGATGCCCCATCCCCGGAGGTATTCAAGATCAGGTTGGACAAGGCCCTGGGCAACCTGATCTAGTGGGTGGTGTCCCTGCCCATGGCAGGGAGGGTTGGAACAAGATAATCTTTAAGGTCCCTTCCAACCCAAGCAGTTCTATGATTCTATGATCTATTTTTCAAACTATGTGGTAGCTTTTGAATTATTTATGAGAAAATACCAACAATATGGCAGGGATACATTTCTTTCACAGATTACTAAGGTGTTTCAGAAGGAGAAATGTGACCCTGCCTGCAGAGTGCCTCAAAATGGGTGCTGCATGAGCCTGCTCAGCTCTAGAGGCATGGGTACAATAGGCAGCCTCATGCCTGCAAGCCAAGCCTTCTAAGTATGAAGCTGAGATACCTGGAGATATCTCTCATCCAACTGGAAAAGGGTGGAGGGGAGGATAAAAAGTGGGGCAAAACCAGATTTTGGTAAGAGTTGACTTCTGAGCCAGCAATACTGGGACGGTCCCAGTATGGACTGAGACACCCTGACCCATTCAAGTGTTTGGCTGGCTAGAAGGGTGTGCTCCCCACACTACTGCACACAAAACCCATGCCCAGCCCGTGACGCACAGCACTGCTCAAGAGGCAATGCTACTGAGATTAGGCAGAGAGACATGAGTCCTTGCAGAGGCTCTGTAGGCTCTCTGTAACCCAGTGAGTTCCTCTGACCTGGGGAGAGGAAGAGGGACCACTGCTTCCCTTGGGGAGCAGCAGACAGAAGGGCTGCAGGAGTTGCCAGACTACATTCCAAGAAAAATAAAATACATCAAAGTGAAACAGACACCTGTGCCTTTGCTTTATTACATCCGGGACCTCCCTTTACATTTGAGCCACTTGGGTGCTGAAGGGAAATTTTCCAATACTCTTGATGTAATGGCACCAGCCCCACAAGCTCTGTATGAAGATGTCTGAGTTCCATGTCAGTCTTTTTATGAGCAGGTAGGTGCCGCCTAGTCCTGCTGCCCCCATGATGAAGAGCCCTCGATTAATTATCTGCAAGTACAAAGAGAAATCCTGAGCAACCAGCGAAGCCCCTTGGCCAAACAGCTCAGATGCCTGGTGCCAGCCAAAAGAGCAGCCCTCACTCAGAACGTGTCAGGAGGACGTCAGCTGAAAAGGATTATCCGGGCTGAAGGAGCAGCTCCAGGCAAGGAGCTGCCAGCAAGGGAAACACAGTACCCTGCACGTGCATGGCCCCCTAGGCTCTCCCCTGTGCCACCCTCCTGCAGGTGGGCTGTCTCAACACCTTCACCCATCTGGCAATATCCCACCACCAAAGCTCTCTCCCCTGCAGCTGAGCAGTGCCAGTATGCAGGATGTGGGGGCTCACAGCAAGGGCAGGATGACCACAAACCCTTACCTTTTTCTGCCATTTCCAGTGCTGAAGTGCCTTGTGGTAGCGAATTCTGCTGAAGGTCACCTGGGGGGATTGCATGGTCAGGTCACCAGCTCTGAGACAGGTGGGAGCAGCTCACAGTGAGCTAGGATGGTGGGGAGCAAGGTTTGGCCTTACCATGGTGTAGAGCGGGATGATGGTAGAAGGCATGAGGGCGTGGAGGAAGTTGTCTACCCGCTTTCGGAAAATGAACCATGTTGAATTGACGTGCTCTCGCATCTGCAACAGAGCAATCACCACCTGGATGTCTTGGCAGAGCCCCATGCTCCATGACAGCTCTTCCCCAAGCTCTCACTGCCTGTCTCAGGCAGGCGCCATGGGGAGCAGAGCCCGCCCAGCCTGAGCATTCCCAGCACAGAGCAAGTAAACAGACAAATTTGGATGACCCCTGACAGGGCCCCAAGGCAGCACTGTGAGAGCTGCCATCTCCCTGTCCACTTGTGGGTTCCTCACTGGGTAACGAGGCAGGACACCGCTGCAGGGATAGTCCCCAGGACCACAGCCCGTGTGCTGTTCGCTTACCTCTATGTAGTTGTACATGGCTAGGTCTGAGATTGCATGGTCATCTGGCACCCTCAGCCTAGAGAACTCAGGGAGGCAGGCACCTGGGAAAAGAAAGCAGCCGCTCACAGGCAGCTCCCCAGCAGGGCCTGCAGCTGCTTTCAGCTCCAGAGAGCTTTCCTTCAGCCATCTCACTCACCAAGGTCATTGTGGAACTGGTCCATTAATTCATCAAAGACCAGACAATCCTCAAAGCCCTGGGAGGAAGATGGGAGGGTAAATAGGCAACAGGAGTCACACATTCACAAGAAATGCCCTCATATATTCTTAACTAATGTAGCTGTTGGCAAGCACAGTGTCTCGCTGACCACAGCTTCACAGCAGGAGGCTTCCTGACAGGGATCTTGCAGAGCAATGGTAGTAGGTGGCCTTCCTAAGCATCCTGGGTCTCCTACTGGACCACCCATCCCCACCCGCCCCCAGGTAGTCCTCTGCCTCGTGGAAAGGTGGCACCACTGTCCTGTCCCTTATCTGCTCTCCAGAATGCAGCCAGGTCCAATCAAGCAGACAGGTATCTGGAAGGAGTTCAACACCTGCCCATGCAGAGGACATCAAACTGTGGAATGGGTCAGCCCATGAGTTCTGTGGAGCTACACTCTAAAAATGGGCATTTCTGGGTGAAAAGAGTGGGGACCTGACTGACACAGTCCAGGGCAAGCTGTGAACTTACTGCATTCATGCCTTGTCCGTAGAAGGGCACAACAGCATGAGCAGCATCTCCCATCAGCACGCACCGGGAAGCAAGGTGGTAGGAGGAACACTTCACAGATATCATGGCCTGGGCTGGCAGCAAAAAGTAATCGTGCTTCAGCTCTCGCCTTCAGGCAAAACAACAGATACTTCACTTGGTGGGACTGCAAGAGACAGCAAGAGCAAACCATGCCACGTCCAAGCTTGGGAAGCTAAGGCCACAGGCATTGTCTGCCTCGGTATGCAAAAATCACACCTGTTCACTGTTATATTTGTGCTGGTAAAAAAAAAGTGGAAGACCTATTTCATGAACTTCCCACTACACATTAAGCAAGCATGATGTATGTACATTGAATAACATGATTTCACAAAGGCAGATAGCTTTGCTTCCCATAGCTGTGGCACAATATATTCAGACCACTCTTGCTCGGGATCCTACTGACACCAGTCAGTATGTGTGCTGGAAAGGCTGGTTCTGGTCCCCCCCCCCCCCCCCCCAAGGACCCTCAGGGGTAGTGAGATGCTCCAGCTCCATGCTGCTGCCCTGGTGCCATTTGTCCAGCAGTGAGAGCCAGCCAGGGTCCCACTGCACAGGAAACATCATGCTGCTGGGAGCTGCCTGCTCTTGTCTCAGACCTGACTCTCGTTCTAGCTACAGCTAAGTGCCAAACTTTGCATAGTTAGCACAGTTTGTTTGTTTGTTTTTCCAAGCATAATATCTGCCAGCCTAGCTTTTCTCAGTCTGTTAGCCGAGTTACACAGATGCTGAGATTTTAGATATTTCAACAGTGGGACTAGCTTCACACTGCTGTTTTCTGTGCACAAACCTCACCTTAGCTCTAGTCAAGCCACTTCACTCACCCAACCCTAGTATCAAAAAAACCCATAGGTTATTATCTGCTAATCCATCTCCTGAGTTCAAGAACTTCAACAGCAATACAGAAGCAGTAGGAGGTGACCCACTTTTCACTTCCCACAGTGGCAGGGCCTGGACTGTACCTCCAAGGTACAGAACAGTGCTCAGTTGTGACTTAGAGACTACTGCAGGATGGGACTGTGTCTTGCTGCTGAGTCTGTTACTCCACTGAAGAAGCAATGGACACCCAAGACTCTCTGTTCCCCCTCTCCTACAGACCATGAAGAGATACTCGAGCAGTGTTCACATGATGCTGGCCCACCAGCTTCAGCAGAGTCCCTGTCACGGGGAGCACATCCCCTGGTGTGGTGGTACTGTGCTGAGGAGCAACAAGGGGCAATGGGGACACTTACTCTCCGATGAGGGGGATAGAGTCTGGGAAGTAGGTCTGGAAAAAATCCAGTACTTGCTCGCCGGTCGTTAGCTTCTCGAATTCCTCAAAGGGCATGAAGAGCGTGCAGGTGAAGGACTTGTCCTGCCAGCAGGGGAGGAAGTTTGGAAAGAAGCCCAGAGGCCACAAAAAGTACCTGAAGTATGGGCCAGCAGCTGAGTGCCCGGCCTGCTGGTCACCCAGCTGTTGCAGTGGCCAGTCTACCCAGTGAGGACCAGCACCTAGTCACTCCATGTCCCATGGTTGTTTACATGTCCTGGGCGTTGCAGGGGTGAAAGGGGTGGCAGACAAGGGCAGTGCAGGATTTGCTAAAGCAGGCCTGGCAGGCTGCATTTGTACTCCAATATCTGGTGGATATCATCCAGCTGCAGATAGAGAGGCAGCTGAGGTACCTGCTCAGCTCTGCGGGACAAAGCTAGCTCTGGGGGTGTTGCCCTGCACCCCCCAGGTGGAGGAAACTCCTGGCTCAGACTGGAGGTACCTCCAGGCACCTCTCCAAGCAGGCATCAGCCCCCCCAGCCCACGCCACGTGTCTGCCACCACAGCCAGTTCCTTCCCACAAGCTCCATTCCCATGCCCCAAAGGAGCGTGCCTATGGGTTATCACCATGTTGGGCAGTGCAATCATCATGAAGGTGTTTCTTGGCCAGATGTGGAGGTAGTTTGGTTCCATGGCAAACTGAAAGAGAAGTAAAATCACCTCATATCCCTGATCTGCTGGGTCTTCTCCAGACTAGCCTCAAGTTCCCTCCACACCAGTACACCAGTTCCTGTCCCTTGTACCTCAGGAAGAAACAAGGACCTCAGGGCCCCTTTCCACTTCCTATAGCGTCTAGTGAGGCACAGAGCAAGAACAAGTGCAGGGCAAACCAGGGAGAGATCGGCTAGTTTGTGCCCGCTGTTGTCCACACAGGCACATTTGCATATCCCCAAGAACTCTCTGAGTTGGCCCTACCAATGAAACAAACTCCAAAAACAGCAAGAGATGCCTATCTTCTCCTAGAAAAGCTTTAAGCCCTTGGGAGGCTGACTGAGCCCCAAGTGAGAAGTGAGTTCCTCTAGCACTGCTGTAACAGAACCACAATGAGGAAAGTGGGTGCCACACCAGGAGGGGCTGCAGCAACCCTGGGATAGGCACACTTACATCTCCATCCCTCGGGGGGATGGTCAGCTCCATGTAGCCGTGAGGGATGTACTCGTGACTGTAGTTGAAGCGCGTTTGCCTCATGAACTGCTTCCTGACAGTCGAGAAGGCTCCATCGCATCCCACAATAAGATCATAGGTGACTTCCAAGGGCGGCTGGTCAGACCTGGAGGCAGGAGAGTCCCTTGGAACAACCCCGCCATAAACCCCAGGGCAGCTCATCATTACACAGAAGACCTGCCTTTTGCAATTTGCTGCAAAAATGCCTGGGTCACCTGCAGCATTATTAAACTTCCAGAATATGGGGAGAATGTCTTTCACTGAAAACATCAGAATAAGTCGTTATTCTGCAGACTGTTGAATGTGTAATTCTGCCAGATATGTCCAAGTACACAGCAGGCACTGTTTGTATAACGCTGCTGTTGCGTAGACCCTCCATCCCCAGATAAATGGGATGACACAACCAAAACTTAACACAACTGCAAAACAAGGTCATTACTTGCCCTTTCTGGTGAGCAATCTGACCCTGAAAGCCAGCACTACCGAGACTGGCACATTTACTTCTTGCACAGGTCATCAAGCGTGTGTCTCACCTGTTACCAGCCTGCTGGGGGAGGTACTTCAGCTTTTTCAGTCTCTCTGTGAATTCTGCTTTGATATCTCTGCTTTCCAAAGCTGATACCAAGTTTTGTCCACTCAGGAGTAACACAGTAGTTTTGAACAGAAATTGCTCAATTGTTTGAGGTTTTATGAATTATTAAGCAGAAATAACCAAACACAGCACTTTATCCCAGGCTTGCACGGGACTTACCTGTTTATGGTTAACGTCCCCAACTTTGCATTGCACTCCATGAGCTTGTGTCCAAAGTACAGTCTAGTGTTGGAGTACTTCTCAGCAGCTGTGAAAAGACAACTACAAGTAGAGGCTTGTACTGACCCCAGAAATATTTCCAAAGGATCCCTAACTTACAGGGATTTTTTGTTGTTACTGCAAGTCAGACTGTTGTGCTGAGCAGTGGCAGGCAGGTGGGGCACACTAGGATGTGTTTAGTTAACTCTGGTGAAAACTATTTAAAAAGGGCAACGAAATCTAAAAAGATTTCTTTCTTCCCTGCAGGGACATGGGTATTCACCTGTCTCCACCATCATTATGTTGTATTTCAGGACAGGACACAGTGCCTGCAGCCAACAGGAAGTTCAGGGCAATGTCACCGTCCCTGGGGGTGTTTAAGGAAAGGTTGGACGTGGTGCTTAGGGACATGGTTTAGTGGGTGACATTAATAGTAGGAGGATAGTTAGACCAGATGATCTTGAAGGCCTTTTCCAACCTTAATGATTCTATGATTCGACTTGGACAGCACAGATTACATACTTGGCTGCAGTTTCTATTTGGCTAATACTATTGTGGGCTGCAGAAAATGTCACAAGATGTAGGAGATACCTCCTGTTCTGGCTGGCAAAGCCCCAGTCAAGAGCAAACATGGGGAGAGCTGCTCCTTGGCGGTTTCTGCACCTGCAGAAAGGCCTCAGGGGGACTTGTCTGAATATACTTTTGCTGCAGAGGAACAGCAGAGAACCAGCACAGGAGAAGAAAGGGAAGACAATGCAGAAACACCAGCGGCAGCAATGTAGCCAGCACAGCTCTGTGACAAGCATATAGCCACAAAGACAGGACTTTGTACATTTTTGTAAACAGAGAGGACTGTATCCAAGATAGCAAACTGCAGACTGCTCCTGCAAACAGAAACTCTCCCAGGCTCCATGTCTTGGCTAACCACAATGGATAAAGCATTGTTCTTTCTCAATTCCTCAAGTCAATTCCTCAAGTGAGTCTGAATTCTGCAAATTGCTCAGCTGGCACTTCCCACACTCAGCAGATGATGTGTTGTTCCTACCCATCTGAACCATCTGTGGAGAGGGTAATTAACTACAGAGCAAACAACCTCACCAGACCTTCACCTCTGTAACGTGCAACACAGCTCCTGCCTTGTGTTTCTGCTCATTTCTTACCTACAGCTTGCTCCTCCATGGATGCTAGAAGATGGTGTTGAGCACCTGAGTCTCTACAGTGCAGGCAGAGGATTTCATTTCAAGTGCTACTGCTGAATTCTTCTTACTAATGCAGGTGGATTGCATATGTGCAAGAAAAGCCTGGGACTCAAAGGCACTCAGCTGCAGTTCATCAGGCAAACCTTAAAGTTTTGGTGACCAGGGTATATAAGTGTTTGCAAATGGACCTGGAAACTTACCTGTTAACAGCTCTCTGTTTAAGTTTGCTCTGTCCACAGAGAGAATGTACTGCAAAACAAATAAACAGAGAGTTCAGAAAGCATTTCTGAAGGCCATTTTTCTCAGAAAGATTACGCATGCCACCTCCTCAAAATCTCCTAGTAATGACCCTGCTGAAACTGGGGTGCTTCCTTCATACAATCCCATCCCCACTCACAGCATTAAGACCATAAGCCCAGGCTGGGCAGACATTTCAGGCAGGAAACCAAAATGAGACTGACCAAGGCACACTGCAATGAATGTACTAAAGATGAGCTGTGCAGAGAAGCAAGGGAATCAAAACATGCATGTTGTGTTTGCCGGAAAATGGAAGATCTTTACCGAATGATTGGAATGCATCAATGGCTACATCAGAATAAGTATGGTAAGTCTAATGATGCATAAAATCAATGCTGTGTATTTTTGCAGGATGGGGAGAGAGGAAATCCTGAGATGAGGGTAACCTAATTTCTTCCAGAATGCTGTTGTCTCTATTTTGGCAGGTGCACCTCACTCCCTTCCCACCACCCATCACAGAGACCCCTTGTGTTCTGTGAAGCACCCCCAAAGTGAGAGCATGAGACAAGTACCTGGTTCTTCTTGCCATATGGAATGGAGTATTTCTTCCCAGATGGCGTGTGTATTCTCCGTGCATGCATGGGGATGCCTTTGGACACAATCTGAAATAGAAGGGAGGAGAACCCAGTTTTCCCCCCAAAGCTGAGCCATCAAGGGGCAGGACACAACCCACCTAGTGCCATCCCCCAAACTCCACACTCCAGGCAGAATGGAGCAACCTCTGCTCATAGGGTTTCTGCAGCCAGACAAATTGCTGGGGAAAAAATTGCAAGGTAAATGCAGCATGGAGTTATTACATGGCAGTGGGCAGTCCAGGACAGTGCTGGGTCCTGATCACAGAAGTCAGCATGCAGGGGGACCAAGAGTCACTCCAAAGCTTGCTGAGGAAGCTAGAGAGAAGACCAAGCCTAAAGGTCAAGATCTGGGGGAAAAATACAGATTTTGGCATGTCAGAGGGGAAACTAGCCCCTTCATCACATCCTTTTGGGAGGCCACTTGCTTCTGTCCCTTCTAGGAGGGAGGAGAGGCGGGCACTGGCAGGAGTTGCCTGAGTGGTGGCCACCCAGCGAAGCTCTCTCTGCCACACACAGAGCCCAGCTGCCTGGGGCTGGGCATCCCCAGCAGTGGCAGCAGTGCTGCAAGGTGGCAGGGAGCCAGGCTGGAGGCATGCTGCAGGGGGGCTTGGCCTCAGCCTCCCTGAAAGCAGAGCTGCCCCTGCAGTGGCACCCGTCCATCACCAGCTGAAGCCAACATCTCGACCCCAAAGACCCTGCACCTATAGAAGCAGTGAGGGTACCTGCTCTTCCATCCCCACGGCCTGGAGGGCCTGGCGTCCTCTGTGGGACAGGGCCAAGTTAATGCTTCTGCCACGGGCGAAGCTGGACATCCGAATATCTGCACAGAGAGAGCAGTTGGTTACACAGACACCTTCTGCATGGCTTCACCACCCGAAATCCCTGCAGCGGCAGCAGGTGGATGGTGGGGAGTCTCCCACGTTCCCCCAGCCCTCCAGCTCTGAGACCAGCTCTGCAGCATCCTGCTGAGAAACCTGGTCGTGAGATGCCCCTTCCTCGTATGGGATGCTGTTTCACATGCCATCCACACAGCAAAGTGGGCAGGTCACGGTCAGTTGCTGGGAAAGCATCTGAGCCACTGGAGAGGGGAATGGGCAGCTGAGTGTCCCTTCCTCTGTGCCTTCTCCAGTCTCAGAGAAGCTGCTGCAGCTGAGTGCAGCAAAGGAGCCACAGGGTCCTGACACCTCTTTGTAGCACCAAAGGACATGTTATCAAAAAGAGAAGCTTCCCACCTCAGCAGAGGGAGCTGAGCAATTAATGTCTGGCAGCTTCTCATCCTCTGCTGGGTGTCACTGATGCTTTCCAGGACACTGGCAAGTCATGCTCTCAGATTTCCCTGGCTGTCCAGACAGTGTGTGTCACAGGGCCTCGTCCCAGTCCCGAGACAGATGCTATCTTAGCAAGAGCCACAGGCCCAAAGATTGGGCAGAGGGGTAGGATTCATCCTCCCTGGAAGGCAGGTGAGAACACCCATCCTCCTGGCGGCAGCCAACTCATGGTGCTTCAGCAGCAGCAGAAGTGGATGGACATGCTTCCAGCATTGCCTCCAGCATTGCTTCCAGCGCCTCAGTCACTTCAGGAATGGTGAGTGTTATCCTCACAGTAACAGCTGAATGCAGCTTGCTTCAGTTAAATTAACCACAGGCTTTTTTAACCCAAGAAACTTCTAGCACATACAACATCCGGCAAAGAGTTTAACAGTTCAACAGCTGTGAAGAAGCATTTCCTTTTGTTCTGAACTTGAAACCTGCTGCCTTCACATGAGGCTGGCTGCTGCTCCTGCCAGAGTGAGCTGCAAACAGCTGCTCATGATGCCTTCACCATGCCCTGCTGTAGATGTGCTACTTCTGGTCTTAGGAGTCTCGGCTGGGCTGGTCCTCCCTGATGAGAAAGCTGCTCCCCACACCGCCCATCCTGAGACCTTCTTGTCGATAACTGCTTCCTCCTGCAGGGGCTCAGAGCTGTGTATGGTGCTCAGGATGGGTGCCTGGGAGTTCTGGCCTGCTCCAACAACTTCCCAAGCAAGATGCTATCAGAGACCACATTTCACACAGAGCTTCTCCTACTCTCACTGCACATTTCAGTTTAGTTTCACCCTCCATAAGTGTCATTCTCATCTTCCATTTTGCTGCAGAGGTGCTGAAGGCAGATTATTTCTCTTCCTTTCAACAAGCACCTGGGCACTGGGCTGTGCCAGAGCTACAGCCAGTTCAGGCAGGAACGAGAGCAGCTCTCTGCCACAAGCTGCAGTCATGTCACCCTCTGATGGCTCCCTCAGAAGTCAGTGCCACTGCACACCAAGCTTGCCTGGGACACTTCAGAGCATGCCCATACACACTACTGCAGCAGTGCCATGCTGCTGCTCATCCCTCCAGTACCTGTAGTACCAGGTACCCTCCAGTACCTCCATTCCTGTTTGCCAAGTCCTACTTCTGCTACAGCTGGAGCTCAGAGTAGGGGCATGTGCTGCTCACTTTTTTCCCCATGACTAAAGGTCTTCATAACCTTCAGCTTGCCCCATACATCACTCCTCAGCTCACAGTCACAAGCAGAAATGAGGAGAATGAGGAAATAACCTGACAAGAACCATGCTTTTCTGTCAGCTTAAGAACTCACTTCTGCAAACACCCATGGCTAACACGTAGTGCTTGCTGTAGCATGCTGTGCCAGAGATGTGCCCACTCATTCTGTGCATCATTTGGAGCCTTTTCAATGTGGTACCCAAGTTTCTGAGCACGAGCTGTGATGTTCCAGCTCCTTTGACAGCATAATGTAACTAGTAAATACAAACACTACTGCATTTTGACAGAGGCAGACAGCTCTGCAGTAGTCATGCTTCTGTGTGCCAGGGAAGATTACTCTGAGAAATGGAAATACTCCACTGAGGGCCTCTTGTGAACTGTCACACTTACCAAAGTGTTTGTTCCTCCCTAATAGTTTCTGAACTTGTAGCTTTCTTCCAGTGCTTCCAGACTTTGCTACTAGCCTTTCTTGAAGGCAGGGACAACCCTCTTGCTGAACATGGATTCACTACGCTTAGTGACAGGAGACCCTCCTCGCCAATATTTATGGCATTTAGGAGTCAACTCAGTGCTTTTAGCCCTAAGAGCAATGCTGCAGTATTAACAATAGCAATTGTTCTCAAAGTTCTAACACCTAGTTCAATGGCACCATGCTATACTTCTTAATGCAGAAAATATTTTTTGAAAAATAAGGATTTGAATCAGTATTTAAACCAAGGCCATAAAAAAGGGCAATTATTAATATTAAGTAATATCTGAAGGGCTGGTTCTCTCCACACAAGGCAGTGTATTTCAAATAAATGCTTCCCCCAACCACCACAGATGCTAAAGGAAAGAGTGAAAAGGACATCCACAAAGTAACACTTTCAGATTCTGCTTTCTCCCTGCAGCTTCAGTGAGGTCATGCAGTTCCTCTTTTGCTTCTTAAAGAGCTATTACAAGTAAAGGGACACAAATATATTATTAAAGCAGTAATGTTCAGGCTGCACTTACCTTCTCTGGCTTCATAAACATCAACATGGAAACCTCGTCTAGCAAAGAAACAGGCATTTAATGCACCCACCTACAAGAGAAGGATCAGGAATGATGGATGAAGTGTTTCACTATTAGCTATATCACAGATCACTATTGAACTGCATCTCCTTCACAAGGGAAAACAGCAGTCAGAGGGTGCAGTTGAGCAGAGATGAAGAGACCCTTTGATCAAGAACCATAGAGGACTTCTTCCTAGAGAGAAGGACTCTGGCACCCCTTATGGGCCTGCAGAGCCTCAAAGATCATCGTTACAAAAGTTAGCCATCATGGCTTGTTACATAAAGTAATATCCAGCTCGGGACTTGCTTACTTGTCAGTAATTGTGCAGGGCTAACTCATTCAGCCAGAAACAACAGGAGCTGGTGCAGGCAAGCTCCCTTCTCCTCTCTGAGCTATATATAGACACTAAAGGACGTGGTGTAGTGATGGGACTCAGTGATTTGGGCTGATGGATGGACTTGATCTTGAAGGTCTTTTCCAACTTAAACGAGTCTATGAATCTATATTTGTATTTCTTGGAAAAATGTTAGACCTCTGCAAAAGCAAGATATTACCTTAAAAAGGACAGCACTTTTCATTTAAACGGATGCCTTTTTCTTCTTTAACTTCCATCAATAATCATATCAGAACGAACAGAACTACAGACTCTTCCCACTCTTTTTCCAGCAACATAGGGACCAAGAAGGTAATGGCCAAAAAAGTCAAAATGGAACTTCAGGTGCTGTAAAGCTTCATGCTGTCTTTTAAAGTCAGACAACTCTGCAGCTAGCAGTGGAAGAAAAATGGTCCCAAACAAAAATGGGAAGGGGAAGGCATTTTCTGTTAGCTTAGCATTTACCAAGTCTCAGTCCTTGCAAAACATTTCACATTAGGGACTTGGTTAAAGCCAGGAACAGCCAATGCAATGGAAGATCTGGCAGCTGACTCTGCTTTAGGTGCCCTGAAAGGACCAAAGTGCAACTTGTTCATTCCCCATCCCCCTGTGACTTATTCTACTGTGTGGGAAAGAAAAGAGAAGTACCTGTCCTGGTATACGTACAATACCCAAACAAGGGCTGTATTAAGTGTACCTTTAAGTCTCTGTGATATCTCAGCAGCAAAGCTTTCCCTCAAAGATCCCTTCCCGTAGTAAAAAGTCCTAGTTGCACAAACAATCCTTGCTGCCTCCTGCAGTAAGACCTCAGCCAGCTCCCTGACAATACCCTGCTCTCTGGCAGAAAAAAATAATTTCAAGAAAACTAGGATTAAAAGGAGTATTGAGATTTGAACTCAAGAGAGATGATATTATTCTCTTAATTTGCAAAACAAATCAGTTAATGAACTATGTTTCAAACAAGCGAACATCATACAAAGGTGAAAGACAATATAAGCAAGAGATTTGGCAATATTTTTCCTTGCCCATGCCAACCTGCCTGGTTACAGTGTGCAGAGCAGCTCACTTGTGCTGGAGCTGCCTTTCCAGAGACCTTCACGTTCAAGCTCAGCTAGGAGCTTGGAGCTCACCTTCACGTTTAAGCCGAGCAGTCACCCACTCTACCTCCCAGCAATACTTGCATAGCCCCAGCTCCCTGGGGAGCACAGACAAATAGCAGACAGGTTGTATTTCCTACCAGACCACCTCCAACAATGGCAACTCTTTTCCCATGTGTGTTGCTGGACTCCATTGCTGTGACAGCCTCTCGACAGCGAGCTCTGAGCACTGCTGTCCCTGGGGAGGCTGGTGTCTCCTTCGACCCTGCTGCCTGCTCCCTACTCCCCAGAGGGCGGAGAATGGAGAGGATGTGGGTGGCCGCGTCATGCCTGGGTTGATTCCCTAGTTAACGTTAAAGCTCAACTCCCACCCCAGGCTGCCAGCACACCATGCTGAGCCTTAGGCAGAGATGCTTACCTACCTTGGTGTGAATGTGGTGGTCTTCAACGCAGCTTCTTTTGAAAATGGCATAGCAGTTCTGCAATCTTCAAGCACATAATGAAAGGTTGCCTCCCTGCACGTGGAATAAGAGGAGAACTTGCATGGACCTGGCTTTTGGTTGCATTGTGCTGCTCGTCCTTGGAATGACTCTGCTGAGACAGTGCTGCACACAGGAAGCTTTTAAGAGGGAGGAGTTAATTCACCTGTTTTAGTACTGGGATGTTCAGGAATAAATAGTAGCATTCTGCTTGCCCTAACCAGGGGACATACGTGTTTTGTTATTCAACCATAAACACATATTTTCTGACCGTCATGAAATTCAATTTTCTACTGTTCCAATAATGTTTATCCTAGACACAAAAACTAAAGGACAGTGAAAATACATACATTAACATTCAGTAACTACCATTTATTGCAAAGTGAGCAATGCACTGCCCAAAACTACATATCTGTTTCAATGAAGCACTAGACACGGCCCCAGCCCACAGCGCCAGGCAAGGTGAGCAGGTCGTGCCCAGGGACAGCAGCACAGGGTCAAGACAGAACTATGGAGTTAAGAAAAGCCTGAGGTCAGGACCAGGTGATGGCAATCAGAATCAGGCACAGCCTCATAATCACCAGGCACATCTATAATAGCAAAACCACCCTAAAGTTAGCCTACACTAAATAGTCAACATGATCCATTAGCCACAGGTCCAACCTTAAAGAGATTGCTGCCCACCCCTAAACCTCAACCCTGGTGGGGGCCCCAGGTGAGTCTATTCATTAAATTAATGTTCTGTAAGAAAAAATCATGCCAAAAAAAAAAAAATAAGGAAGAAACCTGGGATTCATTTTATTTTATTTTATTTTATTTTCCGAGTCTAAATCCTGACTATGTGAGGGAAAGGGTGAGAAATAATTAAACAAATATACATGCACAAGTCCAGGCTGCTTAAGTCACTCTCCAAAAACTCTGGAAAGAAAACCGTAGGTTGCACTGTGAATGTGAGGCTCAGGAGAGACTGAGAGTCAGAGCCCTCCTGGGGCAGAACACATGAACTGCAGATAGTTGGAGGTACCAGCATTGCACTTAATGTTCAAAGCAGATGACTGCAAAAGCAATTTTGTTTTTCTCCATTGAGAATTATTTATTCAAATACTGAAAGCCATGTCAATCTAACTCATGCAGTTAGGGCAGAGTGCTGATCTTTAGGAAAATCAAATGCCAGGATTTTGCTCTACTGTGCAAGTAACTGGCATTTGGACTGTTCATGTTCATTTTTAATTCCCCGGACAGGTAACTCCTGCAGCACAAATTTATCTGTGAGAAAGTAAAACTAAAAATGTTGAGAGAGGTGCAGTGGTTTAACAACACTAGGCAGCTCAGCACCACCACACTGCTCTCTTACTCTCCCTCCTCAACAGAACAGGGGGAGAAAGTACGTTGAAAAAAGCTTGTGGGTTGAGATAAGGAAAGGCAGATCACTCACCAGTTATTATCACAGGCAAAACAGACAAAGCATGTGAGAGATTAATGTAATTTATTACCTATTGATAACAAACTAGAGCAATGGGAAGTAAAATAAAACTAAAAACACCTTTCTCCCCCCATCTACTCTCTCTGCCTCCTCCCCTCAAGCAGCATAGGGGAACAGGGAATGGGGGCTGCAGTCAGTCCATAATGCTTCATCTCTGCTGCTCCTTCATGGTCACTTTGACGTGGGGTCCCTCCCATGGGATGCTGTCCTTCCCAAACTGAGCCTGTGGGGACTTCCCACAGGCAGCAGCTCTTCAAGAACTGCTCCAATGTGGGTCCATCCATCAGGAGCAAACTGCTCCAGCACGGGTCCCCTACAGTCAGCAGCTCCAACCTGGGGCCTGCTCCTGCGGGGGCTCTCCATGGGCAGCAGCCTCCTCCAAGCCACATCCACCTGCTCCACCGGGGGCTCCTCCATGGGCTGCAGCGTGGAGATCGGCTCCATGTGGGACCCATGGGCTGCAGGGGGACAGCCTGCTCCACCAGGGGCCTCTCCACAGGCCTCAGGGGAACTGCTGCTGCCTGCCTGGAGCACCTCCTGCCCTCCTGCTGCACTGACCCTGGGGTCTGAAAAATTCTTTCTCAGTTTCTCACTTCTCTCTCCCTGCTGCTGTTGCACAGCATTTTTTTCCCCCTTTCTGCTGTCACATAGGCACAGCCAGCATTGCTCACAGCCCAGCTCTTGTCATCAGCAGGTGCCTTTTGCAATCCACTAGAGCTGGCTGTTTTCTCATATGGGTAAGCTCCAGTGCTGTGCTCACAAAGGTCTCCCTGCAGCCCCCCCTGCTACCAACACCTTGTCATGTAAGCCCAGTATAGGAAGAACACGTTAGTTGATGAATTCTGGCAATTAATCCCTCATTCAGGAATCCTGTGTTAGTTTGCATTACACTCCCCAGGAAGGGAGCTGTCCACTCAGCAAAGGAGCATTTCCCCAGGTTACTGTGGGACTGTTTGGGACAGGATGTCTTGGTTCTGTGGAAATAAGGCAAAAATATTGTGACTGCTTGCTGCTGCTCTAGGTTTGGAATATGCGAGGAAACAATGGACAAGCAGAAATGGGTAAGCAGATTGCAGGTGCGTGGTACATTTTTTCTGAGGATCTGCAGTCTTCCTCTTGCTCACTTCTTGTACCAACAATATGCAGATGTACAGACATCAGGCTGTCAGCCAGATTATTTAGGAACTCTTCAAATACAGGTTGACCTCCATGATGGTATGGTACACTTGCAGAGGAACACATGCTGTCAGTATGTGGGCCACCTGCAACAAGAAAAATGTCTTTACTGTGTTTGGTAATAGCCAACAGCACACGCTTGCTGCAGCTGCAAAAGGACAGTATAGATGTATAGAATCTCATAATTCACAGTGGAAGGTAGCTAAAGAGGGAGAAGACAGATTAAAAGTCATGAGAAGAACAATTGTTTTCTCCCTTTGCTGCCTTCCCCCTCACCCTCCTAATTAAACCACTCCTTGTATCAACCCACAAGCTTTTCTTTTTTCAACATATTTTCTCCCGCTGTCCTTCAGAGGAGGGGGAGCTACAGAGCAGTGTGGTGGAACTTAGTTGCCCATCCATTAGCATAAAACCACCACACCTTGGCATGAGCAGGCTGGCTTATGGGGCAGTGTGGCTGCTCATGTGCCCATTCAGGTACTAGTCCCTGGTATCATCTCCTTGCACCTAGAAAGCAGTTGAGGACAAGCTTTCAGGAAGCAGGAAAGGCACAGGCAAGTGAGCCCTGTGAGGAGAGGGCTGTATACCTCTGCTTGGGGACTTCAGCAGTGTTTCAAGAATATGAATCCCATGGTGAACTTTAGCCTGAATGCAAAACACAGCCAACTCTTATTTAGCAGGTAAACTGGCTCATATCGTCACAGTCCATTGACTTACATCTGCACAGCTGGGAGCGTGCTGCTGGCCCAATGACTAGCTGAGGATGTGGGTGGGAGCCTTCCGCTTGGCATCAGGAGACCAGCAGGCATGGCTGGGGGTAGCAGCCCCGGGGGAGAGTAATGGTGGTGGTGATGCACCGCAGACAGCTGGGGCCTGTCTGATTTCATGGCCATGGGAGTGGCAAGCTGGAGGTCCTAGTTGGAGAGAGGCAAAGGGTGATTTGTTGAATTTGTACCCCCCAAGAAAGGGAGCTTAAGGTCTCCAGTTGAGCAGTTGGTTTCCCACTCAGTCGCCTCTTGGTACAGGAAGTTCATCTCATGCCCAGAGATTGGTTTCACAGGCTCAAACATACAGGGTCTGGCAAATGCTCAGTGAATTCAGATTTCACCTGGATGTTCAGAGCAGTTTGTCACACCACACTATGTCAGAGAAACCTATATTTTTTTGGTGGAGTAGCCCTGAGAGGAAGGTGGAGAACAAAGGGTCACTCTGTTCATCTGCTGCCTCCTTTAGACGCAGACCCTTTCACCCAAGGTGATGCTGAGCACAGCTCTGACACATTTCTGAGGAACTACCAGTGCCACCTGCCATGTCCACAATGAATCTGTCCCAGGACAGCTGTTGGGGAAATAGATGATCCCTTGCATGCCATGCTGGCTTATGGTGGTGCTGGCTCCTGAGACGTCAGCGTCCTGAAACGTGAGAGTGAGCAGCTGCTGTTGGCATTCCATCTCAGGCAGACATTTGGTCTCAACAGCTGCAAAAGATGTCAGCTTCCAACTGCACAGGCCATGGGGATGGGTTATGGAAGGCTATGTTTCCTACCCTGCTCTTAAATGTAGGGGATTTTAAGCCATTTGTTGCTTTTGCAAATAGCAGGTAAGAAAGGTGGGAGTGAACTGGTCAAATACTGCAGAAGCGTGGGTGTTGCTTTCTTAATAAATGGCAACCTCAATCACCAAGACAAAGAGAACAAAAATTCTTCTTGCAGCACTGGGAAGTCATGGTTAGCCTGAAAATGGAAGGGATTTCAAAATATAGGGGAAGACTTTGCAACACTAAGATATCTCATCCTCCCTGAAGATTAACAGTCCTTACTGCTTAGGTAATAAATGCTTCAGATTAGAGACTAGAAATACGTTTTTCCAAAGCACTTAAGGTAGCTAAGGAGCTATATATCACCTTGTTAAAAATAGCTTAGGAACTGTGCACCTAAGGATATGTTCAAAATTACCTACATTTTGTTAGGCACTAGACAAATTTTGGAAACAAACCTATAGGGATCCACACACAAAAATATCCATAAGACATGTCTTTCCAGACCTTGCTAGTCATTGATTTTTGGTGAGACAGTAGCTAGAGCTGTGAAGCTCCAAGTATGACCACAAAACCTGTGCTTCAGCTCTAGCCAGTTTTAAACTGCCAGGTCAAATTTCACCAGTTACAGGACTTGTAACACAAGTACAGTTCTGCTGCTTGCAGCAAGTGGACAAAAGTCAAGCCATACTGCTACAGACTAAGTAAATCACTGGTGCTATGAAGACACCTGTACACACCAACACAGATGATGTTTCAATGAAAGTCAACAGGTGTCAGGCTCCCAAGGCTCCAGGTGCAGCAGCAGATGCCTAGCACAGACCTCTTCTCTGTATGTTAGTACTTCAAGTGTGTAGGCCAGATACATTTTAAGAGCTGGACTGAATCTAGTCTGCACTTGCGCATTTGACATCTTCTGTTGGGTCCTCACATGGTGCTGAACAGAACTGCATGTGAGACCTGCGGGACACCCTGGGCAGCAGAACTTGTTTTGTGCAGTTCCTGCAGCCCCCAAAGGACAGTAACTATTGTCCTACATGAGCAAGGATGCCCTTTGGATGCTATGTCATTACCTGTTGTCTGTGCTGAAGGAGGGGAGAGCTGGATCCAGCAGGTTGTGTGAACGCCACTGATGGCAGAGACTTCAGCATCATATTCTGCATGATGATCTGGTGCATCTGTGCATTCTGCATCAGCATCATCTCTACCATATCTGTGAAGAGGTTACCCGAAGGAAAAAAGCAAGAGCTTTATCAGCTACAGAGGCATCTCAGTAGGGACTGCCCTCCAGCTTACAGACTGGTCACTACAACTGAGATAAAGCAGCAGAAAGGGAAGGTTGGATAATATTAGGGTTATGTGGCCAGGTAGTGCAAAATGAATGTCTACAAAGACCATTAAGACCAGGTCTCCTGTTTCTCCTCCCTTCCACAAGAAAGCTGCTGTTGAGCATCTTCTCTTTGTTAGTTCCCGTGCAAGTCTACCCCTCTAGCTACGCTCATTGGCAGGCTGGGGAAAATCTGTGCACTGTAGCTCTCTCCAGTAGACACTAGGAGCATGGACAGGCATCTTATGGCACTCTCCATGGCTTTGGCTCCAGATTATTGTTGTCCACATGAGAGGTTTCTTTGACTTTACATGATATTGCAGTGCCACCTTCAGATTCCCTTCCATGTGCATCACATCCATTTACCACGATCTCTGGATCCTAATTACAAAGGACCTGTGCAGTAGAACTATTTTAAGTATGAGGAGGAGGAAAAAATAAATAAAAACAACTCTTCTTTTTAACTGGTCATACTGTGCCATAAGGAAACCTTTGACTGAAGGTTGAGACGGGGAAGTCACCCCAGGTTTATGTAATATTTCACAATAGCATCCACCTATGTTTAGAAACAAGCTCTTTTTATTGGCATTGTACTATATTCAGAAGAGTCTTGTTTCCAAACATGGGGCATAACAAAGGCCTGTATTGTTCTGAGAAGATTAAACAATAGGTTAAGAGAAAACATAAGAAGAAAAATGGAGCTTAAAAGCCAATTTGTGAATTTTGAAATCATCCATTTGCATGAATTTGACCTTGCTAATGTTACTCAGTGTCATGGCTTGAGCTGTTTTTTCTTCCCCAAGCTTCTCTGACACCTTAACCTGTCTTTGCTGAGTTTATTGTCTTTTATTTTTTTACATTTTTTATTTTTTATTTTTTTTAATTTTTAATTTTAGTAATAAGAATTTGTCCAAAAGTCTCTCAGAATTGGTATCTAGTTTTACAGAGTGCTATTCCCACAGCCCCGGCAGAAGCCTATTCGCTGAGTTTTATGCTGTCTCCTGACAGCATCCAACTTCCTCTCACAGTGGTACATTTCCTGGGTATTCCCCTGTGCTCAGTGATGGGACCTAATTGCTAGACCCAGGGAATTACCTTCTTTAATGCTTCCAGAGCGGGGAGCTGCAAAAGGTTGGGCAGGAGGTATCTGTGCTATCAGCGGAGGCAGCTGTGGTAGCTGCTGGATGATAGTAGCAGGCTGAGGAGGCATCTGGATAAGAAAGGAAAATGGAGAAGTCAGGATTGTTTTTGGCCAGTGTTTCCTAGGAGTGAGGATCCTTACCGCCTGCTGGATAATCCTTGGTGCCTCTGCTTGGGGTGCTGGAAAAGGTAGCTGGTAGATGTGGGGGGCGGCAGCGCTGCAGTTCCTAAGGTGTCCCCCAGCCAACGCAGAAGGCTGTGACAGCTCTTCCAGAAGGTGCTGGTCCTGCAAAATCAGATATCTGATTGAGACCTGCTGCTCTCCAGCCCCTCTGCCTGACTAACAGGACCCAGCTAATGACTCTAAATGAGAAGAGAACTGAATACTGCCCAGACAAAGAATTAAAGGACAGAAAAGAGCTGAATTCATGTGGGCAGCAGACATGCAGATAACCTGGCCCTTTCTGTTGTGTACATAGAGGTCTTTGCCTGAGAGGGCTCAGCTCAGGGAAGCACAGCAGCTCCTCGCCCATGTTTGCAGGAGGCACTAGGATTAACCTGCCTGGATCCACCACTGGGCATGTCCTGAGCACAGGCTCAGTCAGCAGAGCACATGGGCTTTCCTCAACTTCCCATCAGCCTCCTTCCTGCCCTTTATTTGGGAGGCATGCTTCTCATAAACCGGGCTCAGTGCATTCACACTACTTGTTTAAAGTTAACATCTAATTTTATCATCAAAAGTGTACTCTTGTGTTCACCACATTAAACTGCACTCCTCACACAGTTACTTGACAACATGGAGGGCTCTTACTCTAAGCTCCTGCAGGAGATCTTTCCTTCGCCTCAGGGCACTTTGAAGCATATCCTCTTGTCTGTTCCCTGAAGGAGGAAATGTCCATTATCTTTTTAAAGGATCACAAAGACAGAGCATTATAACACCTGCATTATGAGTTTAAGTCTGGAAAACATGTTATGAGATAGCTTGATTTCTTCTAGAAAAAGCTTTAAGCTACTTTTCTTGTCAAATCCATGAATGGATACTGACTTTATAGCCCATGTAGACACAGCTGCTTGGCAGCTCTACAAAGGCAATGCACCTTCTCTGAAAATAAACTTTTCAGATTGCTCTTTAAAGCCCCCTTTTAACCTCCTTAAAAGAGCTTCAGGCTTAGAATATCATTTCAGCCTGAAAATTTCTAGTTGTACTGTGCACAGTTTATGGCATATCAAAACAAATTCAGTTTTGAAAATCAACTTTTCTGTTTACATTTTGTTCTGAAACATTATCTTTTTCAGATCTTCCCACAGAAGAAACTGATTTTGAACTCTGCTGAAATGAAAACAAACAAACAAACAAAAAAAACATTTTCAGATACATTGGAGGCATGCCTAGCATCTATTCTGAAAAGCATCACTTAGTAGTTTGAAGCTGAAAGTTGAGTTTTTAATTTTTGGCCACCACATTGCAAGTTTTCAACTATTTGCGCATCATCTCAATAAATATGAGCTCAGAGTAAATTCTAGAAATGTTACTGATCTTCTACTGGTTGGCTTTAATCCACAGATAATACAATTATAAGCACTGCATGTGTAATTAGATCCTGAATTTGGTTCAGGTAAAGAGCAGGAATCCCAGCTTACTTATAAGGTTTTTGAGGTTTAGACAATTCTTTATGAAAGCTAGAGAACCAGCTAGAAGATGATAAATAAGGGAGTTCAAAATAACTTGTGTCATTATAAGAGTCTTTTAGCAGCTGCTGTGATGGTTTACTCATGAGTAGCATGTTCCCTTCAACACTACTTGTGTGGAAGCTATGCATGCCATGTGCAATGTATGAACCTTTTTGCACGGCATTTCAAGTTTCCTGGTAAAATGAACATTGGTGTTTCAGCTCTTACCAATCGAGTCCTCCAGACCAACTTTTTCAGTGTGATGATTTGTTTCATAAGCTGAGTCACTTTTCTTTTAAATTGGAAATCATGTTCTGGTCTGCATGGGGCTGTATTGTTCAGGTTCAAACATGCAGAACAGCATTAGTAATAGACTGGGCCTTCTGCTTGGACTCCTCAGAGAGGCATGGCCATCATAACAACTCTTTTTCAAGCACATAATCACTTATGCTAAGCATACAGATGGATTAAGACAGGGGCTCACTTATGGATATAGGTGTTAGCACAACCAAAACAACCAGCAGTGTGCTTCAGCTTAGCCAGCATCCACAGCTGAGAAGCCACAACAGAAAACCTCAGCAGGAAGGCATTCTTTGTTATGGCAGTGGACCTGACTAGCTGATTGTTTGCCTTTGGCCAAAAAAAAAGTTGGAGAATTTTGGAAGGTAAAATGCAGACACCTGCAGTGTTTAGCAAGGCCATTCTCCTTGCATCAAGACTTCTAAGGTTACTGGCTTGGATAGGACAAGACACATACGCTGATTAATATTGTTGTGCATGCTTCACTGGGACTTGCTTTGGCTACCTCAGGGCTGTATGCATACTTAGATACCCAGACTGAGCTAAAACAGCACAGACTCAAGTTTGGAGCCTCCCTCCTGTCCTCCAGACAATGTCCATGCCATCAGAAGCTGAGACAGATAAAGTTCTGACTATTCAAATGCCCAGACACAGAGCACACAGGGGCAGATGCTCCTTCAAATTTTTAGGGAGGAGATGTAATCATCTGAAGTGATCCACTGAGGAACATGGCTGAGAACATCACTAAGCCCTTTCTGTATCACATCCATAACCAGAAAAAATGTTTCTCTTACTTGCTCTTGGGACAGGTGAGTCCATCTTCCCTAGGTTCTCCTGTTCCTTTTCTAGTCTCTGTTGGTAGAGCCGCAACAAAAATGATTGTCAGTTAGGCAGCAAAGTTCACAACAATTTTCAAATCCATATTATAGACATGAGTTTGGGATGGAGGAAATAAAGCAGAAATTGAGGTAAGGGACACTTTTAACTGCTAAATCAGCCATCAGAGCTAGTGAGGGCTACTAAAAGTATAGAAGTATATAGAAGTATGAAATGTCTCACTATAAATCTAGTCATAGCAAAAGAACGGTAATGCTTTCAACTGTAATGCCATCCCAGACCTAGAAATCGATAGCACATTGAATCAGAAGACTTATGCATCACTTATTTTTTAGGGTAGAGAGAGAGATCATACAAAGAACTGGTTACCAGACAGTTTTGGATACTCAGTGCATTTATAGGCCCAAATGGCTCTGACCAGCCTCACCTGGGGCTTCCATCCACAACCTGTGCCCATATGCCAGGGAGCTCCTTTAATCTCAGCTCTAGGTCTTCAGTTCTTTCGAGAGCTGTATTGGATGAATACTGGTCTCCAGTTCAACCACAGCCATGCAATTGAGTGGCCACAGATCCTGTGAACCCTAATCCCAACCTGCAGACATTCCCCATTTTGGCCTCAGATCTGCCTTTTCACCACGAACTTAACTGATGGATCTGGACTTTTAGTTGAACCCTGCCACCATCTCAAGCTCTACCCTGCTTGCCTTGCTTGCCCTGTCCTACTGGCTGTGCTGTTATGGTCAACTCCCAGCTCTGCAGGGAGCAGCTGCCCCTTGTGGCTCCCTGATGCTCAGAAAATGGAGTAGAGACCTTTCCCTGATGCACAGGCTCTTTTTTTGTCTCCTGTGTTCTGCCCAGCTCCATACTTGTGAAAGCTTTCCTCTCAAGTGTCTGGTACATCTAAGACAAAAGACTACACCTTGAAGAGAGAGGTTAGATGCCACTTCAAGCAAATTGTTTTTCCTTATATACAATCTTTAAGTGGCTTTTACTTGTAACACTACTGCACATTGGTCTGCCTCTGCTTATGTGATGATACAAGTTCTCAGTTTTGCAAGTCCTCTTTTTATCTCAGTAGAAATATAATTGTTTAAAATACAGTGTTAATGCATAAACACGCAACAGCAAAAAGTAAAGCAAAGGTGACCACTGCAGAATTATTACCTTACCTTTTCTAGGAGTTTGAGTCTCAGTTGGGCCATGTGATCCACCACTGAAGGATCTGTCATTGTAGTAGTCCCCCAGAAGAGCAGGCAGGCAAAAGAGTGTTAAATAGCTAAGCAAAGGCAAATAGGTTTTCAGTGGTCCCTTCTTCCAATCCACAATTTCCTAGAAAAAATCCATTGGGGGAAAAAATAAAACACGATTTGGAGAAACAGGGGAAGAAAATAAAAGCTTCAGTTTCACTGCCAGGTCAAAATGAATAGAGATGTCCACCACCATATCACAGACACGGCTTTTTTGTTCATTTCTGTCAATGCATTTTTGTGCTGCTGGTTGCAATGGTCACAGAAGGGTAACTCAGCGTGAGTATTTGTCTATTCTTAATGGTTGCTAACCTTTCACTGGCAGTGTCTCTAAACCTTGCCCTCTGGATTGGTAGCATAGTCTTCTACGTAGCTCTGAGTTTTGTTCCTGTAGCTTGGTTGCTAGGTTTGCAGTGCCATTCCATAGCATAAACAATTTAATCTCCAGGTGTAGAAGTTTGCATGTAAATATCCATTCACATATGGGACAGGGAGAAAAAAAAAAGTTTTTTTAATTTTAACCATAAGCCCAATGCCAAGGTTCAGAATATGATCTGATTGATTGATACGCGACAACAATATTTATCTGACTGTAAGGGGCCCATATGCTTTTTACATAGCCTTTCATGAGTTTTCATGACCAGATAGTAAAGAAAAAATGAAAAAAGAAAAATAAGGAGTAGAGCTGGAATTCACCCCAGGATGAGTAATCAACAAAGAGACTGCATTATAACAGTCTTTTGCTTACTGTCTTCTGAGCAATACCCCTGGGCTGCCTTCTCCCTCCTAGGAAAGCCATATCAGCATAAAATACAAAGCAACATTTACCAGAGACAGCCATAAAATCAAAATCAAGGCATGAGAAAGAAACCAGGTGATATATACTCTTCCTTGATATCATATTTCAACCCAGCTCTGCCCCTAGGAGAGGAAATTTACAACCCCTTCCTTACTTGAAGGCCATGGAAAAGCCCCAGCTGAGCCACTGCTGACAGCTGGAGTGGCAGATAGACAATTGTACCTGACTGTGTGGGAGCAATGCAGATCACCTCCTCTAGCTGTGACCCACACAGCACGTATGTGCAATCTGTCCTTAAAAACACACAAGTGGGTAGTCACTGGAGAGATTATAATAACAGAGACATGTGGGTCCCAAATATAGCTGCACTGTGACAGACCTGGGGGTCAGCTTTCTTTGACAGGACTCATTTTTGATTGCTAAGAACAACAAAGCAGAACACAAAACACTGTCATCTGCCAGCAGTTTAACATTTTTTATCCCTTCACCTTTTTGGAAAGTGCAAGAGCCTTTGACAGGGAGTTGCCTAGGTAACAACTTTAGCATAAGCCTCATTATGCAAGTAAACTCTGTAAATATAGAAATATAGTTTACTTAGGCAAAAGAAACAAACAAAAAGGTTTACATTTAGGTTGTTTAAAATCTAGATTCCCCCCAAAATTACTGCAAACTTTAAAATTTGTTATACAAAATAGCATTTGACTCTTCTCCATGCTCTTTTCCTGGTATGGAAAACGTGTCTTATACTCCTGTAACACATCCCCATTCAGATGTCTTTTTTTTCTAAGCTAGAGAATTTATTTATATCTTCTTCAAGCAGCAGATTTTCCTTACTCATTAATTTCACAGCTTGGAAGAGGCTGGGAAAATATAATGCAAGTGCCCACAAGGACACTTCTTCTATCCATCTCTTGGCCTCTGCTATCAGCCACGCTTAGGAGGTGCTGCATGCTACACTTCTGATCAGACCTTGTTTGTCTGGCTGTTTGTCTCATGTTTATCCTAGTTACTTGTCTTTGTACATTTCCATTTCATAAACTCTCTTGTGATGGGGTCACCGGAGCTGCCTGTAATATTTAGGCAGTGATGTAGCAAAGCAAGAGCTGCGTTGATGTTTTCAGACAACCACTGTTACTATTCATTGCTGATGGCATAGTAGCCTTTTTGACTGCTGATGAATTTTAAGTTGACGTTTTACCATTAACAGGTTTACTAAAGTGCGCCCTAGCAGTTAAGTTTCTAGACCCTTCATTGCAACAGAAATATAGGGTTACAAGAAAGGTTGACGAAAACAACCAAGTTGAAGTATTAAATTAAAATATAGTGAGTGTTAAACAACTGAGATGACATATAAAAAAGAGCAAGAGAAATGCTGTGGGTAGCCCAGAAATACATTAGCTAAAAAATGCTTTCCAGCAAATCTGTTAAGATTGGGCTTTTCTCACGCTTCTGGATGTCCTGGTCACAACAGGATCCCTACTGCTTGGATATCTTACAAGCTCCTAATGACTTGCCAGCAATATACCAGACAGACACAAAAGTGTATTGTAGAAAATGATCTATAGTTACAGTGAATCACAAACTAGGGATCACAAATGAACATGAAGATGCAAAAAAAGCAAAACCAGACAGTTTTAATTCTACAGAGCATTAACAGGAGTGTTATGTGCACCTCACAGGAGATAATTATTCTGCTCTATTTAGCAGTGCTGAAGTTATTTTGAATACTGTGTCTAATTTTAGACATGGCAGTATAAAAGGGAAAAGGAAGTCCAGAGAAAAAAATGCTAATAATGGTAAATTTATGTAATATAAGTACTGAAGAAGACTGGGAAGAACAGGCTTTGTTTAATTTATTGAGTAAATGATGAGAGGGGGTCATCTAGCAATATTTAAATTAGTGAAAGGAAATACAGGTCCCAGACAATTTATTAGTAAATGATGGATCAGCAATGTAAGAAAAAGCTTTCACAGAAGGTGTTTATAAACAATTTACAAAAACAGCTGTGATGAACATCATAGGCAGATTAGATCCTTCTTTAGACACAAGAATTGCTTAGATGATGAGGTCCAAACCTGTACCGCTATTCTATGATGTCTCTTATTGATTTTGATACTTTATGCCCTTGATTTTAACTACCATGATTTCTAAAACACACTAGAAAAGGAACCAACCAGACACACATGGAAATATCAGGAGACAATAAACTCTTGTGCTCAGGTCCCATAGAAAGGATTCTTTATCATTTCTTGGAAGAGGGTTTTCATTTATTAAAAGAGAGATAAAAATAATGAAAAGAGTATTAAGAGAACGAAAAAGACGCACACAAAGAAGTTCACCAGTGGAGAGGTATATGCACTTTCCTGCCGATCAGTTCTTTGCTTCTGCCAATTTTAATGCAGCAAATTAACAACCAAGAGCTCTCAAGCTGCACTATATATATAGCATATATATAGTATATACAATATATACATTATATACTATACACTAGATATACACTATACAATATACTACTTATATACTACATATATTATATATTATGTATATTATATATAGAATATATATAGAATGCATATATATATTCTATACATACTACATATGTATTCTATACATACTATATATAGTATACAATATGTATACTATATATATGGTATATTGTATAGTGTATATCTAGTGTATAGTATATAATGTATATATTGTATATACTACACATAATATATACTATATTATGTACTATACATATATAGTATGCTATATTATTTAGTATGCTATTGTAATAGCATACTATATATATATACTATATATATACTATATATATACTATATGTATATACTGTATATATATAGTATATATACTATATATATACTATATATAATATTTAGTATATATAGTATATATATATTATATATAATTATAATCATATATATTATATAGTATGCTATTGTAATATAATTATGTATATTATATATAATTACTATAGCATAATATTATACTATGGTATATAGTATATACACCGTATATACAGAGGGTGAAGCGAACTGAGCGCCCTGCCCCTGAGGGGCGGGCCGGTGTTCCCGGGGCAGCAGCCGCCCTGTTTCTATTGGCTGGCACCGCCTCGGGGCGGGGCCTCGGCGGGCGGCCCGTTTGAAAGTGTCCATCCAGCGCGGGCCCGCCCGCGGCGCGCGGCTCTCCCATTGGCGGCCGCTGAGGGGGGGGCGGAGCAGAGGGAAGGCTCCGGCTCACGACGTCGATCCCAGCAGTCAGTTGGCAGGGGGTGGGCGAGGCGAGCCTAACGGCCGCTCCTTCTAACTGGCCGGCGGGCAGGCAGGGAGCCTCCCGCCCGCTCCCTGATTGGCCGGCGCTGGCTGCGGCCGCTTCAGCCGAGGCGGGCGGGGCGAAGCCCGCGGGGCGGCCATGACGGGATGCTGCCCGCGCGCCGCGCTGTGACAGCGGCGGGCTCGGCCCCCAGCACCATGCAGGCGGCGGAAGAGGACGAGGAGGGGGCGGCGGCCGCGCGGCGGCGGAAGCTGGAGGCCGGCAGAGCCAAGGTGGGGGCGCGGGGAGCCCCGGTGCGTTACGGGGCGCTGTGAGGGGCGGGGGGGCCGCCGGGCGCTGCCCTGGCTGCCGCAGCGCCCGCTCCCGCCGGGCAGCTCCGCGCCTGCCTCGGCCTCGCAGCCCTCGCACCTGGTGTGTGGGGGCAGCCTCCTCCCTCAGGGGGTGCGTGGTTGGCGTTTGGGTTGGTGCTGGGAGCGAGAGCCTTGAGGACAGGAGCTCCTCGGGTTGGGAAGTGTGGTTACCTGTGGCAGGGCTTCTCCTGGTGTTTCTTGTCCAACTCTTCTCTAAGTGCGGTGTCTGCTTATAGTTAAAAAAATGTGTGCTTGCCTTGAACAAGTCACCAGTTCCCACCTGTTGTACAGCTGTTGTTTACCATTGGGGAAAAAAAAGTAAGTAGGGACCTGAATTAAGTTTCAAGTGATGTCTGCACAGCCAGTACTGCATCTTTTTGTTTGTTTGTTAAACTAGATGCCAAATATCTCGTATCTTACTGTTTGCAAACAAAAATCATTAGCAGCCTTGTCCTTGGCAGCTCCATCAATGCTGCTGCCTTATGGCAGCCAACAGTAAGAGAAGAAGAAAGAGTGTAGAAGTGTAGAAATGCAGAGATGGGTGTAGTGCTCCCTTTGCTTACTAAAATGTCACAGAGATCCATTATTTACCTAGCAGACTGTGGGCACTAGATTTAAAAAACAAAAAACAAACAAAACAAAACAAAAAAAAAAAAAACAACACGACACCTGGACAAATTAATAGAAGAAATGTTTATTGGGGCTCATTAAACACAAAGATCCTGTGTTTCGGTATAGGAAGGCAAATGCCAGCTATAGATTCCTTGGTATGCTTAGCTGGCTTCTAGCCCGTGGCTATGTGCTTTCCCTGCTTTTATGTCTTTACTTACATGCCTGCATGTAAGATGGACATTCGGTCTTATTCAGTGGTCCTTCTCATGTTCTTAAGCCCACAGTAGTATTTGGTCATGTCGCTGAGTAGGTTGGCTACTGGACTGTAACTTGTTTAAGAAACTTCCTTTGGATAGCTTGTATTTTTGAAGAAATCACTAGGGAAACATCTTTCTTTAGTGTTCTTATTCGTGTTGTCCTTGTGAATGCAAATATTATTTTGAAAGTGACTAGGTGCAGTGCTTTCTTCCTCTGGTGAAGCCCTACAGCCGCCTAAGGCAATTCCACCTGTGGGCCAAAACAGCAGCATTCGTTGTTCGTCCAGGTCAGCTTCCTGAAGCATCTCGCTGCGGTGCTGCACAGGACAGGAGCGTGAGGCTTGTGTGTTGCAGGCGTCTGGTTACAAGGCAGGTTGCTACAGCAATGTGGTCATGCTAACCGTGTCTGATACTGCTTGGATCTGGAGGTGTGAATTGTTGTTTAGTATGTTGCTTGTCTAATCCAGAAGTCTTGGTCTGCTAAATAATGATTTGGGAAAGGGCTATCATGCGTATGATTTTCTCTTTAAAACAGTGCCTGTGGTTTTTCATGTGGGGATGAAAACTCCATTATTGAAATGTATTTGAAGTTGCTACCAAATAATAAAAACAAACCCAACTTCTATATCAATTAGAAATTGACATTTGGCAGCTACTAAATACTGACTGTGTCAGGTTTTTCAAATTTCCATTTCTCATAAATGTAATACTGATGGTGAGGGTAATAATTGGAAAACGTAACCAAAAAACTCACACCCCAACAAACAAGCAAAAAATTGTGCTCTTTTTCCTCTCTTCTCAAGTTAGGTAAGGTGTGTGTTAGCCTGCTGTACATCTGGTTACAGAGCTGTGTGCATCATACCTTGTGTGATGTTTCTTCTGTTCCTGCATTTTATGTGGTAGGAACTCAACAAGGAGTGCATGTTTCCCAGGAAGTCTTCCTGCTTCATGAGTTTGAGATTCTTAGAAATTCTTTCTTGATTGTCCAAGAGTACTTGCTTATGTTTACTGTATCTAAGAGGTGGGTGTCTGATTAATCTGTTCCTATTTGGGTGCTGATGTGGTGTTCTGCTCTGTTGCATTTTCTTTGGATGTTCTTTTGGTACTGGTTTCTGAAATGTGTAAAGCAGTAAGTCAAAGAGTGAATGATGTTCCCAGGAGGCTGGGGAGAGCTGAGCTGCGTGCCATTTGCTGCAGCTTTCCTGTACGCTGGCCTGTGCCACTGGTGTTAGCCTAGGATGCTGCGGGGGAAGGATGTCACCATAGCAGTTCCACAAAGGGGGAAGTAAACCCTTGTGGGCCTGTTGTAGTGCCAGGATGTTCCTGTGGCTGTACCAGTCCAGAAGTGCCATGTGGTTGCTGTTTTTAACTGGCTTAAAAACAGCAGCTGACCGGTGGAAGTAAAGTGAAGTTTGAATCTATCTGTAGCTGTGAAAAGGCTACTTCTGTGCTGGGAGCTGCTTTGGATACTGTAATGGGCAGCGCTGTTGGTGCAACGTTGGTTTACTGAGTCCTGGCTAAAAGTAAAGGTCTCACCCATGTATGTGCTGCTAGAAAGCAAGCTGAGGGTCAGGTCGATCAAAAGGGGCATGACGGGATCTTACTGTAATGGAGGAGGAATCAGTGCTAACTGCTTTCTTCATATTCATATGTACTACTTTGTGTCACTTGATTGTGTATTGTCTAATGACACTTAAATTTATGTAGCTCATTAAAGGCTTTGGAAACCTGGTAGTGCCCTAAAGGATGCTTTTTCTCACCCAGTGATCCCATAAGTTTGCAATTTGACTCCAGACACTTTCATGGGATAATAAAATCCAGTAGGTACCAGGACTTTTGGAGTAGTTGGTAATTCTTGTATAATGCTTACTTTGCCTTCATTTTTTAAATATATAAGAGTTTGACAAAAATTTCTTTTTTGGTTTGTTTTTGAGATGTGCATTTAAAAATTTGTACTTGTATAAATGTGCAGTCATGGTAAATCTTACTTTTTAGTGACAAATATCTTTTTTGGTCTTGCTTCATGAAATCAGTGACTCCTTTCTAGGATGAGAACCCTCTCTGCCTTTTGTTTCTCGTCTTCTCTATGCATTTCACTCCGAGTTTCCTTTTTTTTTTTTTTTTTTCCTGCTTCAGCAGCTTCCTCTACTTTCTGTTATTCTGCAGGTTTTCTCCTGTCCCCTTTTCTTGTGTTATCAGCTTAATTAGTACAGTAGCTATTTTTCACATACAATGCCATCAGTAAGTGTTAGAGTTAACACCTGACTTCAGCAAATAGTATTTGTCTCACGACAGCTTTATTTAATGGTCTGCAGGATTTAATCATTAAAAAAATGTTGGTATATAACTTAAATGCTTGCGAGAAACCGGTGTCTTTCATATCTGCATAACATGTATATTTGCAGAGTGTAGATACTGTGTATCTGCTGAGTAGTTAAACTGTCAGACAGAAGTTTCTGTAATGAAATTGACATGGGTGTAAGGAGAGAGAATCTGAGCCAAACAAAGGGGCAAGATTTTTCTGCAATGTTTGCTGTATTACAGGAAAACCAAGCTAGAAAACAGTAGATTCTCTCAGATATTGCAAGTAGAGCATGGCAGTTGTGAGTACTTCCATGCTGTCATTATTTTCACTATCTATTGTATCTCAGTGTAGTCGATAACCTTGGGGAAGGCTTTTTCCCTACTAGGTGGATGCCTGGATTTATGCTGTGAGGGAGATGCTGCTTGGAAATGCTGCCTAAACATAATACTGGAGTTGAAAATACGATAATCCTTTTTAAGCTGTTTAAGGTGCTAAGGAAAGTTGGGTAATAAATTCTCTCAGTGACATTCTTTGCAAGTCCCTGGTGCTTCACAGAGCTGTGATAGTCTGATAAAGTAGAGCATCTGATTCTTCAACAGAAGAAATTAAAATGACCTGGCTTAATTAATTTTCTATTTATGTACTATAGTCTGCGTTCTTGCTGGGAAGTTTTGCTGTATTCACTTAAGGGGGTGGCAGGGAAGGAGCATGAGGACTTACTTCCGATAATTTTAGTCTTAACGCTTATGCTCGCAAAGATCTGTTTAATGCATTTCTAGGGGGTTACTGGTTTTGCCTGTCTTGCAGAAAGACTGTTCTTTTTTTCCTGATGATAGTAGTATATTAACAACTTGTTCCTTTACTAATCTGTCCTGCTGTAATTCTGAATTATCGTTGACAAGTGAAGTTTCACTGAGTAAAATTTGATTCCTGTGTTGAAATGAGTCTTTATAGTACTGGTGTGAGATTTCTTGATTAATTGCACAGTTACCCAGTATATTCTGAATGCGTAGAAAGTAGGGAGATAAAGCAGGTTTTCAGCACATGTATATATTTTATCAAGCTGGGATAGTTCTCGTCACCCATGAGTGCGTTAATTTTGTGGTCCTGCTACCTTTTCCTCACTTACCTCTCCCTCTACCTGTTCCAATCTTTTCTGCACAGTTTGCTTACTTCAGACAACGAAAAACAAAAGGCGACATCGCGCAGTCGCAGAAAAAGACGGCGAAGAGGAAGGGCTCGTCTGTCCACACGCATGACGTTCCGCAGGAAGAGCACGCACTAGTGGCCCAAGGCTGTGACTCTCCAGATGTTGGTAACGGTATAGGGAATCAGGCTGAAGACACCAGCCTCTTAGAGACAACAGCAGAAACAGAGGTAAATGTTAGTATTTCTTGTGTTTCACTTCACTCCACCTGCAGATAGCAAGTATTCCAGATGATTGTTATGTTTAATTGCGTATTAGCTCTCTGGCATTGTCAGCTGGCTGCTATTGAGAAGTAAGGAAGTGACCTTTTTCTTTTGTCATAGTTAATTCTCTTAAGGTGATATAACTGGAAAAAAAAAAAACAACACTTTATTTAACAGGTAACTATGCTTATGCCTGATGTATTTGAGGATGTTTGAATGGGTAACCTACTAGAGGAAGTGCTGTAGGCATGTGAATAAACGTGGAAATATATAGCCTGTGATATAGCTTGAGATAGCAGTTGTCTACTAATAGGTTTACTCATCTGTTTGAATTAAGCAGTTGCTTTCTTGCTTCAGCTCACCAGCAGTTTTTTTGGTCAGCTGTGGGTAGTCACATAGCTTTTCCATCTTTCTTTCTCATAATAAAAATGTAGTTCTGAACAATATTTTTTAATAGGAACTTCTTGCATCGGAAATGGCTGACTATGACTTTCACAAACCTCAAAAGCTACAATTCAACTTCCTGGCTACCACAAATTTTATCCATCTCAATCTGGGATTTTACTTAAAGTCATTTGAGTGTGTTTCAGCACTTTCTCTAAGCAAAGTTTTTTCTCTAAGCAAAGTTGATTTGGGAGGGCAGTGCATTCTGCATAAAAAGCAGCTTGATGTATTTTCAGAAATACAACAGTAGCATCAAACTAGGATATATGCAAACCTGAAACAATGCAGAATACCATTTTGTTTATTATCCTGTCTGTTGTGACAGTATTGCTAGTGCTTTGAGGATATCTTGAATGTATCACAAGAATTAGAAAGGCTTTTATAAAACTGCATGCTAAACTGTCAGCATTAGAAAAAAAGTTTGCAGTATTTTTGTCACTTAACTGTAGCATTAGCAGCAGTGCTCTTGTTAAATTCATGTGAACTTAAGGGTTTTATTTTAAGTTCATTGCTAGTAAAAACCTTCTGTCATAATACCCTGCTTATAAAGTAAATGGAATTGCTTTCCAGGTGATGTAGACAGTGGTCAGTGGAGACTTGGTGCTGATTCAACATAAAAGCAGGGCTGTTGGCTCCCTTTTCTAAATAGTGCTAAAGTCATTTTATTTTGTGTTATGGGTAAGTCTGGTGATAGTTTAATGTCTTTGAAGATACCATGCTACAGTAAGAATATGCGTCAGAAAATAGTATTGCTTTTGTAACTGAATGAGTTTCGTATTTCTTAACTCATTCTGTCAATTAACACACTAATATTTAGTGGTAGATTAAAGAGTGATCAACTGTACTTGCAGGCCACAAAAGCAGGAGATAAAACATTGAATTTCTATGGTGAGACTTAGCCCTAATTTTTTTTATTAGTCATTCATAATAATTATAAAAATTCTGCATTTATTTAATTGATTTGACCATGGATGATCATCCAAATAAATGTTTAAGTCAGTCTCTCTCTGTCATTTGTGTGTTGTCTTGCAGTGTGGACCTTTCTCGCTTGTGCGTAGAGTGTTTCCAAAATAATTCTGCTTTTCCTTATGTACCTTTAAAACGTCTGTGATTTGGTGTTTGTTTTATGTTTGCTTACCAGAGGAGTGCTGATATGTCCATCCATGATGCAGTGGATGATCATGCTGCTGAAGTAAGTGTGAATTCTTTCTGTACACTTAGTAAAAGGTGCTGATACGTATCTAAAGGAAGAGTATAACTGGTTACTAAAGTGCTGTGTGTATATAGATACTCAGCATTCTTATCAAATGCCTTTTATAGTTAAAGCTGGCATTGACGTGCACGTGTGTACTAGTTGTGAAATTGGTTGGTAAGAAAAGTGTACTGAAATCATAGGACTTGTCTGGATGGATTTGAATTATGTTTTTAATTTAAAAGTAGGCTTATTCTTTAATTGTTTCATACATTTAAAAACAAAAATAAATAAATCTGAAGTGCAAGGTACTGTCTCTTACAACAGAATTGTAATGATATTGCTTCTAAGAAGCCACAGGGTTAACTGTAGCAATTTTTTCTTTATACTCAATTTTTGTTTTGCTGTTTGAAGCCAACATGGCACTTTGCCACAGTTTGGCTCTGTAGTATCACAACTCTTCTGCCCTTTATCTTGTGAAAATGTTACCTATGGAAAAACTATTTGAATTTTTAAAGAATTAAAATAAATTATTTGAAATAAAATTTAAAGAACTTATAAATATTTCTTTTTGTTAAATATGAAGTTTAATTGTTGATTTACTTTTAAAATAGAATTTGCCCAGAATTTAAGTTTGCATCTGAATTTGTAGCCAGAATTGTCATAAAACAGAAATGGTATATTGTTTTGGTGAATAAAAAACATTTTTTCTTTTATGAAGGAAGTTACAATAAATTCTGCTGCAGAATGCAGTGAGCTTGATGCTAAGATGTGTCAAACTAAAATAGCTGAGTTAGAGGACAGACTTCTGGAGAAACAGGAAGCGGTTGAAAGGCTCACTGCACAAATGGATGAACTACAGGAACAACTTACCCAGCAGAGAGACTCTGTGCAGCTCCAGGTATGTTTGATAGAAATAGACAATGGGGTTAGTATAACTTTATTTTAATTCAAAAATATGTAGGACACAAAACTCTAAGTGTTGTTTTTTATTGAAAAGTACTTCACCTTATTAGCATGTGTTGCCAAAATCAATACTTATATTTTCTCTTCATCTGTTAGTGTAATCAGTGTCCAGGCCTTCATATTATTTGTATCAAATGTGGATGAAATTAGATTTGAAGTAATTTTATTTTGAGAGATTTTGTTGAAATGCTTAGATAAACATTTCTAAGCA
The DNA here is from genome assembly GCF_009819795.1 of Aythya fuligula. Lineage (NCBI taxonomy): Eukaryota > Metazoa > Chordata > Aves > Anseriformes > Anatidae > Aythya > Aythya fuligula. The sequence goes on from NC_045564.1 coordinate 11,509,102, forward strand.
GAAGAATTTTGATATTTCCTTTTTTTTTTTTTTTTATTAATTTTTGTCTTGCTGTATTGAGGAGTGAATCTTTACAGAAAATACTTGCAAGAATCACTAAGAAAAGCAGCATTAATCATTAATTGAATTGGTGTTCAATGTAAAAGTATAGAGCTTATATTTTTACAAATACTGATGTTAAAAACATATACATCAAGGTCATTCTTTCAAGTGGTGGAAAAACAAGAACAAAAGAATGTATTCTTCAAACTATTTAAAAGGAAGAGCTTACTGAAGTGTCATTGTTCCAGTGGATATATACCTGAAAACCACTTAGTAGATGTAGCTAGTCTCCTTTTAAAATATTCGTGCGGGTGGCAGACCTCCCTCTTTCCCCTCTTTTCTGCTGAGATGACAAAGATCATTATGCTTGGTTGTGTGTTTTTTCTGGTGCTTTTTTACAGGTGCACTTTTTAATATGGACAAGCAATTAAGTAGGATAATGTAAATTTTATTAAACTGACATAGATCTTTCTCTCTCCAAAAATATTAAAAAAGATATTTTAAATTTCCCCTCGCTAGCATTTTTGTGTAAAGGTAAGTTATCGGGTGCATCTGAAGAATAATTTTCTCTTTTATGTGTTTTTTTCCTCTTTTTAGGATTGGGAAACAAAAATGTTTCCTGTTGGTAAGGAAACACCTTGAAAAGATAGATGTGATTACCAAAAGTTGTTGTTAATGTATCCCATCTCATTAGCTTTCTCTTGCATGGCTGAAGAACTGACATAGGAAAAATTTTAGGGGGTACTAAGTAAATCTGTTACAGCCTGTGGAAGACTTAAACTTAATTGCTTTTACATCACCAATATGACCTACAAATTTTCCAAGTAAAAATATATTTTTCATTATGGTATCCTGTCATTTGCTTAAAACAAATGAGTTTTAGTTAGCTTCTGTATCTCTTTGAGATCAGCAGAAGATTTCTCTTTTATCACTCCTGTTAACACGTTTTAACAGAAATATTCCTAATCCTATGGTGTGAACTTAATACAAGTTCCATCTAACAGTGGATTCTAACAGCTTTGCTTTAGGCAAGCTCACTCTGTTCATAATATGCTAAGAATATTTTCATTTTAAAAAGTGTATTTCTTGTGACTCACTTAGGAAACAACTGTTCAAGAGCGAAATGAAGTTATAAGGAAACTAACAAGCTGCCTTCAACAGGCGAAGAAGGATCAAAATGACCTACAAGAAGAGGCTTCACATGTAGCTGATCAGATCCATGACTTACAACTTCAGTTACATCAGGTATGCTCCTTCTCTAATTTTAGCTTCCTTACAAAGGCAGGTGGAGGGAGGGGGAACAGATTTTGAATTTAAACGCACAAAACATCCCAAGCTTATTACATACCTCTTCATAGTTCAGTTTGTGATGCAGCAGTGAAAATGATTTCAGGGCAAGGCAGAGTTGTGGTTGTGGGTTGTTTTTTTTCTGTTGCTGGAGAGAACTTCTGAGACATTCTTTTTTTTCCACTTACTTCTATGTAATATTTGGGAGGTCATTATAATCTTGTCCCTCAGTTTAGTATCTTTTAGGGAATTTTCCATAATACTTTGTGTTTGGGATCTGTACACAACACTTGCTGTAACAATGTGACCAGTTTACCCTGCCTTTGTAGAAGAAAGCTCTGTGTGGCTGTATAATGCATAGAGAGAAATGACTGTAACAGCTGAGCTGTAATACAGAAACTTATGTTGAGGTAATGTGTATTGTTTCAAAGAGGGAGATTGTTGATGTAACCCCTTGATACATAGGAACCTGCTTCTGTGCAAGAAGTTGATCGTTGAACTGAGACCCTGGATGCTAGGACATATTATGTCCTTTCATCTGCTTTTTTTAATGATGTTCAGTGGCTACTTTCTGCTAACACCTGAATGCTTGTTCTTTGAGGAGGCTTGTAGTATATGCCAGTAGAAATAATTCTCTGCTGAATGAAATTCTGACTTTGGAAAAGAACAAAAAATACTGCTTTGTGTACAGTTCTAAATATTCAAGTTCAAAATATTCAGTAATGGTGAAAACTGTTCCACAAATAATTGTTGGGATTTCCTCCGTAAGCTGTTGAAATACAATAATAATGCCTCTAAATAGCAATTCAGGCATATTTTAAGTAAAGGCTACTAACATGGTGCAAATTGTTCATGGAATCGCGTCAATTTTTGTAAAAGGTAAAAATATTAGTACTGTCTTGAATATATTGATATTTTTATTGGTTTTAGCAACGTTTTTAGAAAGCATTTTAAAAATTTAAAGTTAATAAAAATGCATTCTATTTTGCCCTCAGACTTCTTTTTTTTTTTTTTTTTTTAAATGGTGGTGGTAAACATTTTACTTTGATTTTGGAGGAGTTGGGAAGTGAAAAACCCTTTACTATTGAGTTGTAAATAGTTTGGAAAAAAGTGTTAGTTTTGTTCATTGTCTTCTTAAATGAATGTCCATTCTGTTGGAAGTCCTGTCTCATTTTGGGAGCTTCGTAGAGATGAATTACTTAACAATTTAACGTTATATTTTTACAGTTCTTAGACACCAGTTATGTTTAAAATACTACTGACTTTTTAGGAAGTTTCGTATCCAGTGAGAATGAAAGAGACAGTAGATCTATATTAAATGAATATGGTATATTTTATGCATGCGGTGAGATTAGTGTAGGAGTTAATATAATATAAATGTTCTGATTGTGAATACATATGTGTTCAGGTTAATGAGATGCTAAAGAGTAAAAGCACTGGGAAGAAAGAGGTATTAGAAGCCCAGCAGCAGATGTCCTTGTTTCAGAACCAATTTAAAGAACAAAATATACGCTTGGAGATGCTGCGTCAGAGAGCACATGACCTAGAAGTACAGCTTGAGTCTTCTCAGAAGGTAAAACTGCTTGAAGTTCTTTTATAATTTAAGAGTTCTAGACAGTCACGTTTTTGTTTCAGTTGTGTAAGCCGAGTTGATTGTTTTTGGAGGAAGAATCTGTAATGAATGTTTAATTTGTGCATGAGCTAGTATGGTTGCTTCAGAACTGAAACTATTCTTTAGCCTGTAATTAAAACTACTCTTCTGAAGGTAAGAAGATAAGGCAAAATAGCTGTTCACAATTTAATTTTTTTGTAAGAAATGAGAATTCAATTCTGGCTCTTTAAAATTTGCTTAAATATTGAAATTACTCAATCTGTTTCCATAACAGAAGAGATGGTCTTTAACTCTGTTACTCAACTGTTGTATAAGAAATTGCAGTCAGAAATAGGACTGCTGAACTGACATGGGAAGGTAATTGGCAGAGGCTTCAAGGGGATGAAGGTTGCTGTGCAAGCATGTAATAATTTTACTGTTGCATTTGAACAGTTACTTTTATTTTGATATACATTTTAACTGTATCTCTAATTATGTTAGTTTCAGATACAAAAGAGAAAACCTGGAGGGAGCATTTTCATGTAAACATTTCAGGAAAATAAATAAAGTTGAAAAATTCTGCCACCTTAAATTACATGTTTCAAATTTGGTGATAATTCTGAACTGCTGAAGTGGTATGGTCATGGGACAAAACAAGTCTGTCTTTAGAACCAAATTTATAGGGATTATGGTTGCTATTATATATTGAAGGAGTATCTTAGAAGGTCTGATTTCCTTTAAGCACACAACCAGCCATGCCATAGGTAGAAGTCTTAAATTTTTAAGTCAAAGATGAATCAAAATTTGACATGGCTGTTCTTTGGCCTATTTCTCCAGTGGAAGGTGTTTTCTGTGTGTAAATGGATATGAGATGAAGAGGTGTCTGCAGAATTTATTATTTTACTCACTTCTATTCAAAATACATGGAATTTCAGACAGTCTTCCTTTCTCTCTGGAGTCAGTGGCATATTATTTGTTATTCCATGGAAAACTTGATATTATCATGCTGATCAGTGTTTCAGTAGTGCATCCCACGGTCAAGGATATGCTTAAAAATCATATTGCCTAGGCCAATGATGCTCTATGCGCTTAAGGGTATATATTATTTGTGAAGAGACATGAAAAACAGGAGGTTTAAGGAAAGTAAAACATCACATTTCATGTATTTTATTTTTAAGAATACCAAAGATAAGGAAAATCTGCTTGTTCTAATGGAAGAGGGTACGAAAGATACAATACAGCAGCTATATGAAAGCATAGGAGAAAAAGAACAACACATTAAAAGTCTTCAGGATCTCCTAACATCAGAAAGATTTAACTTGTCTGTACTACAACATACTCTTTCTCTCCGGGACTCAGAAATAACAGAATTAAAAAATGAAATAACATTATCAAAAATGAAAGAACAGCAGTGTACTGAAGAACTGAAAACTAATCACGAAAAGGATATTTGCAAACAGTTAGAGAACTTGAGGGTTGAGCTAGAGAAATGCCACAGAAAAGAGATTGCAGAAACCAAGCAGATATATGAAGAAGAAATGATTTTAAAATATAAAAATGACCTTGAACAGTTAAAAAAAGAACTCTCTGCTCTGAATTCTGAAGAACACAATCAGAATTTGAACAGCATAATAATCAACTTAAATAATAGTCTTCATGAGTCTGAAATTCATAAACAAAATTTGAGGAAGAAACTTGAAAACCAGCAGGAAAAATTCCAGAGACAGAAGACTGAAATTGAGGTTCAGTACAAAATTTTAATTGATGTCTTTAAGTCTCGTCTTTCTGAGGCAGAAGAGCAGGTCAAGGAGGCCCAGCAATATAAACAAGAAAAACAGCACTTGAATGAAGAGATTCAGGAACTGGATTCATGCATCCACGGATTACATAAAAAGCCTCTTTTTGAGGCTGAAAACAGTGCAGATGCAAGGCAAGAATACAATGAAGAGATTGTCTCCAATAAAAATCTAATGATCTTGAAGGAAAAACACACTTTACCAGATGCTTCACTCTCTGCAGCTCTGGTACTTGAGGAGGTAATGAATAAACCATGTCAGTTTAAAGGTGAGGAAGAGTTTGTTCCCGAAGAACTAGAGTTCCAGTGCGAACTGGGAGTAGACTCATCAAGAGGTGAATCAAAAGAAATAATGAGTTCACGGATTGAAGAAAGTGAAGGTAATGAAGGAGATTACCTGTCTGAAGAACAATTGTCAGAACCTACATTTTTCACTGTTGATGAAGACATGCTGGCTAAATATCTCGTCTCCACAGAAAGACCAGAGCAGTCATATTTGTCAGGTAGTTCTGAAGGTTATGCCATTGAAGAAGATAGATGCAGTAGGTACGGATCAGACAGTAATGTGCTTTTAGAACCCAGCATGGATTTTAAATCTCCTCTATTCAACTTTGGCCTTGATGAAAAAACATGTCATAGCAGTTTGGCTCAAGAGACTTTTGAAAAGACTGAGGTGGAAGTAGAGGACTTCATTTCATTTTTGTCAGATGGTTCCCTGCAGCAAAACAAAATAAGCAACTGTGATGTTGTGAAGGATGATGAGAGAGCTTCACACATCTGTCTACTAAACCAGCTAACTGAACAGCTTCATGAAAAGGAGTCAGCCTTAGAAACATCTCAATGGGAGACCCAAGAAGCTGCTGAAAAATGGAAAAAAGTATTAGCTGAGCTCTCTCTTATGCATGTGGAACTGAACAAGGAACGTGAAGCACGGGTTTGTTGTGAAAAGCAACTTCTTCAGAAAATAGAAAAGGAGAAAGAACTTGAAAACAAAATAAGCCACCTAATAAAGCAACAGGGTGAGAATGGTGGCCAACCTTACCATGCTGTGGAGCCTTTAACACAAACATCAGAATTCTCTACCTGCCAACAAATGCTGAAAGACCTCCAGGAAGAAAGAGAAATGTTGATGGTGCAGCTGCGAACTCAGGAGCAATTAGTGAAAGAAGTACAAGAGCAGAAAACAGCTTCTGATTCTGTAACAAGTGAAGTACAGTCTCTCTTTGGGCGTCAGTTGGCTGTTCTGCAAAGTCAAAGGGATCAAATGCAGACCCAGCTTGATGCTCAGAAGGCTAAAAATCTGACAATAACAGAACTTCTTGGTCAGAAAGCTGTACTTGAAGAGACATTGCTAAAAGAACAGGATTTGCTCAAAGCTGAAATCAGTAACAAAGAACAAAATTTAGCACTCTTATTGAAGGAAAAAACAGTGTTGTGCAAGAGATTATCATCCATGGAGAAGGATCTAATAAAAGCAGAGAATGCTTTAGCAGCAAATGCTAGCATCATAGCAGATCTTGAGAAAAACATATGTGAACTTAATACTGAGGTGCAAAACCTCAAAGAAGTACAGGAGTGTGAAAGATTGGGATATGAGGACAAGTTGAACTTGAATAATGCAGAAATTAATAAGCTTAATGCTGAAATAGAGGCAAAAAGTACTGAATACAATGTGAAAGAAAGCCAGCTAATTGAAGAAATAACTCATTTGAAGAAGGTTCAGCTGGAGCTTGAAAATCGCTTGCAGGAGTCCTTTCAGTCTGCACAAGCTGTGCAGGAGGCACAGTCTGAGATGGTGAAACATTACAAAGAGGAAATTGATAAAATGGAGTCTCAGCACCTTGTGGAATTAACTAAAGTGAGTTTGACACACAAGAAGGAGGTAGGCAACACCAATAATGGCAGTTTTTGGGTTTCAGAATACTTAAAGTACTCACTGCAAATGTTTCTATCTCTGTTTTCAGATAGAAGAATTAAATAATGAAATAAAAGATAGAGCTGAAAAGCAGCAGAAGTTAGAGGAAGAAAGAAAAGAACAGCTTGCTTTAATAAAAAAGGTAAATGGGGTAATCAGGCTTATTTCAGAAAAATAAACTAATCTTGCGTTGTTTGTCCATAATGTTTTGGAGTTGGAAAAATCTATTTGTAACTGTTTTTATTTGTCTTTGATTTGGGGTCTTGGGGAAGGGAAGATTTTGACTGGTAACTTTTTAGTGAGACTAACAAACACTGTTTTGAAGAAAAACCTTTACCTGAGTGTTCTGTGCAGGTACATGAACGAGAGCATGAACGTGAAATCTCTGAACTAATTACTAAGCATGAAGAGGAAATGGAGGAGCTCCGTGCTTCACTAAATAGAGAACACCAACACCTGTTGGATGAACTTCAGAAACAAATGGCAGCCACACACAAAGCAGAGATTGAGCAAGCCCAGCTCCAATCACAGGTAAAATAAAGAGACACAGTAATTACTGTATTTCTTGCAAAGAGAAGGTTCCTTGATTTATATTTTTTTTGTTTGTCATGTGTATGCTATTTTATGAAATGCTGAAATTTAATTAAGAATGTTTCTTTAGTGGGCAGTAGTTGATATGTTCTGAAAGAGCTCCCTAGGATCATCCTCACTGCTATTGTATATTGACATTAATTTCAAAGGAAATCCGATGCTTCAATTAATGGCCTAAAAAAACCCAAAAGACAAAACAGTCAATTTTCATGTCAAGTTTGACAAATTTATAAAAATAAAATATATATTAATGTATATATTCCATTAATGTAATTTGTATTACTTCTGTGTTTAAGTATGTAAACCTGACTTTCCCCTAAGTATTTACTGGGCTTTTGAACACTTCCAGTAAATACAAAGTAGAAATGGTTAAGAACGTGTCTAGTCATAAGTCTAATTACAAGATACTGGTATACTATGTAGTTTATCCAGGAATAGGAAAGTTGTCAGCCTGTTTTAGCTGCCATTTCTAACTGATGGATGTTTAATACTTCTGGTGAATTTAATTTCCACTTTTCAATACCACTTTAGAACTTTTGCTTTGAATCATTTTATAAGCAATAGCAAATAAGAGGAATTTTGTAATAGACAATGAAGGGATGTGGTGTGCTTGTGTGAAGAAATTGTGAAGAAATGGACAGATGCAAGGTATTTGGTTGGAGATAAAGTTAAGAGGCAGGTAAGGGAAACCACCTACTTTACATGGAAAATAATTTTTAAATCTGTAATAGAAGTCAGTTGATTTTGGGGTTCTGTCCCTGCCATGAAGAAACATTTTTCAACTACAGGAAAGCAAAACTTAGATGCATTAGTAGTTGAAAGCAATTCAAACTGAAGCTAGTGATGAAAACAGTGAACAGGAGAGGGACATGCTTTTTCTTCTCCATTACAGACCCTGCACAGTCTCGAATTGGAAGCTTTACGCCTAAGCTTAAATAATATGCACACCTCTCAGCTTGAGCTTACTCAGTCTAACTTGAGAAAAGAAAAGGAAACTGCACTTGTGGAGCTACGGGAGATGCTCAATGATAAGCGTGCTCAGGAAGTAGCAATTCTGCAAAGCCGCCATCAGCTGGAGTGGGAGAAGATTAAAGAACAGTGCTTGAAGGAAAAAGAAGACCTTAAGTCAAAGTATCAGCAAGAATTAGGTATTAAAATTGAAATCCAATCAGTATTATTCTATTCTTTGCTATCAGGGTGTAGAGCTGGCCTTTTGACTGAAAGCTGGCATTGCCTTGATTAGGGGCATTGGCTAGGCTTGCATGTGCACGATGACATCTTACATGCAAAAATGAAGTTGTCTAGACCTAACCTTAATTCTTCTTCAGCTACATTGGTGTTTTGTTACTACCTCTGATTTAAAAGGAAAAAAAAATACTGAAAAAACTAGCTGGTTTTAGGAAGCATTAGACAGAGATGTCCCAAAGAATTTAATCGGTGCAAAGTGTAGAGCTTTTACCCTATATGTTTAAGGGTCTTTTATTGTCCTAAGTCAACATTGGCTGCTATGTTCCCAACAAGATAGAAAATTCTTCCTGGCTTGCATGCTTTTACGTTTCAAAAGTAGGAGAAAGGAGTTGGAAAGGAACTGAAAGGCTCAGTGAGAAATTGAACCAGCTGTTTTTTCTGATATATTTGATATCAGGTTGTGTTTTGTCATGACCAAGAGGAATGGTGCAGCTATTAGAACTGAAGGCCTGCTGATGGTGGTCGGGGCATTTTGGAGACTTTTTTGCCCCCTCCCAGATCAGAAGAAAATTTCTGAAGAAAGATAAGGCCTGCAGCAATTTTACTGAACAAATTTTAGGAAAAGTTGTCCTTCCCTGAGAGGTGGATGATGTTTTGGGTGCTCTGTCTCTTTGACTCAAGAATAGAAAGGCATTTGCAATCACCAGTACAATGAACTGATGGCATGGTGGAATTTGGGAATAGGAAGAGGTCTGGGCGTAGTTCTCAGGATCAGTATTCTTTACATTTTGGTGCTGTAACTTGATAGGAATGTAACTGCTTCAGAGTGCTTGATTGCAGGGACTGAGAAAAGTCCAGAATCAGGTGAGGCAGGAGAGAGGAGAGAATTATGGATGCTGTTACCTGGAAGGATAGAGGGAGGTGGTGATTGGGCATGGCCTTGACTCATTTGGGTGTTGTGACACTTGTCTTTTAACATAGATGAAATTTTGTCCTCTTCTTGACCACTGGCTGGATAGCTGGTACCATCTCAGTCTCTGGGATCTTGTTTCTCGCTGAGAAACTTCAAGTAATGCCTTAAGATAAGGCAACAGTACGTTGCAGCTGTGAGGAGGGGACTGATAGCACTTTCCAGAGTTCTTACAGACCAAGAAAGGTGCTGAGTCGGAAGTTGGAAAGAATCTGGGGAGGAGTTGAGAAGGTGTCATTGACAATGGAGCAGACAATAGCATCTGACTTCCATTCTGTTTCCTAGGCATTTTTAAAAGACACTTGAAAAGAGGTTGCTACTTGCTGCTGCCTGCTAATTCTTTTGCCATGTCTCTGAAGATACAGATGGTTCTAACGCTTGAATGTTGTGCAATGAAATACTGGCAACTAAAATGATATTGATACGCATTTGAATAAATATGTTTAGGAATAAAGGAGGTGGTTCATATCCCTTAGACTCAAGTAAACTTCGCTTTGCTAATTAAGCTGACTTTAACCTCTAGACTTGTCTTAGCAGTTTTAACTGCTCATATCTATCATTTTCTAAACTGGAAGTGACTTACTGGGATATACATAACAGTAGATTTACGTAATGGGTTTAGATAGGGCCCAGCACCTTATGCTGCTGCATGCCTACCTATTCAAGACCTGAGTTTGATGTTGAAAATGTGTATTTCACCTATATTTCTGCTTGTCATTTAAGCAAGATATTTTACATACATTTATTAATAAATAGTGTTTTATTTCACAGTTGATCAGAGAAAGAAAATAGAAATGGAAATGGAAGAGAAACATACCCAGATATTAGAGGTATAAATTCTGTTCTTATACAAGAAAAAATGGAACTTCTTCCTGCTCTAGTTTAGTGAAAAAAGTCCTGCCTCTACAACATATTTATTTAAAAAAAATAAAATGGGGGGGTGGAGGGGAAACAACTAAATGTGTTTGCTTTAACAATGTTCATATCTTGCTCTCTTAGACTGTCAAAAGAGACTGGGAATTAGAGTCCAAGATGCGTTTAGAAAACATGTGCAAAGAGCTCTCTGAAAAACATCAGACTGAGATGGCAGAACTGCAAAAAGCTCTGGAAATGGAATTAGAAAAGGTCAAAGTGGAGCTGGGACATGTTTCTCTTGAGAAGGAACAGTCTGAATGTAAGTGCCATGGTCTGGGAAGTGCTTTTCTTTATTGAACAATAAGAAAGCTAAGTGTTCTAAAACAGACATAAAAAGCAAATATAAAATATATTAATATATTACTTCAAAACTGGGTTGATGGCATGAGACTGTCTTGAAAATAGGACCTGAGTCTTCATAGTCCTTCCTGGTCATCTGTTCTACTTCTTGCTGCTGAGTGTTGTTGGAGGAATTCTGTGTTCGTAGTCCATAAAGAAATGTTTGATTTCCTTTTCCTGGTAAACGTGCTTCTAGTTCAAGGTGCTTGTTTATATATACAGAGAGCAGATGCTCATCTCTCTGGTACTACTGCTGGTTACCTCTTAGTTAACAGTGTGGGATATAGAGAACTAGGTAGCTCTGTGTAGAAATGTTAGACTTTGAAACCCTTTATTTTTCAAGATTTTTGTAATGATATGGGAGTACTGTCATGTATGGCTGTGAATCCTGTAGGAAATGTCATAAGCCAGCATTCTGTCTGGACATATGCCTTTTTATTTTCATCACAGTATGGTTACGTAGGTTATTCAGCATCCAGGATGGTGATGTAACAGAATTACTTTTTAATTATAGTAAAATGTATAGATCTTGAGAAACAGCACCAGTTAGCCATCACAAAGTTACGTGAACAGCTGCAGACTGAACATAACCAACTCCTAGAAGATATAAAGATGAAAAGCCAAGAAAAAGAGCAGAATCTTCAGAAGGAGGTAAATAGAATTTCTTAGCTTTGAAGGGTTGATTACTCTGTGTGTCACAAAAATAGACTATATACTCATCACTTAGGTAACTTGTTTGTATTTAGGGGTTTTAAAGAAAATGCAAAGTACGTTCATAAAATAGGTATATTCTCTGGGTCTTTAGGGATTCAGAATCTTCTGAACACAACTGCTGTTCTGCAATTCAGTGCCACTCCTTCTGTATTAATGCACTTGATGTTTTGGTTCCTAAGTTACTTTCTTATCTAGCTAATACTTAATTCTTGCTAGTGATGACAAATACAGCATCAGGAACAAAACCCTCTGTTAGAGGTGTAGGTCTAACAGTTAAGTACTACTCAGTATCTCTGGTAACCTGGGTCAGGATCTGAGAATCTGCTTGTCACTAGTGTCTCTACCTTGTCCTGACAGAACTGTCTATGTTGCATGATAATAATCAATTAGAACAAAACTATTTATTTTTTCTCCATAGCTGGAAAAACTTCATAACATGCATGAAGAATTCAAGACTCAGTCACAAGAAGAAGTCAGGCAGCTTTGGTCTCAACTTGACAGTACCCGAGCAAATCGGCAGGAGTTAAATGGTATGTTCAAACTGGATGCGTTTTGTTCATATGGAACTATGCATTGTTGATATGAAAAGCTTTTAATCATGTACCAGAAGCACGCATCTAGGTCACAGATGTGTAGAGTAGGTTATACCCTAGTGATTGTGTGCCTAGAAGGTTTCTGAAGTGAGAGGCAAGTCAGCGCTGTACGACTAGTCGGTCCTGCAATGTCAGAAAGCATGGTGTGGCTGTGACAAAATGCTCACTCTTGTCGTTTTCTTTTTCCCTCCTGCTCTACCCCTGCATGCTATAAAAATCTTTAGTGAAAAACGCTTTAATTGCAGCTTTAAATGTAATGTAGTTCAAATGGAGAAAATGCTGGTCTATGGAATGTGCTCCTATTTATATTCACTAGAAAAAGGGCTATAAATTCAGTTGCGAAAACTGTTAATTGTTGCTAGACAGTAAAGATGACTGCTTGGTTTTCACGAAGTTTGTAACTGTGAAGGTGTTCTCTTTTATTTGGATATAATTAGGAGATCAGTTTTGGTTGTTTTTTTTTTTTTTAAAGCTGAAATCTTTCAAAAACTGAGTGATTAGGTTATGTCTTGAGGTAAAAATGTTTTATTTCCTCTTCAGTTGTGAGATGAGTTAAATAAAAGCCTTTTTCATTGATGCTCAAACTGGAGATTCACCGTCCTCTGAATCTTCTGAAACACATAATTCTTAGATATAGAAAAGCTTCAGATTAAATATCTGTATTTTAAAAATAGAATAACAACCTTCAGGTAATACTACTGAAATCAGAATGAATGATGATGTTTTCCTGCAAGGCTAAAAATAAGCTGCTTTTTCCAAAAGGATGGTTTAATTTTAAAAAACAAATCACTTAAACAGGAGCAGTGTTCTTGTTTTTTTTTTTTTTGGTTAGTCTTATATGTATCTGCATTAAAGTTTTAAAAAAGTTTTAAAGCTTGAAAGAAAATCTCTGGGGTATTGACAAAATGTGACATGGTGAGCTCTATATATCTTAAGATTTCTTATTGACATTATTAAACTTAGCATAGTCAACTTTATGGTGTAGTAATCAGTTGACACTCTTTTGGTTGAAATGAAATGTGAATCTCTCAGGTGTATGTGCACAACAGATGTATAATAAATGAAAGAATTAATTTTGAAGAGTTAAAACAGCTAGGCAACATGATTTTAACACTGCTGTATGTGTTTCCTTTGTATTCAGACAGCACGACTTAGTATTTGCTTGAACTCCTATATTCCCTCTCAGTAGCCCTAATCTTTATTAACCCTTCAAATGTCTTTCTATGCATCTAATCACTCACATTACCATTATTTGGACCCTTTCTGTTTCTCCTTCATCATGCTTGAGATGGTGAATCCAAGATGGAAGCCCATGTTCCAGGTGAGGGTATCTCTTTTTGCATGAGGAGATCTTAATGTTGTTTTGTTTTACTCTACTTTTCTCCACTCAAGTCGTCATTTGACAACGCATTTGAACTGGTTTGAGAACTTACCACAGTGGTTTCAGAACACAGAGCAGCATTCCAATTATCTAGCTGCTGACTAAAAAATGACATCCTAATTCAAAATTGTCTAATGCTTTCCTATGTTAATGTCATGCCAGCAGACTTTGCTGGTTAGGTAACACCTACCTGAGATTGGACTTTCCTTGCCTATGCTATTAGTGTTCTCACCAGTCCCTGCTTGTCACTTGATTCCTCTGGTCCCTGTACCTTTCAATGGCTGCCTTAAGAAGCAGACTTAGGCCATGTGCTTATTGCTCATATTCTTTCTGTTTGCATGTTTGCTGTGAGGATTCTTTTCTCCACGTGTGTTTTCTGGTGGGGTATACAAAAACATACTGTGACAATCAGCTACATTGCTTCTTGAGTGGCATCGTCTGGGGCTGTGCTGTGATAAAGGGTAGCTTGCTGAAGCAGCCAAGATGACTGTTTTCTACTGTGGTTGTTTAGTCTGGATAAGAGGAGGCTCAGGGGAGACCTTATTGCTCCCTACAACTATCTAAAAGGAAGTTGTGGGGAGCTGGGGCTTGGCCTCTGCTCACAGGTAACTAGTGATAGGACTAGAGGGAATGGACTCAAGTTGTACCAGGAGAGGTTTAGACTAGAAATGAGGAGAAATGTCTTCTCAGAAAGAGCAGTCGGGCACTGGAATGGGTTGCTAAGGGAAGTGGTGGCATCACCATCCCTGGGGGTGTTTAAGGAAAGGTTGGATGTGGTGCTTGGGGACATGGCTTAGTGGGTGACCTTGGTAGTAAGGTGATGGTTGGACCAGATGATTTTGGAGGTCTTTTCCAACCTTAATGATTCTATGATTCTATTTTTTTTGTCTAGGTGGCTTTTTGAGCCAGTGAATTTGGCTTCTGTGCAAGCTTCTGAAGGATAGCCAAACCATTGCTAAAGTAGTCCAGATTTTTTTCTTGTGCAGTGTCTTTCTGCATAGTTTTGTACTAAAGTTACTTTACTTTGGAAGTTTTTTCATGGAGCAAATTAAATGATCTTAACTGAAGATTAAACATTACTGCAGAGCTCTACATGTCAATGGCCTAAGCCCAAGGCACAAAGAAACTAGGGGGGCTAACAGTCTGTTGAAAGTTTTGATTGTGATAATGGTTTCTCTGAATGCAGTATAAATGGCGAAAGTTGTTTTACTGTCTTCTGAGGAAGGAAAGTTTTGGTTTTCAGAAGTTCATTTTCTTATGCAGTTTGCAGGATAGCATTTTGCTGCCATCTCAAAAACTAAAATTTGGCTGATCTTCACAGAATGACTTCTTGAGCTGTACACTATTGAGTACTTACATTGTTCTTGTCTCTATTCCAGAATTAAGAGAGCAGCTCCTGGCTCGTGCATCACGGGTGGAAGAAATAGAGCATTTAAAACAAGAATTTGAACAGCAGCGTCAGCAAAGAAAAAATGAGCATGAGACTGAATTAGAACAGTTGAGACTTTACTTTGAACAAAAGTTAAGAGTTGCTGAAGAAAACTACAGAGAAGAATTGACTTTCTTGCAACAGAGACTGGAAGAACTGAAAGAATATTCATTGTCAGAGGAGGCGGTCATGAGTCAGGATCAAGCAGGGGGTATCAGGTAGTCTATTCCTTTTCTTTTCATCTAATGTTATGATGGAGTGCTTCCATTCATTTGTATAAAAGGTGATGTTAGCCATTAAGTATGTTGGGACTGGACATGAGGCGATTTGAAGTTAGAAAGCCAGCAATGGAAGTTGAATATGACTTAGATGGGATGTTAGAGAAAACTTCTTCACTGAAAGGGTGGTGAGGCATTGAAACAGGCTGCCCAGGGAAGTAGTGGAGTCACCATTCCTGGAGGTCTTTAAAAGACGGTTAGATGTGGTGCTTAGGGACATGATGATCTACATGTGACTAGATGATCTTAGAGGTTTTTTTCCAACCTAAATGATTCCATGATTCATGAAGCTGAGTGGAGCTGAGTAAGGCAGCCCAATTTACAATATGCATTTATAAGTGATTTTCCTTGAAAAGCAAGGCATAAACATTGAGAATAAAATGAATAAAATAAACTTTTTGAAGTAGATTATCTTCCTATGAAAGGATACCGAAACAAGTATATAAAACTCCCCTCAACAAGGAAAACTTTTATTCTCCTCTTTTGAGACGGTCTCTTCTAACTCTCTACCACAAAGTTGCTAATCAGTTACTTCCACATAATCCCTCTGCAAAAGTACCAGGATTTGCAAAGTCTTTTCAAGCAGCCTCCAGAGAACACAAGAGCAATCCCTATTTTTACTGGTACCAGAGCTGTAGAATAAAGACGTGTGGGACACTAAGCCTGCTGTAAGCAGCCTATTCTTCAGTTTTAGTATTTGGAAGTCATTTTTACTTATTCAAAGCTGTGGCAACCAATCTTTACATACAGCCCAGAGTTTGTTCCAGTACCTGACAGTGAGGGTGTCACATGAAGCACTGACAGTGTTATGCTAGACCTTATTCTCACCAAGAAGGAAGGGCTGGTGGGGAAAGTGGAGCTCAAGGGCAGCCTTGAGCTGTAATGTAATAAGGAGGGATTACATGATCTTTAATATCCCTTCCAACCCAAAGCATTCTATGATTCTATGAATGTGGAGGATGCTTTCCCATGTAGCTATTACTGTTGCTCTTTGCCTACTTTCAATACCATATTGTAAGTCAGCAGGTTTGTTTAACCTAATTTGTGACACGTGATATGACTTTAAAACTCTTTCTCTTCTTAGTTCTGTCACAGTTTTTGGAGAGACTGCTGAGAAAGAGAGAAGAGATCTTCATCTTCATCAGCTAAGTCAACATGTGGAGCAGCATAAGGTAGTATTTCTGATCTGTTGAAGTTCTTCTAGTCAATACGTGATCTGTATGAAAATTATGTCTAATTCCCAGTTATCAAGAAAGTTAATTATATTTGAGATGTTTATTATGGCTTAATTATTTTTGCCAAATGTGTATTAAATCATCAGTTCTAAATAATTCCCAAATTAGAATAGATCAAATGTGAGGGTCTGTGTGTCTTTTATTGGGGTTATCCTGTTCCTAATAAGGACAGAGTTCTTATCAAATCTCTTCCACACAAGTACAGATTTCACGGAGTTTTTCTCTGTAGCTTCTGTAGTGATTGTGCTTTTCATTGCTCTCTTTTCTGAAGTGTAGACACTAATTTGCTCTCTTTTACGTATACATCTCTTTTCATGTCCCTTGTAATTTTAAGATAAAACTTACGTTCGATTTAATTTAAGTTGTCTAACAGTTCCCAAAGACTTTTTTTTCATTTTAAGATTTTTAAATTAGCTTTAAAAATATTAATATTTTTAGTGAGGAAACAAGACCTGCACAGGACAGCATGAGCTCAGTTTCATTAGTAATATACACAAAATCTCAGTGATAAAACAAATGAGAAGTATATATCATTTTTTCCTAAATTGCTGTAATTTGTTTCCTAGCTGAGTGTGAAACTGCATTCATAGATTGATGTCTAGGCTCTGTATGTAGGGAAGGTGGGGGTCTCTTCAGTGTTGAGAGTTGATGGTTTCTCCACCCAGATGCTTGTGGGACCTTCTTCTCTATTATACTGTCAAATGACTCCTGAAACTCTGCTGACTTGTCGTGTGATTCCAGAGCATATATACCTCGAGGGATTCTGTTGCAGTAGTAGCAGATGAAGTGGCAGGAGCAAATCAGCAGGGTTTTTGTAAGCCAGATAGATACATGTCAAGCACACGCTGCGTAGTGCAATTAATTTACTGCTCCCCTTGAAAGAATCTTGGCATGGTTTCCTCAACGCAAAGCTGAAGATGTCTTTTTAATCCATTTTTTTTTATATAGGAAGAACTTGCCTGTTTGCAGGTACAACTTAAAGAACAGCACAAACATGAATTAGATTCATTAAGGTCTTCCCTTGCACTTCAATATAAAGAGGACCTAAGGAAAATGAAGAAGGATCTGTCAGACAAATATATAGTAGAAATAGAGGAAATGAAAAGAAAGCATTGTTTAGAACTTGAGCAGCTCCGTGCTAGGCTTTCAGATGAACATATCAAAGGTAAGATTAACTGACAAACTGGGAAGTAAAATGGTAAGCTGCTTGTGTGGCTTATGCTTTTCTTTAAATATTTAAAGGTTATCTGATGAAATTAACTTTTTGTTGTTTTTTTTGTTTTGTTTGTTTGTTTGTTTTATAAAGAACACTTAACACTTCTTAATTCCTAATGTTGAGCACTTTGCTTTTGACTTTTATGGTTATGTTGAGTTGTTCATGGCACCAGGCCTGTTGGGCTCTAAGAACTGTTTGGACTGTGCTCTTAGTCATATGGTCTGAATTTTTGGGTAGAGCTGTGTGGGGCCAGGAGTTAGACTTGAGGATCCTAGTGGGTCCCTTCCAACTCTGGATATTCTATGATAATAGGTTTTATTGGTGGAGGCAGCAGATGACAGCACATTGTCACATCCACAAAGCTTATAATGTTGTCTCACATGATCTTCTCAGAAATAATACAGCCAGGCTGTCTAGGAGACTAATTACCTAAATGAAAAAGGTTCCTTTCAAAGATGTGGTGACCAGAAGTTGCTTATTCTGTGGTAAAAACCTACTGCAACTGAGGAGCAGTTGCTAAAAGGAGTTAAGTTTACATGATGTCTAGACTTGATGTCTAGAAGGTTGATGTCAATTTGTGAATTAACACTAAAAAACACTAAAACACTAAAACTTTCAAATAAATATAATCTGTCAGGCATGTTAAATACCTGATATGTTTAGGTGAAGTAGGACATTTCTCAGTTCATTCCACAGAATACATCAACTTCCGTTCTTTGTTCCACACCTCTTTTGCCAGTGTTTTTCATAGATTTGATTGCCCTCTGTTCATTTAACTTCAATATTATTTTCCTCCCACATTTTCCAGTAGTTGGTATACATATTGGAATGAATTTGAGAACAAAGAGGAAAGTATTTATGGAGAACAGAATTTACAATAGGTAACTTTAGCTATAGAATTCAAGATAAAGTTCCTCTTACAGCTAAGTTTACATAAAACTAGCCACATAAGTCGCATTAATTTCTTAACAGTTGCTGCTTTTCTTGAAAAAAGCACTCTTGTAATTTATATAAATATGCCGGCTCGTATTCAATAGGAAATGCATGTATTGTTGAGGTGCAGATAAGGAATCATGGCAGTTCTTGTATTTGCAGCCTCCTTCTGAGAGCACAATATTACACACGTTTTAACTCATCCATAACTCACAGTTAACTATGTAACACACAACTGTATCTGTGATTCTTGTTTGCCTCTAGTTAGTATGACTACTGATAAATTGCATCCCTGATAATATTCAGCTTTATTACTGTGCATTACTGTGACCTGCTAAATAAATTCTAGAAAGTCATTTCAGTGTTTTTTGTTTGTTTTGTTTTCCACCAGAAATCACCAAATTACGCCTACAGAGTGCTCAAGATGCAGCACGTCAAGTTGAAATGGAGGTTGCCACACGAGTGTCTGTACTGGAGGAAGAGCACAAAGTCAAGCTTTCTCTCCTCCACTCTGAGAAACAGCATATTGCAGAGCTTTCAGATGAAATAAAGCGTTTAAAGGAAGAGATTGCTAAACAAAAAGATATTTCAGTGCAGAATGAGAAGCATCTGAAAAGGGAAATGGAACAGGTAATCCAAGTTACAGGGCTGTTTGTATAGAGTTGGGTAAGTGCAGATCTGCTAGGTAGGCCAGGAGAAGTACATGTGGCACTTATTTTAAAATGTGCCTAGTTGGTGATGGTAGCTTCAGGTTTAAATAGAGTTGCATGGATACGCTTTGATACTGGAATGCAAGTCTGAAGTTCAGAGCATATTAGCATTGAAGAAAAGTTAATCTGCAAGGGAACTAAGCATTTAAGAGCACAGACAGCGTGAGGGGACAAATGTTTCAAGGGTTGGTCCAGTCTACCATTTTCATTAATGTGGGTCAAGCATATGTACACTGCTTCTAATACAGGCAAGTACATAAGTTCATCCTGTGGAGCAGCACTTGATAGGTCTAAGTAAGGTCATGCACTTCCATACTGTGATGTATCACGCAGTAATGGAAAATTGAAAAATAGAAATAGAAAAAGCCCTTCTGCTGAATATGTTACCACAAAGCATTTTCTGGTTTTGATAGGACTGTCTTCTGAAGCAAACAATCAGAATTCTTTATTCTCTTCTTTTCCCCTACCCCAATTAATTCTTAAAAGTGAATTGTCAATTTATAGGTACTTGAATTCATTTTAGCCTTTCTTTTGTTTGGAAGAGTGACTTGTCTGTGAGAATCAAATCTCTCCAAGACATTAAATGCCTGGGAGTATTTACTTCAGTTGGGTTCTGTTATTTTATGCAATTTTAATAAATGTGTTTGCAGGTAAAATATAAAATTGCTGAGAATCACAAGAATGAATTAAGGGAAGCCAGAGAAGAAATCCAGAAAATAGAGACTATGTACAAAGAAAAAGAGAATAAATGGAAACATGAAAGTGAGGACCAGAGAATCCAAGCAGAAGAGAAATTATCATTGTTGCGTGTAGAACTGCAAAATAGATTGGAATGTGAGAAACAGAATTTGCAAAAGGAATTTGAAGTTCGTGAAGCAGAAATGAATCGGCTCCAAGATTACCAAGCTGCCAGAATTGTAGAATTAGAAAAGTTAGTAAAAGAGCAGCAAAACAACTTGCAGCAACTGGAGGACAGTCTTGCAAGTGCACAGGCTATCCAGAAATCTCAGGAACAATATGAGAGTGATCTGCAGGCAGCCAAAGTGCTCATGGAAGAAGAAATGGAAAAGGCCATGCTTTGTCTGCAGAAAGAATGTGCGCTGAAACTTACGGAAGCACAAAACAAGTAAGTCTTAAGTGAAAATGCTCAAGTACTCATGAGGAATGATTAGTCTCTCATTCAGATATTGTTTTCTTATTTTAAATCTGGGAAGTGACAGTGATGTAGGTTTGTCGCTTGATGGCACCAGATTACTTATATATGTAAAGCTTTATCAAGGAACAGTAATGCTGTCCATTACAGTTTCTATAGAATTTTACTTCAAGTAAATGCATTAAATCTAGTCTAGCAAACGTGGTCTAGTTCTGACTGTTATATTTCACTTCAGTTAAGAATACACCATGCAGATGAAAATCCTGTATTAGTCTTAGAGGAAAGGAAACATTTAGGACATATAAATGGGAAAATTCTTGAAATATTTTCAAGGTTGTTCAAACTATTCAAACGAATTTGAGCAAGCCTTCCCCAGTAAATGAAGCTTTAGTTATCCACTGAATGCTGAGGTTGATGGTTGATACTATAATTAATGATTACTGCAAATTGGAGCATTTAAGATATTAAATCTTCTCCATCAAGCTTTTAAGTAGACCTCGGAAAGCTGAGATTAATTTGGAGAAGCTCATGTTTCCCTCATATGCTTCCACAGTGGTTTTAAGTCTTAGTCTAAACCTCATACATTTAGAGATGTTGTCTGCAAGTAAACAGTAATAAGGCACACACTTGAAATGTATGTACTATTTCCTAGATGCTTTTGTATGGCAATATTTGCTCAAACTGGTTTTGAAATTCATCTTGTATTTGTGGGCTCTTTGTCAGTGTTAATTTCCTGTACTACCCCATCAATGGGCTTTAAATGAGACTGAGAGAGCAAGGTTTGCATGTTACTCTGTGTTAGTAGGAATTTAATAGGGGTTCCAGTCTAACTAATAATATCCAGATATGACCAGCTTACATTGCCTAAACTGTAACTTATGTGGCTGTGAAATCATCGTTGTGGTTTGCTTTGAATTAGCTATGTATTAGAAACATAAAGCTGAAGGTGTGGAGGCTAAATAAGGCCTACCTCTTTGTTATTTGTTATTTCAACAAAAAGTGCCTTTTTGACAATATTCTTTCAACTTTATTGGAAATAATGTAGATTTATGGAGGAACACAAAGCTATGACTCAGAAATTTACTACTGAGCAAGAGATTCTTCTCCAAGAGCTGAAGAAGAAACATGTTGATGAGCTAGAACTCCAAAGTCAGCAGTTACAGGAAAAGCATAAGCAGCAAATTTTGTCTCTTACAACTGAGTTTCAGACAAAGCACCAAGCTGAAATTGAGTTGCTAAAATCTACGCTAGAAAGTAAACATCAGATTCAGATTGAAGCTTCTGTTGCTGAACTGCAGACAAAACATCAAGCACAAATTGATGAACTGGAGGCTAAACACTTATCAAACCTGGATTCCTTGGAGTCATCCTACCTGTCAGAAATTCAGAATATAAGAGATGAACACAGGCAGGTTCTTGAGAAGCTACAGCTGCATCACACAGAACAGTTCCGTGAAAAGGACAGAATGGATCAGGCACACTTGGCTCAAGAGATAGAGAGGTTGAAATTAAAGTATGCCGAGGAACTTCAGCTTGCACAAAACAATTTGAAAATTGAGCTAGCTACTGTGCATATGGAAAAACTTAAAACTATGGCTGTGGAAGCAGAAGAATTTCATAAGGTGAGTCAGAAAGAGAACTTAACATAGAAGGTGAAATTTCATGTTATGTTTTTAAGCCTGGCTAAGTGTGAGAAAATGTTGAAATGCATGGGATCACTTTTTACCCTTGTTCTTTGAGGGTGTTTTCTACAGGCTCCTTTGTGCCAGCACTAAAACTTGCATGGTCATACTGTGAGTTGAAGTAGGAAACCAAAGATTAAAAAGTCTGTCTGTCATCCCTTCCCCAAACACTCAGACTAATGAGTTTTCTATCTCAGTGTATGGAGAATATATGTGAGATGCAAGTTTAACATAATTTCCAATTGGAGGGTCTCTGCTTTGTGGCTCGGAGTTCCTCTGTCTAGTAGAATTACCATGTAATTCTTTAGAACTGAGTGGTATTGAGTAAATGTATTTCTGTAGGTTAAGGTACATCTCTGTGAATTGCAAGGTCCTCCTTAGTGGTATAGACCTGAGGGAAGAATAGAAGAAAGGTACTCCGAGTCCTAGGTGGGATTTGGGGAGTGGCTGGTGAGTGTGTGTGTGTCTTGTGTTAAGGTGCTTAAAAGGAGGAGTACAAAGCACAAGTGTGTATGGACAGACATCTGAGATCTTTTATGGTTTGGGTATGTAAAAAATGATATCAAAATTTTTCCAAGTCAAAGAGGTAAGAAGGCTGTTATTTCATAGCTGATACTTGACGATCCTCCAGATAGCTGTAATGTTTGTTGTCGTGGTTTTAGTTTCGGTTTTTGACTTCTCTCACCATGTCCAGAAAAGGCAGGGGACTTACAGAACTGTTAGAGATAGGAAGCATAAACCCATTTCAGTGATACAGAGTATGTGCATGTGTGTGTATACTTCTTATTCATGAGGCAACGTTGATCATGTTTACTTAAACTTTGATACAAAAGGACATTCACTTTACAAATGAGTTACAAAAATATTTGTACTTTTATAACCTTTTTACTTTTTTTTTTTTTTACCCTTTTTAAATTAATACTTATACAGAATGATTTGAAAACAGCTCTTCAAAATCAAAGACGTTTGTTGGAAGAAGAAAAAGATCTAGCCCTGGATATATTACGTGAGGAAGTAGTGCGTATGGAAGAAAAACATAGAAAGGCGCTGCAAGAACTTCAGGATCTTCATGAGGCAGAAATTAAGAAACATAAGGAGGAATACTCCAGGGAGTTGGAGGAAGAACTGGGGAAACTAAAAGCACAGCATGAACATGAACAAGAGGTCAGAGAATTGCAAATACCTGAACCTGAAATAAGCCATTCATTCACACTGAGTAAATTCAGTTTTATTAATTTTAGAAGTTAGGGAATATTCCTAGGTGCTTTTTTTTTGGTTTTCTTCTAATAGTATCAATAGGTAAGAAGGGACAAAAATAATATTTGTAAGCCATGCTCTATCTAAAAAGAACTTAATAGTTCATATATGCACATTAGCCTTATTTTTTTTTTTTTTTTTAGTTTAAATCCTTGTCTATAGTGTTTCCTCTCTACCTTTGGGGTGGGAGGGCACTTGCTTTTTTTTTTAATTCCTGTCCTTCTGAATTCAATATTTTAAAGCTTCCATATTTGATCACAAATAAATAAATAATGATTTGGGTTATTAACTATTTGTGGAAAGTAACTACTCACTTTAAGCTTTTATTAGTGAGCAACTTCACTAACATTCATTTATTTTATTAGTGAAATTATAGTAGGTAATGTTTTTCAAATAGGTCTACTCAAGAAAGATTTCAAACTGCATTGTTGCCACTAAAGCTTTTCAATTTCTTGTTGAAAATGTTTATGTGTAAGTTTGATGTTTACTTTCACAATGAAGGCTAAAAAGTGGAAAGTTATTTTCTGAAGACATTACTAAATGTCTTAAGCCCTTGATTCAAGAAACAGGATTTCTCTCTATTCCAGTGACTACAGTGACTCTTGTTAGAGGGTGTTGGGGGGAAAGCTCTGTACATTTTTGGTGCACTACCATGTTTGAAATATAGTCACTCATGGCATAAAAGCATTAAATATAGTTACCTAACAATTAATCCTCTTTGCAACAAGCATGCTCTTGGTGTATTTCTTTCCCTCCTCCTGTTCTTTTCCGTTTTGGAATTGTAGAATGCTTTGGGTTGGAAGGGACTTGAAAGAACCTCTAGTTCCAACCCCCCTGCTGTGGGCAGGGACATCTTCCACCAGACCAGGTTGCTCAAAAGCCACATTTGACCTGGTCTTGGGCACTGCCAGGGTTGTGGTATCCACAGCTTCTCTGGGCAGCCTGGGCCAGGGCCTCACTGCTCTCTGACTGAAGAATTTCTTCCTTATATGTAATCTAAACCTACCCTCTTTTGGTTTAAAGCTGTTCCCTCCTGTTCTATCACCCGCACTCCATGATAGAGTCCATCTCCTGCTTTCCTGTAGGCCCTCTTTGGGTGCTGGAAGGCTGCTATCAGGTCTCTTTGACTTTAGCCTTTTTTTTTTCTTAGGCATATGTCTGTTGAGGAAAAAAATAAGTGGGGTCTGTTAGGTTGACTTGATGGTTTCATGAATATAGGAGATCTTTAGTACCTTATGTATTTTTGTTGCTTCTTACCTATTCTTATTGACTTGCTTTTCCATAGTCAGTATGATGATAGATAGCAGTTTTGTATGGCTCTGATGTCTGGAGACAATTATTGTGAAATTTCTCTTACGAGTTTCTCTGGGCTTTATGGTTTGTTTTTGTTTCTTCCTTAGTTATAACACTAGCTCAAATATTTTGTTATTCCCTTGTCTGCAGATGTATGCTTCTGCATCGGCCTCTGAAGTAGAAAATGTGAGGACAGCTCTTCTGTCTCAGTTTGAGGAGGTAAAAATGAAGCAACAGCTTCAGTTCCAGGAAGAGATTGAGCTGCTGAAGTGTCAGTCAGAAGTGCTCCTTGAGCAGCAAATAGCACAGCTGAAGGTAAGGTCTAATTAAAATGAACTTCAGAGAATGTACTGGTAGCTTGCTTTTTTTTGAAAATGAACAATTAGTATATGTTATTGTATTTCAGCTGTATGATCTTTAAAAGGCAATCCATTAGTTCTCTTCCTTGCTTCTCAGTGTTAGAACTAGAAAAGCAGTGCTAAAAATAATATAGTGTTCTGTTAAGGAGTTATAGTATTTACCATAGGATTCACTTAATCCTGAATTGGTTGTGAAATGGTGCCCTTTAGATTAAAAAAAAAAAAAAAATCAGTGCTAAGTATTTGCTCTGAGAAACAGTCCTTGTGTAGATTTATGTTCATTTTGTTGCTTGGAACTTGATTTTTCTTCTTAGTGTCTGCAGAGACTGTATTCTTGATCAACCAAGTATTTTCTTGTCTACAGCACTTGTGTATGTACAGCAAAAAATGTTCAGTTTTCTAAGCTTTTGTCAACTGTTTGATGTCTGAACACTTTGTGCATGTGAATGTTATTTGTTGGTCTTTTCTGCTTTCATCATTTTGATTCCAAACTTTCATCTTGATGAGAATATCTAAAAATTATCTCTTTTTGGCATCATTTATAATGTAGTAATTGCCTATCATCTGTGCTTCATGCCAGATGCCGTGGTTGGTTGGTTAGGTGTCAAGCACGCTCAGTTATAAGTGGGAAAGATGCACTGTGGTTCAGAAGAGAGAGGGAAACTCACCAACACCAACATCAATGCTTGTGTGCATCTCTGTTATTGCTGTGCTGAGCATGTGTTGAACTCAACGTGTTGATCAAAAATAACTTTTATATTTGGTTATCTACCATCCTCTGTATTTGTGTCTCCTTGAGAAATGTCAACAGAACCTTAACTGTATCTCTCATCTCTTCAACCTGAAGTAGGATGCTTCCTAAGAGTTGCACAAACAGTTGGAACTGGATGCTGTGGACATGCAGATAATTCCTCTTAACTTCCTGCCTCTGGCCAGCTGCAAGATCTTACCACTTAGATTCAATCTTTTACCTCTGTGTCTGGTGGATTATCTTTTGAATCAGAGGACATGTATCTTGAAGTGTATCTTGAAAAGCTGCTCGTGGTAGGGCCATTGCTGTCCTCCCTACAGGACTATGTGGGTTGGTTTTGGTTTGTTGATTACCTTGATGACCAGTTTCTTGTCCCAGAAGAGACTGACTGCATCTCTTTGCAATGTCAGGCTGAGCTGCATTATAGTCTGCTACAGGTTTTTACAATGATCCTTCATTGCTACGTCCCCCATGCTTGTTTATGGGGTTGTCTTTGCGCCAGCCAGTTACCTTTTTTTTTTCCCTCTAAGCAGGAAAACTGATGGAAGATCTGACAGAAATCTGGTGCTTTAAGTCATTCAGAGTTTCTTTTGTACAGTCTTACATTCTGTATTAGTGGATGCGTTGCTTCTGAGAAGAATAGGCAGACTGTTGGAGAGACTTTGACAAGCAACTGTCTTGGTTCTACCTAGACTTCAGCAAGACCCCTTAGTCTCCCCCAGTATTCTCCTGGAGAAGTTGACAGCCCATGGCTTGGATGGGTACACTCTTTGCTGGGTTGGCCTCTTCTCACAGATAAGACTAGAGGGAATGGCCTCAAGTTGCACCAGTGGAGGTTTAGGTTGGAAATTAGGAGGCATTTTTTCTCAAAAAGAGTAGTCAGTCAGTGGAATGGGTTGCCTGGGAGGTGGTGGCATCACCATCCGTGGGGGTGTTTAAGGAAAGGTTGGACGTGGTGCTTGGGGACATGGTTTAGTGGGTGACATTAGTAGTAAGGTGATGGTTGGACCAGATGATCTTTAAGGTCTTTTTCAGCCTTAATGTTTCTATGATTTTGTGTTTTCTGTCTTGCCTACAGCTAGGCACTCTGCTGTTTGAGTCTGTAATCCTGATGGACATGGCTCTTCTGCTTTGCTCTGCCTTGTGGACTCCTGGTAGGAGTTTGTATTGTTATTGCTTGAATGCAAGTCTTGGTCTTGCTTGAGATGGCAGACCTTATGGTGTCATCAAGCAACATGTAGTCATCAGCTGAGGAGGTGGTGATGGATGGCTTACCTCTGCTCAGTATAAACATCCTCCACAAAGGATCTAGGTGTGTTTAGGTGATGTCTTAGGTTTTGCTCATATGTTCACTCATACCCTGAATTTTATTTTATTCCTTGGGGGGAAAAAAAAAGCAGTTTTCTTCACTTAATGCTATATATACACACACACACACACACACACACACACACACACATATATATAAAGGTATCTTAAGGGTATCTTTCACCATGGAGTTTATTGATGTTCATAGATGTGAACTTGCATATATTTTTTGTAGTGTGATCATGACATCTCATTCCCCAGTTCAGATTGTTGCAGGGTTCGTTTTAGCCTCTTCATGAAGGGATCCCTTGTTTCATCTCTCTTATTTGCTGATTCACGAGTGGGTCATATCTAGAGTAGATACATTCTTCTGAGGTAGGCAAGTTATACGTTGTAAATTTACAATTTTTTCTTGAAAATCACTTGTCCTGTGTGGAACTCAGTGCTATGCATATTGTATTACTTGCAGTTGATGAAAGTGGCTTTTGTTTGTCTCCATCTATCAGTTTTCTGTTTTTCATTAGTGTCTCAGCAATTTGAAATGACACGGGTCTTAGGAAGTGCACTCAGGTAGTTAATTTAACTAGTCTTAAATCATAATTTTGTCATTAAAATCATAGTTTTGGCATTATTTTGTTGATTTGGGGTTTTAACTGTGTAAGTTATTGCTAATTAATCTGAGAGGTAAGGCTTTGTGTATTTAAACAAAAAAGGGGGAATATGTTGATGTGTATGGCTCTTTTTGTTTGCTTTTCTCTTTTCCTTCTCCCTGTATAATTCAAATTATATGTCACTAATACAGGAGGAATTTGAAGCTGAAAAAACAGCATCACTACATGAGAAGTTGCAGGTGTTAACTCAGGAGAGGGAGAAGTCACTGGCTGTTTGCCAAAAGGAGAAGGAGACATTATCAGCACAGCTACAGGAAAAAGCAGAAAGAATTATCCAGGTGTGTGGAAAAATTTTTAAATTAAATTTTGGTTGTCATGATTATATTTTAACACTGCGCTTTCACCTTTCTGAAAATAAATGTAGAGAGACTATGCATAATTCTTGTGATTGCTAGTTTTCAAAGGTTTCATGGACTCTGTCTCTTATCTGGAGTGTTACAGTAGTCATGTAGAAATTGAAACTGGGTAGTAGCTTGAAAACTGCCTTTTATATGAAAACATTGGATGTTTGCATTTTGTTGTCTATGTACCGATGCCATTTGTTTTTATTGCATTTTTTTCCCTAGAAAATAGTGTTCTAGCTTTTGTTAGACCAAGTGACCTATAATTTGAGGCAGGAGACAGGCAAGTGAAAAGTATGGATCCAGAAGTGGCAAAGGCAATATTTGTTCGCCAAACAAAGCAAAATATTATGCATCCTATAATGCAAAACTATCAGCTGAATCTAGGTTACCCAGAAAGCTTTAGATATGGAGGAACAGCATGAAAAAGGTGTTTGTCTTACACTTATAGAAATATAAATTGTTTTCAGTGATGTAAAATAATGGCTTCGAGTTTTACTTCATTATTATCTTCTGCTTTGAAAATAGTGATGTCTTGCATTTCAAAAGGCTCTGACCAAATGTAAAATTGGTGTATTGGAATGTTCTGTTAGACTTTTATGGCTAGCAGGAAAACTGAGAAGTGGTAGGAGTAACATTAATGCATTTCTTACAGTAGGTGAAAATCTTACTGTTTTCCTGTTGTTCATGCAGGATTTAGTGAGAGGTGAGAAAGTTGGTAGGGAAATAAAATGGCTTTTCTTTCCTTGCTGTGCCCTCCCAAATAGATATTTTGATTAATCTGTTGGCTTACTTTTGAGACGGTTTGTAACAAAATAGTACCAGTTTGGCAGTAAATTTGGGAGTTAGGGATGGGTGTATAAACCAGTATAGATACTTATTTATATTTTTAGTGGGATAAAGGTGTCATCTGGAAAGAATTATGGAGAGAAAAGGCACTTTATAGAAAATTCGCTCAGAGAGAGCTTATAAAGGAAAGAAGAAAAATGGTTGAGCGATTATAGTGTATCAGGTTGCTGTTCAGGTTTGTGTTCTAGTGTCAATGTATTCTTAGGCCATTGCTTTGAGTTTTTAAGGCATGAACAATGAAAGCAATCTGAAAGTAAAGTAAGTTTTTACAAGCTCTTGTACTGCTTGTATGCATTGAATCTGAATGCAAATGAGGCAGCCTCTTGAAGTAAAATCTGCATGAAAAAAGAACTTTAAAAACACATACAATTTTACTCTGCCTGCTGACACAGTGACAACTCAATAACCAAAGTTATTAAGCAGGTATTCTTTATTACAGCGCCAGGTGTGGGGGGGGATTGCTCTGCCTAACACAAACACACACACACTAAGGGTTACTGGCAGTGTGCTTATATTAGTGGGACAAATACATGTTAATTTCATTTCCCATAACTCTGTTGCATATTCATCAGGTCTCCGAAGAATCATTAATGTAGGTTCCTGCCCCTATTTGCATGTGTACTGGAGTCCTTGGTTGGTCGTCCAGCATACTCTGGTGATCTTTTGATGAAGGCCAGAAGTCTTACTCACTGCTAAACTCCAGACCCTTCCTTTCTTTGACAGACTTCAGCAGTCAAACCAGTTCTTTCTGATTCCATTATCTATGCATACAGTCTTTTTACTTCCTTATCTTTGGGGTCATTAACATACAGTTGTGCTAGCTAAGATCTACAGAATCATCCTTTATCTTTTTCCCTGTCTCACTGCTGTCCATTTCTAGAAATTTTGGAAGCAAGTTTACATAACAGGTGATGATTGTGATTATACAGAAAGTAATGGAGGGTAAGATCACAAAATCACAGAATGCTAGGGATTGGATGGGACCTTGAAAGATCATCTAGGCCAATCCCCCTGCCAGAGCAGGAATACCTAAATCACGTCACATAGGAACACGTCCAGGTGGGTTTTGAAAGTCTCCAGTGAAGGAGACTCCGCAACCCTCCCAGGCAGCCTGTTCCAGTGTTCAGTCACACTCACCATAAAAAAAAAAAAAAGAAAAAAGTTTTGTCTCATATTTAAGCAAAGCCTCCTATGTTCTTGTCCTGTCATTGGATGTCACCAAGAAGAGCCTGGCCCCACCCTCCTGACACTCACGCTTTACATATTTATAATTGTTAATAAAGTCACCCCTTAGTCTCCTCTTCTGCAAGCCAAACAGACCCAGCTCCCTCAGCCTTTCCTCATAAGGGAGAGGCTCTACTCCATTAATCATCTTTGTGGCTCAGCACTGGACTCTCTCAGGGCAGTCCCCAACTTATACTAGTGTCTGGGATTGTTCTTGCCCAGATGCAGGACTCTACACTTGCCCTCGTTATATTCCGTTAAGTTTCTCCCTGTCCTATTTTCCAACCGGTCAAGGTCCTGCCGGATGGCAGCACAGCCTTCTGGTGTGTCAGCCACTCCTCCCAGTTTTATGTCACCAGCAAACTTGCTGATGGCCCACAAGATCGCTGATTTGTCTGGTGCATTGTTATTGTATTTTCCACAGCTGGAAAAGGAAGTCGAATCTTTAAATCATAAGATAGAGGAGATCAACTGTGAGCTGGAGACACTTCTACAGCAGCGGGACAGAGAGAACCAAGAAGGAGGGAATTTGATAGTCATGTTGAGATCTGATATTGAGCAGTCCAAGGATGAAAGGTTTGTCCATCTTGGGTTGTATAATGTTTATTGGTTGTTATTTCTCTCACTTCTTCACAAATAACTAAATTAAGCCAATTTAAATTAACAGAGTAAGATAATGACAGTATTGGCTTTATTTGCAAACATGTTTGAGTTCTGTTACTACCAATCTGTATTGATATGGAGAGCAAGCTTTTTTTCCTACTTTCCCTCCCTCCCCCTGGCCCCTTGTGGTCTAATGGAAACTTTGGTGTTTTGGGGTCTCCACTGTCTATAATCTTGGCAAAAGCTAGGAAATATAGAGAGTGCCTCTTTACTCTAGAAACTTTTCAGTGCAATGTAGATAGATCACTTTGATATGTGGTTGGAATCTGTGGATTGGAGAGAAGCTCTCATGCTGAATCATCTTCAAGAAGAATTCCATTTCTAGCCTTGCTAAAAACAAACAAAACTTGCTTACTGTTTTGTAAGCTTGCAGGGTTTAGTGGAGCTTCTATTCCATAGTTTGGTTTCCTTTAGGATATCAAAGTGTGACAGACTGCTAGTTCTTGTCTGTTCTGTGCCTGCCTTGGGTATTTCTACTTATTTGTTCAAACTATCGTGAGTACCTGCAGCAGGAATTATAGAATGTTGCATGCTTCAGAAGTAGTATCAGTGTTTTATTCCCCTAGTTACTTTAATGTCACAGGTACTGCTGTAGTAAACATGTTTTCCCTGCTGGTGCTTGATGTTTCTGACTGCAGTATGATCTCTCCATCCACTTTTTAAGATGCCTATGTTAGACTGTCAGGTTTTCAGTAGGTTTGAAGTCTCTTCAAACAAGTATATGCATTTTTTTTTGCCATGTTCCATGTACTTTTGTTCTAGGAAAAAAATGCAGGAATCTTATCAGCATACTTTGAAATTGCTTATGGAGTTGGTGAAGGCTGCAATAGCTATTGAGGACCTTATCTGTAGCAAGATTGGTCTTTGCCTTGATGACAGTTTGGCTTCTGGAGATTCTAGGGAAAGTCACAGTATTATGGAAGAAATGGGATTTGCACAGTATTTTAAAGCCAAAGAGAAGCATCATCTAGAAAAATGTGAGTACAAATCAGCATAACTATTTAGTTGATTCATGTTCTTGAAAAATGACTTTTCATTTCATATTATATGAAAGAGGCTCTGAATGGGTATCTCTCATGTTTTTTTCTTCGTTTCAAAGTTTTTCCACACTTAAGATGATAGTATCTATCATTGTTCTTTCATTTTAATTTTTAGTAGTGAAAATACTAAACTGTGACTTGAAAAGGATGAATGGATCATAGGACAGGAGAGATTAATCTGATGGATACAGAACCACAGTCCCTCTTGTATATAGCACAATATTTCCAAGCATTGCGAAAGACTGTCTTAATGCGTAAACATCAAATAACTCCATGCTGACAAGTTTTTTTCACCTTGTAATATATCTTCAGGATTAAGCAGTATTGCTGGCTGATGTCAGTTGTTATTTGAGTGGCCAGTTCTGTGTCATTTTCCTATGTTTTTAAATAGATTGCTTATTTTCAGTAGATGAACTGCTTGATGAAACTCTCACAGAACACAACCAGCTGTCTCCAGTGACTGAAGAGGGGTCTGAGTTGAGCCAATACTTATGTGAAAGTGTTTTTGTGAAGCCAGAAATGGCATATGAAAATGAAGAAATGATAATGAAAATTAGTCATCGTTTGCGCACTGCTGTGGAAAAACTTTTGGAACTTGTTGCAGAATCAACGAAAGAAGTAAGATAATGTCTTTACCTGTATAGAGGTATAATTATTCTGAAACTATGAAATCTGTTTTAAGGCTTTTGTATATTTAGCACCTTGTGGGATTGGCTACCATGAGGAAAAATGTATTTTCTGAATACATGACATATTATCAGTAAAGGGAAGCATGTGAATCCCCTGCTTCTTACAATGAATATTTGGCCTTTACTTGAGTATTTCTTGTAAATGAGAGCTAATGTGTTGTGTGTTTTTTGTTGTGTTTTTTTTTTTTTTTCCCTTAGAGGAGATCCTGTATGAAAGAGAAGTTGGTTGCCTTAAGTAAATTTAAATTAGTATTTTGGATGCATTTGGTAACTTCTGGAGAACAGAGTTAAATGCGATAAAACCTCTCAAAAACTTGACATTGATGCTTCTCCAGCACTGATGAGCAGATTAAAGAAAATTCAGTCACATCTTAAAATGTGCTAGGAATATGTAGATGGGAGCAGGGAAACATCTTTGTAATTATATAGTACTGGGTTTTAATAAGAGGAGCTGGACTCAATATCACAAAAGAATTTGAGTATTTCCCTACTAAAATTACTGCCAAGATATTCAGCTTTGGGAATAGGCATCATAAATCTGAGGTAGATGCCAGAGTACTCTATACGTTTAGAGGACTTAATTCAGTATAGTAATTGGTTTGAGAAAAGAAGCCCATAATTTAAGAGAAAGTATGAAGGGAAAAATATCTAAAATTAGTCTTCTTGTTAGATGATTATCCCTGGATTGCACAGAATACCTAAGTGAAATGTTATACTCATGGCCCTTAAGAATCCCTTCTAGAATGAGGTGATGCTGCTTTTGGGTACTGATACGAGTTTAGTACCATGTAGCCAACTTGTTAAAGAATTTGCCTAAGCCATGAAAGATCTAGATTCTAGGTTACTTTCATCGGCTGCATTCAAGCATACTTTGCTCACTTCTGTGAAATGTCTTATCTGCTGGGATAGGTGCCATATCTTGGAAACCAG
Organism: Aythya fuligula; assembly: GCF_009819795.1. Taxonomy (NCBI): domain Eukaryota; kingdom Metazoa; phylum Chordata; class Aves; order Anseriformes; family Anatidae; genus Aythya; species Aythya fuligula. The sequence continues at coordinate 11,542,434 of NC_045564.1, forward strand.
ATGATGCATTTACTTCACTGTCTGTTAGTGGGTAAGACTGAAGGAGAGACTGAGGTCACTTGGTTTCTTCAACTTGGAGGAGACTGAGGGGAGACTTCAGGATGGCTTGCACCTTCCTCACGAGAAAAGCAGGCACTGACCTCTGGTGACCAGCAATAGGACCCAAGGAAATGTCATAAAGCTATGACAGGGGAAGTTTGGGTTGGATATAGGAAAATGTTTCCTTCACAGAGAGGATGGTTGGTACTGGAACAGGTTCCCCACAAGAGTGGTTGTAGCACCAAGCCTGCTGGAGTTCAAGGAGCGTCTGGACAATGCTTGCAGTCTGATTATTAGGTAGTCGGTGTGGTGTTGGACTCAATCCTTGTGGGTCCCTTCCAACTTAAGATATTCTATGATTCTTGAATTTAATAAGTGCAAGGATGCTTTGAACTGTACATGATTCAGGGAGTTGAGCAGCCTGGCCAACAGAGAGATACCTCTTTATGCACAGTAAAGAAACTCACGTGCCTAAAGAAGTTTTGTAGTGAAAATACAAGTATGTGAGTACATGGAATCACTAGAATGCCCAGGGGTCTCGGGCAAAAACAACCCAATACTAAAGCAAAACTTCAAAAGCTGGCCCTTAATTTTTGATCGTTACTATGCATTAAGGGTAGGTTTTTTGTTTAAATGCCTGTAGTTATTGTTGCACTGCGTGTGCATCCAAGATCTCATGCTAGGTGATATTTTTCATTTTTAGCTGGAGAAAAGGCATGAAATCCATGCACAATTTGAAGATGAACTCAGCCGCCAAAATCAGGAGACTGCCCAAGTGGTTAGTCAGCACCAAGAGCTAATGGAGTGCCTAACCGAAGAAAGTGAGGCCAAGAATCAGCTGGCACTAGAACTTCATAAAGCAGAGGGTAAGAGAATGAAGCCAATATGAAGAGATTTCTATGTCACTTATTCATAACTTACTACTCCAAATATCTATGATATGTGTTTCATTGTTGATTGCCTGTCTGTAATCCATTTTTTGCATTTCAGATTACTCAGTTACTTAAAGCGTGGATTGTTTCTTTCAAATCTAGTGCTTGATTCACTTTATCAGATTTGTATTTCCCTGGGGCAAATATGATAGTGTTTAGTCCTATACTTATTCGATTGACTGCATGTGAAAAACACCATAATTTTTAAAACAGCAGTTTGTGTTCCTGCATGTCTAAACATGGGAGTTTGGATTATTGTAAAGATGATGTACTCCCAGTATAGATCTGCCCACCTGTATGACCCTGGAAATGTTCAGCATGAACTAAGCAGTGTTTGGTGGTAGTACAAACATAAAGAGATTCTAGAGGAGACAGGAAGGCTGAGGCTGTTGATCTCAACACTATCACAGACTTCATATCATCAGTTTTATTCTCCTTTGTGAAGATTAAGACCTGAAGTATGCTGACTTGGCCTGTATTTTTTGCCTTTATGCAAGGGAATCCTTTATGGTTTCCATGTTCTGGAACTGAAGTCCTTAAAGTTGATCTTCTCTTCCTAATTGTGGCATCTGCTTTCCATTCCTCTTCAGTCATATTCCTTTAGGCTTACTTGGTCTCTCCAACATCCTGTTTCCTTTCTTTCTGTGAATCATTTGTGGATTTCTTGGGCTCTGAATCTAGCACTTGATCTTACTTCTTGGAGAGATTGTTTCTTTGAAGGTTTGTCCCCTGTAAAGGACATATCAGGCTGCCCTACATTCTGAGGTGATCCCAAGCCATCAAGGCTTGATAAGCCCCATGTACATTCCACTTTTTTGAGGAGTTTTGTGACATGACAGCCTCATAAAATCTATTAGAGTATATAACTTGTACATGTTTTTCCTCAAGATACTTGAAAAAGCCTAGCTACAGTATAAGCTTGTCACCTTGTACTTCCTTTCTACATCATGCCGTTCATTGTTTACTCATGTTTTCAAGCTGTTTTTTTTCCAATATATGAGTTTGTCTACTGCTTTATTTGCATTCTGACTTGGGATTTCAGGCATTATTGAAGGCTATGTTGCAGAAAAAGCTGCGTTGGAGGAGGCTTTGAATCTGAAAGAAGAGTCTGAGCGTCGCCTTGTTGTGGAGCTGGAGCATATGCGTGAACGTTTCCAGGAACTAACCCAGGAGCAGGCAATTCTTGGTGAGGAGTGGTTCTAATGATACCAGTGAATTGTCCCGATCTCATGGTTTGCTATCCTTCTCTGTGCTGCTTTTTGACTCTGCACTGAACATTTCAAATAGTGCAATATTGAAAAAAAAATGTTGAAAATATTGAGAATTTGGTGTGTGGGGCTTAAACATGGGATTGGAGCACATCTGGAAGGAAATGAATTTGTAGGAGTGAGGATCTTTTGTGCTTTGCAAAAAACCTCTGGGACAGAAGGGGTGTGGAACTGAGGTTGAAAGGGTTGACTGAGGGAGGGAGTTTGAATGACTCCTAGTTAGGAGCCATTTTCTTTTGTAAATATGATAGTCTTAACAAAGAGGTTTTTAAATTTTTAAGCACGCAGTGGGCAGCCAAGTATCTGACTTTATTTTGTGTGTCTTTTTAAAACTTCTGGAGATAGTCAATTTGCTTTTGTTGCTCTCAAAGTACCTGAACATAATATTTTAAATTCAGAGTGGCTTAGGGTTTTTTTGTTGTTTTTTTTGTACCCTACACTGATAACCTTTTTGTGTTCTTCAGGTCTACTCAAGGAAGTAGAATTATTAGCAAAGGAGAAATTAGAGCTTCAGTGTCAGGCGGAGAAGGACCATTCCAACTTACGCTCTCAAATGAAAGTTTTGGAGGTGGAATTGGAAGAACAGCTGCATAGTAATCAAGACCTGGCTAAGCAGTTACTGGAGGTTGCTGAATTAAAACAGCAAATCCAAGTCCTTGAAAAACAGCTTAAAAAACAGCGGCAATTCATGGATGTAAGCAAACTTGATATCACACTTTCGTGGTTTTGGATATGATAAATATTCTTTTTAGTTGGTGATTGTGACTTGGAAGATGGTTCCTAAAATATGATGATGATTCTTTTCTTTAAATCATGGTTTTGATATTCTAGTCTTGCAAGACTAGACTTAAAATAAAGAGGAGAAAAATAAATCTTTTTCTGTAGTATTATGAGACATTTTATCCTTTTTGGAAATTAATTGCTGATGTTAGTTTGTATGTACATTGGAGTTAATTTTTTGTCTTCCACTAAAATTTTAGCTATGCTTTAAGGACTTCTTCACAGCATTAAGAAAACAAACAAAAAAAAGTTTTGTTCTCAATATTTTAATGAAATTAAGAGTTTCTAAAAAGGTTTTTATTTTCTTTGTCTGGTTCGGTAGGAACAAGCTATAGAAAGGGAACACGAACGTGATGATTTTCAACAAGAAATTCAGAAGCTGGAAGAACAGTTAAAACTTTCAGCAAAATTGCAGACTTCAGGAGAGCTGAGAAAGTATGGGGTGAGTAAAATCACATTTAGCGGCTAATGGAGGCTTACTACAATTAAATGCCAAAAACTATATCTGCTTTTGGGGACTGGCTCTTTGGAGACTTCTTTCCTGTTGTCCAACAGAGCAGGTTCAACTGCCCCCACACCCTTTACATGCGTTCCATGTCTGGGCTACATTTAGGGGTGAGGGATTACTTGCATTGCTTAAAGAGGTAGAAATAAATGCTTTATTTGAACCTATGCATTACAGTAAATGTTCACAGCCTAGGCGTCTGGTTTACGTAACTATGGAGAAGAAGAACACGGACGCTCTGCTCTACAAAGCACATCTGAGGAAAAGCTTCTGGGTCCCAAACTGGTTTAATTTTTCCAGCTATACCAGTTCTAATAAAAGATATTTTGTCTTTATGCCATGTCCTATTTAAGCTTATAAATCAGTCCTTTTGTTCAGATGCTTGTTTGTTTCAAAGATTCACTTGGTTTCAAAGATTAACTTCTGTTTTTCTTGTGTTTTTTTCTTTTTTTTGCATAAATGAACATTATACAGAACTATGAATTGATTCTACAGGTAGGGAAAACAACATGAACATGTCTTTAATCTTTCTTTTCCTTTTCCTTTCAATCTCTTCTACTAGATATTACTATATATGCTTTTTTCCCATTCTTCCTTTGTCAAGTCTGCTTCAGCTTGACTCAAAGATAAGGATGCATGTTTTAGGGTGGCAGAATTCTTGCAGGGGCTGGGAAACTGCTTTCAACTTATTTTTCTGTCCATAAGTATTTGATTCTTATGGATGGAGTACTGCATCCAGTTCTGGGACCCTCAGAACAAGAAAGATGTCGACCTTTTACAGTGGGTACAAAGGAGGACCCCAATGATGATTAGAGGTCTGGAGCACCTCACCTATGAAGAAAAGCCGAGAGAGCTGGGGATATTTAGCCTGTACAAGAAAGTGTTGTGGGGAAACCTTATTGCAGACTTTCAGTATTGAAAGGGGGATTATGAGAAAGATGGAGAGACTTTTTACAAGGGTGTGTAGTGATAGGACAAGGAATAATGTTTTTAAGTGGGAAGAGGGTAGATTTAGATTGATTATAAAGAAGAAATTCTTCACTATGAGGGTGGTGAGGCACTGAAACAGGTTGCCCAGAGAAAACGTGGATGTCCCATCCCTGGAAGTGGTCAAGGCTGGGGTTGGATGGGACCTTAAGCAACCTGGTCTAATGAAAGTTGCCACTGCTTATTGCATGGGAGTTGGAGTTAGATGATCTTTAATGTCCCTTCCAACCCAAATCATTCCAGAATTCTTCTGGCCTGTTGTTCAGATATATTATCTGCAGTTATTTACATTAAAATTGCCTTTTGGCATGCGAGGGGAAGCTGAGAAATGTAATAAAGATAATGGAATTACAATAATATACTGTACCACAGCCTTCAGCTGTTGTTTGTGGCACCACTCTTAGCAAAACTTCAATGTGTATACTAAACAATTTTCTTTCCATCAATTCATTTATGTTCAGTCTATGAAATTAGAGATGAGGAAAAGGCTGAGGTGCTCAATGCTTTCTTTGCCTCAGTCTTCAGCGGCAAGACCAGCTGTTCTCTGGATACCCAGTACCCTGAGCTGGTGGGAGGAGATGGGGAGCAAAATCCACAAGGAAATGGTTGGTGACCTCCTACAGCACTTAGATGTATGCAAGTTGATGGGGCTGGATGGGATCCACCCAAGGGTACTGAGAGAACTGGTGGAAGAGCTGACCAAGCCTCTTTCCATCATTTATCAGCAGTCCTGGCTATCAGGAGAGGTCCCAGTTGACTGGCAGCTAGCAAACATGACACCCATCTACAAGAAGGGCCGGAGGGCAGACCCGGGAAACTATAGGCCTGTTAGTTTCACTTCAGTGCCAGGGAAGCTAATGGAGCAGATGATCTTGAGTGTCATCATGTGGCACTTACAGGGCAACCAAGTGATCAGGCCCAATCAGCACGGCCTTATGAAAGGCAGGTCCTGCTTGATGAACCTGATCTCTTTGTCACTTCTATGACAAAGTGACGCGCTTAGTGGATGAGGGAAAGGCTGTGGATGTGGTCTACCTTGACTTCAGTAAGGCTTTTGACACCATTTCCCACAGCGTTCTCCTCAAGAATCTGGCTGCTCATGGTTTGGACTGGCGTATGCTTTGTTGTGTTAAAAACTGTGTATCCGGGCCCAAAGAGTTGTGGTGAATGGAGTCAAATCCAGTTGGAGGCCGGTCACTAGTAGAGTCCCCCGGGGCTCACTACTGGGGCCAGTCCTCTTTAATATCTTTTTTGATGATCTGGACGAGGGCATCGAGTGCACCCTCAGTAAGTTCGCAGATGACACCAAGTTAGGTGCGTGTGTTGATCTGCTTGAGGGTAGGAAAGCTCTGCAGGAGGATCTGGATAGGCTGCACCGATGGGCTGAGGTCAACTGCATGAAGTTCAACAAGGCCAAGTGCCAGGTCCTGCACCTGGGGCGCAATAACCCCAAGCAGAGCTACAGGCTGGGAGAGGAACAGTTGGAAAGCTGCCTGGCGGAGAAGGACCTGAGAGTATTGGTTGATAGTTGGCTGAGTATGAGCCAGCAGTGTGCCCAGGTGGCCAAGGAGGCCAACGGCATCCTGGCTTGCATAAGAAGCAGTGTGGCCAGCAGGTCTAGGGAGGTGATCGTCCCCCTGTACTCGGCTCTGGTGAGTCTGCACCTCAAGTACTATGTTAAGTTTGGGGCCCCTTGCTACAAGAAGGGCGTCGAGGTGCTTGAGCAAGTCCAGAGGAGGGTGACAAAGCTGGTGAGGGGTCTGGAGAACAAGTCTTACAAGGTGCAGCTGAGGGAACTGGAATCATTCAGCCTGGAGAAAAGGAGGCTCAGGCGCGACCTTATCGCTCTCTGTAGGTACTTCAAAGGAGACTGTAGTAAGGTGGTGGTTGGTCTATTCTCCCATGTGCCTGGTGACAGGATGAGGGGCTAAAGTTGTGCCGGGGAGGTTTAGGTTGGATATTAGGAAGAACTTCTTTACCGAAAGGTTGTTAGGCATTGGAATGGGCTGCCCAGGGAAGTGGTTGAGTCACCATCCCTGGAGGTCTTTAAAAGACGTTTAGATGTAGAGCTTAGTGATATGGTTTAGTGGAGGACTTGTTAGTGTTAGGTCAGAGGTTGGACTTGGTGATCTTGGAGGTCTCTTCCAACCTAGGTGATTCTGTGATTATATAAATCAGTGTTATAGAAGCAAATCATGTATGAACAGCTGAATCTGTGGCAGAGTGAATTATCCATGCTGGAAGACACCAGATTGTCACCTGCCTTCTGTAACCTCTGATAGGAGCTCATTAGATTTATTTTTAGAAGTAGAGTGGTTATATATCATTCTGCACTCATCTTGGTTTCTCATTTACTTTGATACCATGCATTATGACTTTCTGAGGCTGTATCACACATACAGCCTACATGTTCTTTGTATTGTGGCAAAGATTTTGCTTTGAAGTCCATGTGACTTGTTGAAGGTAGATCTCTACCCAGAAGGTATACCTCTGTGGCAGTCTTTCATTAACTCTTGAACATACAGAATCATAAAGGATGTATGTAAACTTATTCAAAGTATGTCAGAGTGTTAAGGCCATATCTTGCTTTCCATCCAAGATTGTTAGATGGATGATAGTTGTTTAGGAACCACTAGTGTTTATGTGGCTTAGTAAAGGGAAAGTTCTGAAAAACATAAGACAAGAAAATAAGACATAAGAAAAACATAGATGATGTAACTATTTGCAACCTCTCTCAAAAGGATCAAAATTTAATGGAGAAAGGGACACAATGGAGGTAGCTAAGCACATGACATTTGTGGATAGGATGACGTATGTCTGCAGTCTGCCAAAACACATCAGAACAGTTCTTACATAGTTGCTTAGTGAATCTGTATTGTCAATAACTGCTTACCTTGCACCAAAACAACTCAGTTCATTTGAAGTTTTAATTTCTGCATGTAGTAGTTAGAGGTTCATAGTTTTTCCCTTTGCTCTTCAAGGTATACGAGTGGGATTATTTTTTATTTTGTGAAAAAGTGCTGACTGGTGCTTGGAACTACCATCTGAGAGTTTTC